>NW_024871460.1:2777500-3377500 GCF_019054845.1 Dipodomys spectabilis | reverse complement strand
TTCTGAAAAAATGCAAAGAAACGCTGAACAAATAGATCAATCCTTTGAGAGGGAACCTAGAGGGGGGTCCCCGGGACCCAGCCTGCATCGCATTCTTCAAGGCACAAGCCAAAATGTAGAAAAGAGAAAGGGGGAAATAGGAAAAGTTGGACATGACTGGCAGAGAGAGAGCAAAGAGAGCCGGAAAGTAAACAGACTTCTGACCATTTACCATTGCAGTGGCAAAAACTGTCTACATCTGAGAATGGCATAAAAATGAGGCGCCCTTGGGGCTGGGAAGGTGGCTCAGTGGTAGAGTGCTTGCCTTGCATGCCTGAGGCCCTGGGTTCAATTCCTCAGCACCACATAAGCAAAAAGAAAAAAGCCGGAAGTGGCGCTGTGGCTCAAGTGGTAGAGCGCTAGCCTTGAGCTGAAGAGCTGAGGGACAGTGCCCAGGGCCAGAGTTCAGGCCCCACGACCGGACCCCCCCCCAAAAAAAATGAGGTGTCCTGGCTTTCCAGGGAGTGCAGGAGGCATTTCAAAGGGGTTTCACCGCTCAGGCATGATTCGCAGCACCCCATTAAATGTGTAGGAGAGTCAGTCTAGTGAGTGAAGGAGAGCTGACCAGGCAGAAGCGGCATCCCTACTTCCCCTCTAGAGCCCTCTAGAGAGAAATGTCCAAACCCCCCAAACCAAGTGTCCTCGGCTTCAGAGGTGACCGGCCTTTCAGCTAAAGGCCGTAGGAGCTCTCTGGCGTGGCGCCACAGACTGAGCAACAGAAAACCATAGAGAGTAGTTTCACTCACCAGCGTAGAGAAGTGGTGTGGACGTGGATGTGAAGGCCAGCAATGGTATCGATGCGCTGTGTCTGCAGCAGACAGACCGGTTCGCAAAAGGCCGTCAGAACTGTGGGTATTCCTCAGAGCAAAAAGGGAAAAACGGAGAGGAATCCCACCTACCCTGACTTTAAGCCCTTCCCAGGTTTCAACGGCACCATTTATGTTAGGTTTTGAAAAAGAGGTAGCCGAGTAAGAACAGCACCACGCCCATGGTATTCAGGTAAGAGGTAGGTTTATTCAGTAGACCTGCTGGGACCAGGCCAGGTTGGCACTCCATGTGGCTGGCAAAGACCTGGGAAAAGAGCTGGGAAAGAGAGCTGGGAAAGAGAGAGAGATGGGAAAGAGCTGGGAAAGAGAGCTAAGAGAGCTGGGAAAGAGAGCTGGGAAAGAGCTGGGAAAAAGAGCTGGGAAAGAGAGAGAGAGAGCTGGGAAAGAGAGAGCTGGGAAAGAGAGAGCTGGGAAAAAGAGAAATCTGGGAAAGAGCTGGGAAAGAGCTCTTCTCTGTTTCTATACATCCCTGAATACATCTATATATCTAGATAACCACATCTCCCTTTCTATACATCTATTGGCCAATCTATCAGTATTTTTCTCTGTATCTATAAATTGATCAGCTAGGTATCATATCATCTGTTTCCAAATATATATAGCAATTGTCCATTTAGATCTTCCTGATGGTTGCCCGTGTCCGTATGATCAGTAGTGAACTTGGCACAGTTTTCTCTCTAGCAGTGGTTCAGATGGCACCCATCTGCCTTCTGCTTGTTCTGGAACATCTTGAAGACTCCACCTGGCAGCAGACATGGGCTCCTAGCAAGTCTTAGACCGCCAGAAGAGGCTGTTCAGAGGATTGCAGGATTGTGATGCTGAGGGTGAGAGTATGCATCAAGCAGAAGCTGGCATGGGCCAGCACACACTATGACTTCGTTGTATACTTCAGGGTTTGGAAGTCTCCCAGATGGTAGAATGTTCATCCTAGAGAGATCTTTGAGGTGACACAGTCACACCTGCCCCTCTTCTCACTACTTACTGTCCTGGCACACCTTGAAAGCACATTTTCTAGATGAGGAAACTAAGCCCTGGGCAGACTGCTTGAACAACTTGACGACATAATGTGTCTCAAGGACTTTCTTAGACCAGAATTGGCCATTCCTGGTTCAAGCTCCCATATATCTGAACTTGTGTGCTGTGAACAGCCAGTTACCCCACGCTCTACAATGGAGTTCATTGCCAAAGCCATGTGGGAAGGCAGCATGCTCTGATTCTGTCTTGGAGATTACATGTGCCTTAATGTACTAATGGCTCTCACAAGGCCTGCAGCAAAGAAATGTATTTAACTTGAATTAGTCCACTGATCCTTCACAAGGAACCCTTTTCCCATCTGAGGCATACACTTGGGGAAACAGAGAGGTAGGGTTATACCACACTGCTTGTCCATTTACTCCAGAAGAACACTACCAGTGGATCTAAGAAATGCCACACTCAGCCATTCATAGTACTTCTAGCCCACAGATTTGCTCCCTGATAGGGATACCAAAAAGGCATTGTCACAGCATGTGGCTGTCCTTTGCTTGGTTTGAGTTTAGAGGCTGGAGACCCAGTTTCCTTAATAGCTTCATAGCTTTCTCTACCACTGGGGTCCCTAAGCAGACTTAAACATTTGGAAGTTTCAAGTACTAGATAGAGTACATGAGAGCAAGTTCTTGCCTGCTTAATTCTTCTTTGAAGTCTCAGTGCCTAGAACAGTGCCAAGAATACAGTAGGTACCTTACTAGTAAAGACTCGCTGAAAAAATAGACTTGAATTTCCAATTATTTTTAGGGAATACATAATTCTAAAATATTTTTCTCTGAATGATACACCATGTTTAACTTTCCCTGTCCAGGCTCTGAGACTCACTGATTGATCACAATTCAGATGTTAACACATAGTGATCGAAGGCTGAAGGTCTGCAGATTCCATTGTTGACTTACTCTCACAGAAGTCATCTCTCACTAAAATTGCCAATGACCCTGTGAAGTCCTGTCATTTTGATTTGCCAGGTAAGGAAAGGAGGTGTAAAGGGACCTATTTTAATAAGTGGCAAAACTGGGATTCATGACTCCTTGTACAACCAGGTTTAGGATAGTAATTAATAGCTTATTCATTAATTAATAGCTGGGTAGGATGAAAGCAGACTCGAGAAGAGTTAGGAGGTGGCCCCCAGAGCAAGTATCTTCTGGGTTAAAAAGGCTCCAGAGCTAATCTCTTCCTCTTCTTTTCTAAAGATGTGTGCAGCAGGCTCTGGATCTCTGGGCTATGCTGAGCATTCCATAGCGGGGGACTCTAGGCCACCTGTTGTGTGTCTTTTTGGAAAAGAATTCTGCCTAAGTCACAATCCTCAGGGAATCGAGAGCCACGAATAACCTTCAGCTGATTGGCGGTGGAGGTGCTAAGCCACCCAGGCCTTGGTTAACAGTGACATAGAGTCACAGCAGCGCAATGTGATTTCAGGTTGCCCTGTCTACTCAGCAGATTGTGACTTAGACAGAATTTCTTTTTTGTCTTCCAGTCAACTGGAGCAATCTTAATTGGTATTAATGGTGACTTTTTTCCAGTATAATTGGAGAGCTAAGGACAAGAGGTAGCACTGCTACTTTGAATATAATCTTGGCTTCAT
The DNA here is from genome assembly GCF_019054845.1 of Dipodomys spectabilis. Classification (NCBI taxonomy): domain Eukaryota; kingdom Metazoa; phylum Chordata; class Mammalia; order Rodentia; family Heteromyidae; genus Dipodomys; species Dipodomys spectabilis. Next base: position 3,374,023 of record NW_024871460.1, on the reverse strand, counting down.
GACTCAAACCGTGTGACTCTTTATTTTTTGGTATGAGGAATTGAACTCAGGGCTTCCAGCTTGCTAGGCAAGTGCTCTACCATTTGAGCCAGAACCTCAGAGCCAGGACCTTTCTTCTGACTTTAGTTTGTTTTTCAGATAGGGTCTTGTGCTTTTGCTCCCTAAGACACGTATACCAAGGTGACCATGGTATCCAAAATTGTGAAAATCTTGGATGAAGTATGGGCAAACATTTACTATTGCATCTTAGCAGATCCGACCTAGTCCATACTGTGCTTTGAATCATTAGCCAATGACAGCATGGAGCCATCAGAATTTTTGTGTCTTAAGACCAATCCGCTGGAGGCTGCTGCAAATGGAAAATATAATCATGGTATCCTCAGAGCCCGTAGCATAGCTTCAGCTATTATCAGCATTTGTGTGTGTGCGTGTGTGTGTGTGTGTGTGTGTGTGGCCGCGCGCTTGCGTGAGTGTGCTGATACTGAGGCTTACACTCAGGGCCTGGGTGATGTCCCTTAGCTTTTTCCACTCAAGACTGGTGCTCTACCACTTGAGTCACAGCTCCACTTTTGGCCTTTTGGTAGTTGGAGATAAGACTCTCATGATTCATCATGATACTCACTAGACACTATGTTGGAAATTAACTGTATAGTTTGGGGAGGGTTATTAGGGAAAAATGGGAGAAAATGAGGGAGGGGTGTGTGTGAGCCACTGTTCCGAAAGTAATTTACTCAATACCTGACTTATGTAACTATAACCCCTCTGTACAACACCTTTACAATGAAAATTAAAAAATGAATGTATTTTATTTTTAAAAAGACTGTCCTGGACTTTCCTGTCTGAGCTGGCTTCAAACTATGACCCTCTAGATCTCAGCCTCCTGAGTAGCTAGGAGTACAATTGTGAGCCATTAGCATCTGGAAATTAGTATGTTTTATGAGGTACATGAACTCTATTGTATCTAAATTTATGACACATAAGTTTTTGCTATCCAAGTTATGTATTCAGATTTTTAGATAAGGAAGCTGCATGCTGTAGTTGGAGGCCTGCCTAGAATATGGATCTGATCCTGGTGCTGTGTGTGGTATACCCTGAATGGCTCCCCATTGCTTTTTTAAGAAAACTCTGCAGAAATGCATTAACATCCACCTGCTTGCTCTGCTTTGGTCCTGTGCCAAAGTTTAGAGTAGAAACTTTTGGACAGCACACAAATTACCCTACCTTTGCTCCTGCCGTGAGCCTTTGCACATTCTTCCTCCTCTACTTCTCAACTCAGCAATCGTCCCACTTTCTTCAGGAATTCTTTGCTTCCCACCAATCCAGGTTGGGTTTCATGGTAACTTACTCTTATGGCATTGGCCTATTTTCCCTCTGAATCTGTCACAATGGACTCACCCTCTAGACTATTGGCTCCAAGAAGACTACCTCCTCTCTGTCTAATGATGTACCCAGCATGTAAGAGGCAGTCAGCAAGTTGTGTTTTAAACGGTGCAAGGGTAAGAGGTGTCCCTGTAAATGAGTTGGTGCATGAGTCATCACTGCTCGAGAAGTTCAACACTGGAGGAGATAAGGAATGATGTAGGAAAACAACTGAAGTTCATGGGCAGTGTGTGGTTACTTGCCAAACAAGCCCAGTGGATGTCAGCTGCATCAGTTCAAAGAGAGAACTCTCTCCTTGGGGTAGGCTGGTCTGGCTTCAGACAGTATCATCTTTTTGAAATATAAAAGCCATATGTGAACAAATGCATCTTGACATCCTGGAAGCTGGAATTCTTGCTTCTGATCATAATTTAATTGTGAGTTACAAGCATCTCCAATTCGACCCCGAAGTCATGATGATAATGTCATCTTCTCAGATTGTTCCAACATGAATGCAATCTGACCTTTCCCAGCCTCTGCCTCCTCTTTGTCCTTGGAAATGATCTTCGGCTTATGAGCAACATCTTTCCTCAGGTCTTGCATTGGTCCCTCCCCAGGTGGCTTTTTCCTGGGCTCTCCTAGTGTTTCTTGTTTGTTATAAAGGCACTTGTTTATGTGAGAAGCAACTCTTGGGATTGATTTAGAAGGTTGTAGGCTGATTGGTGCAGTCCAGCCTGACTTTCATACAATCTGAACCCGGGTCTGGGCAGGGCTGTTTGCATCTTAATGCCAACAACACCAGTGTGTTTATTTTACTACTTTCCTATTTGTCTTCCTCTGTTAGAAAAATCAGTTTGGTGAAGGCAAAGACCTCAACTGTCCCTTTCCCTTCAAAGCCTCAGCACCCAGGACAGGGCTTAGGGCCCTGGACAGAGCTGGGGCTCAATACCTGCCTATTGAAAGGAATGACTTCAAGGTGGTTTCCAAGAGCGTGGAGTTCATGGCTGTGGTAGAAAGCACCTAAGGTTAAATATTTTTATTCCCAGATCTCAAGCTTGTAACTTGAGGGCAGAAGATAAGATTTCTTTCTCCATCATTAATTGGTGCTTATAGTTAATGCCGCGAAGACACCAACTAAATGGAAAATCAGAGAGAATTCTGGGCAGTTATTTGACCATGGGAACTGTGAAAAGAAAGACACAAGAAAGAGGATTGGTTTTAAGATGAGCAGTCCTACAGTGAAGTCTCTGTTTTCCTTCTTACGCACTGAGCAACCTCAGGTGAGTCACTCGATTCCTCAGTCTCAGTTTGTCCAGCTGTGTAATGGGAACCTCATCAACCCCTGGGTCTGTCATAAATCCTGTTGCCTGGGCAGGGTGTGTAAATAGTGAAATGCTTAGCAGTGAGTGTCATGGTTGGATGCTAGCCAAGGTAATTAGGATAGGGTGGGGATTCCCACAAGGCAGTTGGCAGTGACCTTGGCCTTCAGGTGGACACTGGCTTGGAAGCTGAACCAGTGGGGTCCAGATTTCAAGACTTTTTGCCACTCGAAGCTCCTTTTATTATCTCCTTTCTTTGTCCTCTCCCTCCCTAGCTCCCGTCTCCCTTTCTGCTGGCTCATACAGCCTGAATGATGGGCCAGACGAAGTGCAACTCAATCCCCCGACTTATCTAGAATTACATTCCCAAAACATCTCTGCATTTCTTCAGGAGCCAAAGGAAAACAAGGACCAGGGCACAGGAGGGCACAGAGGACGTGCTAGCCACCTTCCATGCTTTCCTTTGAACAACTTGGCCTGTGGTTTCCTAAAGAATTTTCTCCAGGCTGTGCCAGCTCAGTCGGTGGAATGAGGAGTGTCCAATCAAATGTGATTTTGGGGGTGTGGCAGACCCTGGCCCTTTCCCCCTGATTGGCCTGCTTTACTGTCTTGCAGATTCCATAGGCTGCTCTGAGAGGTCAGAGGGTGTATTTTTCAATGGGCCCAGGCTCTGAGACCAGCCTTGCTGAGTTTGGATTTGAACTGATGTGTTACCTGTCCATTCTCTACTCTATATTCAACTTGAGACCAAATTCGCCCTTCTCTATATCCCTCCTTAAATCAAACTAAACTTCAAAAGCTTTAGTGAGAAATGAAGAAATGAGTCTTGTGTGTACCACACCACAAAAAACTTTAAAAAACTCCCTTTTTAAAGGCTCTCTAGTCTTCCCTCAAATTTCTCTAGCAACACTAATAACTTTCTCACATCTCCCTCCTCAAAAGTCCTCCCATGGCTGATGGTAGCGATCTAGGTATATTTTTGGGCTGTCCCCCTCCTTAGAAGGTCACGAGAGTGGAAAACACATCATCTTTCCCATCTTACATTTAGAACAGTGATGAATGGCATATGCCATTTACTCCTGAAGTCACAAATTAAATGGGACTAATACTCAGAGTTCCGAGGCGAACCAGCCTACCAAATTCATTCAAGTTAGTGGCCGTGTGTCTATGGCCAGACATGGCAGAGCCGATTCACCAGCGAACCAGAGCCCTTTGTGTGTCATTCAGCCCACTCCCACACTCGGTGACGTCATGTTAAGAACATGAAATCTGTCATCGTGGAAGTATTTACATCACTAGAAGCAGTAAATGCTCCAAACCCGAGAGAGTGGCTTGTGAAGCATTTATCAACACACCTGTGCGGTAGCCATCGATACTATGTCTTTCTCTGGCTACTGTGAAAAATCCTCAGAGGTGCATTTACATGGCTTTCTGTGACCCAAACATATGCTATTCTGTGGCAGGCACTAGGAGAATCCTTGTCAGTTCTTCAAGCTTTACTGCTGCTTGGCAGTCTGGTCCTTTTCTTTGGCAGGCTTCTGACTTGTTTTCCCTAGAATCTGAGCCCCTCTTTGCCCATGGCTGGTCTTAGATCACATCTCATGCTGATTTCTGTCTGAGATGCCAGCATGCAACACAGTAAGGAGTCTCACCTGATATGACACAGGCTCTGCAAGACTCAAGCACCGGTAATATGCCGGTTGGTGCTACTGAAGAAGTTGCACAGCACAAGGATTGGCATTGCTGTGCAGCCCTGTTTTCTGCCATCAGTGAGGGTCTTATTGTGTTAGCTCTTTCATGTGACTGCTGGCTGAAATCAAGCTCAATGTCTATAAATTCCCCAGGCTTGAAGATGCATGATAACAATCAGATCAGAAGAGCCCTGACTCAGTTACCATGCAGCTACTGATACTGATAAGATCATTGTAAATTTCCACTTCTCCATTTATGGAGGGCTCAATGCCCTCCTGTTTATATTTTGGGGTCACCTGTACTCCCCAAATCCTGCTGTCTGTTGTAATGTTTGGTTAAAAATCAGCATAGGGCGACACTGATCAAGATGCATTGTATTCATAAACTGTTTTGTTAAGTGGCAATTCCTTTGTACAACTATTTTATTTTATTTTTGTCGGTTGTGGGGCTTGAATTCTGGGCTTGGGCGCTGTCCCTGCGCTCTTCAGCTCAAGGTGAGTGCTCTACTGCTTGAGCCACAGCGTCACTTCTGGTTTTCTAGTGGTTTGTTGGAGATAAAAGTCTCATGGACTTTCCTGCCTGGGCTGCCTTTGTACCGTGATCCTCAGATCTCAGCCTCCTGAGTAGCTAGGATTACAGGTGTGAGCCATTGGTGCCCAGCTGTACAACTATTTAAAGGTAATAATAGTAATAAAAAGAATTAGCAAACTTAAGTGGTTATACTTGTGATCTGGAAACTTGGGAGGCTGAGGCAGGAGGATTCCAAGTTTGAGACCAGACGAGGCGACACAGTCAGTCAGGCCCTGTCTCAAAACAACAAAAGATAAAAAAGTTCAATTTAAAACAAAACAAAATGGTATCATCCTATGAGTACTTTCCATCTCATGAGTTCATCCATTTGTTTCTCTCAGAATGCTTTCTTTGATTTTCCAGACTAAGTCACTGCCTTCTTATTTCATATTATTTTTTTTTCCTTTGTGCCAGTCCTAGAACTTGAACTCAGGGCCTAGGAGCTATCCCTGAGCTTTTTGCTCAAAGCTACTTGAGAAACAGCTCTACTTCTGTCTTTTTGGTGTTTAGTTAGAGATAGGAGTCTTATAGACTTTCCTGTCTAGGCTGGCTTTGAACTGTGATCCTCAGATCTCAGCCTCTGAGTAGCTAGATTTACTATAGACATGAGCCACTGGCATCCAGCTTGTAACATACTCTTAAAAATCATCTGCACTTTTCTTTCATAGCAGTTCAAGTAGTCTGTGATGAAAGATCTGGTTTAGTAACTATTTGATTAATTATATCATATGCTTGGTGAGGACAGGGATCTTTTTTTTTTTTTTTAACACTACTTTGAACAGGTGCTTAAAGTCTCATGCTTGGCCAGGAAATGTGCTCAGTGGGCCATCGTGGAATGATGGAGAGAGAGTCCAGGGAAGGAATGAGACTGGACCTGAGAAAAGGCTGCACTCAGACATAAAAATCAAAGCCAGACATTGCATCCGTGTCTCTGCGTCCTTTCTCTCTCTCTGCTGATGCCGTCTTCTATGTTTTCAGTCTATAGTACTCAGTAAATGAGAGAGGACCCCATCACCTCAGTTAAGAGACCAACTGGGACTGGGCAAAATTCTCTAGGTCCTCATTCCTAGGTGATAGATAATGGTTGCTTCTGTTTGCTTCAGGTGTCCTGCCCTCATCCAGGCAATGCTGGATGCTGGGACAGAATAGGAGGTAAAAAGAGACCCTTGCAGGTAACTGGCCCAGAGTAAACTGGGAAGCAATCTAAAAGGTGCTCACCATAGCCTGGGCAGAATCACTGTGAAAAGTAGAAATTAGCCTGTGCACAGTGATAGGAGCTGGGAAAACGAGAGAGAAGTGGGCGCAGGGAATGCAAGGAACACCACCTCAAGAGGGACGAGGGTTACAGGCTTGTCTCCTTGGATTAAAATTTTAGGCTGTAATCCCAAGGGTCTGAAAGGCCAAATCTTCTCAAGACTGTTTTCTTGGCTGTGTCTGGGTCTCTTGTGCCAGTGGGGGGTGGGGTGGGGAGAAAATCAGATGGATTGATGCCCAGTCTACAGAGAGGAGCTGGCTGGCTCCAGAGTGGGCTGGCACTAACCAGACCTTGTCTGTTGACAATAGGGGGGAGGAGATGGAGGGAAAGGAGGGAGATGGAGAGAGAGGGGGGGGGAAGAGAGGAGAGAGAGAGAGAAAGGAGAGAGAGAGAGAGAGGGAGAGAGAGGGGGGAGAGAGGGAGAGAGAGAGACAGAGAGAGAGAGAGAGAGAGAGAGAGAGAGAGAGAGAGGACTCTAAATTACAGAGCTATTGGTTTGACCAGAATTCCTTTCTAGGACTGTACTCTGACATCTTAGTGTGCTGCATTCATGATCTGTTTCTCTGGTGCCTTAAAAGTGATAGTACTGTGCCTGGTTGCCTGCAGCTCATGTCTGTAATCCTAGCCACTCAGGAGGCTGAGATCTGACGATAGCAATTCGAAGTCACCTCAGGAAGGAAAGTCTGCAGAACTTTTATCTCTAATTAAGCACCAAAAAGCAGGAAGTAGAGATAGTGCTGAAGTAGGATAGTACTAGTCTTGGGCCAAAAAGCTCAGGGACAGTGCCCAAGTCCTGAGTTCAAGTCCCAGGACACTCTCTCTCTCTCTCTCTCTCTCTCTCTCTCTCTCTCTCTCTCTCACACACACACACACACACAAAGTGACAGTACTATGGTCTCTCCTTTCCCACAACCTACCAAAAAATGCTTCTGGCAGTCTGAAAATCTCCATTTACTGTAGCCTGGTTTTCTCTGGGTGTGGGATATTCTCACCGTGGCTAGTGTGAGCCTCACGATCACCAGGGTGGGTCAGGTGGCAGCTGTCTGCTACCTCTCCTGCTGCTCTGGTATGCCACCTCTTACCCTGCAGGAGAGGGTAGAGGCAGCCAAGGTAGAAAAAGGGCATCTTCTGTGTGGAGAGACCAGGTGCAGGTTTCAGTCAAGGCTGTGCGAGTGCTGCTGACATCTGCTCAGGATGAACCTCAGGATTGATCTGGACTTTGTTTCCTTAGGTGTAATGTGGGGCGATCGGGCCAATGTTCTTTGACTGGTTGTCCATATGTTAACAAGTCTGGCACAGCTGGGCAGAGGGTGGGATGTGTGTGGGGAGAATGTGTGGAGAAGACTGTGGGGTAGGAGGGAATGGTTTACTCAAGTAACCCAAGGGAGTTGTATATCCCGGATGCTCCTTCTAGATGGAACACGAGCTCGCCAGCTCCCCACGCTCCTCCTACTGTACTCCACCCTCCAAAGCTTTGGCTCCGTCTGACTTTCACTGTCAAGGCTGGGCACTCAACTATCCAGCCTCGGCTCCCTCTGAGGCCTGGCTATTCCTGCTCCCGGCTTTCCCCGTCACCTGACTCAGTGACTTCTTCCACCCACTGAATCATAATGGCTGCCCACATCCGTTGAGTAACTTCCAGTTGTTCGGCCTGGTCCTGTGGTAAGGTTTCCCACCCTTTATCTCTCGGAGGCCTTGTGAAATCCCTCAGCAGCAGGGCCTGCCTGCAGCACACCAGCCCTCAGTGTCACATGCCATTCGTCAGCCCCTTGGGTTTTTTCTCATGTCTCATTGTCTCCTTTCCCTCGTCACCGTCAAGCCATCTTGTTTTACTTTCTTTCTTTCTTTCTTTTAAGTAGCATGTGTGATGGCAATGACCCTGCTTCTTTCTTCCTTTTTTCTTGGTGGTACTGGGATTTGAATTTAGGGCCCTGTGCTTGCCATAGTAAGTACTCTACCACTTGAGGCATGCCCTAGCTCTTTTTGCTTTAGTTCATTTTTGGATACGATTTATTGCATTTGCCCAGACTGGCTTTAAATCATTGTCCACCTGACCTCTGATTTCCACGTGGCTGCAATGACAGATATTGAGCAATCACTCTTGGATAATTTATTGAGAAAGGGTCTCACTAGCTTGTTGCCTGGGTTGGCCTTGAATGACAATCCTCCCGCCTCTGACTCCTGAGGAGCTGGAATTGCAGGCATGTACCACTGTGTTCCATTCTTACTTATTTCTGCATTGTTTGCCATTCCTATCTAGAATGTAAACTTCTCCTTACCACTACCCTTCCCCTGCCCCCTAGTGCAAGAAGAAGGCTCGGTGTTCAATGACTCAATCTATGATCATGGTGTCAGATGTGGGAAAATCAAAGTAGAGAGAGGTTAAGTAGTTTGCAGTGCATACAGTGACAGAGCTGGGGTTCGAAGCCAAGTGAATGTCTCCAAAACAGAAACCTTTACGCTTCATCTCAGCTTCTCTTACTGAATTGGACTGTTCTGGCATGCCACCTAATTGGTGCTCAGTCTTGCTATTCTTGACAGGGAGCATGATTTCCACGAACAGTGCTCCCCATTTGTGGAAACAGTCCCCGGGGAGACTGAGTAGTCCTTATTTCACAGATCTAGAAACTGCAGGAATCCACAATTCACTTCTGTCTTGATTACTGGACCTTTGAAGCTTCCAGATTTATTGTCACATTGGTTCTTTCCTCCCAACACACTCCTGCACTTAGGGTGAATCAAAGAATTGATATATGATTCCTTGGAGGGTGGAAGGAAGGAAAAAAACTATCTCAGGAAAGAAGTAAAAATGCGGGACTGGGAAGGTGGCTCAGTGGTAGAGCACTTGCCTTGCATGCCTGAGGCCCTGGGTTCGATTCCTCAGCACCACATAAGCAAAAAGAAAAAAGCCGGAAGTGGTGCTGTGGCTCAAGTGGTAGAGCGTTAGCCTTGAGCTGAAGAGCTGAAGGACAGCGCCCAGGCCCAGAGTTCAGGCCTCATGACCAGACCCACCCCCCCCAAAAAAAAAAAGTGAAAATGGGCAGTCCATTTTTCTTGGTCTTTTTTTCTTTTAAAAAAGGGAAATGTAAAAATAGAAAGTGGTGTTCTCCTGAGAAACTCTGAGACTGAATGTATGAAGAATCATATATAGAACTGGGAAAGACATGAAATGTTGCTCCAGTTCTGGAGAAAAAAATCATAGGAAAAAGGATGTGTTTAGTTCTTCCCTTTCTCAGATTTTATATTTATGGTATATAAATAAAGAACAAACTGGAGATGGAAGATGGGAACATAAAAGAATCTAAGCTTCCTCCCAAAATTCTGAGATGTTACGTATAAAATTCTGACTATAACCTCAGCCTTTTGTGTCCCTCCCCCCTGCAAATCTGAGCTAATCTCAGCACCTCAATCATACAACCCTGGAATTTCAAGTGAAGCTCAAAAATTCTGAGTATCTTCCCTTCTCACTGTCAAGGCATTCCTTCATCTTATAGATTGTGTGCAAAAGTCAGTCTTGATAATTTGAATGACTCATAAAATTGAATTATATTTCTATATTTAAAATTTTCTCCCACACGGACACACAAAAATCTTTTAAACAGGAGCAGATAAAATCCCAAGAGGGTCTGATTCAGAAACAGTTATGCTTTTGTCTTTCTTTATTTCTTTCCTGACAAGAGCCATTTCTTTGATGTGGCTGTGGCAATTAGCTGTGGCGGTAGGGGTGAGAGTTACGAACTGTTCATGCAGGGGGCTGGAAAGGGATTTGCCTGGTCCTGTGGGTGTGTGTGATATAACGTATAATATAGGTTTTATATGTACAGGATGCACCCTAAGGTCAGATGATCTACTGAGCAAGTTCCTGCAACCTTTGTCTATCTCATGGAAGTAGTCTCTTCCAGTGGGATGAAGGAAGAACAGGAAGTAGTCTGTTTTTCATACCTAAGGTCATGCAGGGTAAATAGTGGACTCTGAACACACGCACAGTTCACTATTTATTACTTAGGAAAATTACTTACTTTTTTTGGGTTAAAGTTAACAATGCAATAGAGAAAAGAAAGCTAAAGACTTGGGTTTTTAAAGGTCAAGCAAATGTGAAGAAATGATGTACATCCCAATATTCCTATTGGGATGCTGCCCCCCTCAAGGTACCTACTTCTGTGGGTTCAAGTGTCTCTGCCATTTGAGGCCCTTGGCTTGTTCAGGAAGCTCTGGCATGATTGACAATATTGTTGGCTGTCAAAGAATGTCTACCAGAAGAGGAAAAATTAGGCAGTGTGGGCCAGAGAAAGGGCTGGAAGTAACCTTCTATGTTCCCTGGAGTGATGGCTGTGTCAGGTGATCGTAGCTCAACAATTAAGCATTGATGTTATAACTTTTGGAGAATTGTCTATGTTCTACCTTCTTGCTCTCCAGGAGACTTCTGTGGTCTTTTGGTCAGCATGCTGCTTTCCTGCCCTGACAGCATCTGATCTTAGCAGGTGCATTTCTTGCTGTAAATTAATAGCCCTCCATTGCAGCAAGAATTGGGCAGCAAACACACAGAGGCCATTTGGTGATGTCTGGAGACATTTTTGATTGTCCTGACTGGAGCTGAGGCCTCCAATGGGGAGAGACCACGAAGAGGACGACACACCTTGCAATGCATAATTGCATAGACTCTTCTTTCTCCATGCCTACCAAGGAATTATCCAGTCCCCAATGTCCACTCATAGTGTGAAGGTGGAAGAACTCTGCTGAAGTGACAAACTGATATGCAGCTTGCCCACCAGTCTCCTGTGAGTTGAATTAGTATGAATTTGCTGCTGAGAGACTAAAGTACTCCTGGATAGAATACAGTCAGTTGAGGTGAAGACCAATACCTTGTCTGCTTGACGTGAAAATTCTTCCAATTTTTTGTATTGCAATTTTTCCTTATTTTTTTTTGTTCACCTTAAAAAGTTCAATAAGTGAAACATGAAAATATCCAGTAAATTTCTAGATCACAAAGGATAGGCAACTCTCTATGACTCTGTATTATACACTTGCATTCATATAACACACATAGTCTGTCTTTGTGATACTTGAATCAATAGACCAAGGCAAAGCAAAAAGTTCTGCTTCGTTCTCGGAAACTGCTGAATACTGTATTTCCTAGCATATATGGGTAGTTGATTTCGTCATTTTTTATTGATGGGTTCATTCTTTTTTTAAAATTTTATTTTCTTCTAAAGATGTAAACATAGGGGTTACAGTTACATCAGTAGGGTTGCTTATGATTTTTTTGCTATTGAAAATGACTAGAAGCATCTTGGTCTGCAAGTCCTTGTGCACATGTGTAGCTTGTACTTACAAGAACGAGTTGTGGGCTGAAAGGCCTGCATTTGAACTTCTTGTACATGTTTCCAATAGCTTTACCAAGAGGATAAGCCAATTTATACTCCAACCAACACTGGATTTTCTTCATCTTTAGCAAGTATTGCCAATCTGATGAGTAAAAATTGGAAGTACTAGTACCAGCTACTCAGAAGGCTGAAATCTGATCTGAGGATGAAGTTTCAAAGCCAGCCTGGGAAGGAAAAGTCCATGAAACTCTTATCTCCAAGTAAGCACCAAAAAGAAAAAAAAGCCAGAAATGGGGCTGTGGTTCAAGTGCTAGAACCTAAGCCTTAAGCAATAAAGCTCAGGATCATTGCTCAGGCCCTGAGGTCAAGCCCTAGCTAGGACCATCACCAAAAAAAAAAAAAAAGAGAGAGAGAGAGAGAGAGAGAGAGAGAGAGAGAGAGAGAGAGAGAGAGAAAAGAAGAGGAAGCCTCAGATTGATGTTTTACTGGTTTTAGAGAGATTTCTTTTCTTACTTTTTTTTTTTTTTTTTAGTCCGTTATGGGGCTTGAATTCTGGGCCTGGGCACTGTCCCTCAGCTTTTCAGCTCAAGGCTAGTGCTCTACCACTTGAGCCACAGAGCCATTTCAGGTTTTCTGAGTGGTTTATTGGAGATAAGAGCCTCACGGACTTTCCTGCCTGAGCTGGCTTTGAACCATGATCTTCAGATCTCAGCCTCCTGAGTAGCTAAGATTACAGGTGTGAGCCACCTGAGCCTGGCTGTTAGAGAGATTTTTTACAACTTCTTATAAACAAAGGGCCATTTGTGTGGCATTCTTGTTTTCAAAAGCCATTATTTAATGAAAAAAAAAAATAGGATTCAGCTCAGACTAGAGGGATTTTCTAGAGAGTTCTAGAGTCTAGAAAGACCAGCACTGCTCTCCAGTCCTCTGGCCCCTCAGATAATCCAGCAAGCAAATGCAGGCCCAGAATTTCTCCTTGTGTTTGGCCCCTGGATTCTGCTCTGCTTTGCCTCAATCTGAAAGATGAGGAGCAGCCACCCGGAAGCTTTTGGGTCTCCACTTTTTGGATTCTGTACTTTCAGAGCATTGCTTCTGCCCTCTGCCCTGAGGAAGAGACCACAGCTCACAGCTTACAGCGCTCTTTCTTGAAATAACTGCCCTTTATTTTCATTTTGGCATCTGTATTGAAACGTATCATCATTTCCATTTTGTCCTCATCTTAACCATGGAGTCCATGCATCCTTCACACTGTGTCTCTAGTGCTACTAGCTGTTCAATAAATGTTGGTGTAAGGGAGCATTTGCACTACAGTGGAAGGATCTTTGACTAAAAGTCCCCAGAGTCACTTCTTTCTGGTTACCATCTTCACCATGACCAGGCTTAGGTCAATCCGTAGAAAGCAGATTAAGATGAATTTCTGGTAGCTCAGGTCATTAGATTGAAATTTCCCATTTTCCATCCCTGAACAAATGACAGAAGGACTATATTTTTGGTTTTGATTCACTTTGCTTCCACTCTAGAATATTATCTAACCCTCCCCCCGCCCAAACCTTCTTTACCAAGCTGTTGCATAAAATTCTACCAATAGGCACATATGCTCTTGGCTTAAATAAAATTTCTTTTCATTGAAATAATATAATTTATTTTTGTTGTTCCTGTTCTTGGACTTGGACTCAGGGTTTTCCACTCTCACTTGCTTTTTTTGCTCAAGGCTGGTCATCTACCACTTGAGCCTCACCTTCCCTTCTGGCTTTATGTTTAATTGGAGATAAGAGTTTCTCAGACTTTCCTACCTGGGCCAGCTTTGAAACCTAATCCTTAGATCTCAGCTTCCCGAGTAGCTACAATTTTAGGCATGAGCCACTGGCACCCAATAAAATAATAAACTTTTCTTGACTTAGTTCCTAGAAAGGATTCTGCTCTAATTTCCTCTAGATGGGCTTTTATTGCTTTGTTTAAAAATAAACATTATGAAGGAAAGGGATTATTGATATTTCAAAGACTTTCTAAAAATGTATGATAATGATTAAGTATTGCTTTAGACAATAAGACAGACATTCAAGTTGGAAAACAAGAATAGTGTAGTCCGGTATGAGAAAGGGATACATTTCAGAGAAATTAACATAACTCAACATAATCTCAAGATAATGAGAGTAGAACAGTAATGTGTGTTGAGGGCTGGGGAGAGCAACCTCTCTATGGTCATATAGCTGGAGCTATGAGCTCAAGCAGCATATAGAGTGAAGGGCATATGCCAGAGGCTTTGAGCCAAGCTACCTAGGTTCAAGTCCAGCTCTATGGTTGGTTATTAGCTGTGTGACATTGGCAGGGTATTTATTTAGCTTCTCTGTATCTTCTGCAATTGTGAATATTAAAGGAAACATGAGTTGAGTATAGTGCTTGGCACACAATGAACCATTACTGTTATAAATTGTATTGAGGCAATTAATATCAACCAGCTCTTCTGTACAGCTCAGAACCAGCTGGAGCAGAACTGAGGATTAGTTGAGCTTGGCTTGAGAATCGTTCAGTGACAAGGGTAGTTAAATTACTGACATGAGATTTGTTCTAACGTTTATTATGTTGTTGCAAGAAGGAACTAGGACTAATAAAAAAAAAGGTTGCATTATTTATGGAATAAAAGAGCAACTCTATATTTGGTCAGAAATGGTGCTAATTTGGTGGCAGGATTCACATACTTGAGTTTTTATGTTCCATGTGCTAAAATGTTGGGCCTGTTCACAGATACACCTGTGGCATCTACTCAGGGCTCAGACTGAGTCTGGATGGAATGGGAGAGTCTTGGTAAACCATGGGTTGTCATCTCAGATTCTTTAAGTGGTAAGTGATCTAAACTCATCCATCCTATTCCAGAATTATATGAATGAGTGTCCTATCCATTCAAAGGACAGGTCTAGCTGAGAGAATAGCTCCTTGGAAGAAGCATCACTTATGGATCAAGTGTGAGCAATCCAGACTAGGAGTCTGTGAAGAGAGAGTGGTGAACTTGAGATAAGAGAAAGGGACTAAAGCTATGGAAGAAGGGGGGAATGAATACCTGAGACCAAGAGGAAGCAGAACCTTCCATTCTAGGAGGAGGAAGGTGAAACAAAAGCAATTGGGGAAGAAAGGAGACTGACTTATCCTTGGACGCAGCCAAGAGGTTTGTGAATTCAAACCCAGACATGGCAGTTTCTATGCATACCAGTTTTGGTGATCTAATTTTTTTTTCTTCTTTTTTTTTTTTTTTTGTCGGTCATGGGGCCTGAACTCTGGGCCTGGGCGCTGTCCCTCAGCTCTTCAGCTCAAGGCTAGCGCTCTACCACTTGAGCCACAGCACCACTTCCGGCTTTTTTCTTTTTGTTTATGTGGTGCTGAGGAATCGAACCCAGGGCCTCATGCATGCAAGGCAAGCACTCTACCACTGAGCCACCTTCCCAGCCCTGGTGATCTAATTTTAAGGGCTTGAACTCAGAGCCTGGGTGCTGGCCATGAGCTTTTTTTGCTCAAGACTAGCACTCTACCACTTCAGCCACTGTGCCACTTCTGGCTTTTATTGTGATTAATTGGGAGATAAGACTCACATGGACTTTTCCTGCTCAGGCTGGCTTTGAACTGTGATCCTTAGATCTCAGCCTCCTGAGTAGCTAGGATTACAGGCGTGAGGCACCAGCACCTGGACTAACTTTAGGGTTTTTCCCTCCCTCTCACATTTTTATCATGTTTCCTTTTTGTTGGTCAACAAAGGAATACTGACTCAGTGAAGAAAACTACAGAAAAGTTACACAGGAGAAAATTAAATCCCATAATCTCATCAGGAAGAGCCTCTGTGACAACTTTGTCTGTTTCTTTTCAGCCTTTGTTTTACTATAGGCATTTTAATTTACTTGTTTGAGCTCAGTCTCTATGCAGGTCATTTGTCTTTACTAGGTAGCATGTCACCACATTTTGCTTATAGTTTTTCTGTGAACATTACAGTCACAGAACTTACTCATAAAAGGACAGTGGTGTTTTTCAGTGTTGATGGTATGATGGAGAATCTGGTTTGGTCTACAGCCACGAGAGCCAGACTTCAGTGAAGCACCCATGGACCTCTCCTTGAGCAGCCTGTTGGTTATAACTCATTGCTGGCACCATCTACTAGTTTAGCCACTACCATGCCTGAAGTTTGAATAAGCTCAGAATGAACCTTCCTCTGGCCTTTCTTGCCTTCCTGTTTTAAGGTCTGGATGGAAGCTGTGATTGGGTGGAGTCAGATCATGTGATCATGACTGCAAGGGAGGGTATTTCCAGTTATCTTGGCTACTATAGGAGGAACAAGAGGCCCTAACATTCACAATGCTCACTTACTGGAGGATTTTCCCCAAATAAGAAGGTGGTAATCAAGCTGGTGCTGGTGGCACACGCCTGTAATCCTAGCTACTCAGGAGGCTGAGATTTGAGGATAATGGTTTGAAGCCAGCCTGGGAAGGAAAGTCTGTGAGACTTTTATCTCCAATTAACCAGCAAAACCCAGAAGTGAAGATGTGGCTCAAGTAGCTCAAGTGGTAAGAGAATGAGCCTTGAGGAAAAAAAACTAAGGGAGAGTACCTAGCTCCTAAGTTCAAGCCCCAGGACTGGCAAAAATAAAATAAAAAAAAAGTGGGACTTCCCAATCCCCATAAACATGGGTAAATGTCAACATCTCAGGTCTCTGCCCTGCAGTGACTCATTGTTTAGCTGGAGAAACAGAAAGGTTGCCATCGTTCTTGGATCAGGTGACTCTGATATAAGAATCATGTTTTTTTTCTCATTCCAGGCGAGACAAAGACCACTGGGTGGTAAGAGGCACAAAGAGCAAGAGTTTGAGGACTCCTGGAACAAGGGAGGTGAAGAAGGACAAAGGCTCGGGAGATGGCAGCAAGATTTCAGGCTTGTTTCTCACAAGCTGTGCTGCAGGTGTTAGAGACACACAGAGGGCAAGAGGTGACCTCCCTCCCCTCTTCATGGGGAGACAGCAGGAGAGCTGCTAGCCATGGCTGTCTAGGCTGGGCTCATCCACATGGGGTGCTATCTGGAGGGAGCAGAGGGTTGGAACCTAGGACAGAAGGCTTAAGGAACCAGGAAAGCCAGCAAAGGAGGCTGAGGATGTGTTAGCATATTTTATCTGTGGCCTCTGGAACCTGTTCTGAGATCTGCTTCAGGGGGCGGTAAAGAAGAGCCATATCGCATTTCCTAGGGGATTTAGGGGCCAACGGGTGCAAAGCATGCTTTTCCAATGTGATGTGGGATCTTCCCTGTCTTGCCTCTTTCTCCATCTTCCCCAACACCGGGCCTTCGTCTCTTCTGCAGTAGCTGTTGTTTGGCTCTGAGGAGCAATAGCTCATCACTCATGCCTCAAACCCACCCCTGTCTGTCCTTCGGATAACAGCATTGTCCTGTGTCGAGGAGCTGAGGAAGGCCGGGCAGACCACGGCAAACTGGGTGGAATGCGAAGCTGTCTTCACAACCTCCTATTTTGGATTTCCTCTTGGCTTTGCTCATGCCAGTTTATCTCTCTTCATACAGTCAACAGTACTTGGTGTACCAGTCCTGGAACTGCTGGTATTTATTGCTGTGCTAAAGAGACCCGTTGCACAAGTTCTCCTGAAAGAGGACATTGTCCTGAACATTTTAACATCTCTATGCAAAGAAGCTGTAAGCTGAGGATGAGCCTCACCTCTGCCTCTACTGCCAGCCTCTCCCTGCATCTCAGAACTAGAAAGAATTATGGGAGATTCTCAGGGTTCTCCAGAGAAACAAAACTAAACAGGACTTGTGGGTGTGTACACACACACACACACACACACACACACACACACACACACACACACACACACACACACACACACCCTTTCAGAAGTTGAATCATGTGATTGTGATTCCCATCTGCAGAGTGGGAAATCAGGCTGGAGACTCAAAGAACTGACATTCAAGTTTAACCAGAGATCATCTGCTACAGAGTTCCTTCTTGCTCAGAAAGGTGACGTTTTGGCCCTATTCAGGCCTTCCTCTGATTGGATGAGCCCACATTATACAGGGCCATCTGCTTTACTTTCAATTCACCAATTTCCCTACAAATCTCATTCACAACAGAAACATCCAGAATATTAATTTGACTACATGTCTGGGCATCATGGCCCAGCCTAGTTGACACATAAAGTTAATTATCAGGGGCTATTATGGCCAGACCCCTAGCCCCTTCACTTGTCAGATAAAGGGGGTCCAGAGAGACCCACTGACCCATGTGAAGCTGAGCAGTAATTCAGTAGAGTAAAGGGTAGATGAACATGGAGATCTTTGGCTGCAGCCCTGGACTTTCAGCATGGTACCACTTACTGGGTTGCTCCCATTGGCAGAAATGGAACCCCAGAAGGTGTGCTACCATAGAGTCTTCCGTGGTACTGGATTGGTTTGTTAGCACAGCCACAAGGGCAATTCTATTGCAAGGCATTAAAAAATACTTTCTCCCGGATCAGATGCCTCTCCCGGGATCACAAGGCCCCTGCACAGTGCATATCCCATTGTTTCTTCTGTTTTTCAGGGGAATTTTTCAGGATGGATTGAGCACTTGCCACATACCTCAGTAAATACTTATTAGGTGATGAATAGTATATAAAATTCATCTTGATTTTCAGCTCAGGCTGGGAAGACAGGCTGTGATGCTTTGCCATGACTCACATCCTCAACTGCCGCTTCTTTATGTGACCTGTTCGCTTACCAGAACCCAGTCAGGGAACAATCCAAGTCTGGATTTCTGCTAGTACTGAGGCTTGAACTCAAGGCCTGGACTCTGGCCCTTAGCTAATTTTTTCCTTAAGGCTGGAACTCTATGACTTGAGCCACAGCTCTATTTGTGGTTTTTTGGTGGTTAATTGAGGAAAGAGCTTGATGGGCTTTTCTACCTGGGCTGGCTATGAACTGTGATCCTCAGATTTCAGCCTCTGAGTAGCTAGAATTAGGGGTGTTTGCCACTGATACCCAGCTTCTTTTTCTTTTCTTTTTTTAAAGACAGGCTCTCTTTATGTAGCTTAGGCTGCCTCCTCCTGCCTGAGCCTCCCAAGTCCTAGGATTAAAGGCATGTACTATCATACTTTGCGGGATAATTTTGATGTTACTTCCTGAGTCATGGAGGATATAGGGGCTCAGAAGTACAGGCCTCTCTGTCCCTTTGTAGAGCAGCTGAATTTAGAATGGACAGTAATCTTGTTATATAATGACAATCACCAGGATTGTGAACTTTTTTTTTTTTAACTGAGAAACCAGTAGGTAGCAGCGTCTGTGCTAAGCATTTCCTATGCATTTTCTCTGTCTTCAGACCCCTCCTCTGTCTTCAAGTGCAAGGGTGAACCAGCTTCTCAGAGCAAAGTTTTTCATGAAATCAGGACACAATGCCCAGGACACATTCAGAAAGATGTTAACACAACATATGAAATGTAGGTTGGCCAGGAAGGCTGCAAATATGATATAGAGCTAGAAGCATTTCTGAACAACATTTTTGTGGACCACATGCTGGTTATCCGCTGGAGTCTTTTGTACAGAAAGTAGCAGAGGAGCTCGAGTTTACTATAGGGCTTCAAAGTAATGCCTCTCCAAGACTCCTTCAATTCTCAGTGGTGTTTCTTTGTCATGCATGATAACAGATGATATTAATGAATCTGGGAGTCAGAAGATCTGGTTGATACAGGCTTAACTATTCTGTCATTTATTACTCTACTTAAGAACTCTGAAGTAGGCATTTTGAGGTCAGTTTAGAAGCTTCAGTATACAGGATGGTTCTTCATTTCTGTTTCTCTCTCTTTAGCTTTTGATTATTGCTTTCCTACTTGTCACTTCATGGGTACCAGATGGTTAGGACAGCTCAAGGGAGTGTGTCTTAATTCAAGGAAGCAAGATGAGCAAAAGATCATTCATGTGTGAGCTTGTTGTGGGTGTGCACTATTCATTCCTGTCCCCTTTATAGGAAAGTCTACCAGGTGACTGCAGGTAAACATTTGTTGGCCAGAACAAGGTCAGATAGGCATTCCTAGATGTGAGGGAAGCAGGAAAGTAATGTACAGAGAGGAAGAAGATTGTCATGACCCAAATGAGATCAACATTTTCTCAGATAAGATTTGGGTTCTGATGACAAGGAAGAAGGGTTGCCAGAGCAATGGTTGCTGCTTACTTTTGCATTTCTCAGGCTGGTCCTCACCTGTTATTACCATCTCTGCTTCATCCTGAGGAAGCCAAGAGTTAAGATGGAGACATGACTTGCCGAATGTCGTGACTCTATGGTTGTCCTGATGGGTTGTCCTGTGTACTTAAGAGCTTGACCTCACACGTCCTTTGCAATGTTCTTCGTGCCAATGTACCTTAGCAGCTCCTCACTAAACACTTACTGGTCGAAAAGTAGAATGATGGCATAGCCACTGAAGTCCATGTATCAGGATACTATGCCAGGACTGTGGGATCAATAGGTTTTTCTGGGTAGAGGAATGTTTCCATGGACCTTGTGGAAATGGGAATAACTCTTGATAAATGACCCCTCTTGGTATGGGTTTTCTCATATTTAGAAGATCTGAGAATTGCATAGTGGATTTTGAGGCCATTCAGCATTTGTCTGCCACCACCTTTCCCCACAGTCCCAAATAGGGGAAGGAACTACCTCTCATTCTGATCCTCAGTCCTGGGGAGATTACCAGGAAGCTGTCATGTTTGGCAGTAGTTGACTTCTGTGGGGTCCTCCTGAGACCAGGACTAGAAGAGATGACTAGCTGGATCAGGAAGAAAAGCAGTTCATTGCAAAATCAGCACCAGGAAATGGGTACATGCAGAAAGATGTGGTTTCAAATGCTGTTGTGAAGATTAAGTAAAACAAGACATATCAGGTGTCTACAACAATACCAAGAACACAACTACTTCCAGTTCTGAATCAAGTGAAGATCGTCCAGTTAGTCTAGAGAGCCAAGGAGATTGACCCTCCTTATCACTGAGGTATTCAACCACTTCACACTTTACCAAAGGTGAAATATTGCAATAGCAACACTACCATCAACCACTAAAGAAGGCCAACACCTTTTAAGTACTTACTCAAAGCAACTAGTTATTTGTATTGAGGATTAAGTGGCAGGCACTTTGCTTGAGTGCATATTCTCATTGAATCCTTATGGCCATTCTAGGAGATGGATGTTACTGTTATCTCTTCTGTGAAGATGGGAAGTCTGAGGTTGAAAGGCTGAGAATCTGGTTCTGTGATGATGGAGATGGAGATGCAGGTGGAGGCCACATCTATGTCTTCTTCTCAGCCCATTTTGGGAATCAGCAGAGCTCATCATTTTTCTGAAATGTCCCTTACTTGGGTGAAGTTGCCCAAGACAGTGTTCTCAGGCACTTCGGTATCGTATCAGTTGTCCTATCAAGAAACAGTGGGCTCATTAGGACACTGTTCCCAAGGACTCTCATGCCTTTATGGGCATTAAAATTTTAATTGTAAAAGCAGATAAAATATTAAATCTTTTTGGAGTAAAAAATTTCCTGCTGTAGCTTTAAAATACAAAGTAAAGGAAGAATTACATTTGAGATGAAGATGGTTCACATTGTAGTGAATGAGGAGAAACGCTGTACTTTATTTGATTGTACGCCGCTGCGTTTTCCAAAGTGTCAGAATAAAGGAAATTTGCATAAACAGAGTGAAAGGTACCTTGGGAAGTGCTTTCCTTCTATTAGTTCATAACAGTTTAAGAGTAAGTACTGTTACCATTCCCATTTTGAAGATATGCCAACTGAGTCACAGAGACTAGTGTTAAAAAATCTAGCTTTCGGGCTGGGAAGATGGCTCAGTGGTAGAGCGCTTGCCTCGCATGCCTGAGGCCCTGGGTTCGATTCCCCAGCACCACATAAGCAAAAAGAAAAAAAAGCTGAAAGTGGTGCTATGGCTCAAGTGGTAGAGGACTAGCCTTGGCTGAAGAGCTGAAGGACAGCGCCCCGGCCCAGAGTTCAGGCCCCACAACCGGACCCCCCAAAAAAGAAAATCTAGCTTTTGAAGGGGCTAGAAGTGTGGCTCAGTGGTAGAGTGCTTGCCTAGCAAGCACTAAGCCCTGATTTTGAATTCCACTACTGTCGAGAGAAAGAAAGAAAGAAAGAAATCCAAGCTTTCCAGCTCTAAAATCTGTGCTCCTTGCTACAGTTTTCTGTCTTTCTAATCCTGTGGTGATATCACATATTAGCACTGCTGTGGGATGATGTACAAATGCTGTACCAGGGAGAGATGTGCAGAACGTCCACTCCAAAGAACAAAACACATTTCTCCGAAGCATCCAGGAGATAAACACGGAGACATTTAAAAGCGCACATACAGGGTTCCAGGTGACTCTTCAGTCTCGTAGCTGCAGAAGTTAAAAGCTTAACTGAGAGTAATAGAGATGGTTGGAACTAGACTACTGAAATGGGCACGTAGTGTGAAGGACGGAGTCGCAGTGGTGAGTAGGGGAAACCCCGGGCCTTTCAGGCTGCCCTTGAACATCTCAGGGCAGTCCTTTTAGTCCTTTTGTTAGATTGGCTCTGGCTGATTAAGAATCATTTTTTTATGTCAAAATTTACCAGCTCTATGCCCTTGCCCTCCCAGCCATGCTGTGTGTGTGTGTGTGTGTGTGTGTGTGTGTGTGTGTGTGTGTGTGTGTGTGTGTCCTAAGAGATGCATTTGCTCATTCAATTATTGCTTATGAAATTTAACAGGTATCTGTTATGATGCAGGTACTGTCTGAGCTGCTACAATTGTAAGAATGGATGAGAGGCAGACCCTAGCCACAATGACAAACATGTCATTAGACACTGGTGTGGTAAATGCCACAGCAGAGGTATGCACACAGCATTCTTTGGCTGGAGAAGAAGAGACCAGCAAAGGTTTTCCAAAGGATCTGAAGAGATCTGAAGAGATGATGAGGGTATACTAAAGCAGAAGTGGTGGAAGAGGCAGGCAGGTAGTGAGTGCAAAGGGCAGTCAAGAGTTTATGATCCAAGAAAAGAAATAACCAACCCTTTAGAGGTTGGTGGCATGGCTCAGTTGGTAGTGGGCTAGCCAGTGAGTGAAAGCAGAAGGTACTGAGTTCGAGTCCTGGTCTCAGACCTAAAAAAAAAAAAAAGAAAAGAGTTTAGAACGTGCAGAAACATACTGGTGTGGCTAGATCACTCAAGGCAGACTGCCAAGGCAAGGGATGAAGCTGGGGTGGCAGGAAGAGGACAGATGCCAGCAGGCCTGGCCAATTGGATTAAGAGTCTGGTAGATTGCATGGTAGATTGCAGCTGGCAGGTCATATGCACTAATGAAGCTGTTGGGTATCTGGACCACTGGCTATCTGCTTTGTCTTATTCTTCAGCCCTAATTTACAGGGAATGAGTTGTCCATCCCTAACTTACAGGCCAGACTTGCCCATTCCTCCAGTACTGAAGGAAGCTGGAAAGCCCATGCTTTTGTGAAGTTTCCGTTTTTCATGTTGGCAACAGTTTTTTGTTTTCTGTTTTTGTGGGTTGTTGGGCTTGAACTCTAGGCCTGGGCGCTGTCCCTGAGCTCTTCAGCTCAAGACAAGTGCTCTACCATTTAAGCCACAATACCACTTCCAGGTTTTGAGTGGTTAATTGGAGATAAGTCTCATGGGGACTTGCCTGTCTGGGCTGGCTTTGAACCACAATCCTCAGATCTCAACCTCCTGAGTAGCTAGAATTACAGGTGTGAGCCACCGGCTCCCAGCTAACAGTTTTTGTTTTTTGGGTTTTTTTTTTGATGCATCCCATGTAGGCCAAACATAATACATCTTCTGTCTAGATAAAACCCAAGGTCTTCTTTGCAGTTGGCTAGAGGAAGAAAATCTATGAAGCAGACAGAGATGCCGTGTTTACACAGTAGATGGGGAAGTAGGAGGTTTTAACGTCATGATGGTGGAGGAGCAGAGTTCTTAGAAGGAGAGGATGAACAAGGGTCCAATTTGGGAGAGAGACTTAGTGAAGAATGGCCAGCAAACCTTAAATGTAGGGGGCTGTTGGGGATTGTGGGTAGGGAAGGTTTATTGGTATTTGGCACATTTAGAATACAGATTACAGTTGTATTTGGGGATAAAGAAATGTCAAGTTAGCCATCAAAGTTCTGTACCATCTGGGCATCTGTAATCCTAACTATTGAGGAGGCTGTGACCTGAGGATCATAGTTTGAAGCTAGCCTGGGCAAGATAGTCTGTAAGACTTTTGTTTCCAATTAACCACCAAAAAGCCAGAAGTGGAGCTGTGTCCCAAGTGACAGAGTGCTAGCTTTGAGCACAAAAGCTCAGAGGCAGTGCTCAGGACCTGAGTTCAAGCCTAAGGGCTGACACACGACTGAAAAAAGTTCTGCATTAGGACTCATTTTGGTTATAAATAATGGAAAACTCAATTTAAATGCCTTAAAACGGAGGAAACTTATAACAAAAAGTCCTGACTTTTCTATGTTGGTGAATTCTGTGGCGCTACAATGTCATCATGGATGTGGGGTTTCTTAGAGCTCTGGGTTCTGCCCCCATTAGTGTATCCAGGCCACAAAATGGACACAGGGTTCAGCAGACACATGCATTTACATCCATGTTAGAGGCAGAAAGAGTTTCTTCCTTGTGTTTTTTCCAGAACTAAGAATATTTTCTCTAATGCATTCCATCCTATCAGTCTTCCCACTATTGGCTAGGATGGCATCGTTAGCTCATGCGAAGCCAATATTGGCAAGGAAGTGAGACCCTTAGGAACTACACAGACAAGGCACGACTCTTAATTTCAGAGCTGAGATTGGGTCTGTCCCCCTTTAGTATCAAGATGAGGACCCCTGGGAAGAGAGGAAAGGGAGGGGATATGGCTATTGTGTGGACAGGTCCTCTCAAGAAGAGTGAATGTCATTTTCTAAGGGAGAGATTTTTCTATCTCATTCTAAGCTGGAGGAAAGGTCATTTTGAAGTGGTGTGGTTCGATGGGGGTGGCCTCTTCCATCTTTTCATTTGGTGAATTCAGGGAGCCAAGAGTAAGCACAGAGTCTCATTTCATAAAGAACTGACTTTGAAAGTCCATGCTCACATGTGTTTTCTCTCCTTGGATTGTCTGGATGGTGGTGGTCTGATTACAGTGCTCTTCCTGGTGACTCATCTTGGGTGGGGGGCACGGCCTGTCTACCGCAGAGAAGGTGGGGTCCAGCCAAGTAAGGTTTGTTTGTTCTTTCCAAACTCACAAAGCAAAATGAAAGAGAACAATTATTTTGGGAAATTTAGCCTTTGAATCCTAGTGTAGAAAAGAAAGCTTTTTTGAAAGTTTTTTTTTAAGGGATGGATGGGTCCCAGGTGTTTTTCTAATAGGCGAAGCTCCCTGAAGACTTTGTCACTGACAGAGCTGTGCAGTTGACTTAATAGATTTGCAACTGATCTCTAGTAGGACAGCATTTTCCTTTGTTCTCTTATTGGTAGCAGTTGGTCTCAGCTCATGCTTGCGCACCCAGATCACTGCACTCTGGGTCCACTTTCTGCTTACACAGGAAGTTGAGAAGAATCTCAGGATCAAGTTCTGCTGCAGCTCTTGGCCTTTGTGAATGTTCCTCTCCCTGAAATGTCTTTGCCCTTCTGTGGAAAGCTTAAACACCCATCCTTCCTTCTCCTCCTTATTTCTCAAGGCATTTGTATTTTCTACCCTCTGTCAAGGCGCCAGGTAGAGAGCAAGGAGGGCTGGAATCTAGCCTGTGTATCTCTCACTAAGCCTAGACTGTCCCCAAAGCAGGAACCTTTAGCCATTATTTCCCAAAGGCATCCTTTAGACTAACTGTAGTGCTGTGAGTCTACCCCAATGTGGTTAGCTCCAGTGAGCCTTCTTGGATCTCAGTGAGTGATGACCCTTCCCTTCCATGCTTCTTTTGTGCCCCTGGCTCATTCTTCAGTCCCAGCCTGTGTCTGCTGCCCCATCCATGCTGGCATTTCCAGCTCCTAAAATGTGGTCCAGACAATACAGCATTTGATATCACTAATGCTGGTGTGGACTGAAGTGCTGACTCCCCAAATTTCTCTCTTTTGCTTTTTCCTGACCACAACTCCCTACCTCCGCCTTAGCTCTGTTCAGTTCCAATGAGATTCTAATTGTTGCGAAACTGACATTCACTGAGGACTCAAGCACTCACTCAGACCAGTCCCCTGGCCTCCAGGCATTGAGGATGGAAGGTAGACTTGAGACAGGAAATTCTCACATAGACAAATGACATCAGAGGCTTTCCCTGCATCCTCTCCCCTCTCATCGCTAATGCCCTAATGGATCAGATGCTTCTGGGTTCCAAAGCAGTTGTGTTTGTTACCCCACCAGGCAGGCCACTTGAATGATCCTCTTCTGTATATGAATCTAAGACTGGTGGACACCAGTGGTCCAAAGATAAAAGCATAGCAGGTCACTGCAGTAGAAATCATCTTCCTCCTCAGCACACGATTTCTAAAAGTGATGGGAGAACATACTAGAGTAGTGAGCCAGAACCTTCAGCTTCTCCAGCCTTGAGGATGAAAATTATGCAGCTCTTTCAGGGCAGACGGGAAGGCTGTGAGCAGGGTGATATTAGGGAAGAGGAAACAAGGTCTCTGAGATGAAGCTACCTCAAGGAAATGGGAGTCTAGGTTGGCCTTGGACTCCACACAAGGATCTTAGCATGGAGGGGGGAGGGGCCAGGCTAGCCCCAAACGTTGTTAATGTGGAAAGTGTCTCCAAATGAAGCAACCTAGGTCCAGGACTTAGTCTTTAGAGATTAGTGGGTTAGCAGAAGGGTGGACCCAACAAAGAGATGCCCAATCAGGGCGCAGATAGGTAGTTGGGATCTGGACCCACAAGCTCCAGACCATGTGGACCTCAGGGTCCATAGTGACACTCAGAATAGAAGGGAGGATAAGAACTCCAGCTCTTCTCTGCCTGTGTATGGAAGGAGGATGGCTCTGCCAGCCAGGCCTGGCCCTACTCACACCCCCCTGGTTCAAGTTACCAGAGTTATAATCTAAGGGAGGCAGTGATACATGAAGAAGCAGATTTGGTGATATATAGCTATACCTATATTGTATCTATCTATCTATCTATCTATCTATTTAGTGATCTATATATATATCACACACACACACATATATATATATATATATGGATATACATATGTATATATTATACGTGTGTGTGTGTGTGTGTGTGTGTGTGTGTGTGTGTGTGTGTGAGCAACTAGTGCCCGGCTAATTTTTGTTTGTATTATATTGAGCTGGAAACTGTGAGAAGCTATGGGTCTTCCACAGGGTAAGAAGAGATACATGCTCTCTAAAACGCATGATGATGATTTATAGGGAAGAAGCTTTAATGTCTTAAATGGCATGGATGGGAATTTCATTCTGTGGCCCTGTGTGTGTATGTGTGAATGTGTAAGTGTGTGTGTGTATGTGTGTGAATGTGTGAGTGTGTGTGTGTGTGTGTGTGTGTATAATGGGGAAAGGTGTGAGAAGAGAAGGAATTGCTTAGAGGAGAAGGTAGGGAAGGTGATAAGCTATTGAGCCTGGCTCAGAAGAGATGAGGAACTCAATGTCCTGGCTGGCTAGGGAAATCAGAGAATTCTCAGTGGAGATCATATTCAAAGGCAAGATCTCAGCATGCTAGTCTGTGTGGGGAGCCTTAAAAAGATGCCAATGCCTGGGCCCTATGTAATGACGTTGGTTTGTTTGGGCCAGGCTGAAGATTGGAGAGAGGTGAGTAGCCTGCTCTGCCCCTCCCCCACAGTGATTCTTGGGAGTATTCAGACCAACACTCTCACAGGTGCAAGGACTCTTCCTCTCTGTGGCCTCCCCTGCTCTGAATGCTAGCCACAGATCTTTCAACAGGCTTCTTGGTGCTGGGTCTTCTTGTTCTCTCTTTCGTGTGACCCAAAGGCCAGATGACCACGGCTATGCTTGCTTCCAGAGGCCACCACCTGTTGCTGTAAATCTGCTGCCGTTTCATCATTTCTTTGCCCCAAGTACTTTCAGTGTCTTGGAACTATGTCTGGATGGATGCTCTGTTGTGTTCTGCACGGTAGCAGCGTGCCCATTCAGTCACAGGGGACCTTGTGTGGCACCCCTGGGGTTTGTGCTGGGTAATTCAGGTGGGATGAGTGTCTTAATAGGAAATTTCAATGATCACCTTCTGTGGTTTTCACAGGGTTCATCTTTCTAGTTTGGTGTTGGAAAAGACTTACACAAACCACTTTTGGTAAGCCTAAGTGGATCCTAATGACTTTGGGTCAATTGCCATTATATGGGGGTCTTGGTGAAATCAAATCTGGGAGGAGGAAGAAACAGGAATGTCCCTAAAGCCATCAGAAAGATGGGAAATCTGGAAGCAAAGAGCTTCAGCAAAACAAAACACCAGGAGGGGTAGGGTCAAGGGGAAAGAAAGAGATGAGAGAAGAGAAGAGGGGGAAAATGCAGGTGAGAATCCGATGTATATTCTACAACATTAAGAAGGGGAGGGGAGGGATGGGTGAAAATGTTTAAAGGAGTGACATTGTTCCATATATTGTATCCATAAACTGCTTTGTTAAATGGCAACTCCTTTGTACAACTACTTAAAGATAATAATAATAAAAAGAAAAAAGCCCTGAAAAACAAAAAAAAGACAAAAACACATACACGAAAAAAAAATCCCAGTAACTCCCAGCATGTACCTTGAAACAACTAGATAAATGTCTAGGGCAAAGGAGCCAGCATGGATCGTTTGTGAAGCTTCTCAGATGATGATCCCAATGTCCAGCCAAGGCTAAGAAGTGCTGCATTAAGGGATAAGAGAGGCTTAAAAATAAGAGGACACCCCAATATGTTGCAAGGAAGAAAGGAGAGTGGAGAGGCAAGGTTAGGGAATAGTCACAGACAACAGCTTTGGAAGGTGATGGTGAAGTCCAGCCAGTTCCAAGAACTCAAGCTTAACCTTAAGAAACTGATGGCTGGCTTCTGAACATCCTTGCAGTCTCCAGTCCACGAGTCAGTTGCATCACAAAGTCTGGGGTCCATGTGAGGGCTGCTAATGAGAAAGGCACCTGATGTCTCTGTACCCCTAAGCCCAGGGAGAGAGGAAGAGGGGCTCCAAGATTCATTGTATGGTCGCCAGTCCAAATGGATAACTGCCCCAAAGGATCAGCATGCTGTGGGGGTGGGGAGGGTAGGAGTCATCCTCTGAGAGGCTGAGAGAACACTAGTTCCTGCATGGTGGTTCTTCTGCAAGGCAAGCAGACAGATACAGTCATGCAGACAAGAGAGCCACTTAGTCTTAGGTGAACAGGATGTGAACAATCAAGCTAGGGACACTTGGAAAAAGCCTTTCCATTTTGAAATAATTTCACACTTACAGAAGTATTGCAGGAAGAGCATGAAGACGTCTCATATCATTCATTCAGGTTCATTATTTCCTTGTTCCCACATTTGTTTCTCTCTGTCTCTGTCTCTCTGTCTCTTTGTCTGTCTGTCTGTTTGTCTGTCTCTCTGTCTCTCTCTCTCACACACACACACCTACACACAGACATTCCTTCATCATTTGAGGATGCAGGGCAGACCCTTTCACTTCAGCATATAAGGCCATTCTCTATTCTCTTATATAACTATGATTCTGCCGAAATAAAGGAAGATCCATCAAATGGAAAAGCAAAGGCTATTTATTCTGAGCTGCTACAGCCAGGGAGTCATTTTCACAGAGACTGAGGAAGTCAGGGGAGCAGCAATGTTTCATAGTGGGGAAAGAGAAGGCCTAGATGTTGTCTGAGTGGAAGGCATTGGTGGCCTAGGGAAGCTGTGGGTGGTTACCTAAGAGGCTGGGTATGGGTATCTTAAGGGATTGGTAAGGTGCACATCTGGCCTTCTCTGGTTAGTCCTAAGTTGGAGTCGGGGATAACAATTAGGGAAGTTCTCAGTTATTAATCAAGTCTTGCTCACTTGAGACTTACTATTATAGAAGTTAGTGTTTCATTTTCTGGATTGTCATGAGAGATGCTGATGACTCCTTCCTATGAACTTGTTCCTATGAGTTGGAATTACAACAGGCTGATTTCCAGGGGTAGCTAACAATTCTAATGGGTTGGTTTTCTGGGCAGGTGGTTGCAGGTTATTCCATGTATTTTCTACATTCAGTCTCTTAAGGATCAAATTCTGATTTAATTTTGGTTTAGCATTGTTTTCCACTCTATAGTCCATATTCAAATTTTGCCAGTTACTGTAATTATATTCTACATGGCAATTCTCCTTCCCCATTCTTCAGTCCCAAGTGCACAGTGTCATCATGCCTTGCCATTTGGAGGCCATGGCTCTTCCATCTCCTTTTATCAGCTTCTCAGCCTCTGTCTTGTACATGCACCCCACCCCCTCTCTGTATGCCACAACTGGGGCTTGAACTCATGGCCGCACATTTTTACTTGACTTTTTGTTGTTGTTATTGTTGGCCATGGGGCTTGAACTCAAGGCCTGGATGCTGTCCCTGAGCCTTTCTGCTCAAGGCTATCACTCTACCACAGCTTGACTTCTAGTTGTCTAGTGGTTAATTAGAGATAAGAATCTCACAAACTTTCCTGCCTGAGTTGGCTTTGAACCATGGTTCTCAAATCTTAGCCTCCTGAGTCTCTAGGATTATAGGCGTGAACCACCAGTGCCCAGCTCACTTGGCATTTTTACTCAAGGTTAAGCATTCTACACTTGAGTCACACCTCTACTTCTGGCTTTGTGTGTGTGTGTGTGTGTGTGTGTGTGTGTGTGTGGTTAACTAGAAATAAAAATCTCATAGACTTTTCTGTCCAGGTTGGCTTGGAACTTCAATCCTCAGATCTCAGCCTCTTGAGTAGCTAGGATTATGGGCATGAGCCACCAGTGCCTAGCTCTCACATGAATATTTTTGAAGTTTATAGTTTAGTTGTTTGTGGTGAGGCCATCCCAGCACACACACACACACACACACACACACACACACACACACACATCTGAGTATATTATCTTCTGTGATTATGTATCCAACTGCAGTCTCTACTCCTTAAGTCTTGTCTTAAAGACTCTCAGAACTGTTTGGGTTTATGCAGCCCAGGTAACTGGATAATCAGTTCTCACGGAGGACACAGAAAGTCACGTCTACATGCAGGGCAGAGGGCAAGCTTGTAAACAGAGAGTGGTACCCACAGTCACGCCCCTTAGCAGCTAATCCTTCAGAAGGCCAAGCTAGTTGGTGAAATATGTTTTGGTTCCAGTTTTGGAAATATACTCTTTCATGAGCTTGGCCTCTGTCTGCATTTTTTTAATATACACAGCACTAGGTTTTGCTCCTCTTCTTGCTACCACTTCGTGCTCCACTTTCTGAGCTCTGCAAAGATGCCAGGGACATTTTAGGGCCAGGGTTTTGTTCCTGCAGGGCAGGGTACTGTGACAACCGTGTGTCATGGGACGATTGCAAGAGATGCATGTGAAGAATATTGGAGACTCAGAGAAGGTTTTGATGCAATGATCGGCCAAGTGCAATCCACGATTATCAATTGTGTTTGGGCCAGGGAAGGAAATTAACATG
The DNA here is from genome assembly GCF_019054845.1 of Dipodomys spectabilis. Lineage (NCBI taxonomy): Eukaryota > Metazoa > Chordata > Mammalia > Rodentia > Heteromyidae > Dipodomys > Dipodomys spectabilis. Next base: position 3,342,935 of record NW_024871460.1, on the reverse strand, counting down.
AAGAAAGAAAGTCATTTTGGACATCTGCCTGCTCCTCTAAAAACTTACTCCTCAGCAGGCTCAAGCAGCTGTTAAAGAGCCATTTCTGGGTCTGTCAACAGACAGAGGATTGTAGCTAAAATCTCCTCTATCCTCCTATCCTCCTCTGTCTTAATACACTGAGCAATAACAAGTTTTTATTTATGGACGATTGAACTAAAATAAGTTTGCTGTGTACAGTGGTTGAAGTTCTGGTGTTGGGTGTCAGATTGTCTGGTGTAGGTCTCTGCTACCTTGCCCTGTGTCCCTGGGTGAATTATATAACCTCAGGTTCCTCTGCAGACAATAATAGCTGTTTATGAGGCTGGAGTGAGGATTAAATGTCATGTTAAGTGACAGCATGTTACCCAGTGGTTGATAAATCATAAGCCACCATTGAATGTTAACTGTGATTGTTGCTTTGTTTATCACCAAAATGAAAAGCTAAAACTTAGTTATAGTGGTCATTATAAGAAGAGTACGTGTTTGGTGTCCCTCAGATGTAGATTCAGTCCATCCCTGCAGGGTGACCATGGACAAGTAAACCTTATCAGAGACTTAGTGTTTGCATTGTAAAATGGGAATGACCAAAACCTTGGCAAATTTGTCTTAAGAAGACACAAGGACAGCTGTACAGTGTGCCTAGCACAGTGTCTACCACAGAGTAGATATTGAATAAAATCACTTTCCTTATTAATTTCTTTTTTTTTCTCTCTCTCTCTGCTCTTCCAGAAATCAGTAACTTAAAAAAAAAAAAACAAAACTAAACAGGTTTCGGGGATTAGAATTTCTTAATATTGTATTGATAGCTACTTACCATTTAGCAAATATCTATAAAGATCTAAAAAGCTCCAATTATGACAGACTCTTCCTTGTTAGGGCCCTGACAAGTAAAAAATGTGAATTGGGAGAGACTAGCTTTCTGGGCCTTGTCTACATCTCTTTCCTCATGGTCCCTTGTGCTTTCTCTGGTCTAGCTTGATCTCCTACCAGATTCCTCTTCTCCCCTGGGATACTCTACTCCAGATCTTTCTCTCCTTGTTATTCTGTTCAAATAGCTCATAGCTGATGAGAAGATGGGCAAGCAAAACTAGGAGACTCTTGAGCTATGTTGTAATGAGTGAGAGTTGATTAGCATATCACTCCTTTCAGGGAATTTATTTTATATTTCAGACAGGGCATTTCGCCCCTGGAATCTTAGCTATTTTAGGGTGAAGAGAATTTCCAAATTTGTGCTCCTTATTTTCCTGTTATGGCCAAGACACTCATAGTTAGCAGCAGAACATGAGTTACAGGTGAGTCTTCTGATGGCCAGTCTAGGTGTCAAGTAAGGTGAGTTTGGAAACCAGCTTGGCAGGTAGACTGGCTGAGTGCCGCCTTTTCCTTTAATATGAGCCAATACCCAGGGCTCTAAGATGCCTCGAATGCAAACTTCCCTCAAACTCAAATGTGCCATACTGGAAACAGCTTGAGAAGAAGAGCACCAAGTTGCATTTTTGATTTAAGTTTATGGGTGGTTCTATCAGATTAAAAAAATACGTTAATTTGCTCAGGGGAAAATAAATAGATATTGAATTAAAGGAAGGCCATTCTCATCCAACCTTATCAATTATACTTGCATTAAGAATGAACTCTATCCAGGCAGTGGTGGCTCATATATGTAATCCTAGCTACTTAGGAGACTGAGATTTGAGGATCACAGTTTAAAGCCAGCCAGAGCAAGAAATTCCATGAAATTCTTACCCCCAGTTCACCAGCAGAGTGCCAGAAGTGGAAGTGTGGCTCAAGTGGTAGTGCACAGCCTTCATCAAAAAAAGCTAAGGGCAGCCAGGTACCAGTGGCTCACGCCTGTAATCCCAGCTACTCAGGAGGCTGAGATCTGAAGATCGAGGTTCAAAGCCAGTCCTGGGAAGGAATGTCCGTGAATCTCTTATCTCCAATTAATCACCAGAAAACTGGAAGTGGAGCTGTGGTCAAGTGGTAGAGCATTCACCTTAAGCTGAAGAGCACAGGGACAGTGCCCAGGCCCAGAGTTCAAGCCCCATAACTGACAAAAAAAAGAAATAAAGAAAGGAAGGAAGGAAGGAAGGAAGGAAGGAAGGAAGGAAGGAAGGAAGGAAGAAAAGCTAAGGGTGAGTGCATTAACCTTGAGTTCAAGCCTAGTATCAGCACAAATATACACGCCCATATCACACACAAACACACACACATGTGTACACACACACACAACATGCATACACACACAATGAACTCTTATTTCCTCAGTACATGAATTCTTTGGTACCCCTAGTGGACCTGGAATTCCTCTGGTCCTCTAAGTGTGCCTGCTAAAGAGAGGGGGAGCTGGCTTCCCATCCCAACCTCGCAGCCAGTGTGAATGATGCTTCTACTGTTGCTGACCCCTAGACATCACCTTGAAATTGGCGCTGTGAGATCAGTGCTATGGAAAGGATAAGTCACTCAATGGCTGAGGGGTGGTAGAAGGGCCCAGAAGATATCAACTGGTAAAGGAGAGGGTTGAAGGAAGAAAGGGTGAAGGAAGAGGAGAAAGGGTTTCCAAAACATCTCCCTGAAGAAGCCACAAGCCTGTAATCCTAGCTACTGAAGAGGATGAGATCTGAGGATTATTGTTAAAAAAAACAAAAACAAAAACAGCCCAGGCAGGTGGGATTTTTTTTAAATCTCCAATGAATCAGAAGTGAAGCTGTGGCTCAAGTGGCAGAGTGCTACCCTTGGCCAAAAAGCTCAAGGATAGCGCCCAGGCTCAGAGTTAAAGGCTCAGGATGGGCCCAAAACAAAACAAAAAACAAATACGATGACCATTTGCAGGGAGGGGGATGGAGTAGTGTATGGTTGAAGATAATTCTATATATATATGAAAATACCACAGGAGAACCCACTGTTTTGTACAATTACTATATGAGAATATTAAAAATGTAATAATGTAAAATAAAAACCTGTAGGCTTGTCACTTGAGAGCCATCAAATGCCTCCCGTGGTAATATGGGCCTCTTTGGGCTGACTGTGGGAAGAGGTGAAAAACCCACAAATTAATTCTCAGCCCCTCCTCCCCACTCCTTTTTTCTTGTTCCTAAATAAACATTTCATCAGGAAAGAACACACAGACCTTACCAGATTCATGTCTAGCTAAAGCAAGAAGTGTGGAAGTCCAGGATCTATAAATCAGATTTCTTGCCTGAACTCCTCAAAGAAAACCTTCCCCCAAGGCAATCAGTCCTAGCCAAAGTTCACACACATGGAACAGCCCTTTGAAATTCTGTCTGTAGATAACGGCAAGAGTACCAGCCCACTCTTGTTCCTAGGACAATCATCTTGTCTATGACAGAACCCAGAAGAATCCCCCAGGTGTCTGGTGAGATTTGCCTTCTGGAAAAAAAAATTATGGTGAAGACTAGAACCCATTCCACAGAGAACTTTCATCTTGTCATCCTGGGTATTTTAGGATTCTAATATGAGGAAGATGATAAAATCTTTCCGTTCAACTTAGATTGAACAATGGGTTAATGGAGATTCAGGCTCCACCAACTCCTTGGCTGAGTTTGTATTTATACAGGCTTTCTTAACCCCAAGGTCAAACAGATTTGAGGTTACAAATAGCCAAGAGTGGATTTTTCAGGAGCTCACGTCAAGACCAATTTTAGGATACAGGGTGAGAGAAAGTCTGAGTGTAAGTGTACGTTGGTTCTCTATGCTGAATACAAAATCAGAGTTTTAGTTCATGATTTCAGAATCATATGAGTACTTGTTTAAATTGTGTGCTTAAAATACTGTTGGGCTCTATTTCAATCCTACCGATCAGAGATTTGGGTGGGAGGCAGTCTAGACCTTGACATCTTGTCCTATTTCTTTTAGTTTCTAATGTACAGGAAACAGTTGTTTTTTTTAATGAGTCTCAACAACTGCAATGTCTAAAATCTGTGTGCCTTCAACTAAAAGTCGGAGATTTTTGGGGAGAAAAAGATGAATTGACTTCATGGTTTTATTTTCTATCATTGAATAACAAATGATTCCAAAACTTAGTGGCTTGAAACAATTTTATTTTGTGATTTATGAATTGTACGTTTGGCTCAAATTAGATCCAGGCATTACCGTGGGGTTGCTGATTGTGACTGAAGGACTCACTTCCAAGATGGTGAATTGATATGTCTGGCAGGTTGATGCCCGGCATCAGCTGGGGGCTCAACCTGAGCATCATTGAGAAGACTTCCGTTGTTCCCCATACGGGTCTCTCCATGGGCCTGTTTGGGCTTTCTCATAGTAGAGGAGCTGGCATGAATGTTTTCAGAGACAAAGATCGAAGTGGAAAGGCATTCATTTCCCTTCTTTATAGGAGCACTAGCATATGCAGAGAAGGAGCAAAAGAACTGATGGACATCTTTGACAACTTTGTGTAGTATCCTTCTTGGATTGGATGTATACACGTAGATGAGAACCATCGAGTAGATTTAATACTGCAGACTCATTGGCATACTGAAATGAGCTCTTGTAGATGGGTGAATGTTACTCATCTTGCAGCTACCCAAGAACTGTCTGATGATTTACATAATCTTATAGGACATCTAGGTAGAGCTCTCACTTAAATTAGGAACTGCCCCTTGGGGTATTGTTGATCTCTCCTTTGTGGGAACTTTTCTGACCTTTTCTATAAATTCTATAAATTAGCTGTTGTATTTCTAGAAAATGTGCTGTTGAAATTTGATTCTGGTTCTTTGTGACCCTCAGTCACCAGAGTAAGTCTCAACAATAAGTTGTTTTTCTCCAGACTCTTTTAAGCTCTTAAAGGCTTAAACTATTTAAAGTTCGTAGGGCTTAAGCTCCTGAAGGTGTGTGTGTGTGTGTGTGTGTGTGTGTGTGTGTGTGTGTGTGTGTGTGTGTGTGTGTGTGCCAGTACTGGGACTTGAACTCAAGGCCTTGTACTCTTGGTTGGCCTTTTCATTCAAGGCTGGCACTCTACCACTTGATCAACATTTCCACTTTTGGCTTTTTGCTGATTAATTTGGAAATCACAATGTCTTGAATTGTCTGTCCAGGCTGGTTTCAATCTGAGATCCTCAGATCTCAGCCTGCTGAGTAGCTAGGATGACAGGCATGAGCCACCAGTGCCCAGTGGCCTGTGTGTTTTATGTGGTCAGCATAAGCAAATGGGTGTTGGTTGTTCTTGAAGGAACAAGCACTTTTACTTTGCCTCATCTGCTTGGATGGTGAGGTTGACTTTGATGTAGATATTGAGTACTTATCAAGTAGTTCATTATTGCCATTTTACTGTCCTTAAGACAGAATCACCTGTTAAGACCAATGAACAAGAGGTGGCAGTTGAAGGTAAATCCTTTGAAATCACAGGAGAAATGTCAGCATTTTGGAGCCAGGATTGAAATAATCATAAACAGAAGCATGATGCATTCAGGTATTGTGTTTTGGTTTAAACCACATGAGTAAACAACTGGTCTTTCAAATCCTGCAGGCCAACTGACTTTCTAGATAAAGTTTTATTGGATCTTAACCATGTACTTCCTTATGGCTACTTTTGTCCTGCAGCTGCAGAGGTGAGTAGTTGTATCAGAAGTGAAGTGTCCCTGAAAAGCTTAAGATACCTACTATCTGGCCTTTTAGAGAAAAAGATGGCCAGCTCCTGAGAAAGCACTTAATCTCTTACCTTAGTGAACCCTTTGTTCTTGGTTATTAATGAATTTGAAGTACTCTTATCTACATATTTCTACATTTCAGGACTTTTATCTCAACCACAGAGGGTTCTTCCTCAGCTCCTGGGTGGTAGAAACACCAATCATGCTAACCTTTTTAGGAAAAAAACACAACAAAATAAGCATCTTTTACAATGAACTAGCAGAAAGAAGTAGAGATTTTTTTTTTTGGTCGGTTGTGGGGCCTGAACTCTGAGCCTGGGTGCCATTCCTCAGCTCTTCAGCTCAAGGATAGCACCCTACCACTTGAGCCACAACACCATTTCCATCTTTTTCTGCTTATGTGGTACTGAGGAATTGAACCCAAAGCCTCATGCATGTAAGGCAAGCACTCTACCACTGAGCCACCTTCCCAGCCCCAGAAGGAGAGATTTTTAACTGAACAAAGACAGCATACAAGTTTTGGAACCATGGGTTAAGCCTTGTAATAGACATTTATTTTTCTTGAGCTGTCTAGGACCCATTCCTCCTTTTTGTGCGAATAGTAGTTCATTTACGCGTCCCTCACTAAGTGCTGTCTTGGTTGAAACAAGGCGCTTGCTCTGCCCTGCCCAAATTTAGACGTGTGTTAAAATTGATTCATGCCAGTGATGGCCATCTTTCAGACATTATCCATCACTTCCTGGTGCCTGTAGCCCTAGAGATGCTCTGGTTCAAGCCCATTTTTAAGCCAGATTTTTCAGCCTTCACTTCTATGGATTACCTGATATTATTTCAAAATTTCCTTTGACTGATTCAAATGAATTAATTGGATGACTTCAGACTAGGATGTTTCTTCACAGCAAAGGGAACAATCTATAGAATTAAGAGACTGTACAGAGTTTTGCAAATTATTCATCTGCCAAAGAGTTAATATCCAGGATAAATAAGGAACTAAAAATCCTCAACAACAATAATGAAATAATGCAATGAAAAGGTGGCTTAAGGATCTGAATAGGCATTTCTCAACAGAAGACATAAAAATCCCAGTGTTGCTGATAATTAGGGAAATTCAAGTCAACATCACAATGAGCTATCACCTCACTCCAATTAGAACAGCTATTATGGAAAAGAAAAATCAAAGCTGTTGAGGATGCAGAGAAAAGGGAGCTCAGCACTGTTGGTGGGAGTGTAAATTAGAATAGCCTGTAAGGAAAACAGCATGGAGTCCTTCAAAACAATGGAAAATAAGGGTGCTGTATGATCCAGCAATTCCCCTACTGAGTTTGTGAATGAAATCATTATGCTAAAGAGATCTCTATGCTCATTCATGATAACCAACATATAAAATCAACCAAGGTGTCCATTGATGTGCATAAGTGGGTAAGAAAATATTAAATGTTATATATATATACACAAATATTATTCATATTCATATCCTGTCATCTCCTGCAAAATGGAAGGAGATCAAATCATTATGTTAAGTGAATACTATATGTTTTCACTCATATAGTAGAAATGAAATGTAGAAATGAAATGTAGCTCTCATGGGAGGATGGAATGGAATAGTCGTCACTAAAGATGGGGAAGGGTAGGGAAAAGGGGGGACTAACAGTTCAGATAAGGGACACCAAAATACTATTTAGGAGGAGGAATTAGTTCTGGTTTTCTGTAGCACAATAAGATAACTATTGTCTATTACAGTCCAGGCTACATTTTTAAATAACTAGAAAAGAGCATGAAAGTTCTCGAGTCAGAAATGATAAATGTCTGAGGAGATATCAGTGCTTATTACCCTGATTCAGTCAATATATACTATGGAAATGTATCATTTATCACATTGTACCCACAAGCATGTAAAAACATGTCTCAATACAAAGAGAAAAATGAGTTGCTTCCTCTTGCTTATATCCTAAGACCTGAAATGATATAAATAAATAATGATGACAAGCACATGAAGAAATAGTCCAAGAAAAGCAAATCAAAACAAATATTTCAACCTATAAAAATTGAGAAGAGATTTAAATAATGATGCTACTCATTTGTGTTAAAGATGTAGTGAGACAGACATCTATACAAACTCTAAGCTATTGATATTTTCCTTCTCAAATTATTTTTTTTACAATGTGTGTCAAAACATTAGAAAAGCTAGCTGGTGCTGGTGGCTCATACCTGTAATCCTAGAACTCAGGAGGCTGAGACCTGAGGATTTCCAGGAAAGTCTGTGAGATGCTCATCTCCAATTAGCCATCAAAAAGCAAAAAGTGGAGTTGTAGTTTAAGTAGAGCAAAAGGAGCTCAGAGACAGTACTCAGGCTCTTGAGTTCAAGCTCCAAGGCTGTCCCCCGCCACCCCCCATAAAAAAGAAACATAAGAAAAGTTTGCCAGGCGTTTGTTCTAAGGCAATAGCAGGAGATAGGGATATAGATTTATGTAGAAAATGTTCGCTTCCTATTTATAGTAATAGGAAGGAAGGGAGAAGGCAGGCAGAAAAGAAGGCAGGCAGGGAAGAAGGAAGGAAGGAAGGAAGGAAGGAAGGAAGGAAGGAAGAAAGGAAGGAAGGAAGGGAAGGAAGGAAGGAAAACTCTGTTTAAAAATAATCAGGGCAAAACAGGTTATTTGGAATTGTTGCTCAGCAATAGGACCTTAACCAAGCAAATTTGAGGCCCTGAGTTCAAATTGCAGTACTGTACTTAAAAAAAGAAAAAAAGAAAGAAGAAATAGAAACAAGTACTTGGGAAAAATAATTAGATGCATGAAAATATGGTAGAAAGCCAGAATCAGGAAGGAAGAGCGGGAGGAAGAAGCGTATCATTTAGCAGTGGGCTGGGTGTGCTTTACACGACATCTTGTTCATGTTTCCAGTGAGTCTGAAATGCAGGGATTTTTTTAGGTGCTATGTCCTATTTTAAGTACTTCATATGCATGTGGAAATATTTTAAATTACTTTCTCTGTCTATTTAACCTATTGAATGCACTCGTGTGTGTGTGTGTGTGTGTGTGTGTGTGTGTGTGTGTGTGTATAATCTCTGTATACTTACTTCCCCATTGAGAAAGAGTAGAGGCATAGGAGTCCTAATCATGATGGTATTTCAGCTTCTTCATGGTGCACTGTTGTGTTCATTCTTCTCTGACTCTCATTGGTCCTTAGTCTTGGAGTAATTCCTTTCTAGATGCAGTTTCCAGATAGAATGAGCATCAGTTGGCTTTACTGGGAACATTGACCTTGTCTTGTCTCAGAGAAAATGGGACCTCCAAGTTTGCTAGTAGCAGCAGATCTCTTTCCTAAAGCAGAACTTAGAGGTTCTGTTAAATAAAAGGCAGGGACATAGATAACTAACAGGGAAAAATGGATGTCTCACATATCTAGGTTCTAATTCTAGTTTTTTTTTAAGTTTTGGTGGTGGTATTTGTATTTTGGTGGGATCTTGTACTTACTAGGCTGGTACATTAGTATTTGAGCCATAACTCCAGCCCTGATTTCTGCTAGTTATTTTTAAGCTATGGTTTTGCAACCTTTTCTGTTCAGGCTGGTCTCAAACTGAGATCCTTATACTCTCAGACTCCAGATTAGTTATCATCACAATCACGAGCCACCAGCACCTGCCTGTTGCTCCAGTTTTGGTACTAATTTCTTGTATGAACTTTTCTAAATTCAATTTGCTCATTTTCTAAGTAGTGAACAATGGTGCCTTGCCCTAAAATTTTTTTGCGAAGTTCAAGTTTTGGCAAAGCTCAAGTTTCTTTATCTGAAATCTTAGAAGCAAGGTTTATATTCTAATATTAAGATTTTGTTCCATTTTCATAAAGGTTATGAAACATACAATGTGTTGTCTGGTATGTAACACCCCCTTGGGGCTTGATTCTGATATGATAATCAAAATAACATTTATATATCAAAATGTATATGCATATGAGCTCAAAGAGAGATAAAGATTAGGCTAAATTTAAGCTTTGTTGGTAAGTGCATTTTCTACAAATATACAAAGGAAACATACAAACCCACAACTTGTTTTGTAGTGTTCTTTTTAGATTTCAGGACTGGGATAAAGGATTGTGGATGTATGTCATTCCAGGCTGATTTCTCCCCACACATTACATTCCTTTCTTTCCTAGTTGATTTCTGGTTGTCTTCTCGCTCTTATTTAGATTCATGAGGAAAGGACCAACAGGGCTTCCATGACTCTTTGGAAACCAGCAGTGTAACAGGTTGAGCCATTGGGAAGGCCAGAGTTTGAGTTAAAGGATCTCTCCCTCTCTGAATTTAGTTCTCATTTCTGGGTCAGCACCTGATAGTCATGACCCCAGAGGAATCAGTGAATCATGCAGTCATGGGGTTTGGAAATGATTCAATGAGACCAAAGTGGTGTCAGGAGTGCTTTTGGCTGGCATTCTCTAAGGTACTGATTACATGTCCATTTATGCCACTGGGCCTGAGGCCTGTATTGTGCTACCATCTGATTCGCACCCAAACTAAGCATGTGAGACCAAGCTCTCACCTGGCACAGCATGATTGCTTGGTAGATCTCAGGTTCTTGGAGCCCAGGGAAATATTCCTGCCAAGATGGCTGTCTTTGCTCTCTTCGGGGAATGGCAAGCAGACTGCATGTGAACTACCTTGTCTTGTATTTACTTCCTCACTGTCACCCTCTTCCTCTGAAACAAGGTCAGGCATGATCTGGGGACCCCAAGACAACTCCATTTCCTATCCTTTTGATGTGTTGAGGGGCAACTTCTGAACACCCAGCCTTCAGTCGTTAGAAATGCATTTGTATGGAATGGAATAAGGCTTGTCTTCTGTTCTTGCAGGCAGTGTTGTGTACTAGGATCAAAAATCAGGAGCTGATGTTCAGATTCCTCCTCTGAGGCTGTCCATGAACGGGACCAGGTCACTTTATCTTCCTGAGCATCCTTCTCCTGAGTTAGGAGCACAGCAAAGAGGTCTCTGATAGGCTCATATTCTACAGACATCTTTTCTGTCAATTCATTTATCCAATCAAAAATTGGGTGCACCATTTCAGGCATTGAAAACATATGACCTCTGCTTTATATCATACATTTTTGTATGATAAGTCAGAAAACCAATCTTTTTTTGGAGTACTGGGATTTGAATTTAGGGTCTTACTTGCTAGGAAGACACTATACCACTTGAGTGATTCAGTCATCCTGTTTTTTCTTCTAGTTATTCTTCAGGTAGTAGTATCCCATGTTGTTTTTGCCTAGGGCCAGCCTCATCCATGATCCTCCTATCTACAGCCTCCCATGTAGCTGGAATGACAGACATGAATCACTCTGCCCAGCTTGTTGGTTTAGATGAAGTCTCACATTTTGCTCAGACTACCCTCAAACAGTGAGCTTATTCATCTATATCTCTCAAGTAGCTAGGATTATAGGCATGAGATATCATACCTGTCCAGAAAACAAATTTATGAAAGGAAATAGGAGATCATGGTAGGTGCTCTGAAGTGCTGCCATGGCTGCATGGCTATATCAGTACAGAATATTGAGAGAAGAAAATTCAGGGCAGAGGAAGCAGTAGATTAAAAATACTTAGGAGGGAATGACTTTGCTTATTTGAACACCTGAAAGGAGATCAAATCTGACATATTTCAGCAATATCGTTTTGCAATCTTTCTTATTCACCAGAATGATTAAATTAAAAAGAGATAACACCAAGAGTGGTGAAAAGTATGGAGCCACTGGAACTCTCCCACCTGACTGAGTGTCTGGAAAGCTATATGTATGTCCCAGAGCTTTCATTCCCAGTCATCTGCTCAGAAAATCTGCACATCTATGTTCATCAAAGTTCTGCACAAGAGTGTCCACAAGTTATACTCACAAGTGTGTATAACTCCAAGTTATACTCATAGTTACACTCACTAAAAGTTGAGATGCATCTGTTGGGGTAGTGTAGTTGCATGGCTCAATACTATCAACAGCAAGACTCCATATACTCTAAGCACATAAAACAACACGGGTGAATTTTATAACTTAACATTGCACAAAAAGATGTCAAGCTAAGGCATTCAGACTTCCCAATTCCATGCATATGAGGTTCAAAACCAGTCACAACTCTAAAGGACTGAAAATCAGGACAGGGATTGCTCTTGGAGAGTCTAGTCGCTGAAAAGTAGACAGAAAAACTATAATGTCTGATTTTTTTTTGTTCTAGATGTTGGTTATAAGATGGCGTTGTTTCCAGGGATGGCTTTCTACTAACCATCCCACCCCAAAAGATAGACTGGAGAATACTTAACTCTGGCGAATGCTGCACCCTCTGGGATTAGCATTAGGCAGATGAAATTTACCCACAAAAAAAGGTATCACAGCTTAGGAATCTGCTCAAAGGCCCATCCACGGCCAGGCATCAAATCAAATATAGAGTATCCTAGGATACCCTACCAAGACACACGAGTGTTCCCATTTCTCCACACTGCCTCAGTAGACTGGAACAAGTGGTCTCTCAGACATCCATCTGGTTCCAAGACTCAGAAATGCTACATTTACATTTGAGAATTTCTCTTGAAACGAATCCAAGAACCTATAGTGTTTGGGTCCTTATCTCTTATTTATACAGCCTTATCTTTAATGACGTTAAAAAAACAATGTTTTTGACTAAGGGGACAAAAATGTTATAAGTTAAAACAAAGCCAGGTTGAAAGCCCGTTAGGTTCTGGTGGGGAGAAATGATGGGCTTTTGGTTGAGTTCTCATGGACATATGGAATTGTGTGTGACACATTTTTGCTATAACCACAAAATTTCATGAATCTCCAGTCACTGAATAATGAAATAAATCATCATTCCAGACAAAAATCAAGGAGTGATTTTGAGGGCAAAAGCATGTCCTTGAGAACTTATTGAGAAACAAAGGCCTTGGCCACATCCAGTCTCTGTTTCTGTGGATAGCTGTAGCGAGTAGCTAAGCTTTGTTTGTTAATAGACCAACGAAGGAGTTCTTTTTTTGCTTAGTGAAGAGAGGAGGGACTATAGGACAGCAGGGAAACTGTCAGCCCTCTGCTGCCATTTTCTTTGGAATCAAATCAAGTGGAGCCTTTCTTTTTCTTCTTCCACACATAAAGGAACATGAGAGCCAGGATCTTGAGGTGGGAAACCATGTTGGGGATCTAAATAAGGAAGAGATCTTTAGAAAAGTAAGTAGAAGTGTTGCCTTCCCATCTTCACTAGATTGCTCATCCAATGCTGCTGGCAGGGGAAGGAAATGAGCAGAGGATGGGCAAGGGATGAGAGTCAGCTAAATTCTGTGGGTGAGTGATGGTCCCAGAACTCTCTTTCCCGTTTTTCCTTCCTTCCTTCCTTCCTTCCTTCCTTCCTTCCTTCCTTCCTTCCTTCCTTCCTTCCTTCCTTCCTTCCTTCCTTCCTTCCTTCCTTCCTTCCTCCCTCCCTCCCTGCCTCCCTCCCTCCCTCCCTCTATGCTTGAACCCACCAGGGCCTTCTGTATGCTAAGGCAAGTATTTTACCACTGAGCTACATTCCCAGCATGCCCCCAATTCTTTCTTGATGGGCATTTCATGAATGTTGCTCACCTTGGAGTTTGGGGAAGCTGCTCAGGAGCTATGACTTTTTGTTGTGAATCCATTTAAAAAAATTGCTGTAGCCAGGTACTAGTGGCTCTTGACTGTAATCCTAGATACTCAGGAGTATCTAGGAGTATCTAATCCTAGATCTCAGGAGGCTGAGATCTGAGGATGCTGGTTCAAAGCCAGCCTGGGAAGGGAAGTCTGTGAGCCTTTCATCTCCAGTTAACCAGCAAAAAACCAGAAGTGGAATTGTGACTTCAGTGATAGAGCACTGGCCTTGAGCAAAAGCGTAAAAGGACAGTGCCCAGGCCCAGTACCAGTGTGTGCCCCAGAGCGTAATTGTATAGTTCACATTAAGGAATATTTGCTGAGTACCTCTCTGATGCCATCTCTGAATAGACATCTAGAGATGGAAGACATGGAAGACATCTCCTGATGGATGGGGAGGGATCATCCTGGGGTTCCCGTAGAGACTGAATAGGACAAAGGCCCCATCAGGAAGCCTTTCTTGGAACACAGTGTCTTTAGTGGGGTGAATTATGCCTTCCTCCAAATTCATGTCCACTCAGAAACTCAGAGTGTGGCTTTATTTGGAAGTGAAGTCCTTACAGATGTAATTAAGATAAGGATCCAGATGTGGGGACATGGCTTAGGGTGGGTTTTAATCCAACAACGACAAAGGCTGAGGCTGGAGTGGGGGAGCTGCCACTATCAAGCCCAACTTCTCGGGGAATCTTTTCAGGAGGCTGCAGAGGAAGCAAGCCCTGCTCACACCTCAGTTTCAGAGTGTTTTCTTCTGGGACCATGAGGGAATGCACTGTTGCCATTCTAAGCCGCTCAGTGGTACTCCGCAACAGCAATGTCTTTGTACTTACATGGGTGGAGCGCAGGGCCTTGCACATGCTAGGCAAGCTGTACCTCCTAGCTACAGTATGAGCTGGGATTTGGGTTTTAAGAGATGGACAGGTGGATATTTAAGACTTTGTGTTGTTCACTAGAGAGAATGATGGAGAAGAAGGCAAAGCAGGAGCCTAACTATCAGGAGGGGGAGCCAAGGTTCCAGGATGAGTGGGGCGATCACCTTTGGCATCACCATGGCGTATAGGTCATATGGGGGTAGGCCCAGGCAGGATTCCTGCTGATTTTTATTGTACTGCATACACATCACTCTGTCTGGTGACTGCCCCACGTAGCATCTGGCTGTGTCCTGGCCAGTGAGTGGCCTCATGGTGGCCTAAGGCAGGCAGGCCCTTGTTCCACCGGGAGTCAGGGCTGCGGTGGCATTGCCCAGCGCCAGAGATAGCCACACCTCTGATCCTTTCCCAGGGACCATTGCTCCTTCCTAGGTTTCTTCTCTCCAGTGCTCTGTCCTGGCTGCCTCCTCCTCCCCTTTATGCCCACTGTTTCTGGGTGGGAAGGGGCACTTGATCCTTCATCCCTCCCATCCCCCCTCCCCCCCCCCACATTCCCCTGTTGCTGGTTTTCATGATTAGACAGTTTGAGATTTTTTTTCCTTTTCACTTCAAATGTTTCAGTTTAACTGCTGCTGGCTAAATATATTTTGACCTCCGTTATGGACTATGACTTGGTACTCAGCCAGGGAGGCCGAGGCAGGCTCGTGCCAAAAACGGTCCCTCTTTCAATTTGGATGGAGATTATCCTGCATCAACGGGAAAGGGTCTCTGTGGGCTAAAGCTTGTTTTTAGCGTGAGCTTGGAGTTGGGGTTTAGCCACTGTGTGTTTAGGTGTGTGGACCTACCCTGCCAGAGCTGGCCTGTGGAATTTTTCTTTTGGCTTCTCAGAAGGCAGTGCGCATCATTTTTCTGTCCCACAGGGAGACGTGGAGAGCTCTGAGTAGCCACAAACTCTGGCATTTTATTAACTATCAGACTGGGAGGAAATGAGGCGCTAGCCAGTCTCCCACAGAAGTTTGGGAGGTCACGGAGGGAGTTTACAGATAGCAGGATTCTGGCTTCTCATGCCAGGCATATAAAGCCCTTTGGTAAAGGCCTTCAGCCTCTAGGCTTGGCCTGGACAGACAACCAAATTATACCCCACCCAGACCAACTCAGGCACAGGGCCGAGAACGATAGAATGGTTCTTAGCAGAGGACCTGAAACACTAAAATGGGTGCTTTTATAGGCTTCCTTCAGAGTTTGGGATGAAAAATTTCGGAGACAAGATAGATTTGGCCTCTGTACTTATTTGTCTATCTTTTTTGTTTGTTTGAGACAGGTCCTGGTATTTAGCCCAGGCTGGCCTCAAACTTGGGATCTTCCTGACTCTGTCTCCAAAGTACCTTGATTATAGACATTTGAAAGCAGGCTCAGCCCTTAGTAATTCTTTAATTCCTTCATCACTTGTTTGTCAAGGCTCTATAGTATATGTGGCACCAGAGCTGGCTAGGCAGAGAACAAAGCAGATAGAACCAGTTTGAAGGGAAGATAGTGGTCAAGTTACTATAAAAAGGATAAGCATTTCCTGGGGAAGGGGGGTAATTGTAGCATTTTAATAAGAGAGCTGATCCAAACCAGGGTGGTGGCAGGGAAGATACATGGAAGGCTGCTATTTATCTATCTACCTACCTACGTATGTATGTATGTATGTATATATGTATATATGTGTGTATGTATTTACTTGTTGAGACAGCCTGGGTGCTGTCTCTGAGCTTTGTTGTTGTTGTTGTTGAAGCTGGTATTCTACTAGTTGAGCCACAGCTCTACTTCTGGCTTAACTGGGAATAAGAGTCTTAGGAACTTTCATGTCTGGACTGGCTTTGAACCAAGATCCTCAGATCTCAGCCTCCTAAGCAGCTAGGATGATAGCCCTTAGCCACTGGAGCCTAAAGGAATGTCTCTTTAATGCAGTGCATTTTATTTTATATATAGGGTGAAGGCTGACATGTTAGATGAAGAGTCAGGATGGAGGGTTCTAGCTGGTAGTGGCGATTCTATGTGCTGGTGTAGGGTGCAAATGAGAGGAGGGAATGGGGTAGCAAAACTGAGAGGTGGGTGCTGGATGGTTGAAAGCCCCAGACACTGAAGTTAGCTAAAGGCCTGGGGACGTTACGCTAAGGTCTCTGGGGAACTGTGAAATGTGTGAAGTAATATGGTCAGATATTTTATTAAAAATAGCCATAAAGAAGAATGAACTTGTTGCTGAAAATTGGATGATACTGAGATCATGATGTTAAGCAAAATATGCCAAGATTGAGAAAGACAAATATCACGCTTTTCTCTCATGTGTTTAACCTAGTACTTAAAATGTAAAATATGAGCTGTGTGTTGGTGACTCATACCTGTATTCCTAGTTGAAATCTGAGGACCATGGTTCAAAGCCATCATAGTTAAGAAAGTCTGTGAGACTTTTATTGCCAATTAACTAGCAAAAAGCTAGAAGTAGAGCTGTGGCTCAAGTGGTAAAGCACTAGCCTTGAGCAAAAAAAAAAAACAACAAAACACCCCTCAGCGATGCTCTGGCCCTGAGTTCAAGCCCCAGAATGGGCACTAACAAAACAAAACACAAAACAAGTTCTACTGGGAGGTGGGGGCTTAGATTGGGAGGATTTGGGCCAGGGAGAATGGATGAGGAGGGTGAAGTACTTTATGTAATATATGGAAATAAAACAATAAAACTTGTTGAATTTTTTTAAATTGTCTTTTCTGGGGCTTGAACTCAGGGCCTTGCAATCTTGGCTAGTGTTCCACCACTTGAGCCATGTCTCCATTTTTCAGCTTTTTGCTAAATATTTGGAGATCATAGTCTCATGGATTGTCTGCCCAGGCAGAATGGAGGTCCTCTTATGAACCACCTACAAACAGCCAGCCTTACTGAAACTGTTAGAAGAAGGAGGAAGGTAGGATAGAGGAGATGGATTTGCTCAGAGTACAGTGTATGCTGGTATGAAACTATCATAATAAAACTACTTGGCATGCCATTCACACTTCATATATACTAGTAACTCTGAAAAAAAGATTAGATTGAAATTGGAGTTAATGGAGGAAAAGAGATTGTCCTGACTATTGTTCAAGGAAAGATTGGAGGGGTAGTAAGGAAGGCCCAGGCTCTTCAGGAGGCTGGAGAAAGGCAGGTGGCCTGTCCTAGGAGGCAGCAGGGAAGGCAGGGGGTGGAGGGATTTGCGATCTATTTCAGGGGTGTCACTGACAGGACCTGCTGATAGATGTGGTGAAGGGACCGGGGAGGGGAGGGCACAGCGTGGGAGTGATAGCTGAAGCAGTGTTTCTAAGTGGGCGGGCACAGCAAGTGAGAATGAAGGAAGTGAAGACCTGCTTGGGGTAGACATGGTGGCAATGCTGAGAGAGAAGCATGGTGAAAGATGAGACTCCAACATGAGGTCAGAGAGCCCATAGCAAGGTGGAGGAGTCTTGTGGGCCTCTGGGGAAGGGCATAAGAGGCTTTTAAACACAATGACCTGTTTGATTAGTGTGTGTGTGTGTGTGTGTGTGTGTGTGTGTGTGTGTGTGTTGGTCTTGGTTGAATTCAGGGCCTGGGTACTATTCCTGAGCATTTTTTTTTCCTCTCTGAAGGTTAGCACTCTACCAGTTGAGGCAGAGCTCTGTTTTTAGCCTTTTTTTTTCTGGTGCTGGTCCTGGGGCTTGAACTCAGGGTCTGAGTGCTGTCTCTGAGCTTTCTTTGTGCAAGGCTAGTGTACTACCACTTGAGCCACAGCCTGATTTCTTCTAATTCCAGATTTTTGGGGGTGGTTAATTGGAGATATGAGTCTCATGGATTTTTCTGCCTAGGCTTTGAACCATGATCCTCAGATTTCAGCCTCCTGAGTAGCTAGGATTCATTTCCCAGGTGGCGTGAGCTACCAGTGCCCAGTTACATTTATGGTTTGTTTTTTGTGCTGGTCCTAGGGCTTGAACACAAAGTCTGGGCACAGACTCTGATCTTCTTTTGCTCAAGGCTAGCACTCTACCACTTGAGTCATACCTACACTGCTGGCTTTCTTTGGTAGTTTAGTGGAGATAAGAGTATTACAGACATTCCTGTCTGGGCTGGTTTTGAACCATGATCCTCAGATCTTAGCCACCTGAATAGCAAGGGTTATATAGGTGTGACCCACAGGTGCCCAGCTATATTTATTTTCTTAAAAGATTCCACAGCCTGCTGTGCAAAGAAGAGATCTAAGGGTAAAGGTGCAAGTTGGGAGATCCCAGATAAATCTATTATAAGAGCAGAAATGAGAAAAGATGGCGGCTTTGGTCGGAGTGCATGCTGTGGATGGTGAGATGTAGCTGAGCTCTGGATATATATAGAACCAACAAGAATAGAGTGTGAAATGCTTTCAGAAGCAAGAGGATTCCAAGGCCTTGGGCCTGAGCAACAGAAAGAAAGCTGTGTCCTGTCCTGTCCCGTGCTAGGGTGGGAGGCTTGGGGGGAGCAAGTTTGGTGAGGTAGGAGCTGTGTTGGGTCAGTTAGGCTCAAGATATGTATTTAAGTTCAATGTAGAGATGGAGAGCAAGCAGCTGGTAGAGAAAATGTCAGCAGTGTGTGGGTCGTGTGCAAATTCATGGGCTTTACAGGTTCACCCATCTATGAAGAGAGAGTAGAGACAAAAAGTGTCTAAGGACTGAGTCCTCCTATTCCTATTTGTCGTCAGGAAAATGAGGAGGCAAGATGAACCTCAGGGAGGAGGAGACGTGAGAAGGAGGTAGAGAAACCAACGTGAGAGGTGTCGCAGGGTGGAGAGAGGAAGGGAGCTACAGGGACATGATGGGCAGCCATGTCACCCAACGCGCTGGTCAAGATGGACAGGATATGAACATGGACTGCCGATGCTGGCACCGTTGGGAGAGGTGGGATTGAGAGCCTGGATAGAGAAGGTTCTAATAGGATCAGTGGGACAAAGAAACCAGTGGGCTTCTAAGGGGACTGGTTAGGCAGCCAAGTGGTTTGGGGAGCAGGGTGGAATTTTAGCCCAGCAAGAAACACACTAGGAAGAAAGGAGAAAAGCAGAACAGAACATGGACCTGGATGGGAGGGACACCCCCAAAATCAAGTTCTCTGATGTCAGCAAGACTTGTTCCAAATGTGCCCATTGGTGAAAGGAGAAAGGACTTTGCTTTACCAGGCTGAACTGGGATGGGAATGGCCAGGCCAGGCTGGAAACGGAAGCAGCCACGAACAGCACAGCTGAGTAGGTTTGTGGGTCTCCACACTGACTGCACAATGGGATCATCTAGAAAACCTTAAAACAAAACCAGGCACCTGTGGCGCCTGCCTATAATCCTAGCTACTCAGGAGGCTGAGATCTGAGGATCGCAGTTCAAAGCCAGCCTGGGCAGGAAAGTCTATGTGACTCTTATCTCCAATAAACCACTCAAAACCTGGAAGTGGTGTTGTGGCTCAAGTGATAGAGCACTAACCTTGAGCACAAAGAGGCTCACGAACAGTGCCTAGCCACACAACCAAAAAAAAAAAAAAAATAGAACTCCAGGCCTGTCCATTTGTCCCGAAAGGAAGCTCAACCCTATTCCCAGATTTCCTCCTAGGTGATTGCAATGTGCAGGCAGTGTAAAGCTCTGCTGGTGCATGGTTCAGCTCCTTCTTGGGTCTCACACAGAGCCCGTGTAGGAGGCACTGGACAAGAAGGGAACACAGCGAAGCTCAGCCCTGGCATCTGGAGGGTAATCGTTGTCATAATGACAGGAGGAATTTGCTAGCTTTCCCCAGAACAATTCTCATAATACTTACTGAAATGAAAATCCAGATTAATTTTGCAGGTTTAAAAGTTCCCTGGAGGCTGGAGGGAAAAAAACAAAACAAAAAAAACAAACATTATTTGGCACCAGAAACAAAACTTTATTCTGGTTTTTTTTTTTAAAAAGTATCTTTCAGTACAAGATAAATTTGAAAACCCTAGATATCAAATTGTACATACTTCTTTGGAATTTCAGTGTACTCTGCTTACAGAACACAGAGAAACATAGTCAGGGCAGATTTCTCACACTGCCAATGCAGACCAAGTGCTTGCAGGAGCCCTCTGGGGTTTTTCTCAGCCCCTCTCGCTCTGCATTTCGGAGGTGCTCTGGTTACATCAGCCTGAAATTTCTTCCTTTGGGGAAATGCCTCTGTCCTATTACATGCAGTTCAGATGGACTGTCAATCAAAGTAGTTAATTACTTCTGTCTGGAGAGATGGGATCCAAAACTATCCAGTTTTATAGCACAAACTCTGGCAATAGTGATGGCTCAAGAGGTAGGTATGGAATTTAAAAAGAACCCTTTATCATCTTCCTTCCCTTCCCTTCCCTCCCTTCTTTTCCGTGTGTGTGTGTGTGTGTGTGTGTGTGTGTGTGTGTGTGTGTGTGTGTGTGTGTGTGTGTGTATGTTTTACTGGGGTTTGAAATCACAGCCTCATGCTTGCTACCACTTGAGCTATACCCCCAGTGCTTTTTGCTTTAGTAATTTTTTCAGATAGGGTCTCATGCTTTTACCCAAGGCTTGCCTAAGACCTTGATCCTCCTATCTACGCCTTCCTCATAGCCAGGATTACAGATGTGCACTACCATGCCTGCCCTCAACCTTGTTTTTAGTGAGTTCTGACAATCATATGCCTGGCCTCAGGTCTGTAAGCTCTCCCACATCCTTTTAGGCTTAAACTCTTTGGATCTGGGTTTCTGTGTGTCTCATCTGAAAGCATTTTGACTGATGTGAGTTCTGTGTAGATCTCATGAAAAGGTGGCCATGTGAGGTATGCACTGGAGAGTCAGGCAAGCGTGGTCAAAGAGTTTGTGTGGCAGCTGTCCCTGTGATGTCCAGGTGTCTGTCTCAGGGTCGTAGCAGTCAAAAGAGGCTGAGTCCTCGATGTTGCAGTTCGTGGTCAGGCGCCGCCCGCCCGTCACATACAGCTTGTTCCCTATCACCGTGGCCCCATGGTGCATCCTCCGGTCCTTCATGTCTGCACATTTGACAAATTTGTTGGACTGAGGGTCATAAGCAAGGGTCCTCCTTGTGTAACCTGAAAACCAAATGACAGAGCTGTTTGCTGGGACTGTTGCTCATGCTGTTTCTGGGGCTCTGTCCTCAAGCATGAGATGCTGAGGTTCTCTGGCAAGGTCTGGCAAATGGCAGAGCTGGGTTTGGCATCTGGATCTGTCTGATGCTGGTCCCCACAGCTTTATCCTCAAATCAAGGCAATAATAAGCCATTAGGGGGTTGGGGACTTAGCTCAGTGGGAGAAGGCTTGCCTAGCAATGTCACGAGTTCTGGCTTCAGTACCATAGCTTTCTCTGTCTTTTTGGCATTTTCGTCTCCCCACAATCCAAGGAAGGAGCCTTTTTTGACATCAGAAATGCTCCTCCACAACAGCCCTATCTCTTGGATCCCCATTTTACTGATGGGCAAATGGAGGCATAAAATAATCTGCCAGTTAATGATAGAGCCAGAATTGGAAGCCAAATATTTCTGATTGCATCCTCCCTGCCCCCACCAGCCAGCCCTCCTAACCATCAACATTATGCATCTATGGAGAAGTTGCCAACATTATTAGCAATAGGAAATATCTCTTAGTGATCATAAGTCTGGGATGGTGCTAAGTGCTTTGGATATAATAGTACACTTTGTTATCACAGCTAATTTGAAAAATTACATGGTATTTCATCCCTTGGTTAGAGATGAAGGCAGGCAGAAACTTCTGAATGAGAAAAGGGCCATTCCCCAGGGTGAATGGAAATGGCATCCAAAAGGACTGTCCTACAGAACACTGTCTATCAGTGGCCTTTTTTCCCTGGGAGATGCCATGTTGGTGGCCCACTCAGAACTGCTCTGCTCAGACTCACCTCCCACGATGACAATGCGCTGTCCTAGTACTACCGCAGGAGCACACACGTTTTTGATGATCCTTGTCTCCATTTTGAACCATGTGTTTCTGGAAATGTGATAAACCTAAGGGAGAATACAATCATGGTACTTCCTTTTAAACCTAAGAAAAAGTGGTGGGAGGAGAAGCCAGAAGGCTAGAAATCTGAGGATTGAGATTTGAAGCTGGCCTGAGCAGAAAAGTTCATGAGCTGAGACCTCATCTTCATCTAATCAGTGAAAAAGTTGGACCAAAAGCATGACTGAAGTGGTAATGTGTCAGCCACGGGCAGAAAGGCCAAGCAAGAGCTCAAGGCCCAAGTTCAACCCCTGGTACTGGCTTGTATACACATTAAAAAGGGGACAGAAATAGTCATTTTAAGGACAAACCCTGGAAGTTGAGATGTTTTTCTTTCTGCTTCATTCTAGCTTTTAAATTGTACTTACATTGTCACCAAGAAATAATTTATTACTGAATGACAGAAAGAACATTGTTAGAAATCGGTCCTTGTGTGACCTCAGGATATCTGTGGCTTTATTTCTACAGAAAGGACCAAGTGTTCTGTATTGCGATATGCATTTCCCTTACTTTGTTTGGAACACAAAGAAAAGAACTGGAGCAACTTGAGTGTGTACAAAAATCAGCAGTTCTTCTAATCAATGTTAAACAGTTGCTTAATTTCCTAAATGTTCTGGTATATTCAACCTGGGCATTGGTGGCTTATGCCTATAATACTAGGATTAGGCTGAGACCTAGGATTGAGGTTCAAAGCCAGCCCTGGCAGAAAAGTCCATGTCCATGTGACTTTTATCTCCAATTAACCAGCAAAAAGCCAGATGTAAAGCAGTGGCTCAAGTTGTAGGGTACCAGGCTTGAGTGAAAAAGCTTACTAAGAGTGCAGGGCCCTGAGTTCAATTTTATTAGCACATAAAAAATCTGACCTTCAGGGTCTGAGAAGGTGGCTCAGCGGTAGAGCGCTTGCCTCACATGCATGAGGCCCTGGGTTCAATTCCTCAGCACCATATAAACAGGAAAGGCTGGAAGTGGCACTGTGGCTCAAGTGGTAGAGTGTTTGCCTTGAGCTGAAGAGCTCAGGGACAGTGCCTAGGCCTAGAGTTCTAGCCCCACGACCGACCCTCCCCCCCAAAAAAATTGACCTTCACAACCATCCTGTGGAAAGGATACTATTGGTTCACCCATTATTCAGATCAGATCATTAAGACTCAGATTAAGTGACCTGCCCAAGGTAGTACAGCTAGAGTGAGTGGCTCAGAGGCCAGCCAGACTGTTGACTATCATGTTCAGAACTGTGGCCTTTCTTTTTATAATTTTTAAATTGTTATTATAGAGGTGCTATGCAGAGGGGTTACAATTATGTAAGGTAGTTAAAGAGGACATTTCTTTTTGGATGATGTTACCTCTTCCTCCTCTGCCAGGTTTTTCTTCCCATTCTTACCCACAAGTTCATTCTCAACATAGTGTCTAATGAGTACCACTGCTGCATTTGTTCACACTTAGTCCCTCCTTTTCTGTGCCCCCTTTACCCTCTCAAAGACAGATAAACAAACAAACAAGACAAAAAGAAAAAAAAACAAAAACAACAACAAAGAAGAAAACCTCTTGTTTCCATTTCCTGGAGTTCATTTCAATGAATATGCTTTATGATCAGCGGCACATAGGCATTGCTCCCCTAAGAGTATCCTCCTTTGGTTTTACTGTGTGTGAATGCCTACAGACCTGTATAATTTATCATTTGTCTAGCTTCCACATATGAGAGAAACCATGTGCCATTTGTCTCTCTGAGCTTGGCTTACATCACTTAACATGATTAGTTCTAGATCTATCCATTTCCCTGCAAATGACATAGTCTTATTCTTCTTAATAGCTGTGTAAAATTCCATTGTGTATAGGTACCCGCATTTTTTGGATCCACTCATCTGTTGTAGGGCATCTGGGTTGTTGGTGACCTTTCTGATGGAGGTTTTTGAGAATGAGACCTCTTGAGGTCCTTGTCAGGCCTGCGAGTCTATGAAGCCTGGAAGAGATGAGGGCTAGAGAAAGGGGCGATCGCACTGACCGTGAAAGCTCATTCTTTTATCTGCAAATACATAGGTGGCACATTCTTAGCGAAGTGACCTCCTTGACAGAAAAACAAACATGGATTGCATTTTGCTGGAGAGAGTAATAGCCTCCTGGCCTTCTGCTCTCCCAGTGTTGGGTTTGGTTTCCAAAATAGATTTAACATTTATTCACAATCTTCATAATATCCCAGAGAGAGTAACAAAGGATGGCTGTTGACCAAGGGAGGAGTAGGTATATAGTCCTGAGAAAGGAACTGTTAGCTGCTCTCCAGAAACAGGTAGAAAGAAGGCCAGGTAGGAAGGGACATTTACCCATGCCATCTGCACAGTGACCCCATTGCGTTAAAAGAATGATGCTGCAAGTGAACCATTCTGCTTCCTCAAGTCACCCCAAAGCACTCCATTAAAACTATATTCAATAAGCAAAATTTCCATCTCCAAGCTAATAAGTAAGAAAAGCATCTTGATAAACACTTTTATCTACTTCCAGTGTCCCATGGCTACACTGATAGCTTTAATCATTTTTGGCTGTGCAGAGGATCCTGTTGGGTTGGACTTTGCATTTCTTGATGGATAAGAAATCCTAGCTGAAGTCGTTATGTCGAAAATGAACTTTACAACTTTCGTGCGGGGGGCGGGGGGCCGGGGAAGATTGGGTGGGGGGGCGGGGGGAGGATGGGAGGGGATGGGAAGGGGAAACAAAGGAGGAGGCTACAATGCTTGGTAAGAAATGTACTCATTATCTTGCCCATGTAATTGTAACTCCTCTGTACAGTATTTTCACAATTAAAAAAAAAAAAAAGAAATCCTAGCTGAAGGATTTTTTTTTTGAGCTTGGCATTTTATTCTTAGGAACTCAGTGACAATTTTGCAATGTGAAATCATCACTATAGTTGTTGATTCTATTTTGAAAAAAATGTTCAGTGAAGCAGGAGGGGCTCAGATTTACAAAGAAGCACTGTGGTGGATCTGTTTTGTGGATCAGAGCTGTGTTACAGCTCAAATAAATGAGTGGAACTAGAAACAACAATTGTGGAATAACTAAGAATTAGCCCCAATTGTCTGAGAAAATGTGAGCCAGACAGTGAAGGCAACAAAACATCTCCAGTGACACTGATCAGGTCTAAGTCATCATTACCTGAACTTGGACTTGCCTAAAGTTCTCTAAGAACCTCCCAACTCTCTTCCTTTGATCTCTTCTAACTCCTTCTTTACAAGGCATCTAGAAGAAACTCCTAAAATCAAAATCTGATAACTTGACTCACCCTATAATCTCAGAAACTGGGGCTTGAAGTCAGGGCCTCACGCTTATGCTTGGCTTTTCCGCTCAACGCTGGTCCTCTGCCACTCAAACCACACCTCTGTGTCTGGCTTTTCACTAGTTCACTGGAGATTAAAGTATCAGATTTGTTTTCCCAGGCTGGTTTTGAACTTTGATCCTCATATCTCAGCCTCTTGAGTAGCTAGGATTACAGACATGAGCCACTGGCACTAGGTCTACAATCTCAGTGTCTTGACAAGACCTAGAAAGCCCTGCCAGGCCACTCTTCCCCATGACCATCTCTCAAGAATATTCCAAAATTTTGATACACAGGGAGTCAGAAGTAGCAGTTTGAGTGGAGGAGTTTGCTGGGGTAGCTTGGGAAGGAGTTGATAGAGATGGCATAAACTGAAAAAAAATTCTTGCTGTCAATCCTTCTTCTTCCTTCCCTCCCTCTCTTCTGGCCCTGCAAAATAGAAATGTAAGCACAGGTGTATGCGTGAAATATGATGTGCCTGTTATGTATGCATATACATATGCATATAGGCATTTGCTTCTCTATCTGCATTTTTAGCGTGCATGTGCATTCATGCACCTAAACACACACATGTGTGTGCCCACGTGTGTGTATGCCATAATATATGTATGTGTGCATACATGTGCGTGCATGGGTGCAGGGCCAGCTGGTTACCTGGGTAAGGCGTACTGGGTTCTGCATGACATCCTCTCCCCCGAAAAGGTAGAGCCTTTGGTCCTTCACCGCCACCGCCGGGTGGAGGACTCCCACCGGCATGCTGGCCATGGTCTGCCAGGTGTCACAGATGCTGTCATACCTCTCCATGGAAGTCAGGAACTCCTGCCCTTCTCCAATGCCCCCAATGGAGAAGATGAAGTTCTTGTGGGCGGTGCTTCTGTGGGAGTAGCGGGCTGCCAGCATGGGCTCCCCCAGCCTCCACTGGTTGAGTTTCAGGGAGAAGATATAGACCTTGTGACTAATGAGACTCTGCCCGCCACTGACCACCATGCCCCCCAGCACATAGACGCTGCGGTGCAAGGCGACAGCCGAGGCTTTGTACAGCCGGGTGGGGAGTTTGGCAAGGTTCTGCCATTGGCCGGTCAGTGCGCTGTACAGCAGGACCTCCCTGGTGGTCTGCTGATTGTCCTTGCGTCCACCCAGGAGGAGGAGGAAGTCTTGGTAGGAGTTCCTCGGAGGGACATGCCACGTGGGTCGGCTGTCTTGGGCACTGGTGCCATACAGTGAGAACACCTGCCTCTTGGCCATCTCCAGGATGTCCTGGCAGGCGGGTGAGGACTGCAGGAGCGCATCGTTGGCGATGAAGTGGTGGAAGAAGGCGGGGTGAATATACTGAAGCCGCACCTGCTGCAGTAGTTCCTGCAGGTGCCGCCTGCGGGCCTGGACATCGTGTTTAACCCAGGCCATGAGGGCTTCAAACACCTTTTCCTCCTCCCCACACAGCCCGTCATCTCCCAGGTAGTCTTTCAGTTCCAAGGCCCCCAGCTCGTTCAGGTCACCTGATACAGCCACCTCTGGGAAGTAGGTCAAGGCCACCTCCCTGGCTTTCTTCCTGAGGGTCTCACAGCTTAAGATCTCAGAGAGCCTCACCATGCCCAGGCAGTTGTTGGGGGCCAGCTGGCTCTGCAGGTAGGAGGAGCAGGCCTCAAACAGCCTGGGGTACTGCAGCATGGAGGCTGCCTCCATCAGGGTAAGGACGTTGGCAGTGGTGATGTGCACCTCCCCCGTGTACACGTACCCCACCACCTGCTCCAGAGCCCGGGGATCCACGCCTCGCAGCTGCACCCTGGCCTCCCTGCTCTCCCGGAAGTGGCTGCAGAACATGGCCCGGAAGTAGGGGCTGCTGGAGGCCAGCACATTGCGGTGGCAGGGGACCTCCCAGGCACCGGTGCAGATGCTCACATCAGTCAGGAGCCTGCATTGCCTTAAGTCATTGAGTTGTTTCAGCAATTCGGAGGAGAAGTGATGGTCTTTGAAGAGCAGGCCATCTGGTGACTCCTCATCCATCCTAGAAAGAGAGGAGGAAGCCCCGAGAGGGAGGAAGGATCAAGTCTTTTTTAGCACCATGCACTTGGGGTTAGCTGTGGGCACTCCAAGGTTCAGAGCATCTGTATCCATTCACCAAGTGGCCTCCAGAATCATGAAGAATATGGTGTAGAGAAGACTGGGAAGGAAGGCCATCCCCTCAGACTCAAAAGCAATATCCCTTTCCTTTCCCTTCCCTTCCCTTCCCTTCCCTTCCCTTCCCTTCCCTTCCCTTCCCTTCCCTTCCCTTCCCTTCCCTTCCCTTCCCTTCCCTTCCCTTCCCTTCCCTTCCCTTCCCTTCCCTTCCCTTCCCTTCCCTTCCCTTCCCTTCCCTTCCCTTCCCTTCCCTTCCCTTCCCTTCCTTTCCCTTCCTTTCCTTTCCCTTCCCTTCCTTTCCTTTCCTTTCCCTCTTCCCTTCCTCTTCACCTCCCTCCCTTCCCTTCCTTGGTTTTCTTTGTTTGATTATGGTTCTTCTCAAAGGTAATAGGCAAAAGAAACATCATTAACTAACCTAAAGAAAACTAAATAAACCAAAGTTGGCTGTTTCTTGATTGTCAGGGGCTGAAATGTTAGCCTGACAGGGCACATGCATGTGTGTGTGTCTTTTCTAGAGTCTCAGCACCTGTTGTTTAGTAAACTCATCTGAACATCACTTTCTGGGTATTAGTCATTTCCCAAGGATGACTTTTTGGGGATGTGGTCTTCTGGTAACTAGGCAGAAATGAGGGATGAGAGTGATGTTTATAAAATTTTTCTAGTGATGTTTATAAAATCTATCTATCTATCTATCTATCTATCTATCTATCTATCTATCTATCTATCTATCTATCTACGTACATATGTATGTATGTATGTACGTATGTATGCATGTATGTGTGTATCCATCCATTTATCTAGTCTATCTGCATGACTCCCTAGTGTCTTTCAGTTTTGTTTTAAAGATGGAACCAAGAGAAATCAGAGATGAAACCGTGCGTTAATATAGGTCTCACTGGCAGTCTACCTACAGAGGAGTTTAGCGTTAGGGATGCTTACCTTGTTTTGCTGCAGTGACATCCACCGACGCCTGCCTGCTCTGTCTTGTCTTCTCAGAAAGTCTCCACCTCTAGCTCCGAGTGAAACCATAAACTCCAGGCCTTTCCTTCAGTTGCCAAATGATTTGTGCTGGGAGAGTTCTGGATTTGTTTATGCTGAAGGCACATTCACAGTTTCTAGAGCTTTGTGCAAGGGCCCCTGGGCAGGGAGACAGTGTATACATTCCACCGCTAAGAATAGTTGCATATGTACTTTCCACTGTTATGACATGTGACTTTCCAGTTGCCTTTTGCAGTCACCCAAGGGCCTGCAGAGCTGGCGCATGCTCACATGCCTTGTTTCCTTGGCGAGTGTTTACATCGACATAAATAGACCAAGAGGAATGGATTCTCTGTCCATTTGGACCCAGCCCAAGTCCCCTGTCCTGAGAGTGCCTGGAAACTCTAAATGTCTGTAAACAGATGGCTGTGACCTGTGCAGACTCACTGGAGATTGCTCTAGCCGTGATAAGGTGGCAGGTGGTCCCAAGGGTGACATAGGCCCCTGTGCTTTTCTCTGGGTCTTCATGTCCTGCTATCTGCATAGCAGAATCATGGAATGGATATTTCCTCCTCAAGCCTCCTAGCTGTTGAAATCCAGGATAGAAGTTGCTTTTGAAATGTTGGTCATGCACTTTAGAGTTTCCAGATTTTTGAAAGCCTAGTCTCTGATGGGCCTCCTGTCCCACGAGGTGGCCATGTTCCTCCCCATACACCTGCCTCTCTGCTACGCCTGCTGGCTGCTCTTCAGTCAGCTTCTCTTAGAATCAAGGCTTTTGTTTCCATCTTTACTTTCTATACTTTTTCCTCATCAGATAGGCTTGAACTAGTGGCCAAGAGGCAAGGTACTGCTGCTCTTAGGCAAGAGAGAAAGAAAAAAGAGGAGGAGGAAGAAGAAGAGATGGGGAAGGAGAAGAGGAGGAAGAAGATGGAAAGCAAGATGAGGAGGATGGTGGGAAGAGGGAGAAAGGAGGAAGGAAGAAGCAAATAGAAGGCAGAATGGAAGAGGGTGGAGGGGAAAGAGGAGGAAATGGGAGGAGGTAGAGGAGGTGGAATATGGAAGGTAGGATGGAGGAGGAGGAGAAGGGAGAGAAAGATGCTGGTGGAATATAGGTAGGAGCAGCCTCCAATCACATGAGCCAGAAGCCCACTGAAGAACTTTAGAGCCATGAGGAAGAGTAAAGGGGGCCTCAAATCTACATTGCCTCTGCCTCCAGGGCTCTCCATGATTGTCTATGAGTGGCAGGGAGCCCAACTTTTTCAAGTCTTGCTTAGATTATTGTACCAGCCTGCCGTGCCAGTTTTCTCCCTTGCTCTTCTGTCCTGTTCCCTCTGCATGGTCTCATTTCCTCTGTACCCATCTGACTTGCCTGCCTCAGACCTTCCTGCAAATAGCTCCCTGTGTCTTACTTGGTGGAGCAGAAGCTCTGGACACAGGACTCTTGACTCCACTGTATCGTTCTCCTCCATCCCCAGCACAATGGCTGGTACCTAGTGGGTGAATGATGAATAGCTCCTGAACTGAGCTTCAGGAGAAGGGAAGAGGAGGGAAGAGAGCTCTGTTGGGTGGACTTCACATTCTGTCTGCGATGCGAGAGAAACAGAGTTGCACTGGCAGCGTGGGGTGGAGACTGCACTGCCAAGGATGCTTTGGAGCAGCCCTGGTGGTTCTTACTTTAATCAAATTTGGTAAGCAATGAAGCAGAAAATAAAACCATTGCTTTGGATTACACAACAGAAGTTAAGATTGGGTTGGGGATAGAGCTGAGAGCCTCAGGAGCCAGTACTGAGAAAAGTTGTTTCTTCTTTGTTGTAAAGTGCTTGTATTATTTCTCTTCTAGCCTGTGAGCCAGACAGATGTTCTGAAGATAAGTGGTAAGGATTCCTATAAGTTAATATGACGCCTGCCGTCAGCAGGCATCTAGAATCTAGCCCCTGTCAAGGGCTCAGATGAGCCTCCATGTACAATGTCAGTGTCTCATCCCCTTTAATATTAAAGGTGAAGAAAAGACAAAGTCTTGATGTTTAGCTCACGGCAAAGGTATATAAACACCATCCCTGAAATCTACTCTCAAACCATCTGCCCCACCCACATGCAACTCCAGCCTATTCAGGAGAATCTATTTCTCTCTGACAGTTTTATTACCTTTTTTCTTAACTTTTGTTGAGAAGATAGCTTAGTTTAGGGTTTGAGGAATTGGTGACCTAAATAAATGAAGACATTCAACTCCTTGTTCTGCCTTGTTGTTGTTATTGTTGGTGGTGGTGTTGGTGGTGGTGGTGGTTATGGGGCTTGACTTCAGGGCCTGGACCCTGTCCCTGAGCATTTTTGCTCAAGGCTGGTGCTCTACCTCTTTGAGCCACAGTGCCACTTCTGGTTTTCTGGTGGTTAATTGGAAATAAAAGTCTCATGGCCTGAGTTGGCTTTGAACCAAGATCCTCAGACCTCAGCTTCCTGAGTAGCTAGGATTGCAGGTGTGGGCCACTGGTGCCTGGCTTTGTTCTGCCTTTTGAAGAGTATCAGTCACGATGAATCACGGCCCAGATGTTGGGAGAAGGGACAAAAGAACTAGGGGAACTCTTGGCATTTCCTCTTGGTTTCTGTGTGGTCTTAGGCAAGTTACTTGTATTCTTCCAGCCCTGATTTCTGTCCCTACACGTGTGAAGCATTCAGGTGAGTGGCATGGTCACTACTATGTTATTGCTCTGAAGACAATCTCATTAGATTCTAGTGGGTCTTGGAGTCTGGTTTTCAGTGACTGATTTAGCCTCTGATCGTTAGTTGTTTGTGTTGAGCAATTGCTATGTTGCTCATTGCCTGCTCAACCTTCAGGAATCCTCGATTCTACCTCTCCCATGAACTGTCTGTGTGTCTTCAAAAAAGTCACATAACCTCTCTGGCATTATTTCTTCATCTAGACTTGAAGGTGTCAGGCCCTGCCCTTTTCCTGTGGTTTGTGCCCCAGGTTGTCCTGAGCTCTCTAGGGTTCAGGAGGGACTGTGCGAGTTGAGCCCCAGACTGAGCCTCCTCAGAGCTTGAGCAGGTCTCTGGCCTGAAGCCAGATGCAGAGCAGAAACACTAGCGGAGCTGCCAGCTGGTGACTTGTATTATTTTGCCCTTTTAAGTAAACCCAGGAAGTTTTTGCTTTCCTTGTAGAGTTTGGATTGACTCAGGGGCTTGACAGATAAAGCCAGAAAGCCACAAATCGTGCTCTATCACACATACTGGGGCTCCCTCACACCCTCAGTGCATGCCCCCCCACACCTGCTTTTTCTGCAGCGAGGGGCCTCACTCCAGGTGGGGAACCTTGACCGTGGTGGCTCTGAGGAGTTGTGTCTTGGGAATAGATAGACGCCATGCTCACCAAGGCCCTGTGGCAGTGCTGTGTGGATTCAATCAATTGTGGGCCAAATTTCTCTATTTTAAATACCAGTTTACTGCGAGGCATGGGTGGCACACACCTAGAATCCTAGCTACTCAGGAGGTGGAGATCTGAGGATCATAGTTCAAAGCTAGCCCAGGCAGGAAAGTCCATGAGACCTGTCTCTAATCACCAAAAAAGCATGAAGTGGAGCTGTGGCTC
This sequence comes from Dipodomys spectabilis, assembly GCF_019054845.1. NCBI lineage: Eukaryota > Metazoa > Chordata > Mammalia > Rodentia > Heteromyidae > Dipodomys > Dipodomys spectabilis. Next base: position 3,310,856 of record NW_024871460.1, on the reverse strand, counting down.
ATGTGGTTGAGCCTTCAGTGAGAAAGCTAAAAGATTAGCGTCCAGGCCTTAAGTTCAAGCCCCAGTACTGGCACGACAAACAAACCCAGTTTATTTTAAAAGTCTGAATATATACAGACTTTCTACCTTGTCACTGTTTGTTATTTCCTAAACAACACAATAACTGTTTATATAGAATTTACATGGCATTAGGTATTATAAATTATTTAGGGATGATTTATAGTATGTGGGGAGGGGCTATATGAAAATACTATGTCATTTCACTCAAGGGTCTTGAGCTTTGTGGATTTGGGGGTACATAGAAGGTCCTAGAGCTGATCTCCAATGGATGACCGTATGTATAAGGTCTTCTATCTGTGTCTGTGTCTCTCCTGCTTGAGTTGTCTTTTATCAGCTCATGGCAGGCTGAACAGGGACTTTGTAGTTCAGACAATAGCCAAGAAAGCTGGCTCCTTGGTCCAAGGGTTGCCATGACAACCATCTTCCAGTCACAAAGGCCTGACACTACTGTTACTGTCCAGGCAGGACAAATAATTGCATGCTCAACTTCCTCAACCTCCACCTCATCGCCACTGCCAGGAAATATCTGCATATTTTCCCCCCTCTGTGGAGGGTGAATAGGAACCTGGACCTACAGAGATAACGTCAGGACTGTTAGTAGTTTGTTGATATAACCTGGCTGTCTGGGCCTCTTCTTCCCATGAACTGAAGGCTGACTTCATACATCATTTATGACACAGACCAGCTTTCTGGGCTCCCAATCAAACCAAGGAAGAAGAAGGAATCTAACCAAGGATACTTTCTTACTTTCCTGTTTTAGAACCATGAGTTAGAAAACATAATGCATAGCTTGACCTCTGTTGCCCAACCCAGCTGTATCCTAACAGTTAAGATAGATATTTAGGCATGAGCATCACCTCCTCCCGGCCACTCTGGATGTCCGGGCACTTTGCCCCTATGGAATGGAAGGTGAACCTCCCATAAAGGGAGGACTGATTGGGAGGATGGATTTTACTTCATTACAAATAGTTAGAATCCCTAGAGGAAATGGAAATTGAGGAAGAAGCTGAGGAACTAAGTGTCTATCCATCTTCCCATCTATCATCTATCTGTCTGTCTATTTAGATGCCTGTAAAACAGATGAGGTCTGTGTCCTCATGGAGATTAGATATGATGTGGCAGATATAACACTAATTCAAGGATCTGAAGTGCTATGAAAGGGAACTTCCTTCACTCCCCCATCTTACCTCAAAATCCTCCTGAACCAACTCCCTTCCCCCACCATGTGTTTCCCTCTTAATCTCTTACATTGTTAGATGGGTGTTCCTTGAGGCGCAGGAACATGTTGTGTCCCTGCTTTCCATCAGTAAAGGCTGAGAAGTATGATGGGACTGACAGAGACTGATTGATTTTGTCCTTTTTGGACTATTTATATTTTTATTTATGGTGCTCTTGGATTTTTCCAAAATCATTTTTAAACCCTACATTTTCCTAGTGCTCAAAAGGATAGAAGAATATTTTTGACTTCCTATTAGGAAAGAGAAAGAAGCAGAAGTGTTTACTTTATCTGTTTCTGGGAAGATAATCTGTAGTTTAAAGCTCAGAGTATTGTCATCAAATTGTTTTATGTAACTGTACCTTAGAAAAGTAATATGCATTTAAATAATTTTACGATCATTATACATTGCTCTGTATGTGGCTGATTTAAGTCCTTACTACCAGGTTTATTTTTTTCCCTTCCACATTGGAATTTTGAACTCAGGCTTCATGGTTGCAAGGCAAGCACTGTACCCGTTGAACCAAACACCTTCAACTCTGGTTATTTTTTAGATAGAATCTTGCTTTTGTCTTCCAGGATGATTTGAACCTCAGTCCTCCTATTTTATATTTCCCACTGTAACTAGAACAACAGGCTCTATATCCATATCCATCTTTTTTTTTCTTTCTGCTGCAATGGAATCTTGAGAACTGTTTTATCTGGGCTGGTGATCAACTAGCATAGTTGTGATGACAAACACATACCACTGCATCTAGCTATTGATGGAGATTGTGTCTCAAGAACTTCTTACTCATCCCTCTAGCTGGTCTTGAATCTCAGTCCTCTCAATCTCTATTTCCCAAGTAGCTAGGATTACCTGTACGAGCCACTGGCACCCAGTTTACCATCAATTCTTTTATGCCATACTTTCCCATTCTTAAATACCTAATTCTGATGTGAAAAACAATCATTTTGACTTGTAATTTCTGTCCCCTGTTCTTAAAAACAGCATTGAGAATGGAACTTATGGAATCACTTTCTTTGCAAGTGAGCAACTATTTGAGAAACTACTCTAGTCCTTTTTAGATTTAATTTTTAAAATTGTTATTATAAAAGTGAAGTACAAGGCAGGTGCTGGTGGCTCATGCCTGTAATCCTACTTACTCAGGAGGCTAAGCTCAGAGGATTGTGGTTCAATGCCAGCCTGGGCAGGAAAGTCTGTGAGACTCTTATCTCCAATTAGCCAGTAGAAAACCAGAAGTGGCCCCGTGGCTCAAGTGTTAGAGTGTTAGCCTTGAGCTGAAGAGCTCAGGGACAGTACTAGGCCCAGAGTTCAAGCCATGTGACTGACCAAAAAAAAAGGCGGGGGGAGGATGTACAGAGGGGTTATAGTTACATGAGTAAGGTAATGAGTACATTTCTTTTTGCTCTATCCCAGTTTTTCCCTGCTGTTCCTGCCCACAAGTTGTATAGTTCATTTTCAACATAGCGTCTGGTGAGTACCACTGCTGCATTTGTTCATCCTTTGTTCCTCCATTTTTGACTCCTCTCTTCCCCTCTCAAAGACAGATAAATGAACAAACAAGACAAAAAGAAAAGAAAATGAAAACAGCAACAAAGAAAAAAACTTCTTGTTTCCATTTCCTGGAATTCATTTTGATTATTATAAATTATAATAATAGTTACTATTAGTCAGTTGTGGGGCTTGAACTTAGGGCCTGGTCACTGCCCCTGAACTCTTTTGCTCAAGGCTAGAGCTCTACCACTTTGAGTCACAGCTCTACTTCTAGGTGATTTACCTGGTCCTTTTAACTAAAATTAGGATCTCATGCTTTTGCCTGGGCCAGCCTCTGGTCCTCATCCTTCCTAGCTCCTCGTCCGGAGTGATTGAAGTTATAGCATGCATCACCATGCCTGTTCCTATTTTGATTTGAGATAGGATTTAGTTAGCTTTGCCACAGGTGGCTTTGAACTCAAAATCCTCCTGCATTTGCCTCTTGGGTAGCTGTGATTACAGACCTTGACCTCCAAACTATTGTATCTGTTCCATTTAGGTTCATAAGTATAGGAAACAGAAAGAGAATCTTAGATAAGGATGGATTTATAGCAAATGTCTCTCTCATATTCTTCCATTTTATATATATATATATATATATATGTACGTGTGTGTGTGTGTGTGTGTGTGTGAGAGAGAGAGAGAGAGAGAGAGAGAGAATTTTTCCTGTGGTATTTTTCCCATAGGCTAGTCTTTTTCTTTTCTTTATTCGTCTTTAAATATTATTTAGCTCCAGTGATGGTGATGAGCAGCCAACAAATGTACTGTTGCCTTTGGAACCATCAGTTTTCCCTTTGGAAGGAGGACTGATGGTTCTTTTTCACTTCCAAAATTCATTCCCAGGGATCTAATGGCATGGGCATGAGTGTAGTTTAGACCTGTTAGCTCAGGGTGTGATTTTCTTCTGTCTTCAAATTCACAAGCAACTATAACCCTCAGGCTTTTCTTATTTTTTCCACAGATCTTGAAACGCGCGCGCGCGTGTGTGTGTGTGTGTGTGTGTGTGTGTGTGTGTGTGTGTGTGTGTGTGTGTGTGTGCTGGTCCTGGGGCATGGACTCAGGGTGCTGTCCCTAAGCTTCTTTTAATCAAGGCTAGCACTCTACCATTTGAGTGATAGCTCCACTGTCAGCTTTTGGAACATTTTATTGGGTAGAAGAGCCTCATGAACTTTCCTACAAGGTCTGGCTTTGAACTGAAATCCTTGGATCTCAGCCTCCTGAGTAGCTAGGATTACAGATGTGATCCATGGCATCTGGTTTCAAAACTTTTTTAATGCCAATTTATTCTATCTTCGTAGATAACATGGCTCCCTGGAATGAATACTCCCTACCTTCTTCCACATTTTGCTTTGTTGTTTGCTTGAGGGTTGCAGTCTCAGAAAGCACACAGAAAGATGTGGTAGAAATTGTGTGCGTGTGTTCATAATGCAATACTTTTTACTGTCTCCAAAGATTCCTCTCATATACTAGAAAGTAACTCATTAGTTTTAAGATTGGTCTCTGAGTCATGGAGCAGGCATGTAGAAGAAACAAACTCTCATCGAATTGACTTTTGGAAAAATCGAGTTTCTTCTTTTGGTGAGGCAAAGCATGAATAGGTCACTTACTATTTGTCTGAAGGCAAGTGCACTTTCTTTGTTACTAATCAAAGGATTTCCAGGTTCTGACAATGCGTGTTACAGTTCTACTCCTCTGTTGAGTGGTGAGTAGTCATCGTTCCTTGTAAATAATTTCTGATGAGGTACAGGTGTTAATAGAAAGATACTATTTTGAATTAGGGTGCCGGCTTTATACATTGTTCTTACAGCTCAGTTCCCAGTATTCCCCTGGATGGATAAAGGCCTCTCTTTTCATCTCTTTACTTTCCCTTACACCTGAATAATCAAAGGACAGAAAGAGAGGGGGCAAAGACAAACACAGTTGATTTGGTAACCGTCATTCTTAGAAAAACTTGCCAAAGTGCCCAAGGCTTTGGATAAGGAAGTAGAAAGAATCTTCTTGTGTTTTCCATACCAGTGTGCAGGCTAGTACAGGCTAGGGAGTTTCAGACATGAGCTGGAAGTCAGGGAGTTTGCTATTCAAATGCTGCATAACATCCTGTGCATTCTCAGTTGCTTAGAGTCATTGCACAACACGGGCAGTAATCAGAACGATCAGAAATCTGCCATTATACACGAAGAGGTACCCATTATTCTACTGTCATCTCCAGAATTTTCTTCAACCTATGTGCTTGAAGGGGAACACATTCCCCTAAGAAAAACATTGTACAGCTGGAGAAACTGGGTTAATGGATGATGTAACTGAGCTTTCCAGTCACCAGCGGATAGACTGCTAGAAATGGTAGTGTAGGAATGGTAATAAGGATGATCGTCTCTGAAATTTGGAAACTTAGGATTTCATTTCAACATGGCTGGGTAGGGATAGCTCATGCCTTTAATCCTAGCTACTCAGGAGTTTGAGATCAGAGGATCAAGGTTTCAAGGTAGTCCTTGAAGGAAAGTCGGTGAGACTCTTCAAAAAGCCAAGAAGACAGGAGTGGAGCTGTGGCTCAAGTGGTAGAGTGCCAGCCTTGAGCAAAAAAGGTCAAGGACAATGTTTAGGCCCTGAGTTCAAGCCCCAGGATTGACACATGCTCTCCCCCCGCCCCCTTTCTCTAACAAATCATTTTAAGTGAGGTAAGCCAAGTTCAGAGAGGCAAATAGCACATGTTTTCTCTCATATGCAGAAGCTAGATTTAAAATACACTGGGACATAATAAATTACACAGGACTCTAGGTGTTCACACACAGTGAGACCAAAGAAGGATATTTCTAAGAAAGGAGCAGAGAGGCATAATTCCTGTGTGCATCTGAGCATACAGAGTATTATTTATCAGAATTATCTCCAAGAAATGGAAACATGAATTTTTTTTCTTTTTTGCTGTTTTTCTTTTCTTTTTGCTTTGTTTGTTTGTGTGTATATTTTTGGGAGTGTATAGGGCAGCACAGACATGGAGGGACACAAATGCAGCAATGGTACTTACTGGACACCATATTGAAAATGAACTATAACAACTTGTGGGTGAGGTGGGAGGAAAAACTGGGGAAGAGTGAGGGGAGGGCTGACATTGTCCAAAATGAAATGTCCTCTTTGTCTGACATGTGTAATGGTAACCCTTCTGTTTAATAAAGATCTTTTAAATAAAAATAGAGAAATGAATGTGTCCTAGACATCTCTGATATTCACTGTCCATGGAGAATATTTAAAGAAATAGAGCAAAGATCCTACTTTTGCTTTCTTCTTCTCTTCTACCTGACATGCACTCCCTGCTCCAGGTAGAGTAGTAGTAATGAGTTAGACAACAATGAGGAGAAAATGTAAGGCAGAAGGGAAAGAGTTTGTTCCCAAACGTGGTGTTAGAATAAGAATTATCTCCAGAAGGAGCATCGCAGGCTTGTGAGTAGCTGGTCAGATGAACTAGTTAGAGACTGAGAAGGGAGACCTTGAACAGGCAAACAAAATACCGCCAAACTGGGATTGTTACTTAACAACTTTGGAAAGCCTTTCCCTCCCTCTTACTAGTAAATCATGAAAAGTATCCAGAAGGTCTGAGCTAGGCAGAGCGGACCTTGACATTTCCCCACAAACGTCTGCCCTGTGTTCTCTCCCTAGGTCCGGTTCTCCTCCTACCCTCCACCCCACTCTCTCCCCATCTCAGTTTTCTCTCTTGCTCAGACATGCTATTTTTGCTCACAAACCCATCCTCCTCTTTTATATTACATTGTCACTCCTTATGAGGAACTTTGCAGGACTTGTGTCTTGACCACCATATTCCACTTCTTCCCCCTCTTGTTCCCCCTTGGGTACCCCTAGCTTCTCCTGCTGTTAGCCGAGGCCAGACATCTCAAAGAAGGACTCATGGACTGTCTATGGACAGAAAAGTTCTTTGCGGACAAGGAGAAAGCAGAAAGTACTAAGAATTGAACTCAGGGCTTCACTCTTGCTAGACACTTGATCTGCATCTCTAGTTCAAGGAAGGATTTCTTAAAAGTGAGTGAATATGCTCTGTCTGTCTGCCACCTGCCATTTCGTTGGACATTACCCCCACTGGCAGGCACTTTCTGGTAGCACTTAAACCCAGTAGAGAGCACAGCAATGATCTGATCTTTCTGCTGAATTTTAACTGGAATTTTGTCTTTATTGAAAGGGTCAAAGTGGAAAGCCATGACTGCCTGCCCTAGTCTTGCTACCAATTCAATGCATGATCCAGGTCCTCTCTACATTCTTTTATAAATTTTAGATAGTTTCTTCTTTTTTATTGAAAAATCAAGAATGGGAATACTGACCGCCAGTCTGTGTGAGGTTGTGTCACACAGCTTGGTGCTGTAAGTGATACTAGACCGACCTGGGTTCAAATCTCAGCTCTCCCACTTGCCAGCTGTATGACCCCGGGCAAGATACCTAATCTTGTCTGCACCTTGGTTTCCTCATCTATAAAATGGAGATAACAGCAGGACCAAGTAGAATGAAGGCTGTGTGGCTTTGAGGCAAGCCTTGCTAATTAGTTCTTTCATTCCAAGAAGCTCTTATTGACAAGCTAGTCCAGTCCTTTTGCAAATAGCTCTGTCCAAAAGCTGGGACTGAGTGTCTGGCTCTGTTCTAGGAGAGATTGAGGATTCCAAAGGAACAGAAAACCCGATTTATGCCCTGAGGGACCAACAAACCCAAAGGAGAGAAGACTAGTACCCAGGTGAAACAACAAGACAATAAAATCAAGGGCGTGATGATTCAATGTAAATTCAGAATGTTGCCAAGGAGGTGTGAATAGTGCCAATCACAATCTATGCTTTTATACCCATTGCCATTCACCAGGGCATTCACAGTATTAGAGGTAGAGAACAGTGGACAGAGTGTGGAGGAATTGGTCCTGGGAAGTTTTGGTGGGGGGTAGTTGAGAAAGTTTATGAAGAAGTAGTAGATTTGGATTGGAAGATAGCACCTCTAAGCAGGACAACTCCAAAGGGCCAAGGCAGGGGAGCCAGTGGCACCCAACATGGCCTACTCCATAGAGGCTGAGGTTGAAGGAAGAAGCTGAGGGCTTATTGTACTTGCTGTACAAAGAGGAAGGCAATCAGTCCAGTTCTTGGATGCTTTTCTAGATTTGATAATCCCTTCGCAATCAGCCAATCATTTTTCTACTCTGAGATAGAACCTGCCCTAGCCAGGCCTCAAGTGTCATGTTGATGAACGGTTAGGCTTTGGTTTGGCTGCTGGCAGCCCTGAGCTGGCTTCTGTTCCTCTGGCTCCATTGGTTGGCTCAGGCTCAGACTTCACTTTCACTGGTTTTTGTGGCTGCCACATTAACCAAGTTCTATCGATCCTGACTTGAGCAATGCTGGTATCTGCATTGTGGCCTATGTGGTTATGCTATTTACATGTCATGCAGAAGATGCCCACTTGCCATTGCCAGCAGATCACACATGTCCATTCTCTATCTCTCCTAATGGTGGGCTCTTATGGAAGGCAAGAGACCTTGGGGTTCTGTCTTGGAAAGAGGCCATTACTTTTCTCGGAAGCTCCATTTGAACCCTGTGTGGCTGACTGTCACCCACCCCGTCCTCTACATGACAGTCTCTATGTTAACTCTTTGGGGCTGTAGATGTAATATGACCCCTGATAAAATCGAGCAGCTGGACAGTTACCTGTAGACCTGTTTCTGACTGGTCTCATTGGAATGGATGCAGAGGTGGATTCCTTCTGCCTAGGATCTCAGCTGGCCAACCAAATCCTCTACCAGGTCAGTAATTCAGATGGTGGGTGCCCTGGAGCTGTTCAAGACACATTTTCCCCATTAGCCAACAAGTTTCCCTCTGCCTTAATATTCCTTTCAGAATGTGATTTTCATGAATCATGTTTGGGTGCCTTGTTTTGGAAAACATGAGTAACGACTGAAAACATAGCACTGGCTTTCCCTGCTCTTGGATACCCTGAGATTTATCGTGTTCATGGTGGCTAATCAATGAGCTACCCCTTCATTGAATCAACATGTTGCATGAGTCATTTGTAAACAAGTCTGTAATAAGCACCTATTATGTCTCAGCTAGTCTTCCAGGGAGACGGTGCAGGAAGTCAATAACATGAGCAGAACAAATCAACAAACTGATGGACATGATGTGATTGGACAAGGCATTTGTGGGCTAGTTTGTATCTAGTGGTCAGGAGAGGCAAGGAGGTCAGAGGTCTAGAGAGTGGCATTGGGGCTGGAAGGCTGGGTATAACTTAATCCTCAGAATTCTGAGCCTGCTTAGGGACATGGAGGAGAATGACCAAGAAGAATGCAGTGAACGTTCTGATGGAATTGTGTGAAAGAGATCACACTGAGGGCTGGAACCCACTGCACAGGAGCCAGACAGGGAAGGTTTTCCTTCTGGGATTGTAATAGATGAACTAGCTCTGGGAGGAAGCATGGTAGTCAGGGGATAATGCTGACTCAAGAAAGCGAGGAAGAACACGGTATTAGGTATTCATGTGTCCAAATACATTTCATTGAGTACTACCTGCATGCCTGTTTTTGAATGTTGGGGTTACAGTGGTGGAAACAAGCATCTGGCCTCCTAGAACTCATATTCTAATAGTGGTGTGGGGTAGACAATGGATTAGTGAGATAACTTTAGACAGTGGTTACTGTGAAGATAATACGGACTAATGATAAGGGGAGTGCTTGTGTTCTGAGGGCGGTGAGGGGGTGGGACAGGACAGGCTTGCAGCATGAACCCTGGAGAAAGTGACTGATGTGCTGAGATTAGATTGTGGGGCTGCCTGGGGAGGAAGGTGTTCTAGGCAGAAGGAACTACAAGTTTAGAGGTCCTACGGCAGGAATAGAGATGTCACATTTGAGTAGCAGGAAAAAGCCCAGGATTCTGGTGCCTGGTGAGTAAGGGGAGAGTAGCCATTCCAGAGGGAGAGTAAGTCAAAGTACATGGAGAAGCAGAGAGCCCAGTTATAAAGCTCCTGTGGGGGGTACACTGGCTTTAAGACGTCTCCAAAGGACAGGGATCATCTCTATGATTACAACTACTCTGGAGGAGACGAAACACAGAAACCATAAGATGTTTGGAAGAATGGATACATGGTCATTGGAGACTGAGGGAAGAGAAGAGTCAAAGATGATTCCTAATTACTGATCTAAGCACCTGGGTAGATGATGGGGATGACTGAGATTGGGAAGGCAGGGGGAGAAACTGGTTTTGTGGGTGTGTGTAGGGGGGAATCAAGAGTTTGGTGTTAGGCATGTTTAATGTGGGATGTTGACTGTGCAGCTCTTTCTCATAATGGCTTGAGATCAGAGAGTGGCAAACCCTTCTTTGGAGGCCAGGTGCACAGATAGGCCAAGGAATGTGAAGTGGAAAATAGCCGTGAGGGAGGAGGTGACTGGAGGTGGGCTAGGCCAATCTGGTCTCTCATTTCAGTCCAGGAGGGAAAAAGCGGGGATCTAAATCTATCTCACATCCTCACCTTACGGTTTTCCCCTTCAGACAGTAGATAGGTTCATGATCCCATTTCAGGGTTGACCACCAAGCACAGAGGAATGGGTAACTTGATCAAACTACAGAATAGCTGACTGAATGGATTCAGATTGACATGAGTGAAGCCATCTTGAATCCTGTCATGATTACCTCCTGAGTAACACTAGCTGGGGTTTCATTTTCCATGCATAGTTTCCCAACAAACTATAGATAAAACCATTATGGTCATGGGTAGAGCATTACAACAGGACCCTTTCTCCAAGGATATGCCTAAATTGTCAATGTTGCCTTAAGATAAACAAGGTCAATTTTAGCCAGGATGAAGGTCCCTCTTTCTAACCCAAATTGATGATCCACTGGTCTTGATGCTGTTCAGGAGCAATCAATTGTACCCTGTGCAATCCTAGATTTGTCTACTTCTCTTTCTTTGGTCTCATGGCTCCTTGGGCCCAGTTCCTAATACACCAAGATCAGGTAATTCCAGAATACTAATGCATAGCAAACTCTTGGCCTGTGTTCACATCTGTGCTCCCAGGACTTTTTCCTCACTTAGTCTACACAAGAATCCTACAAGGTAAGGCTAGACTATCTTCCTGCCCATAAATTGGGTTGATCTTACTGGTAAGCTCACAATCTTATGTAAGTGGCTCCTAAAATCACCAGTTGGTAGCTGAGTGAGTTGCCCTCTTTACCCCCTAAATATTATCAATTTCATCTCTGAAGACCCTTTTGCTTTGGATTCTTAAGTTAGGGAGTTCTAGAATGTTATCCTCCCCATTTATGGATGAGGAAGTTACATCTCAGAAGGTCAAGCTCAAGGGAACAGCCAGTGGCAGAGCAGTGGGGCCTTTTTCAGTTTTGGCCTCTGTTTTTATTCATCCCAGTGAGAGCTAGGATAGAAGGAAATGGGAGGCAAAACCAGAACCATGCAAGCCTTTGAACGGAAGAGAAACCTGAGTGGCAATCATAGAATAAAATAGTGTTTTGGAAGGAAGAAGAAAAGTGATCCCAATAGAAACTCTCCTATCTGACCCATGTAGTAGGCCAACCCTGAAGCACAGCATCATTGAAATAAATCAACCATCATTAAATTTAACTTTTATATGTAAATGAACAGCAATTTAATGAGAACTTTTCTTGAAGAGGAAGTTACAAATGAACATTCTTCTTCTTTTCCTAAATGCAACCCAATTTTCTCTAGTATTTCCAAAGCATTCAATTTGGCTTTCACAGAAACATAGTTGTTTGTACTTACAGTTTCTCTGCTTATTGAAGGCTCACTTTATGACGGTTGCAAACACAACCTGCTAAGTGTATGATCCACCAGAAGAGAGGGAAACTCCTTCCTAGTCCCAATCTGAGACCCAACAGGCTTTGCAGGAGAAGCAAGGGAATGCTGGTTAATCTGGGAAATCGATGAGATTCAATCCAGAGAAGTTCTGCTGATACAAATCCAGATATATGGTACATGTTTGTGTGTGCCAGCACTTGAAATGAATAGGATACTTGTATGGAAATGATTTTCTGATTCTTTTCTCTTGGCTCAACATTTTCCAAAGACTGGTTCTAATTTGAACTGGTTCAGTAGAATTTTAAAAACAACAACTTTGATTTTGCTTTCAGGGCAATAAAAAAAGAAAATAATTCTTGGGTTGGGTTCAAAGTTCAGACAATTAGTGTCGTCCACTTTGGTCTGTGAGTCATATTAACCTGGTTGACATTATTCACAGGGAGGAATAGTTCACAACTAGAGCTTTTTTGTCTTCTAGCACAGAGTCTAACATTGCCTCAGGTTTCTTTTGTCCTGAACTGTCCTTGTTCTAAACAATCCCATGATTCCACTTTCTAAGGACCAAGAAAATTCATTAACAGGAACTCCACAAACTCATTCTTAGGAGGCTGAGGATGGTCAACACACTACTGAGGAAGCAGCCAGTGCCAATAAGTAACTTTTCTCACAGGACAGATGATCCCTCCCAACCATGGGTATGTTTGGTGGGGAAGAGGCCTGTCCATCATGCACCCTCCGGGGACTGGCTCCAGTCCCACTGGCTTCCTTGGTTTCTCCAGTTCACACTCATATTTCTCAGATTCTCTTTCCCTTTTCCCTTGCATGGGATCATTGTTACTGAATACATTGTGAACTCACTGGCATGTTGGTGGTTGTAGGAACAGAAGACACCAGTATTGTTGGTTTAGTGTTAAAATAAAAATCCATGAAGCATTCTCTTTAAGCCAAAGGTCAATTTCTTGGGTACCTGGGAGCTGAAGTCCGAAGACCATTCAACAAAGGCCTGCTCTTTCTAGGTACAAATTCTACCATCCACAAAGAAAATAGGACAGATCATAAATAATTTCAAAAGACAAATGAAAGTCTCTGAGTGTGGACATGGTGTGGCTTGGCCCACAACAGCTCATGTATTAGAAGCTTGCCCGCTAGTGTGGCCAGGTAGAGATGGTGGAGCCTTTATCTCATTCTGAGCACATTCTGCCCTTTGTTGTTTCCAGGCCTTTATTTCCCTGAAGAGCTTCTAGGCATTGTTTAAAACTCGGTGTAAAGGCATTGATGTGACACACTCTACAGATTCCTGTAGGCAGAGCTCTCTGCTCCCTCTTCTTGCACATGGGTAGCCCTTCATGTACTCGGTTAGGTTTGGATACAAGATGGACCCAAAGGCTCATATATTGAAGGCTTAGATGCCAGTTGGTGGCATCGTTGAGAAGTGACTGGATCATGAGTGCTAACCTCATTAATAGGTTAGCCAGTTATCAGTTCACAGCAGAATGGGCTATTAGGAAATAGGGACTAGGGGAAAGAAGTAGGTTACTGGAGTGTGTCTATAAAAGAATTTAGGAACTGTAATCTTTCTGTACAGTATTTTTACAATAAAAACACATTAAAAAAGAAAAAAAAAGAATTTAGGCAGGTTACTCAATGTCTCAGTTTTCTCCAACTGATAACTTCATAGAGCTATGGGAATATTAAGTATAAAATTATTCTACTTAGCAGTATCATCTAAAAATACTCCTGCAATAAAAATAGCTATGAACAAGAAATTCTCGTCTTTGTTGTGGTTTTTCTTTTCTTTTTGTCTTGTGGTTCTTCTTCTATTTTGTCTCGTTTGTTCATTTGTCTTTCTCTGGAGAGTATTGGGAGGCGCAGAAATGGAGGGACAAAGGGTGAGCAAATGCTGTGGTGGTACTCACTAGATACTATGTTGAAAGGGAACTATACAGTTCGTGGGCAGGAATGGGAAACTGAGAGAGAGTGAGGGAAGAGATAACATTCACCAAAAAGAAATGCACTCTTTACCTGACTTAAGTAACTTTAACCCCTCTGTATATCACCTCTAAATAACAATAAAAAGTTTTTTTTAAAGATAGCTATGATTACTGAACCAATTTGTCAAGGTTCTTTTAACTCATCCTTCTATGTGTAGCTCCATGTGACTAAGAAACCATTGTCTTGGAATAGAGATTCTATTCGTGCAGAACCAATGCACTTGAAGTAAAAGCATTGATCTTGATCTTATTGGCACTTTGCTCAGACTAATTGTATTTGAAGATCAGATGAAGACTCAAGTAAGTCAAATGTCTATACAAGAAAGCTCAATGAAACCAGGCAGCAGTTAGCAAATTTTACCTCTAGTTACATTCAGCCGGGCAAGTTGACTCTTTGCTGCCAGCTTTGATTACCGTTTTTGGTGATTGGTCATAAATATACCAGTTCACATTCTCCAAGTGCATTTGAATTTCAAAAGTCCTATATTTCCTAGGTGAGAACCTAAACTAACGAAGCCAGTTTTGTGAAGCAGCTGATAGGGGCATAATCCACAACTTTAATTGACATTGATGCCTTGAAATTGAACACACAGAAGAAAAGTTAGCCAACAGGTTTATTTTGTCTTCCCTGTACCTTAATCACTTAAACATTACCAGGATCACACTTACCCTTAGGCAATTCATATTGGTTACAAATGCATAGATTTATTACAAATGCATTGTGCTCTATCTAAGCACAACTTCCTTTGTGCCTAGAAAGCATTCAATTACCATGCTAAAGGAAGGTTGAAAGGGCAGTGCAGGTTCTTGCTAAGCCAGCATTCAAGGTGAGCTGCTCAAGCATCTTGAAGTTGCTGCCTGCAACTTTAACAATCTGGCCTTTCTGTAGCACTTAAGCTGCAACAAAAATAAACCAGGATTCCAAGGGTTTTCACGCTAGAGTGCCATTTGTATGTTTGGTTCTGATTGTGCTCTTGATGAAGGTGGCTTCTTTCTGTGCTCCTGTTGCTCTGGCTTAGCTCAGTGTAAGAGGGCCACCAGCAGTTTCTGGAAATCTCCAGAAGTATCTGCGTGAACCATGTCAGAGAGAGACTTCTGATACTTCTCCTGGAACTTGGCTTTTATGCCTTGCAGGTCCACCTGTAAGGAAGATGACAACAGCATGGATCTTGTGTTCACATTGGACGGCATCCGTGCTTGCCCAAACTGTTGTGCTTATTCACACAGGTATTCCTTTAATGGCCCTTGGAGGCAGGGTTAGCATCGCCTCATTGTGTGGATGAAGAAAAGAAATACAAGCTCATTCTCTTGTGGATGGAAAAATGTGTGTGTGTGTATGTGTGTATTCCACCAAAACTCTACTTACAGAAACTTAAATTCATATGATTTGTATGTGCTACAAAATATTAGTTTTCATATGAGTTTTTAATAGTTATTTTAAAATGAGTCATTCTTGGATAACAGGACTATGTACAAGCCATAGCTTACTAATCCTTGGGAGAAGATTAAGAACGTTATTCCTATGAAAGTCAGAATGTTTTTCCTTTGAACCCCGATCAGCAAGAATATTAGTTCTAATCAACAAAATCATTACTCAGTTGTAAGTTTTATTTTGAATCTAATTCTTTTTTTAATCTAATGCTTTAGAAGCTTAAAAATCTAGGTGCTAGTGGTGGGGTTGGAAAAACAGATGAAAAGATTATTTGTGAGGGAGGGTGATTACACTTGGCACCAGAAAAGATGTAATTTCAGACTGAACAAAATGAATCTTGTAAAAGAAGCAAAGAGTTTGCATTCATTTCATTTTTCTGCCTTTCTTCTCTTTCTTCCTTTTTTTTTGGAATTTTTGTTTAGACCCTACATTGTACTTCAAGTTCAAAAAATTGGGGGCTCAGGTATCTGGCTCTTTCTTCTGCAGTGTCAGTTAGAGGTGGAGGAGGAAAGAGAGGAAAGGACAGAGACAGAGACAGAGAGACAGAGACAGACAGGGGGAGGGGAAGGTCGAGGTGGAAGAGTGGCAGAATGAAGTGGCGAGTGACTGCTAAAAGCAGGTGGTAGGGTCTGCCATCTTGTCCAGTGCTAGGGAAGGAGCAAGATGTGGGTCTCTTGTTCTAGTATGTGTGGCTTAGTGGGACTAAGGGATGCCATATTGTAAGGAAGTTGTTCACGTGTTGGGGGGGGGGGGAGGGGGGATGAGGTCAGCTGGTACAAACAGGGAACTCTGTCAAGCCCGCTGGATAGATCTGATCTACTGAGGTGGGAGGGTCTTTGGAACACTGAGTCCCTCAAGACCTACTGATTGGCGATTTGGGCTGAGAGGTTGTTTGTTCAGAGAGCCAGAGAAGGCAAATATCTAGAGAGAAAGAGGACAGAAATTCAGAGCAGGGAGTAACAGTGAACAGTGAGAGAATTTCAGGAGAGCAGCAGAGAGGCTGCTGGGATAGGTGAGAGGGCCAGGGAGGAGAGAGAGAAATAGGCTTTGAGAGTAAGGGAGAGAGATGAATTGGAGGGGGAGGGGGAGGGGGAGGAGGAGGGGGAGGGGGAGGAGGAGGGGGAGGGGGAGAGGGAGGAGGAGGAGGGGAGGGAGGAGGAGGGGGAGAGGAAGGAGGAGGAGGAGGGGGAGGAGGAGGAGGAGGGGGAGGAGGAGGGGGAGGGGGAGGAGGAGGAGGAGGGGGAGAGGAAGGAGGAGGAGGAGGGGGAGAGGAAGGAGGAGGAGGAGGGGGAGGAGGAGGGGGAGAGGAAGGAGGAGGAGGAGGGGGAGGAGGAGGAGGGGAGGGAGGAGGAGGGGGAGAGGAAGGAGGAGGAGGAGGGGGAGGAGGAGGAGGAGAGGGAGGAGGAGGAGGAGGGGGAGGGGGAGGAGGAGGAGGAGGAGAGGGAAGAGGGGGAGAGGAAGGAGGAGGAGGAGGGGGAGAGGAAGGAGGAGGAGGAGGGGGAGGAGGAGGAGGGGAGGGAGGAGGAGGGGGAGAGGAAGGAGGAGGAGGAGGGGGAGAAGGAGGAGGGGGAGGGGGAGGAGGAGAAGGAGGGGGAGGGGGAGGAGGGGAGGGAGGAGGAGAAGGAGGGGGAGGAGGAGGGGGAGAGGAAGGAGGGGAGGGAGGAGGAGGAGGAGGGGGAGGGGGAGGAGAAGGAGGGGGAGGAGGAGGGGGAGAGGAAGGAGGGGAGGGAGGAGGAGGAGGAGGGGGAGGGGGAGGAGGAGGAGGAGGGGGAGGAGGAGGAGGGGAGGAGGAGGAGGGGGAGGGGGAGGGGGAGGAGGAGGAGGAGGAGAGGGAAGAGGGGGAGAGGAAGGAGGAGGAGGAGGGGGAGAGGAAGGAGGAGGAGGAGGGGGAGGAGGAGGAGGGGAGGGAGGAGGAGGGGGAGAGGAAGGAGGAGGAGGAGGGGGAGGAGGAGGAGGGGAGGGAGGAGGAGGAGGAGGGGGAGGGGGAGGAGAGGGAATTCCAGGAATAGAACTAAAAATGAAAGAACTGTCTTGCTGCGAGGTTCTATTTTAAAGCAATGTCAGATGTGTTTGTCAGAAGGCAAGGATCAGAATGTGGGTTGGTGCCCCTCCCAGCCAATGTTCCTTCCACTTCAGTCTCTAAATCTTTTCCTACTGCAGATGACGCGCCATTTCCCCTCTCTTTTGTGTTTCCTTCTGTAGGTGGCCCTATGTCCCCCAATATTAGCTGGGTTCAAACGTTCAGCTTGTCATTTTTCTTTTCTTTATTTTTTGTGCCAGTCCTGGGGCTTGAACTCAGGGCTTAGACGCTTAGATTTTTTTTTTTTCTCAAAGTTGGCACATTAACCATTAGAACGACAGCTCTATTTCTGGCCATTTGGTTGGTAATTGGAGATAAGAGTCTCATAGACTTTCCTGCCCACGCTGGCTTTGAACTGCAATCCTCAGATCTCAGACTTCTAAGTAGTTAGGGAATACAAGCATGAGCCACCAGCACCATGTTAATTTTTGTCCCCCTTCCTTAGACATACTTTCTCCTCTGTGAAGGGGTGAAAATTTGTTTTGAGGAGGCAAAAATATTCAATCTTTTAATGTACCAAGTGTTGACATTCACAAAGCACATAACTAGCTATGTGGTATAATCTATGGTATTAAGAACTCTTTCTTTGGTGGGTGTGTGACAATTAGTGTGTCTGCAGGCTCCTGGGAGGGGGGAGGGATAATGATAAAAGAAGGTGGAGGCTCATTCTGTTATGCTGATGTGCATCTTGGATGAAACCATGTAAGGTGTGTTCGATTAAATAAAAGCATTGCTCAGGAATGAGGAAGCATTTGCTCCTTGGCCTCTGATGCCAGGCCACCTCTACCAGCATCTCTGGTTTCTCCTGAAATGGAGCTCCAGAACTCCCCCTGAACTCTCCACAAGGTCCCCTCGGCACAGTGCAATCACTTCTCCAAGCATAGCAACCACTAGCGTTATTGTATTTTTCTTAAAGAAAGATAGGTTGAAGCAGAGGTCAAGGTCTTCTACAAATTCTGGGAATCTGTAGGGAAGGCAAAGAAAGGGTCTCTCTGTGTTTTACTTTTTCTGTCAAGAGGCCTTCCACAAAACCTACGTGTCAGTGACATCCGTAGTAGAAAACAAGAGATGTTGGCCACCACTTCGAAGTCCAATGTGTCTTACCTCAGCCCTGGTCACAATGATGCGGATCAATGTCTCCTCATCGGTCCCCATACCCTTCATAGACTTGTACAGACAGTCAGCAAAATAGCCCTGCAGGTCCTGGGCAGATCTCACTGGGCAGGATTTAAAAACAAAAAGGGAAATGTGAAGTCTTCATGGTTTGATGAGTAACACATGACCCCTCCAAAGGCCCACAGGGACCAGAGCGTCACCTGACTACCATGGGAGTGGATGGATTTATACAGCAGAAGTTTGGAAGGAGCTGACTTCACACTGTTGTGGAATATACTCTGGAAGATTCCTTGGATCAGATTCCCCTTGCCCTCTAGATTTGCTCTAGCCACAAACGAACAGGGCCTTGTTTCTACTTAGGAACTGGGCTCATATATACCCACCATGACTAAGGCTTAAGAGGAGTCGATCATTTACTCTTTCATTCAAATGGTTGCCATTTTTTGTTGTTGTTAGGGATTAATAAGTAATACATCCAACCTAAGTATGGAATGTGCAAACTTAGTATGGCCTGCAACAGGATTCCTTTTTCTTTTGTCTTTCTCTAGGTAATTGTCTGTGTGATGGAAGCTTCTAAGCAAAGAAGAGGAGGCAGGAGGGTCAGACTAATTCTTTCATAGGCCACATAGCAGCCACTAGCGTTTTAGTGAAAAAGCCCACATCTGTGTCTGGTCTGTGTGTGTGTGTGTGTGTGTGTGTGTGTGTGTCTTTTTCTGTTTCTCTGGAAGTGTTAGGAATTGTGTGGAGGGCCTTGTGCTGTGCTCTATCACTTACATTTTTAGTTTGTTTCTCATATAGGGTTTTAGGCTTTTCCTATGCCAGTCTTAGACAGAGATCCACCTACCTCTTCCTCTTGAGTAGCTGGGATTACCCACCTCAACAAGCCCTCTGATCTTTTTATCCTGAGAACAATCCCCAAATTCCTAACTTTTGGAGGTGGCCATGTGTGCTACTTGGAGGAATATTTGAGCCTTATTGTAGTCCCCAGACTATTTGACATCTATAAAGATTTCCTGCCCCAGGCAGCACCAATTGATGCCAGAATCATTGCTCAAAGTCAACGTGTTCGTTATATATGATTTTCCTGATACTCCTTCTTCCTGAAGAAAAAGCTCTCCACTTTTCTACTGTTGCTGATCTCTGCCTGGGCACAACCTCTGTAGTTGCAGCAGCAGGAATCTGTCAACAGTAGGGTAGAAATAGCTAGGGGAGATATGAAGATATGGTGAGTAGAAGCTAGGGGTAATCATTGCATGTTCTATCTCCTTCCTCCTTGCCTTCAAAAGATTGGGGTTCTCAAACTTCAGGGAGCACAGGATCATCTTTGGGGAGCTTGTAAAAGTATAGTTTCCTGGGCTCCATTCCATTCCTAGTTTCTCCAGGAGAAATCTGGAGGCGGGGCTCAGGAAACTGTTGTAAACAGAAGATTTTGAAGCAGGTGCTCCATGCACCTCATTAAGTGAGAAGTGCTGCTCATGGTAGAATTTGTTCAGTCTCAGCCTTTCCTTGTAGATGTTAGCTGTGTGGTAACTTAGTGATAGCTTATTGTGAAAGTAACTGGTAAAATTATGAGGTTAATGGGAATGAAAAGATAAATGTCTAGAAAATACAGTTGTAAAATCATATTTTGTTATTGGTAAGGATTATCTTGAGGGGCTTTTCTAATTTTACTTTGGGTACCATGAGTCTACCATCTTCTGTAGTTCACCATGTCTAGCTCTAGCACTTAGCTTTTTCCTTCCTTAATAGCCTCCTTGCTCTATTGTTATTTTCTTCACTGTAGTCTAATCTGTGTGTGTGTGTGTGTGTGTGTGTGTCCTTTGGAAACATTAACTGTAAGAGCAAGAACTTGGTCTTACTTGCCTGTGATCCTATTCCTACATAACCTCTGGGCCAGACAGGTGCTAAACAAATGGTAAATCATCAAATGGCAGGATCACCATCTTCCTACTCTGCTCTAGGATCTTCCTGGTTTTTGGAATGTTGAATGCAGCAAGGATTTGGAGCCTCAGAGGTAGGCCTTGATGAGAGTTCTCCCTCTCTGAAGCCCTGAGTATATCACCCATAGTGAGACTCATGTGGGCCCAAGGGGGTCACAAGTAATGCCCGGGATGTGCAGGCCTCTGTACATAACTTGAATGCAAAATGAAGGTGGATGGAAAAAATATCAAGTTGTGCTGGGTGCTGGTGGCTCACCAAGAAATGGAAGAATTTGGCAACCGACACACATATTTTAACTTCCCAGGCTGCTTATTCAGTTGGGGATGTGTCTCCCCATTCTTGTGCCATTTGGGATGGTGCCCTCAGCACCCACAATGGACAATGCCTTCCTTCCAGGGTTTGCAGAAAAAGAGTCAGCTTGCCAGACATGGCCCAATGCCCATCTCTCTGCTATTTCCTGCCTTTGGGCAACACCTGGAGAGAGGGTTCAAGGGTTCACTTGGCATGGCCAAGATTTAGTCTCTCTCCCTTCCTTTTCTAAACAGATCTCATTCTTGGCAAATATTGAAGAGAATCTAATGGGAAAGGAAACCCTCTGGCCATCAGGCATGCGCCAAGTTTGTTAGGGGTCCTAAATGTGGGTACTGTAGGGCTGTGCCATATGAACTCTATACTGACACCCAAGCTAGGCAATGGGCCCAGGTTATTGACAGTTGCACTCAGTGATTCACAATCTTAGTGGGGTAATAGCGGCACTGGGATGCATCACCCAGACACCTGCTTCAGGATTTAGTCACTCATTATCAGGATTGCTTGCTAAGTGCTCATATCTGGATCCTTCCTCAAGAATCTTCTTTCCAGCAGGACCACTGGCTGCTCACAGTTGCTAGTGGGCAGCTAGCACACATGCCTGGTCAATATGGGATGCAAGGATGCAGTCTTTTGCTCACCTTTGGACATCCCAGTTTCAGAGCTCCTGGGGCAAGAAAAACTATATCACACCCACTGTCTCCCTGCCTGCTGTGGTTAGAAGTGTTTATACTAAAGTACTTTCTGACAATCTTCTGTGACAGGGCTTCATCTCTGAGCATGGTCCCAGGGAGCTGAAACTACCACAGACACTCTCCCCTAATTTTACCAAGAGTTAAATAGGCCTTCTGCAGGTCTCCCGATGTCTCTTCTTCAATGGCTTCTTCCATGTCTTTGCCGATGAGCTGGAGAGACAAGCAAAGTTTAGCCATTACTCTAGGATTTGCTTTGGACCTTGATGTTCTCATGGTTGTTCCTTTAGAAAAAGTGTTTAATTCTTTCAGTCAGTGCTATGGCTATAAGGAACTGGTGGTTGCCATTTTAATTCTTAATTGCTAGTTTAATTCTCAGTTGTTCTAAGTTGACCCCCAATGGAACTGGTGCCAATTAATGGCATTCTCTGGGTTTCAATTTCCTCATCTGTTAATTGAGGGAGTAGAGGAACAATGAATATACACGCCAGCAATAAAAGCATCTTAGTTTCCAAAGTGTTTTTCATGGCTTCCATTCCACATTCTCAGGAGGCTGTAGTTAGTCATCTGCTCTTTGCTTCTCTTGTCTTCCTTGTTTTGAGACAAGGAAGGCACTGTGACACTGAGAGCTGGCCTGAAGTGAGTAGAAGGCAGTGAAGTCCCTGATAAGGACTTGATCTGATGTTTCTGGTAGAGTGGGTAAGGGCTGGAAGCCAAGAGCTGACCACATCAAAATACCTCTTTCCTTCACTCTGAAGTGATGGTGAATAATCTGATATTCACCACCGGCTTACACATCGCTCTGCACAGCATTACACATTAGGTTTCTTTCCAAATATTTACAGAAACTAAAGTTTCAGTAAATTGTGACTATCCTTAACACAAATACTGCTTGGGCTAAACTCGGGGCAGGCAAATAGAGAAAAAAATATTCTGTCAAGATTGAGCACTGTGTGCCCCTTTCTTAGAAATGATTGTTTGAGGATAGGACACAAATGAAGCCTATAAATAACTGGGACAAGAGGAGAAGAGGTGGAGAATGCAGTCAAGAATTAAATGTGGAAGTGGTGCTGTGGCTCAAGTGGTAGAGCACTCGCCTTGAGCTGAAGAGCACAGAGACAATGCTCAGGCCCAGAGTTCAAGCCCCATGACTGATCAAAAAAAATTGGGAAGGGATAGTGGGAGAGCAACAATGGAGTGGGTAACAATATTCAACAAGAAATGTACCTTACTTGAGTAACTGTAACCCTTCTGTACATTAGCTTTACAATAAAATAACATTTAAAAAAGAATTAAATGTATATTTTACAAAAATTAAGAAGAGGGAGGGAATGGGTGAGAATGTTGAAAGGGGTAGCATAGATCAAGATGCATTATATTCATACACTGCTTTAAGTGGCAACTCCTTTGTGCAACTACTTAAAGATAAAATTTAAAAGTAAAAAAAAACCTGGACATTTGCACGCATGCCAGTGGAATTTATCTTTTTTTTAAAGTTTAAAAACACAGGTAAATAGCATGCTTTTTGTGATGTAAGCACCGTGTATGTAGGGGGAGAGGGACCTGCTGCTCTATCCTTAGCCTTTTGTCCACATGTGTCCAGAGGTGTTTTTGTGCAGCCATGCAAACCAGATTAGAAGGGGAAGGAGGCCTACAGTCCTGTGTTGTCCTTAGCTGCCCCCGCCTTTCTGTGGTTTGATGTAGGAGTTTGTATTTTTGGAAGAGACAGGTATCACTTCCCCAGAAACAGGGCCCTTGTTCTACAGGCTGAGATTGTATTTCACGAGGATGTCTGTGTTTACTAGAAAAATCCTCCCATGAAACCACTTTGTTTCTATTGTTAATATTGGGATAAAAGCTAGTTTGCAATTTTCTGTAGACTTCCAGCCTACAAAACAGACAAAGACTGACAAGCAGAGCTGTCTGAAGAGATGGATTTCTTACAGTAGCTCTAGGCATCAGAGCCATATTCTAGCCTCTCAGAGCTTTTCTGTGCACACCTCCAGGGGGCTCTATTCACACAATACAAAGAGATAACAGTGCCTTTTTTTTTGTCCTGCCCCACTCCTTTCCAGTAGCTATCTAAGCTCCCCATAGAATTCATGGACTGTGGTCTAAAAACAATAGCCTGGCCCAAACTATTGCCATTCTCCAAGAACTTTTCAGTTTAGTTACTGGAACACTTAATTCTCATTGAGCTCTTTGAATGGAACCATGTTTACAGATCTCAGGACAAAGCCACACTATTCAAATGGATTCTAAACTAGTCTCAAAGACTGGTTAAATGGGTGGCAATGCTCATAGGGAAATGGCTAGAAAAATGAGGGTGACTTGCTTTTCTTTTAAGATCGGTTCCTTCATTGACAGTGTGCCCTATGCAGCTGGCTTTCCAAGCGGTGAAAGGGCCAGAACTCTTGTATGAGCTTAGAGACACACATAGGGGAGGAGCCAAGTCCTGAGGAGCCAATGCGAAGACAGCAAGACTGGGCTGCGGGTAAGGCACATACTGTTTACAGAGCCCTGCTACGTTTTCATGCGTGGTAAACTTTGAGACTGCCATAATCTTTCAAGAAGTGGCACTTTGGAGAGGCTCTGTTGCTTGGACTGGAAGCCAAATAAAGGGTAAAACCTTAAAGCCAAGAGGACTAAAAATGAAAGTTCAACCCTACACTAGGGCAGCCTAGTGTAGATGTAGAGTCTCAAGCTTGCTTGTGTCTTTGTCCATTTGATCAGAGACCATCCATAGCTTACTGAAAAGGGTAAACTTTTTTTTTTACGTCAACAATGAAGATCAATATAAGTAATAATTGAGCAAGGCTTTTAGAACAGTCCAATAGGTAGCATTTTAGAGCTAATTCTCTTAATCAACGACATGTACATTACCTAATTGTCCATATATACCATTTGCTCTGATTGTTGGCACTTGTTGATTGATGTAGGGAAATTATTAACAGTAACTAATATTTATTGGGTGCCTACTGAATACCAGGTAAGTGCTAACTTCTGTTAATTCATTTAATTCTAATAATCTATTCAAGTAGGTAGTATGAGCCCAGTGGTACAATTGGGAAGCTGAGGCACAGGATCCTTGAAAACCTGCCCAGGCTAAGGGTGAAAATGTAGCAGTGATACTCACTAGACACTATGTTGAAAATGAACTATATGACTTATAAGGAAGAGGAGGGGTCAGAAAGGAAAACCTGGAGAAAATGAGGGAAGAGGTGACACTATTCAAAACAAAATGTATTCATTAACCCCCCCTATATATCACCTTTACAATAACAATTTATAAATCATGCAGCAGCAACAATGACAACAACCAAACAAAAACAAAAACAAAACTTGCCCAAGGTTCTACAGAAAGTTTGAGCTGACTTCTCAAACTTCCACATGCATCAGAATCATCTAGAAGACTTGTTAAGCCTGATAGATGTTAAGAGCTGAACTCCAAGGTATGTGGTTCAGTGGGACAAAGGAAAGAACTAGGAAGTCTCATTTTTAACAGTTTCTTCCAGTGACAATGCTGTTGCTGCTTGAAGATTAACTTTGAATTAATTGGCTGAGAGAGTGTCCTTGCAGGTAATCACTAATTCATGCAGGGATGTGTGTGTGTGTGTTGTGTGTGTGTGTGTGTGTGTGTGTGTGTGTGTGTGTGCGTGTGTGCGTGCGTGTGGTGTTTCTATGGTGATCCCCAATGACAGCCATTTTTAAAACTTCTTCCCTTGGCCCCCATCATGTGGGAAGAGGACCTGGGTCATGGAGAAGTCCTCCAGCTCTGAAGCCATGGACTTCAGGCACAGACCCAGGTCAGCTGCCTTTGATCGTGATGCTGGGCACGATTTGAAAGGAGAGGGCCTGGAGGCTTATGTACAATAATGATAGAATTCCAAAGCTTTGTCTTTTCATCTACTGGCAACACATAGCAAAGCCTATTTGGAGTGAGGACAGGCTGGTTCCAGCCGAGGCAGGAGCTTGGGCTGGGGAGTCTTGGAGTTTTCCTCTACTTCTGCTACCGACTTGCTGTGTGGTCCTGATAAGTTACAGATGGCGCCCTACTCGGCAGGCAGGCTTGCTTTGTCCAGCAGCTGTGAGCCCCGGAGTTGTACCGCCTGCATGAGAGTTAAGACTGTGAAACTGAAATGAGACACACAGGGCATAGAGGTGTTTTGAATAGGTGGAAACACCTGCGAAAATAGGTAAGCACGGAAAAGGAAAATACTTGGTAACACCACTTACGCGTTTTGTTTTTGTTGTCAAATTGTAGATTGCCTTTTGGGAAGAACTTCCCATTAAGTATTTTGAAGTAGCTAACTCACTTGGTTGGCTTAAAATGATCATGAGACTAAAGATAACATGCACGTCTTTTCAGGAGCCTACCTTTGCAAAATAGCTCGCGTGTCTTTAGAGTACCACACACTGCTAGACTGATCATAAACAGGAATTAGAAAAAAGAAGAGCAAACATTTGGATATGTATCGTTTGTCTGATACACCGCTAAACCTTAATCTTATTTAATTCTTTTGTGTGTGTGCTTCTACTTGACTTGAACTCAGGACCTCTCACCACTTCAATCATTCTTCCATTTCTGGCTTTTCTGTTGGTTCATTGAAGACAAGAGTCTCTTGGATTTGTCTGCCTTAGCTGGCTTTGAACCATGATCCTCAGATCTCAGGCTCCTGAGTAGTTAGGATTACAGGCCTGAGCCAGCACTGCTTATTAGAGTCCCTGTTTCACAAGAGAGGATGGAGACATCTCAATACTTGTCGATGATGACAAGCAATCAATCTTGTGATCACAACTTTGTTCTCAAACATGATGCTTTCCCAATTCCCCAGCCTCGCTGTAAACCAGGCATCCGCCTCAATCTCCCAAGTGGACAGTTCTTCACTCTGAGGCTGCCTTGTACACAGTATCATGTCTATAGCCTCTGGCACCTCATCTCCCCACTGAGAACCACTGATATAAGTGATCGCCAGGTCTTGACATGCCAGGTCTTGACTTCCTTTGGCAGCAACAAGACAGTTTTGGGGGTGCACTACTTACAATCTGATAGGCTTGGAAGGTGGCTCGTAACTGCTTGTAGTTCCTCCTGGCAAGAACTTCATTGAAGGCAAGTTCATCAGTGCCCCAGCGGCCTTCCCCTGCCTTGAAGAACAGATGCAAACAATGGGAAATGATTTCCTTTTTAATTTGGGGAAGAAATGGAATATTGATTTAACCAGGCCTCCCTTACAGGAAATTATAAAACAGACACTGAGTAGAAAGAAGTCAAGTGAATTGGCCAAGCACAGTAAGCTTCTAACCCACAAGTCCCATAATCATTTACATTACACATACCCACATACTTATTTGTATTATGCATACCTTCTTGTGCCCCCATATGGATCTGAGGTGGTTAAATCCCAGAATAGAAGAATGGGAACAAGTCTTTCTAGATGGCCTACAACAAATCTAAGCTTCTAGTGATTTCTTAAAGGTCATACTTCTTTCCTAATAACTTCCATTTGTATGAAATAAAGAAACATTTGTTGAAAACAATGCCAATAAATGGGAAAGAAAAGGCTCTGTGGAGACTGGCACATGTGCACACTTACATCATACAAATCTTTGGCATCCTGTCCAGCCAGATCTTTGTCCACTTCGTCTCCTTCATCCCGATTAGCCTAGAAGAGTCAAGACATTGTTATTAGCTCGAGGTCCTGCTTACCACAGAAAACAAAGTCCTGGAAACCCCAGAGATTCCAGAGATGGCCTGAAGCTGTAGAGCCTGGCTGAACTTCAAGACCTGCTCTTTGCTGCCATCTTTTGGGCATGAGCAAACAGTGTAGCTTTGGTGAATTTCTCCTCTCCTCTCCCTTCCTCTCCTTTCCCCTGCTTTTCCCTCTCCTCTCCTCCCCTTCTCTTGCCCCTCTTCCCTCCCCCTTCCCTCTCTCTTGCCCTTCCCTCTCCTCCTCCTCTCCCTGTCTTTCACGCCCTTTCCCCTCTGTCCTCCCCTCTCTCCTCTCCCTTCTTCCTTCCCCTCCCTTATTCCCTCCTCTCCTTTCTTCTCTCTCCTCTCTCCCTCTTCCTGTTTGTCCCTCCCTCTGCCTCTCTCTCCCTCTCCTTCTGTCTCTTTCTTCCTCTCTTCCATTTTCTCCTCCTCCTCTCTCTCTCCTCCTCTCTTCCTCCCACCTTCCCTTCCTCCCTTTCTTCTTCTCTCCCTTCTCTCCCCCCCCCCATCTCCCACTTTTAACATTATTCACAAACCCATTACTGACCTCAGATAGGGACAGCAGCCTGCAACATCTCCTAGGATGAGTCTATTGGGAAGCAAGTGCCTTCCCTTTCAAAATATCTAATTTCACCACTAAGGGACCTAGTGCCAAAGAGCTCAAAAGTTGGTCATGGGTAGTTATGGAGGGCCACTGTACACCCTGGGTGGTAGGCAGAATTCTAAGATGACCCCCTAGTGCACTACATCCTCCAATAATCCCCTTGCCTTGAATGTGAGCGAAAGCAATGAAGATGTCACTCCTGTGTTCATGTGAGGCCAGATGGCAGCCGGGGGATTTTTGTGGGCTGTAATTCTTGTGGGGATGTAATTCAGGTACCTACTCGGGTGAATAAAGTCCAAAGGGATGTATTGTTGGTGGATGTGATCCAATCAGGTGTGAGCTCTTGAAGATCAGAGGTGGAAGAAATCAGAGAGATGCTCTCTGACTTGGTAGAAACTAAACAGCCATGCTGTGTGTTGGGCATGGGGCCACATGGCAACGAACTGCCACTTAGGCTAAATCCTGATGTAGGTGCACAGCTAGGGGTGGACAGGGCCCTACTGGTTTCAGATACTCTGCTTCTTGCTCTGTGTCTCACAGAGTTCAGTCTGTGTATACCTGAGTAGATTATCCATTGGATACCAGATTGTGCTCCTTGGCTAAATGAAACCATTTTGCTTGATGAGTAAGTGCATTCACCAAAGACATCATTAATTGACTCATCTGGGCAGATGGTTAGGAGAAGAGAAATCTTAATCAGATAGTTTCCCAGTTGCTGGGTGGATGGAGTCAGGATTGCTGAGTCCTGAGCACCGTTTTGTTTTTGTGGTGGTGCTGTGAATGGAACTCAGGGCCTTGAGCATGCAAAGCAAGCACTCGACCACTTGCGCCACATCACTCGGCAATTGAAGATGTTGTCTCTAGGGCTCATTTCCTAGGATCATAATGGGGGCTGGGGTCATACTCTCACCTGTAGCAGGGACACCAGGATCCTCCTTAGGTTTCCACTTGTGTCATCTTTGACATCTGCTTCAAGACTCGTGTTAAAGACTTGGGAGAAAGAAAAGGGAGAGGGAAAGTGGACAATTCAGATTCTAGAGGCATTTCCAATGGAACTCACTTTACCCAAAGCCAGAGCCGTAGGTCACTTACGCCTTTGGTAGGCTTCTTTGATGGCGGTGATTTCCTAGGAAGGTAAGCAAAAGAAATCAGTACCCAAGTAGGGCCAATCAGTAGGTGACACAGATGCACAGGGAGAAGGGAGAGAAGTATGTCTCCAGACACGGGATGCTGGTCCTCCTTCTAGGGCAGAGTGCTAGCAGGGGAAGGGGAGGCAAGCCCCTAAATGTGAAGGAACCCTCACAGTGCAGCTATTACCCTTAGAATGCAACCAGCCTATGGGATCCAACACTGGAAGGGTGCATAAACAAAATGTGGTGTATTTTATACAACAGAATACTATTCAGCCATAAAAAAGGATGAAATCTGTCTTTTGTGATGGCATGCTTGAGCCTGGAGGGTATTAAGGTAAGTAAAATGAGCCAGGCACAGGATAAACAAGTCCCTCATGATCTCACTAATTTGTGGACTCTAAACAAGTTCACGGAGTTGAAAATTGAATGGTGGTGGTTAGAGAGCCTGGGGAGAATAGAGGTGGGAGGGGTGGGAAGATGTTGATGTCAGTTAAGATAGGAGGAAGTTCTAGTAGGCGATTTCATAATGGAGTGACCAAAGATAATTAAATGATAATGTATTTTATCTATTTCAAAATAGTTGGAAGGGAAGATTTTTAATTTTTTGTATCCGAAATATACGGTAAATATCTGAGGTGATGGTATGTGCTAGCGATTCAATTTGGATCAGTACACAATGTAAGCTGTAGTCTGTGCATGTGTACAGTTATTACATGCCAGTTAAAAGGAAAAGAAGTGAAAAATCTTACAGCTAAATGAACACCTCTTGCCACCACCTCTTTGGGTCATAGTCCTTTCCCCTATAGCCGTAAGTGTTAGTACCTGGCAGGCATGTTGTTTTGCTTTGTATATGTGTACATTACTGCAAGAAATACAGAGAATTGTTTTGTGCATGTGTCAGGTGTCATCTATATTCATTCCCTACTGTGTTGGAGATCCAGTCAGTCATCTAATGTTTGTTTTTCGGTGGTACTGGGGTTTGAACTCAGGGCCTCATGTTTACTAGGCAAGTGCTTTACCACTTGAGTCATACTCTTAGCCCTTTGGCTTTAGTCATTTCTCAGATAGGGTCTCATGTTTTTTGCCCATGATTCCCTCAGATGGTGAGTCTTCAACCCATACTTCCCTCATAGCCCAAATGACAGGCTGCTGTCATGCACAGTTATGGGTTGAGATCAAGTCTTAGCTAACTTTCTGGCTAGCTGGCCTGGAACCTTGATCCTCTCAATCTTTACCTCCTGAGTGGCTGAGATTAAAGGCACAGATCACTATGTCTGGTCTACCTAGTTTTTTTTTTTTGGGTCCGGTCATGGGGCCTGAACTCTGGGCCTGGGCGCTGTCCCTCAGCTCTTCAGCTCAAGGCTAGCGCTCTATCACTTGAGCCACAGCACCACTTCTGGCTTTTTTCTTTTTGCTTATGTGGTGCTGAGGAATCGAACCCAGGGCCTCATGCATGCAAGGCAAGCGCTCTACCACTGCGCCACCTTCCCAGCCCCCACCCTTTACCCTAAGCTGCAGTTTAGCCAGCTGAGGGGGCTTGGATGATTTCTAGTTTTTCTCTGCTTCAAACAGCTTCATTCAGTAAACAACTTGCTGTGGGCAGGAGAGAAAGTTTCTTTCCAGGACAGGGAATTGTTTTGCATCTTAAGTCTTGTGCCAAGTGGCTCACCTCAAAGCCACCGTAGTTTACCCTTAAGCCCACAGTGTGAAAGACAGATGCTTCCCCCACATCACCCACAAGTAGCTCAAAATGCATGTCAGAGCCAGTGCTTTTCTCTCTTCTCTGTGCCAGCACACCTATCTGATTGATAGGTTGTGATGACATCAGACTTCTTGCTTCTAGGAAGAGGGGGCTAGGGAAAGGAAAAGTAGTGTGATGTCAGCTGGGTCTTAGCTTTAGTGATGTCTCTGGAGTCTGTGCAAACCTTCATCTGAGGCACTATCCTGAGACTGTGTGTGTGTGTGTGTGTGTGTGTGTGTGTGTGTGTGTGTGTGTGTGTGTTATTATTTCATGGGAATGAGATCAGGAATGCTGAGAGCTGGGTTTTCAGTGAGAGCTTGGGTTATGGCAAGACTTTGGCAAAGTAAACTGAGCCCTAGCCTGGGCCAAGCAGGTAGCCAGCACTAAGAGCTTTGCATAACCATTTAACCTCAGAGAGCTGCTTCAGGTTGTCTTTGCTGTCTGTTCTAACCTTTGCTGCTGGTTTTTTTTACTGGGAAGTCTGCAGAATGTTGATTTTATTCTGGCAGTTTCTTTCCCAGACCTCCTCTCTCAGCTGTGATGGGTGGTTATAGAAGAAGGAGGACTTCCTATTGATGAATTGTGGACCCTGTTCACTCTTGTTGAATTCTATGGTCTCCCTGAAGACACATGGGCTTTTACTGGGTCTTAACAGAGCTCTTTTCAGGTTGGCATGTGGCCAAGGAACAAGGGTTTGGAGTCTGCTGATAGAAAGACATATAGTCATGCAGACAGTGCTGGAAGCCACTGGGGTGTTTGCTGGGGTCCCTGGCACCACCTACTTCTCTGCCTCATTATAGACTTTTTGTACTGTATGTTAGGTAATAGCCACCAGTGAGACACTAATACCAACTCCACATGCTTGGGCTACTCGTTACATTATTCATGCAGAAGAGCCACAGAGTCTGGTGAGAGAGGGCAAGTAGAATTACCCTTTCTGCACAGAAAATGGCATCAGTTAGGAAAAAATGCCTAGATTGACAGAGCTCTTCTGGAAGGATCTGAACGTATCAAGCCAGTGGTAGTACAAAGATGGACCTCTGGAAGACACGTCTGTCTTGCATAGGTCAAGGAGGCACATTTCTGCCCAACTTCTGCTCACCATGGGCAGAATGCATGGAGTAGCTTTCTTTCTACTGGGTGAGTGGACTGGACCTCAGGGCCTGGTATGAGGGCTCATGGGGCACTGACCTTATTGCTTCTTGTGCACAGGATCTCAATGAGCACGGCCTCATCTGTGCCCATGCCCTTTATAGCCTTCTGTAGCTGCCGGGCAGCATACTCATTGGGATGGTCCAGAAGAGCCAGGGCTGCCTTCTCAAAGTTTCCACTCAGTTCACTCTTGAGCACATCTTCCAGGTCCTATAGAAAACATGGGAGACTGAGCAGGAGTGACCTAGGAAGAGAGGGACAGGTGTCTGCCAACACTACATGGGCTCAAGGTGGACACACATGGAATGATGCAAGACAGAAGCACCTGTTCTAATGAGCAGTGAGCGCCATGACCTCCCACCATCCCCACGGCTGGCCAAGAGGCAGGGAAACTTTCCTGTTCTGGGTTGGAGTCAGAATATCATTTATAGAACATTTTTGGAGGTCACAGAACTTTTCTCAGTGGATCCTCAAGAAAGCCCTGCAAACCAGGCAAGAGATATTTTGGTATTGTATCCATTTACTGAACCTCTGAAATGCTTGATTTGCCATTCAAACATTTAGCTAGAGAACTCTGAAACACAGGACCAGAGGAATCTGGTCATTTGCTGCATGAATTGGTCTAATCAGATGTAGTCAGTTTGGTTATCTCGATATATCCTGAAAGGACTATGTGTGAGAAAGGACTCACACAAGAAGAAGTTCATGAAATCTCCCTGATTTTAGTAGGGTTTTTCTGCCTTTATCTTTTCTGGGAGCACCCTCTCATTACACCTTTCTCCCTCTGATGAGTTTCTGTAATAGACATCTGCATTATTACTTGCCCAGCTTCAATGGAGGACCTTCGTGTTAATTGAAAGCCAGGGTGGGTCAGATAGGAGACCTGCAGCCTGGCCAGCATCTCAGAGACCCAAATTAAAGCAAGGGCAGGGACTAGCTACTCAGCAACAGGAGACAGAAACTAGGGACATTGAGACCTGGGAAAGTAATTTTACCAATAGTTCATTTTCTTCTCTAGAGAACAGGAAGAACAGGGTTACCTCCTATGGTGATTGGGAGAATTAAATGATAGTATCCATATAAACAATGAGCACACTGTGTGGCATATAAATGCTAACTAGATGCTTTCTATTATATAAGATACATAATATATGCTGGGGTATATATTACATAATATATGTTATATGATATATTATTACATATATTATATGCAATATTTATATATTAATATGTCATGTATAATATTTATATATTATGTAAATCATAATTTGCATATGATTATATTTATGCTATACAATATTAAAATATAAACTATAGATATTTGCATATATTTGTATATTATGCATAGCATATAATTATACAGTATAATAAATACTATTATATACTTATACAAATACACATAATATGATATATTACATATAATATATCTATAATATATTATATATTATATAGTATATAAAACTAATAATATTTATATAAATACATAATATGTAATATGTATAATATATCTACAATATATTATATAATATGTAATACATACTTAGATATTATTATATTTATGTGTGTATTATCTCACACTGCAGGGAATTTTCTTAGAGGAGATAAATCAATTGTTTTTCAGATGAGCCTCTGATCTTGTGCAAGAGCCTGGAACCTGCCATCTTTTTCAAAATATATATATATTTTAATATTCTGGTTCTGGACTTTTTGAACTCAGGCCCTGGGCACTGTCCATGAGACCTATTTGCTCAAGGCTAGCACTCTATCACATGAGCTACAACTCCATTTCTGGCTTTTTGGTAGTTAATTGGAGATAGGAGTTGCATAGAATTTCCTGCCTGGGCTGACTTTGAACTGTGATCCTCAGATCTCATCCTCCTGAGCAGCTATGATTACAGGTGTGAGCTACCAGTACCTGGCTGTTAAAATATAATTGTATTGTTATCATTGAAGTGTTGTACAGAGGGATTGTAATTCCTAAGTCTGGTAATAAGTACATTTCTTATTGCTTTTTAAAATAATGTCACCCCTTCCTTTTCATTCTCCCAGTTTTCCCCTCCCATCCCTGCCCACAAGTTACATATGGGGCCTGGCATCTTAGAAATGTAATAACTGGTCCCAGTAGCTCAAGCCTGTATTGGGAGGTGGAGGCTGAGTGATTGAGGTTTGAGGTAGCCTGGGCAAAATGAAGTTTGTAAGACAGCATCTCAACCAGTGGGTGGATGGTTCCAGCCTGTTATCTCAGCTAAGGGGGAATCAATATGGGTTGGCATGGTAGTACATCGCTATCCTTCCCAGTGACATGGGGAATCACCAGTAGGACGATTGCATCCCAGGTTGGCCTGGGAATAAATAAAAACCCTACCCTAAACTAATGCACAAAGGAGCTGGAGACATGGCTCAAGAGATAGCTCACTTGCCTAGTAAATGCCATAGTCCAAGTGCCCCCCCCCTCAAAAAAAAGAAAGATGTAAAATTTTTCTTCTGTCTCATGGCTTCTGTCTCATGTGATATCACATCCTGTGAAGATAAGGTAAAGTAAGGTAAGATAGGGCATTGCTCAAGACTGTGGTGTAGATCCACCTGAGAATTGGAAATCTATTTTTGCCAAGTCAGATGGGCATTATGTAGACCTGCAGAGAAGAGAAATGCCAGCTGCCTGCTCTTATAATCCACAAGCATGAGAACAAATCTTGGGAGGTTTATGTTCTTCGGGGGGTAAAGGCATGGGCTCAGGTTACCTTGGCTTTCATCCCACTAACTGGCAGTGTTACCTTGAATGGTTCTTATTGGAGTTCATGTCATGGGAACTTAGATTTGATCATCTGTGACATCCTCCAGCTTTAGGAGCAACTCTTTGGTGGTCTTAGCTCTTTGAAGCCCATCTGGGAGCTAGCAAGGCAGGAGGGATCACCATGTATTGTACCAGACTGTGTTGCTTTTCTTTACAGCTGACATACTCAGCCCTGACTTACTGAATTTCAGACTATAATTTAAGATGTCTTGGCATCTAATATTTCCATATTAGTGGAGATAGACATATTAATTGGGGAAGGAGTGGCTAGAGTTAGGTGTGTGGACAGGATGAAAACTCTACTTAGTTCAAGTTCAATGTGGTTGATCTGGAGACTCATTTATTTTCATAAACAATGACATTGACAAGTCTGTTTGTTAGGAGAGAAGAAAAACTCCAAAATCATAGCCATTCAGGCATTTTGTATATAAGGAAATAGCTCCACTGTGGCACTGGGTCCTTTAAGAATGGACACTGCCTTTGGAGACAGACGAGTTCGCTAGGTTCGGTTTTTTTTTTAAAGTACATGTATGATTTTACTTCAGTCATTTATACATATAAGATTTACTTCCTTATCTGTACATTGGAAGCAATCTTAGCTACTATCATTTTCCTCTATGATGTGTTCTTGCATTATTATTTGATCCTAATGACCAAATAGAGGATGTAAGTGACCATCTTCATTCTGTATGTGAAGACACTGAAGCTGAAAGAGGTTTATGGCCAGCTGGGTTCTGGTGGATCATGTCTGTAACCTCTGCTCAGGAGGTTGAGATTTGAGGTTTGCAGTTTGAAACCAGCTCAGGCAGGAAAGTCCGTGAGACTCCTATCTCCAATTAATCATCAAAAATCTGGAGGTAGACCTGTGGCTTAAGTTGTAGAGCACCAGTCTTGAGTGAGAAAGCTAAGAGACAGAGCCTAGATCCTGAGTTCAAGCTTTAGTACATTTATGTATGTGTGTGTGTGTGTGTATGCACACACACACACACACACACACACACACACACGTTGTTAGCTGACCAATGGCAAATAAGTAAGCAACTCTCCCTTCTGTTTATATTTTTATGATCTTTATCTCTCCAAATAGTGATTGAAACCATAAAGGTTTTATAAATATGGATGAGATCCAAGGCATAATGACTAATGTTCACTTTGCATAAGGACCATTCTACTGGCATTAAGAAAAAGTCAACATTGTATTCATTATTATTAATGAAGAACCGAGAACGTACCTGAAGGCTTCCCATAATGACATTATCTAGAGCAAAAAGAATTAAAGAAAAGGAAGGAAATATAAACAAAAATGCAAAGAAATGTAAAGGAAAAATGGGTAATGCTAAAGGAAATAAAAGGTGCTTTGTCAAGTTTCCAATACCAAGAATTTATGAAGAATAAGTGACTTACAATGATGATTGAATAATTTAAAAGTTCCTGTATAAAGCCCTGATTTTTGTACCACTGGGCCATCTATATGTTATTATGGGGAATTAGCCCAAACTGAGTGGAAAAAAATGTCTAAGGGCCATTTTTTAATAGAAACATGCCATCAAAAGAATGACTTAAAGAGTTTTGATTTTATAGGCTATGAAGTTAGCAAAGCAATTTCAGTTTTTTCTGAAGTCAATTCCAAGTTGTAAATGGGGATTTAGGTTTTTCTCCTGGACTAGCTCGGCTCTAGTTTTCAAGATGTTCTCTGCTGTTTGGGGACTGTAGAGGAAGTGAGAAGGCCAAGACCACGGCTTGAGGACCCTGCAATCACCTTGCCATACTTGGCCTTGTACTTCTGCTTTATTTGCTGCCTCTGCTCTGATGTCCTGCTCGATAAGACTTCAATAATGGCTGCTTCATCAGTTCCTAAAGTGAAGGAAAGAAACAAAACTACAGTGAACAAGAGACAAGATGCTGAAGAACAACTCTGAGGAAGCCATATCTCTAGTTTAAAGGAGGTCAGAGGCCCTAGTGGGACCGAATAGACACTCTAGCTTTAGTGTCTTATGTAGAAAACTGTGTGTATGTATATATGTATATATAATATAATATGATATACATACTATATATAACTATAGATACCATATATATTATATAATATGCATATTAATATAATATACATTACATTATATATTACACATAAGTAGTATGTGTATCATATATATTATATACACTATCTACTATACAATAGGAATATATGAGATAGAATACAATACAACATATACACATAATATA
Organism: Dipodomys spectabilis; assembly: GCF_019054845.1. Classification (NCBI taxonomy): domain Eukaryota; kingdom Metazoa; phylum Chordata; class Mammalia; order Rodentia; family Heteromyidae; genus Dipodomys; species Dipodomys spectabilis. The sequence goes on along the minus strand of NW_024871460.1, from coordinate 3,274,329 downwards.
TGCTATGTATAATTATACCATATACTATTATATGTATGATTATATGTATAATTTAATGTGTAATGTATGTATGATACATGATTATGCATATAATATATAATATAGTGTCTAGTATATATGAATATTATATAATCTGAAATACAGTTATGTGTATATATATATGTATGTATATATTTGGTGATACTGGCATTTGAATTCAGGGCTTCATGTTTGCTAGAAAGGTGCCGTACCTCTTGAGCCACGCCTCAAGCTCTTTTTTCTTTTAGTTATTTTTCAGGTAGGATCACTTGATTTTGCTTTAATATTTTAGCCTGAATAGGACTCTGACCTTAGCCCTCCAAACCATCCTTTGGAAAGACGCAGTGTGGATTTAGGAGAGGCATTGCCCAGGGGTTAGAAAGCTGTGTTCTGGCTCTGGTAGAAACATTAGATTTCTGTCGCACTTCATCTCAAGGATGATTCCTACATCTTTAGTCCAGAGAAGACCCAGTTGTTTGATTCCAATTGGAGAAAGAGAAAATTCTAGGATGAGCTAACTTACAAAGTAGCAAGGGTTAATTGCCCCACTCATTCTGGTTAGATTCCAATGCTGTTGTTTCTCTCCATTCCCTCCACCCTCCTGGGAGCTATGTAACATGAATCCTATTACTTTTTCTGTGCTTGAGTTTTAAGTCTCAGAATGCCAGAAATCTTACCTTAAAAACATTTCCTTTCCTCATTAATATCACTTGAACCTTCCCCTCACAGTTCAACAGAATCTCTTGCCATTGGGCTACCTTGTCCACATCCGGGGACCAAGCACCTCAGGTCTAGGGGTGACACTTACATCCATGCAAGAAGCCTTCCTGCCGCCGTGAGGTACAGTGGCTAGATTGGAATCTGGGATTCATTCTGGCTTCCTGATGTCCTGCACTCCATCTCCATTAGCCTCCTGCTTCCAACCTTTCCACATGGGTTCTTCCAACGTAGCATAGAGTCTTGACTCTTCAGGGGAGCTGATAGGACTTTGCGCAGTACCTTCTAGTTTTCCTCCCTGCACGTCTCTTACAAGTTCCTGTCCATCCATTCCAGAATTGACTTGCCGCTCCTAGAGCAAGTGCACTTCCCTGCTCACCAGCGGGTCTTTGCCACAGCCATTCTTTCTACCCAGGGCACGTTTATCTCTGATCTTCAACTTCTTTTCCATTCCTGATTCAGGACTCAACTAACCAGGCTAGACAACGAGGCCAAAAAGCCCTCCCTCTATATTCCTTAGGTAGTCTGTTCTTGATGGCTCTGCCACAACACACTGCAAGCTCCACAGGAGCAGGTGTTTGTCTGCTGCCACATCTACATAGAAGGCTCCCAATATTTGTTGGGGAATGTATTGAATTAATGAATACACACACATATACATACATATACATAGATATGTGTACAAAGGAATGAACGGAAAGTTTCTATTCCACTATGATGGAATCTCGTCTGCATTCCTGAGTTGGATGTGATACTCAGATGACCTGTATGCAGCAAGGATCAACAGTACACTCTCACTACTCTGATGCAACATGCATCATGCGTTATAATACAATGTGTATTACTCACATCTGGGTAATCAGGGAAACTGAGTTAATTTTTTTTTAAACCAAAACACTGAAAAAGACTTTTCTTTTCTAGACTTTTCTTCCTAGAATGTTTTTAGACAAGAGAGACCAGAGGACCTAGTGGTCTTGGAATGGCTAGTCAGCAACCCGAAAGTGTGGGCAGGATGTGACAATGACACCATGATTTCTCACAAGCCCTTAGAGTGCAGGTCTCAAGTTGACCTTGGGGGTGGTTTCTGCTATCTCATCAAGAAGCCATTTGCTGAAAGGTGACCTCATTCTGCATTTCACAACACATCAGCAGTGCACATCAGCAATGTGTACTGGTGACCAAGTTCCTGTAAACATTTTACAATGGTTTGAGGCACTGGGGCCAGTCCCTAGTGGTTCTGGGAAAGACTCTCAAATGGAGACAAGAAAGACCCTCAAGCCCGGCTGTGCGTTAGAGGCTGGGAAGTAATTACATAGTAGAGGTCAGAGCTGAGTGATCTCCAGCCTGGGAAGTGCTTGGGGCCTCTGTGGTTTGCTTCCCTAGCAATTTTCTAAGAGGCTACCCAGTGGTGATGTTTTCACTGGGCAGAAACCACAGGGCCAAATAAACAGTCTGAGGCAGTGACAGAGGTGTGGCTTGTCCCTCCATAGGCCTGGCTGAACCCAGGAGGCTATGGTCCCCGTTCAAGGGTCATTGTCTAAACCCATACCACTGGCACCCTGTTCCTCATTTCTCCTTGGAAGTAGAGGCACAGAAAATGCCAATGAAGTCACGAGCAGGGAGGATCTTGACTGCCTGTGTCCATCATGGCCTTTCCTTGCTCTCTGGATTCATTTCCTGAGACGGCTGTATCAATGATCACAACCCTGGTGGCTACACACAATAGCTTCTTTTTTCACAGTTCTGAAATCTGAAGTCACAGTATCAGTAAAGCCAAGTTCCCCAGAGGTTCTGAGGCAGAATCTGTGAATGGCAGCTGCCCACAGTCCTAGGTGTGTTTTGGCACAGTCTTAGAGACAAATGTTGCCAACAGTACCATTCTGCATCCATTTGTACTTACCCATAGAGGGTAGGATTCTAGGCCAATCAGCTAAATCAGAGATCTTTGGATGGACCCTAGTTCCCAATGGTTCAACTTTCATGACCTGCAACTCTATGACCTTGGGAGAGATATTTAACCTCTGAAAGACATTTAACCTTGGATTGTCATCTAAGTGTTGTAAGAGGACTAAACAGGATGACGGATATGTGAATCCAGTTTGGCACTGGGAATACAGCAAGCGGTCTATGCAGAAACCAACACTGTTGGGCCAATGCAGGTGGCTCGTGCCTGTAATCCTAGCAATTTAGGGGACTGCTAAGGATCATAATTAACCAACAAAGTTGCACGTGGAGGTGTGGCTCAAGCAATAGAGGGCTAGCCTTGAGTGAAAAAGTTAAAGGACAGTACCAAGCCCCAGTACCAGCACCCAAAACAAACAAATAAACAAACATTAAAAAACAATGACAACAAGAAGAAACCGGTGGCCACTTTGTGGCCACATTAAAAAACTGAAAGGAAAACACTGTGATTCTGATATCCAGAATAGGTTCAACTGGTGTGTTTTTAACTACAGTGCTCTGGAGAGCGGCACAGGAAGTGGCATTGCTGCCACAAAGTTTCCCACTTGGCCTGCTTGGAGAGTCCCTGGGACTCCACAGCTACTGAGCCAAACTCCGTCATAAGCACCCTGTCACTTTAACGAAAAGCCAGCCTCCAACAGCTCACTTCCCAATTCAAGATTAGGCACCAGAGGCTGTGGGCAAGGAGGGGAGACATTTCTGAATGTTCCTCTGATGACCCCTCAAACCAAGCAACTGTTCATTTCCTTTCACTGCCGGTGTGTGCTCCTTCCCAGCCCTTCTCCCTCTAATTTTTCCTCTCCCTTGTCATTTCCTTCCCTTCTCCCTCTCTCTTTCCCTCTCCTCTATATCTGATTTACTCTAGGATATTTAAAATGCAGAAATCCCTCTGCCAGCAGAAAATCTCCTAGCAGATTTAACTCCTTTGGGACTTTGGTTCTTGGTCAAGGCAGACTATTCCTCATATGGAAACAAGATACATCTACTTAGAATTTGCATTGTGGATCTTAGTTTTTCTCTAGAGTCATAATTGATGGGTGTATTTATTTTACTGTAGCATCTGTTCCTAGGAAAGTGAAGCTCTACTAATATCCTTCTAAGTAAAAATCCAATGCTTATTTATGCAGAAACATCATGTCAAGGTAAAAGCAGCCAGATATAAAAGGCCACAAATTGTATGGTTCTGTTTATATGAAGTAAGCAGAGCAGACAAACCCTTAGAGATAGGTAGTGATTACCTGGGGCTGGAGGCAGGAGGGTAGTGGATGGAGGGACTGCTAAAAGGTTTGGGGATTTTTTTTTTTAGAGGTGATGAAAATGTTCTGGAACTCGTAGGGATGGTTGCACCATTCGGTGCATATACTAAAACTCATGGAATTACACACTGTAAAAGGTTGAAATGTGAGGTGTATGAATAATTCCATGAGTTTTTCAATAGAATACCCGGGGGACCCCCAATGGCTTTTCTCAGCTGATAGTGGCAGTGGGCAATACCATCCCAGGCTCATTTCCACCCCTCTGTACAGCAGCTGTGTAGCCCCTAAAGTTGAGGTATTTAGAGTAAGTGACAGGAATGGGATCAATCTGTGTTCTTCATTAACTGACTTTGTGACTTGGAGAAATTAGTTAACTTGTCTGAACCTTAATTTCCATATCTGAAAAATAGGTTTTCATGAGGACAAAAAGAGAATAAGACCTTTGTAAGATTTTACATATAAAGTACCTAAAAACTTGAAAGTTTCTCAATAAATTAAAATAGAAGATCCAGGAAACGTGATTAACCTGTTCCTTGGCCTCCAGGTCCCCTCAATTACCCTCACTTGCTGTTCTCATAGCCTACTTCCAGACTAGGGGATAAAATAAGTGTGTTGCAGCCATGAGAAACCATTGTCTCCCTAACAAAAGGGGCTCTCAGGGGAAGTCAGCATTTTCCTCAATATTTCCCCTTCCACATCAGCTTCATCCCCATTGTCAAACCAATCTCCAGCAGCAACCTCACCTCCCACTCACTGAGCAATGGCAGGCTACCAGGAAGAACACCTTTAAGTTCTTCTCCAGCAACACCTATGGGTCTATCTGTCTGCTCAGCTCGCAATCTGCTTTTTCCCTCCTTCCTCCAGTTCAAGGTAAATTCTTTGACCTGTGGTTTGGGTTCTTCCTCCTTCTGACTCTGAGATTTAGAACCTTACTTCCTCAGTTGTCTCCTTGGATTCCAGGTCCATTTTTCTTTTTCTTTTTCTTTTAAACTTTATTTTATTTTTTATAATGCTCCTAGGGGTTGTGCTTAGGGCCTTATGTGGCCTCATGTTTGCTAGGCAAGTACTCTGCCACTTGATTGTGCTCAAGATCTTTTTGCTATGGCCTGTTGTTTTGTTTTTCCCAAATAATGTCTCTCCTTTTTCCCCAGGGGTGGCCTCAGACTCAGAGATCCTACAAGTATTTGCTACCACATCTGTGTGTGTGTATGTGTGTGTGTGGGGGGGGGGGGGGTTGAAGCTTGAACTCAGGGCCTGAGCTTTTGTGCTAAAGGCCCTCTACCACTTGCGCCACAGCTCTACTTCAGGGTTTTTGGAAGTTAACTGGAGGTCAGAGTCTCACAGACTTTGCTTTTGTCCCAGGATGGCTTCAAACTGTGATCCTCAGATCTCAGCCTCCCGAGAGGCTAGGATTACAGGTGTAAGCTACTAGCACCTGGCATGGTTTTGAAGTAAGATAAAATCTTACTTCCTTTTTGCCTGATCTGGCTTTGAAATGAGATCCTCCAGTGTCCACCTCTCTAGTGTTAGGGACAACAGGCATTGTGCCATACTTGGTCATATATCTGTACATATAATTTTTGTTGTTGTTGTTGGTTTTGGGGCCTGAACTCTGGGCCTGGGCACTGTCCCTCAGATCTTCAGCTCAGATCTTCAGATCTTCTGGCTTTTTCTGCTTATGTGGTGCTGAGGAATCTAACCCAGGGCCTCATGCATGTGAGGCAAGCACTCGACCACTGAGCCACCTTCCCACCTTGGTCCTATATTTGTAATTAAAAGGCACTATCTGCCTTATTCCACCATGGTCCTGATGATCTCTTGCCCAGGGCTCCACTCATGGTCATAGATTATGGTTTTTTTTTTCCAGTTTTGACCTTGGATGACTGACCTTGGCCACTTCTTTGCCCTCATTTGATTTAGTTCTAGATGGAGTTTTCACCCACTCATCATCACCCACCCCCACTCACATCACACTCACTCCCCCACCATCTTTCCTAAAAGGGGTCTGAGAATTTAGATAAGGACAGTAGGAACTGTACTTCTCAGGAAATTTCCCTCACTGCAAAGTCAAATTAAATGTCACAAAAATCTAGCTTCTGTTATGTTATTGCTCCAGATAATAAGATCTGATGATAACTTTGGGACTTGGAATAAAGAGCTCTTGAGTATCAATGGGTCAGACTTGGAATGCATCTAATAAGCTGATCATGAAATCAAGTTTAATCAACTTCAAAAATAACTTAGCAAGTGAAATGTTTTTCCATACCCATTCCTTTGCAGGCTTTATACAGTTTTTTGGCATCTCGATCCGCATCAAAACCCTGATGACTTTTTTCTTTGGCCTGGAAGAAATAATCCAAAAGGTGAATAGATAATACAGTCATGCTTAAATTATCTCTTTCTAATTGGTGGCTAATTGGAAGACTAAGCAGGCAGACCAACAAAGGACTGGCTGTCACTTTGTATGTGGGTGAGTGTGGAAATCAGCTGGGGAGGCTCTGGCCCCAGAGAGATGGCTGGTACTCCTTGGAGCCTGCTGGCCTTGGGTAACCACAGTAGAATAGTTTCTTCTGTTCCCAAGGACAATTGGCCTGGCCAAATCTGTGAAAGGTGATTTTCATGTCATCCCCATCTTTGTGGGTCTATTTCTAAACCAGAGCCTAATACAGTAGGCCAATGTCCTCAAGGGCTGGTTCCCTGCTTTCACAGTGTGACCCTGGCTTGGATCTTTGCCATTCAGACAAGGCAGAAATTTATTTAGCTTGTCAGAGATACTATATGAACCAACCAAAGTGTAGCTGTTGGCTTCCAGTGCTCATAGAGGAGAAACACCCAGTTTACATACTGGCCTATGTCCAGTGCTTTAATCTTTTTTTCTTTCAGTACTTTAGTCTTTGGAATAACACATATGTTAATGTGTCAGTTATTCATATCAATATTATTATTTGTACATTATTTTTCTTTCCATTCGCCTACCTTGTTTTTACTTAAATCATTTCTTTTTTTTTTATTGTGAAAATACTGTACAGAGGGGTTACAATTACATGGGCAAGATAATGAGTACATTTCTTATCAAGCATTGCAGCCTCTCCTTTGTTTACCCTTCCCATCCCTTCCCATCCTCCCCCCGCCCCCCCCCAATCCTCTCCCCCCCACCAAAGTTGTAAAGTTCGTTTTTGACATGACAACTTGTACTTCTCATTGTTGCAACGGGTCCACCTGTATCCTTATATTAAATATTTAAGGATTATGAGATAAATTGCAATCGTGCAGCTAGTAGTTTTGAACATGGTTCAGTTCTTTGCTTTTCCTTACTTCCATGAGGCAACACATATGTAAGTTATGATTTAGTTCCTCCAGGGAAGGCTGGCTTAAGTGATACTACACAAACCACCCTGACTCCATTCTCCCTTCATTCATAATTGTTAATGTCATTGAAAATGAACAGTTAACCACACACAGCTTAGGGGATAGGTAGCTTCAATCCGCCTGGCATTGCTATTCTTTGGGGAAATTGTCTCTTCCCTCATTGATCACCTTGGGCTTGGTAGTCACATTCTCCTGTCTTTGGTCACCAGTGGGGGCACGTGCCCTATCACTGTGGTGATTGTGATTGGTTCAGAAGTGGGGATATAGTCCAAGCAGAATCAGTTAGCCTACCCCTTGCTTAATATCCTGAAAGAAGTATGTTTTCTCTTACTGGTTTTTGGTGACCATTTTGTCTGCCCCTTAAGGGGAGGGAGGAAAGGAGAGAAGAAAAGAAGAAAGGCTAGGAAAGAATATAACATCCTTAGATATAGCCCTGCTGATATCCTTTGTACCTGCCTGTTCATTAACTTACGAAGTTCCCCTTTGGCTGAGTGAATATCATTAGGGCTACAGAAGTCTTCGGGGCCCCTGGTCACTCCTTTGTATTTTGGAGTATGAGGGCATGGCTCATCTTGAAACAAGCTGAGAGAATTAATTGTCTACCTTCCAGGTAAGGAAACCTGGCTTCTTCAGGTGAGAGACTTTGTACAAGGTCTGCAAGGCACAGGATTGCATGCAGCACCAACTAAGGGGCATGCTCTACACAGTGCAGCATCCTGTCTCCCACTCCGGTTGTATCTAGGCCTTCATGTTTTGGAAGAGGGAGGACAGATCCCCTTTGCCTTATCCAAATCATCTGTGGATACGAGAAAGCTTCATAACCTGTTTGGAGGTTTGTTGGCAGGACCAGCCACATCATTCACGGGCTCAGTGCAATGGGAAGTGGAGAACTCCTTGCTCTGTTAGTCTTAACACCATGACTTCAGAGCATTAAGCCAGGCATACGACCCTGCTGAGCATGGAGCCTTATGCACAGACCATGTGTTCATGAAGCCATCCTGCTTTAGGTCCAGTTCTGGGAGAGGTGTTTCTCTGAGAAGCAATCTCAAGAGTGCCTAGTTCTTGTTTTGCATCAGAAGTATTATAGAAACTTGAGAGAGAAGGCTGAGTTGAAGGAGGATGGTAGAAATCTACTAACTAGCTGGTTCTCAAACCATTCTATAAGTCATATTAGTCTCATCAGTGTAGAGAATTTGGAGGGACACATGGACTCTGTTCAACTTCATAACTTCACAGACACAGGGCTCTGAAAATAGCTTAGACTCTGTTCAACTTCACAACTGGTAAGGGGAAACTGAGACACAGGGCTCTGAAAGTGGCTGTGCCTAGGGGTCCTGGAGGTCCAGGGCCACACTCATCAAGCCTACTGCTGATAGAATAGCTTTCTTGTACCTGGGTGGCTTTCCCTCTCTGAACCAAGAAGGTATAAGAGCTTGCAGAGGCTTTGTGGAGATGAACCAGGCCATGAAGGGAGTCAGGCCCAGAACCAGGACTTTCTGACTCTGGCAGATCATTGCATGACACAAATATTACAGTGTTACAGGCTGGGAGAATGGGGAAAAGGCCTTTGGAACTTGGGCAGTTTGCTTATCCAAGGTCAAAAGCTGAGGAGATGAGTGTAATATGGATCAAATCACTCTGTTATCTGGGGAACTCACGGGGAGCGTCCTGGCATGGATAGGACCTTGGGACTTAATTCTTGATAATTTTTTTTTTGCCTGACAAGTAACGTAAATAGCGCCCTGGCTTTTTGTAGGAGCTACCATTAACCATAGTAGTTGACTTCCTAATGCACTTAAGAAGCAAAAGCAGTCTCTGATTTCAGAGCAAAGGAATCAGGGGGTAATGATAACAGGGATGCTGATGAGAAATGAGAGAGAGAGAGAGAGAGAGAGAGAAAGAGAGACAGACAGACAGACAGACAGGCAGACTCTGGAAGCTTTTTCATCTGGGCCACTGGGATTGTATCTACAATTGTCTATATTCACCTGCTACTCACATTTCTGATGCAGGGGTGTCCTGTGGCTCCTACCTAGATGCTGGGAAGAGTCTGCCTTTTCTGGTCTAAGTGGGGACCCAGCAGTCCAGGCGCCTGGTTGATTGTTCCTAGAAGGACAGCTAGCTTTGGGCCTCAGGCCTGTTTACCAATCAGGAAACTGTGCTTTAGAAACCTGAAGCTAAGGAGCAGAACTTGCACGTGAAGCAGATGCTAATTAGATGCAGAGTTGGTGGTAGGGGACTCCTGCATGGGCTCAGGAATGCTGGGGAGGCACTGAGTGACTATCTAGAGACTCCACTTGCTTTCAGCCTCCAGGCTCTGGGGAGGCTGAACAACACACCTTGATTCGTTTTGTGTAAGTAGTGCTCAAAGTGACATTCAGGAAACAAAGATGGCCCTGGAGATTGGGCACCAACAGTAGTAGTTATGAAAGTCTGGACCTGGAGATTGGGCACCAACGGTAGTAGTTATGAAAGTCTGGTCTTTGAGCCCAAGGGAACCCCTGCTTTGAATGCACTTCTGCTCCTTGGCAGCATATGAACTGGGACTATTCATCTATAAGCTATGGTGTCCTCATCTGTGGAAGGGAGACAATGTTTGCTTTGCAAAGGTTGAAAGTCTATGTGAGAGAATACTCCCATTGATGGGTTTATAGGAAGCTGCACCACCTTAGGCTTTCTCTGATTCTTGGGATATCACTTAGCTTCTTGTTGCCTAATGAGAGTTACAAGATTTACAAACTGTTATTTACAAAATGTCATCCCCCAAATTTCATAAAATGTTGTTTATGTAGATTTTAAATACACAGATTTCCACTCAAGTTTAGAAGATATATACACATATATGAAGATATATAAATACACATATGTATACATTATACATATATGTACCTATACATATATATATATACATATATATATATACATATATATATATATATATATATATATATATGGAGGGGCTTTCCATTTTACATATTTAAACCATTTTGAAGCTATTTTTCTAAATGAGCTTATTTTTTGAGGGGCTACTATGGTTTAAATTCAGAGCTTTGAGCTTTCCAAGCAAGTGCTCTACTGCTTGAGCTACACCTTCACCACTGAAGCTATGTAGATAGCTTTCAAAATTTATATATGATATATATTTAGTATATACACATCTATATCTCACAATGCCCCAAACAGTATCAAAATTTATAATAAATAGTCACTGAATACAGAATAAATGCTTCCCAGTCAAGCTAGGTTTGGATCTCAGCTTTAGCTGCATGGCCTTGCGTAAGCTATTCAACCTTCTGTGCTGTGGGGATAATAACAATGCCTACTCAGAAGGCTCTAGGAAAATTTAAATAAAGTCATTTATGCAAAGCTTGAAACAAAGCCAGGAAGAGCATATGCTTAAACAGATGTAAATATTTGTGGAGGGTAGAGAAACAATACATTTGAGGGACTATTTCAAAACCCTTTCCTGCTGGAGAAATTTCCATTTTGCAAATGGCATTTAATTTTCCCAGCTTCATCGACAGCGTGGGTCCAAAGGGCCCGACATCCATTTCACACAAGGAAGTACAGTGGTTAAAAATCCTTGCTGTGGCATTCTAGAGCTGGGATAGAGTCCTAACAACAGTCTCACTTGACAAGCGGGAGAATTCACACTCATGGGAGGAGAGGGTCACAATGAGCTATGTGAGCTCTCATTCCAGCAGGGATGGGGGCAAGTGTCAGCAGTGGGGTCCATGAGAATGGAGGTACTGCCTAGAGCTGGGCAAGCTGGGGGCTTTCCTTTCCAGGCTTCTTCCTTCTGGTCGGCTCACATATCATACATGTTTTTAAACAAGGAAGTGAATGAACCACTGTTCTCACAGGAGGAGGCAGAGAAAATACACAGAGATGCTGGGATCCCCTAGAGGAAGAAAGAACCTTGGGAAGCCCTGCTACAGCACAGTGACCACTACAGGAGTGAAGTGGCCTCTTGGTGAGTCCCTGAGACCTTAGCCAGGGGCCAGAGCCAAAGCAGACACCCCCGTGAAAGGCCTCTGTCCCAGCCAGATTCCCAGATGGAGGAAGTCAGAACCTGGAAATGGAGAGGGAACATTCTAGTAAGATCTTCAGGGTGACAACAGGTTCTGGGGAGGGTCTTTGTGAAGGAGATAGCAAACTGGTTGCTCCATCTGTGATGTGATTACCAAGATTATCCAGGGCACAGCATGAAATTCACACATGCTGAAGTACACTCAGACTTGCCAGTCCTTGGGTCCTGATTTTCTATTTGGATAGCACTGAGATTGGAAAATGAGAATATACTCCTTCACAAGAGGCATGTGAATGAACTAAAAAAAATATATGGCGAGTCAGTCAGGCACTGGTGGCTCATGCCTGTAATCCTAGCTGTGCAGGAGGCTGAGATCTGAGGATTGTAATTTGAAGCCAGTGGGGGCAGGAAAATTGGTGAGATTCCGATCTCTAATTAACTACCACACACCAGAAATGGAGCTGTAGTTTAAGTGGTAGAGAGACACTAGCTTTAAATGAAAAAGCTAAGGGACAGTGCTCAGGCCCTGAATTCAAGCTTCAGTACTCACATATACACACACATACAAATGTACATATATATATGTATATTCCATATACTTATATATATTCAATATACACATATATTCCACATACACATGTATATTACAGATATACATACACACACATGGTAGACAAATTAAACTCTACTCTTAACCACTCTTCCCTCTCATGGCCTTTCCTTTTCTCTCTTGTTTTCCTCAATGTCTTTCCCCTTTCTCCCCCCTCCTCCCTTTCTCCCTGTCTTCCTTCCTTCCACCAAACAGACACCAAAACTCTATGAAACTCTGTGGAGTCGGTAGCCATCTCCCAAGTGAGGGGGACTACAATGAGCCATCAAGGCCAGTCCTGATCCTCTAGGAAAGTAAGCAAGTAAATAGATATAGAGCAATTGCACACAATTAGCACTTTGGGGGCAAAGAGATGAGAAGAGAAAGGACTTTCCATGGAGAACGTGACATCAGTGCTGGTACTTGAAAGACGAGGACAGATCATACAAACCATGAGAAGGGAGAGGTGGAGCTGAGGGAAAGACGTGCTGGGAGAGGTGACAGGTCAATATTGTGTGCACAGCCTTGGCAAGCTGGCCTGCTTTGAGCCTTCTTTGCGTCATCTTTCTGGTGGACGTGCACCTGCTCTTGGTGTTGTGTGATGCTTAGGTGTGGTCGTGCTGGGGATACAGGAGGGCAGTGCAGGCTGGCAGTAAGTACTCAGTTGACAGCACGTAGGGTGACATGAGAATGTGAAGAGACATTTGTAAAGCTGGAGTCTGATCAGAATCTCAGGGGAGTGGCACTTGGGCTATTTAATAGTTCCAGTGAAGTCCTTCATAAAACTTTGGATTGCTTGGTAAATATACTGATTTACTTAGTAAATATTTGAAAGTGGTGATCTGGTGCCCAGGCTTGGAGCCAACAAGGTCCAAGAAGTGGCTGGGAAAAAAGGGCAGAGGGGCTGGCTGTGAACTCATCTATGGAGAGCTGTTATCTGGGCTGGCGAGAAATGAAGAGGTGGAGAGGAGACGATTGGCAAGGACCAGGATTCATAGCAGACAATGGCCTAGGCCTCTTAAGCAAGGCAAAAGGAAGGAGAGGAAGGCTGGGCCTTGAACAGGCCTGCTTCTTCTCAGTGTTAGCAGCTCCCATGGCTACTGCTAGTTGAGGGCTCCTGGAGCCAGTGTTGCTAACTCTGGCTAAATTTACCCTCCATGGCTGTTTAAGAAAATGTGAACAACCTGATTGAGTTGTACTTCATATACATTAAGCTGCACATGTTCAGTGTGTACAATTTGTTGCATGTGGATATAGTCACACACAAAACCATCGCCATGATCAAGGTAATGGATCACTTCCACAACCTTCTTGTGTGTCCCATTGAATGTGTGTGATGAGAGCACTTGACTTGAGACCCACTCCCTTGACAAACTTTTATGTATATAACAGAGTGACCAAGAGGCCACATACTATACAGAGGACATCTAGAACCAACTCACCATGCATAACTGAAACTGCATACCAATTGAACAACTCTCCATTCCTCTTTCCTGTGGTTCCTGGTAGCCCCTGTTCTATGTTCTACCTCTTTTGAGTTTGCTGCCTGTCTCCCTCCCTCACTCCCTTCCTCCCTCCCTTCCTTTCCCTTCCTTTCTTTCTTTCTTCCCTCCCTCCCTTTCTCTCTTTCCTTCCCTCTCCCCCTCCTTCCTTCCCCTTCTCTTTCTCTCTCTCTCTTCCTTTCTTTCTTCCTTCCTTCCTTCCTCCCCTCCTTCCTTCCTTCCCTTCCTTCCCTCCTGTAGCTTCCTGATTCCTCAGAGTAAGAGAAAGTTGGGATTGAATGACAGCTCACACCTCTCCATCTTAAAAAAAAAAAGATTACCATCAAATCCATGTGATAGTGGAGAATGAACCTATGTAGGAAAATGTGCTCAGAACTTCCTCCCATTCCTGACCTCTGGTTGCCCAGGACTGAAGGATTTCCTGGGATTTGGGACTTTCAGTGTTAAGACAGTGATAGTGCTAAGTAGACCAGGATGGTGGGCCACTGTACTACAGCATGCCTACAATAGTCAGGGAAGTCATGCTGGTAATTTGGAAGTATTTACACCATGGTAATTGGCAAACATCATAAACTGGCTTTTATTTTCCTCTGACTGGAAAACATTTTCTAGCAGGCCACTTTTTCTTTTGTGTTTATAATCCACTCCAGACTTAGGAGTGATCCACTTAGGATACATTATTATACTTATTTATGAATCTATATGCTTCTTGGGGACAAGCATCATATCACATTTATTGTCACATCCCCAGTGCCCAGTACAATGCTTAACACATTGCACTTACTTGGTTAATGTTTATGTATTAATGGAGAGGAATGAGGCCCTATGCTTCCTAACTCAACCATAGGAGACTGAATAGACTCTTTTCTGCAAGTATGAAGTATTCCTCTTTTCTTCTGGAAGAGGAATCTTCCTTTGCATGTCATGCAATATGCATCTTAGCCTTGCTCCAGGTTGTATCAGTGAGGAGTGGCAGAGGCAGTAGTGGGACAATGGAAGGAAAGAGCAGCTGTCTTGTTGTGAGAATGAGGTCAGGCCTTTGAGGGTGGTGAAGCAGAGAGAAGGAAAATAGAAACAGTACATTTAACTAGGCTACCTGGGAAGATTGGGTCAGACCTTATCTGGTGGGAGACAAAGGGCTCATGGGGGAAAAGGTGACCTCAGATTTTTAGATGTGGAATAGTTTGAACTACATAGAGCTCGAGGTTCTTAGAATTAATGCCACGGGGAGGAAAAATGGACTTCAACAGCAACGATGACCTCGCTGAGATAGAGATCTGTGGGTTGCAATTCTGGTAGCATATGACAATAATTCTGGATGCCTTAAAATACACAGATGACTGAGTCCCAACTTAGTCTATTCAATGAGAATCTGAGTGGTAGATTTTTATGTGTGTTTTTTTTTTACAAACACTCTTCAGTCTAATGTCCAGCAACTGTTGAGAGCCATTAGTCTGATAAAAATTACAAATATTACCTGCTGGTATCCCAATGAAAGGGAAGTCAACTTCAAAATGCAGTATCTGTTTACATTAGTAAGAAATCATAGACCTTATCTAAGATTCTAACCAAAAAAAGAAGAAGTTCATTGTAGAAATTTAAAGTAGAAGCCGGACCATGGATGGCTCACGCCTGTAAACATAGCTACTCAGGAGGCTGGGATCTGAGGATTGCTTTTTGAGGCTAGCTCAAAAAGTCTGTGAAAATCTGATCTCCAATAAACTACTCAGAAAAAGGCAGAAGTTGATGCCGTGACTCAAGTGGTAGAGTGCTAGCCTTGAGCACAAAAAAGCTTAGGGTCAGAGCCCAGGCTCTGAGTTCAAGCCCCAAAACTGGCAAAAAGAAAAGAAAAAGAAATTTAGAGTGGAAATTCAATCAGGGGGTTGCAAATAGGTAACATGGAACATTTGGGGCACTGAAGGCTATTGGTCCATCTATTTTTTTTTTGTAAATAAAGTTCTATCAGTAAACAGCCAACCCACTCATTTACATTTGGTTCATGGCAATTTGCATATGATGATAAAGTTAAGTACTTACCACAGAGGCTGTGTGAGCATAATGCCTCAAAGTTTTATTTCATAAGCTTGAGGTAAATGAAGTTTTCTATATTTTCTTTTCTATACAAAAGATTGAACTTTTCTCTATCCTTGTTTTGTTCCATGCATATAGATTTAAAAAAAATCTATCAAAGAAGAGGTGACAAAATCTGAGCCTTCAGTTGGTAATGTGAAATTAACTAAGACTATTGGTTTTGGCATTTGAACTCAGGGCTTTGTGTTTGCTAGGCAAGTGCTCTACAACTTGAGCCATGCTTGCAATCTTTTTGGCTTTGGCTGGCCTTCAACTATGACTCTCCTATTCCTGCCCTTAAATAACTGAGATTAGAATAGTGAACCACAACTACTGGCTTTAGATTTCTTCCTTCCTTCCTTCCTTCCTTCCTTCCTTCCTTCCTTCCTTTCTTTCTTCCTTTCTTTCTTTCTTTCTTTCTTTCTTTCTTTCTTTCTTTCTTTCTTTCTTTCTTTCTTTCTTTCTTTCTTCCTTCCTTCCTTCCTTCCTTCCTTCCTTCCTTCCTTCCTTTCTTTCTTTCTTTCTTTCTTTCTTCTTTCTTTCTTTCTTTCTTTCTTTCCCCTCCCTCCCTCTCTCTCCCCCTCCCTCTCTCCCTCTCTCCCTCCCTCCCTTCTTTTCTCCCTCCCTTCCTCCCTCCCTCCCTCCCTCCCTCCCTCCCTCCCTCCCTCCCTTCCTTCCTTCCTTCCTTCCTTCCTTCCTTCCTTCCTTCCTTCCTTCCTTCCTTCCTTCCTTCCTTCCTTCCTTCCTTCCTTCCTTCCTTCTCTCTCCCTCTCTCTTTCTTTTTTGTGTTCTGGTATGGATGCTTGAACTTTGGGCCATTCATCTTGTTTCTGTTATGTTTTTTTTTTGGGGGGGGGGAGGTCTGGTTGTGGGGCCTGAACTCTGGGTCTGGGTGCTGTCCCTCAGCTCTTCAGCTCAAGGCTAGCGCTCTACGTACACTTGAGCCACAGTGCCACTTCCGGCTTTTTTCTTTTTGCTTATGTGGTGCTGAGGAATCAAACCCAGGGCCTCAGGCATGCAAGGCAAGTGCTCTACCACTGAGCCACCTTCCCAGCCCCACTGTTATGTTTTTTATGTTTAGGCTGGCATTCTACCATTTGAGCCACAGCTCTACTTCCTGCTTTTTGATAGTTAATTGCAAATAAGTGTCTCATAGACTTTTCTACTGTGGCTGACTCTAAGCATGATCCTTAGATCTCAGGCTCCTGAGTAACTAGGATTACAGGCCTGAGCCTCTGGCACCTGGTTTAGGATTTAATATATTCTGTTTTTTTTTTCTCATTAACTGATGCTAACATCCCATTTATGGTAGCAATATAAGCTTCTCTTTTAAGAATAAATTGATTTATCTAGAAGTGAATGGATTTAAAGGTAATTATAAATAAAACCACTAGTATAACAAGTGACACATGTATCTGACAACAATCATGAAAGTTGTACTTCAGCCTGAAGTTTGGAAAATATTGAACGCATACCATTCTTCTGTTTTATGGATAAGGAAACAGATCTGGCCATTAGTCATCTGTCGGGTCACGTACTTGTTAATGGAAACCCCAGATTCCTATCTGTCAGGATAGTCTTTCACCTCTAAATGGTTATTTATTTGTACTTTGAAGCCATGCAGGAAGCATACACAGTATTATTCTACTAAAGTTCATAAATTCAGAGCTAGAAAATGCAGATGTCCTGGTGAATTTCCTCAGACATAGCTAATAGAGACTGATGTGGAGTTTGAAACAGTCAAGGGGCCGTTTGCATTTTATACAGCAATCTTGGGGGATGGGTGACATATTGGTTTCATTCACTTAATTGGTTCTTGGGCATGTTTCTTAGGACGATCAATCTAATGAAAAGTCTTGCTTCTTTTGCTTTTAAATCAAAATCTTGCTTGTGTGAGCAAAAAGTAAATCCAATGAATAGAAGTTTTCCCCCAGTATACTCTGTTGGATGTATTTAAACATATATTTGATATTTCACTGCATAGTTATGGCTCTGTTTTTACTAGGACTGTCTATGATCATAATGATTAGGAGCAAAGCTGATCTCTCTACTCTTAGATATTCTCACTTATTAGATTAGAAGTTTACTAATCTTGGGGGTGGATTAGAGAGCTGGGAAAGTGTTTAGGAAACCTGAGCTTTGCACACTTAGCGGGCTGCTGACAATGTTACAGAGCTGTCTGTTGCAAAATTGTCGTTTTAAAGTGACATAGATGGGCCAAGTGCCGGTAACTCACACCTGTAAGCCTAGCTACTCAGGAGGCTGAGATCTGTGGATCATGGTTTGGAACCAACTCAAGCAGGAAAATTATGAGACTTATTTCCAAGTAATCACAAAAGAAGGATAAAAGTGAAGCTGTGACTCAAGTGGTAGAGTACTAGGCTTGAGCAAAAAGCTCAGGGACAAGGCTGGGAAGGTGGCTCAGTGGTAGAGTGTTTGCCTCACATGCATGAGGCCCTGGGTTCGATTCCTCAGCACCACATAAACAGAAAAAGTCAGAGTGGTATTGTGGCTCAAGTGGTAGAGCACTAGCCTTGAGCTAAATTGCTGAGGGACAGCGCCCAGGCCCAGAGTTCAGGCCCCAAGACTGACCAAAAAAAAAAAAAAAGCTCAGGGACAGCATCCAGGCCCTGAGTTCAAGCTCCAGAACACACACACACACACACACACACACACACACACACACACACACACACATACACACAGAATTGGTGGTTTTTTTTTTTTTTTTTTGTAGTGACATGCCTGATTATTAAGGCTTTGGCTGTCACTCTACACAGGTAGAACATTGCTACCTTTTGACAAATAAGGCTGAAGGGAAGAACACATCCATTTGGACCACATGACTTATTTACATATTCTGACCATAGGTTCTGAAAAATGAATGAACTTTTATATCAACCAGTAACCTTTTAAATTCACTCAACATTGCATATATGGCACATGTTAACATTTTTTTTAAAATACAAATCAGTCTAGGTGGGTCACTTTTTAGAATGTGCTGTACTCTGAGCTTTATATATTGAAGTGTCATTTACTTAACACAAGTGACTGGGAAGATGGCCAGGAGCAATTGAGTGGACCTGCACTTCCAGTGGTTAATGGCCTGTGTCTATTGACTAAGGCAAAGCCTCCATCTCCAGGAGCCTATTGGTAAGGTTCCATGAAAGGAAAGATTAGATGTGGGCCATCATGTCTATCTTTTGTGGTGTTTTTTGGTGTGTTTAATTTGCAAAATAACTCAGAGGATAAATATGAAAGATGAGTAGCAAGATCAGGTAAGTAGGAGGGAGAGTTGGAGCTGAGATCAGACCAAGCTGAGAAAGCTGTCATCACCTGCTGCTTCTTCGTCAGTAGTCTGATGGCTGTGGGCTGCACCGCTCACATCAGAGCTCTGTTGACAGCTCTCTGTTGATTCATTTGAGGACCCTTTAGTGCTCTGTTGGACTTGAGAACTTAAGAGTTACTGCTAGGGGCAGAATAACATCCGTTACCTGGAAACAACATTTGTGTCTGAGGAAAGAGGAATGGCTGCTTTGAGGTTGTCCATGGCTTGTTCTGGGAGTTAGAAGCCTCTAAAGAGCATTAAACTTCCAGATATCCGATTACTGCTGTATTGCATTGACAAAAGTGAGCTTGGAGGGTAAGGTGTTTGTTGGGATATGATGGCTATTTTTCAACCATGCTATTAGGGGTTATGAAAAATGAAGCACATTTCTCATTAGAAAAGAATCATCCATTTCCTTCTTACATTGCCAAGGGCTGTTTGTTCTTTTTTTTTTTTGCCAATTCAACTAGAACCCAAAATTGAGACTCTTAATCCTTGAAGGTCTAAGGTAAATGGGCAGATTGAAAAGAAAACCTATTGGGACCAAGGAGGGATATCCTGGTATCCAACCAACAGTGTGCAAACAAGTTCTGATTTGCTGTGAAGGAAACAAGGTAAAATAGCTAAATTCCTTTGAGCAAATTCCTGTCTCAATCAGTATCAAAACAATGAATGTCATTCTTTCTCCTAGAGTGTTTAAGCATTGGCTTAAACCTATTGGCTCTAAACCTATTTAATTCTTTTCTTTATAAATTCATTCTTAACATTTCACTCTTCCTTTTAATGCTCACTCTAACCATCTAAGCCCCTACCACCTGAAAGATGAATTGTTCTACTTCCTTCTTATTTAATCTATAACCATCCAAGCTCCCATCACCTGAAAGATGAATCGTTTTACTTCTTTCTTCTCTAGTCTGGTCTTTATTCTCTCTCAGTAACCAAAAAATTTTTAGTATTAGTCATGGCACTACTGGTAATGTCAATAAAAAGAATAGTTACAAGGTATCACTAATGCTTAGGCAAAAATCCCCACTCCCAAGAACAGGTAAGGTCACCCTTGATCACAGAGCTCATCCAAGGATTAGGTACATGACCCACACCAACTAGAATCCTCTCTGACTTTTTATCTATAGATACTGAGAGAAGGAAGATAAGTTTGTCCTTCACATTTCTGAGCTCTGTTTCTGCAGGTTCAACCAAACACAAAGCACAAAAGTATTTCCCAAATTTTCACAGATATTTGCCTTGTCATTATTTCTGAAACAGTACTACAACTATTTAGATTATGTATAATAAGCAATCTAGAAATGATTTATGCAACATGATGGAATATTCATGTTATGTGCAAATATAACAACATCTTCTATAAGGAAGTCGACCATGTGCAGGTTTCAGTATCTATAAGGGGCTCCATGACACTGAGACATCTGTGTTTTCTTGGGTCGCTAAGTGGAGAATGGACAGTATGTGCAGTGCCTAAACTTTAACCAACTCCCTTTAACCAAGTGCTTTTGCCTTCTGTGCCATTGCAAAGATGAAGTTCATTTTCAGTGGGAGAGAATGAAGTCAACACAGAAAGAAGGTGGAAGAGAAGGAAGGAAAGATGAAGGAGAAGTAGGAAGTAGAGAAAGAAGAGGAGAGAGCCAGGAAGAGGAGGGAACAAGATAATAGTCTCAGTCCTAGAGATAAATTATAACTCTCTATCTTCTTTCCCTTTGCCAGTCTAGGGTTGATCTTTGGACCAGTTCTGGTCAGGGATGTAGAAAGGGAGATTTGCCTGGAGTTTTCCAGAAGGATTTTTTTTCTTGATGATAGGTGACTGATATATGTGCCCGCGGGTGGGGACATGGACCACAGATGAGATGGAGAGACAGACATAGTTTGGGTCCTTAAAGATGTCACTAAAGTGCTTTCAAATTTCCTGTTAGGGCTGATAATGAAATGTCCTTTGTTTTGAAATCCATCTGTAGTCCTTGTCATCAAAACCTACTAATTTTTCAGAACCACATAAAGTTCATGCTTCTGTAATTGCCTCTAGCTCAAACTTCTCTCTTGAGTTTCAAGATGGAGTCATTTGCTGGGTCTTCCACGCAAGTATTCCACTGACATCTCGACTTAGAGGATCCCAACACTCTCCCATTTCATGTTCCTCTGTTTTGTCTTCCATTGCTGGAAGGCATTGCCATGTACCGGGTACACAAGCAACATGCCATTCATTCCTCACTGCTCTTACCCACCAAACTTGATTTCCTGCTATGGAAGGTGGATTGCATGGTCTCGTCTGGTTTTGCTTGGGGTTTGTTGTGGTTCTTTTGAGTTTGAGAATCACAATATAACTTTTTTTTTGGGGGGGGGCGTCGGTCGTGAGGCTTGAACTGTGGGCCTGAGCACTGTCCCTCAGCTCTTCAGCTCAAGGCGAGCAGTCTACCACTTGAGCCACAGCGCCACTTCTGGTTTTCTAGTGGTTTATTGGAGATAAGAGTCTCACAGACTTTCCTGCCTGGGCTGCCTTTGAACCATGATCCTCAGATCTCAGCCTCCTGAATAGCTAGGATTACAGGCATGAGCCACCAGTGCCCGGCCACAAGGTAACTTGATTAATGTCATCCTTGCCTTTCCCCCCAGACTCCCCACCACACATTTATCTGCCTCCAGAGCCTCTCTTCTTTTCTCAAGAATCTGGACCTTGTCCCCACCTGTCACATAGCTTCCACGTGCTCTAGTTCACCTTTACGTAAACTTACCTTGTGTTTACTTGCCACAAGTCCCAAACTGTTTTTCCAGTTTAGACAATATTTATGTTGACTAAATATTAGCACAAGCAATTGGCATGTTCACCAACACTATGGCTGATCGCTGGCCATATGTTGTAGCCTTTACAAATTGATTTTCATTTATGGACACTTACAATGGCATCCATTCTTCTCAGCCATGGTCAGCAGAGCTGGTCTATGAGATTAGTGGTATGCTCCATTTGGGTGTTCCTCAAAGAATCACCTAGGGAGAACCTACAAATTGTGCTGCTCAGGACACTAAACCAATTAACTCAGACCCGTTGCGGGTGGAACTCAGACCTCAGTAGCTGTCAGCACACCCCAGGCAAGTCCAAGGTGAGGCAAGTTGGAGAACTTGTTCCCCAGACCCATGCTTTCAAGGCTTTGCTGTGCAGGAGACTCAAGGCTCTTTGTTAAATGCAGATGGGATTCAAAGGTCTGAGTGTGTCTGAGATTCTGCATCTCTGACAAACAAATGTCCTTGTAATGTGGCTACTTCTCCTAGTCCAAGGAACACATGTTGGATAGCAAAGCTGTAGTCCTTTCAAGAGCCTCTGTATCAGCTTGCAAATAATTTCCTAAAAATTATTAGTTCCTTTTTGTCCCTCCTTATTTTTGGTATCTGACTTTGAACTCATGGCTTTATATTTGCTAGGTTGGCACTTGCACACACCTCCAGCCATTTTAGCTTGTAATTTTGAGAAAGGGTCTCACTTTTTCCCTGCTGACAAGGATATTTATCCTCTTATTTGTGCTTCTTGCGATAGCTAGGATAATAGGCATGTACCACCATGTCCAGCTATTGGTGGAAATTGGGTGTTGTGAATTTTGGGCCTAGACTGACCTTGAACTGTGATCCTCCTGATCTGAACCTCTTGAGTAGCTATGATTACAGGTGTGAGTCACTATGCCTGACTCATTAATTCTTTTGAGTTTGTGATTATTTCCATGGTTTTAATGGCTCCCCTATGTCTTGCTTCCTCCCCATTGTCTTGCCTATATTCTATAGCCATCTGCCCATCATAACATAAACTCATTCTCCATTTCCCTCCAGACACTAATTCTTGTGAAAACAACCCACACACTAAAATAGAAGTAAAGATCCATTTAGCTAAACCTAAGCATATTTTTCTGAAGAACATATTTTTCTGAGATCTTCACTGGGCATTCCTATAGACTAAACACACTCTCTGAATGTTGTGTGATTTAGCAACGGATAATAATCCAATATCTGGGGGCTGGGAAGGTGGCTCAGTGGTAGAGCGCTTGCCTTACATGCATGAGGCCCTGGGTTTGATTCCTTAGCACCACATAAGCAAAAAGAAAAAAGCCGGAAGTGGCGCTGTGGCTCAAGTGGTAGAGCGCTAGCCTTGAGCTGAAGAGCTGAGGGACAGCGCCCAGGCCCAGAGTTCAGGCCCACGACCGGACCCCCCCCAAAAAAAAAAATCCAATATCTTAGTTACTGCAGTTCTAAGTAGATTCATAGATGGGATTACAGGTATCAGCCACTGCCACAAACACTAGATCTTCAGTTCAAAAAAATTATCAATGATCACAAACAAGAAATAGAGAAAGCATCAAGCACAAGATTCGTTTTCAGAATTGCTTAGAATTCTAGATCATAATACCCTGGGAAATGTATTTCTGGGCAATTGTCTAATAGCTTTACAATAGTATTTATCAAATAGTTATCTATGGACTTTAGTCTATGGATATATCCTTGGTACTTAATGCTGATATTAAGTTAAAAATTGATATAAAGCACACTGGCTCATCAATGATGACCAAGAGCTAGCTCACAATTCCTATTCCTGCTTTTATATCTCTATTTATAATTGTATAGATGCCAAATTTCATCTCACTATTGCTGCAGCAAAAGAATAAAGAACAGAGGGAGAGTTCATATAAAAACCATGTGTTTGAACCAAGAGAACATTAAGGGAGTATAATATATAAAAATGTCTCAGTAGGTCAATGTTTGAACCAAGAGAACATTACAGGGAGTATAATATATAAAAATGTCTCAGTAGGTCAAATAGGCAAACCTTTTAGGACTGAAAGGCCATACCACATCCTATTTTAGACTTGTTGAAACTCAAATAGTATAATAAAAACCCATTCACAGAGATAATATTACACATGATAAGAAGCTAGTAAAATGCATTTGATTATCATTGACTTGCATCTTACTGATATTTAATTTATACATTTGTTTTGTTCTGCAGTGGATTCAAAAGTAGCATTCTATAATACTTATGGGAATGAACGCCAGGAAATGGAAATAAGAAGCGATTTATTTGTTGTTGTTTTCATTTTCTTTTCATCTTATTTGTTCATTTATCTGTCTTTGGGAAAGGAGGAAGTGGCACAGAAGTGAGCAAATGGGTGAGCAAAGGGTGAACAAATGCAGCAGTGATACTCACTAAACACTACTGAAAATGAACTGCACAACTTGTGGGTGGGGATGGGAGGGAAAAACTGTCAGAGAATGAGGGAAAGGGTGACATAGCTCAAAAAGAAATGTATTCTTTATCTGACTTAAGTAATTGTAACCCTCTGTATGTCACTTTTACAATAACAATAAAGAAAATAAAAATTTAAAAGTAGCATTGTAGTTTTAGTTTGGCATGTTCAAGCAGCTTTTGTTTGTTGGTACTGGGATTTGAACTCAGGGTCTTGAGCTTGCTAGGAGATGCTCTACCACTTGAGCCATGGACAAAGCCATTTTTCTTTGTTTTTATATAGTGTTTCATGCTTTTGTCTAGAGCTGACTTTAGACCACAATCCTCCTGTCTCCACCTCCTGTGTGGCTACAAGTACGATTTGCACCACCGCACCTGTTTATTATATGTGGAGATGGAATAGCACTAATTTTTTTGCCCAGGCTGTCTCAAGCTACAACCTTCCCAATCTCCACTTCCTGAGTAGCTGATATTATAAATGTGAGTCATGCGCTGGGCCCTCAATGAAATGAAATTAACAACTTAATAAATTTTATATTAAGACATTGCTGGGAAAGTATTTTGTAAGACATTTACTTTATTCCAGTGTTTTCATTCCTCATGTACATGTTCAATGGTCTATTACATCAAACACTTCATTCTAAAGGAATGTTAGCCCAGTGGTGGTGAATCACATCTGTAATCCTAGCAACTCAGGAGGCTGAGATCTGATAATCACAGTTCAAGGCCAGCCCAGATAGAAAATGCAATACATTGGTCAATCAGCGCTCACTCCTGAGAGATCTGTATTGATTACAAGTATTTCAAAAGTAGAGCTGGGGCTGGGAAGGTGGCTCAGTGGTAGAGCACTTGCCTTGAATGCATGAGGCACTGGGTTCAATTCCTCAGCACCACATAAACAGGAAAAAGAAAGCTGGAAGTGGTGCTGTGGCTCAAGTGGTAGAGCGCTAGCCTTGAGCTGAAGAGCTAAGGGACAGCACCCAGGCCCAGAGTTCAGGCTCACCAATGGACCCAAAAAAATTTTTTTAAATAAAAAAAGTAGAGCTGTTTTGGAGAAGCTCATCGTTTTGGCTGCTCTAGTAATGAATGCTGTGTATTCTGGGCACTGATGACTCATGCCTGTAATCCTAGCTACTGAGAGGCTGAGATCTGAGGATCATGGTTTGAAGTTGGCTCAGGGCAGGAAAGACTGTGAGACTCTTATCTCCAATAAACTACTAGGGAGAAAAAAAGCCAGAAGTGAGACTGTGGCTCAAGTTGTAGAGCACTAGTCTTGAACAAAAGACTCTCAGGGACAGTGCCCAGACCCTGGGTTCAAGCCCCAGAATTGGCAAAAAAGAAAAAAAAAGATAAAAAAGAAATGCTATGTATAAAAGAATGATTTCAAAAATAATACCTCATGAAGAAAATATTTGTAAGTTTGTAAGCAACTCAGTGTGGTTTTCCAGTGTAGCAGAGGAACCGCCTTTTAAATAAAATTATAGTTCATAGGTAGTTTCATTCTTTTTCTTTTTAGTAGACATAGAACATATCATTTTGCTGTGAAAAGCTATAGTTGGTTTAAAGGCATTAAAATTCATTTATTTTATTTTTTTATTTTTGTCGGTCATGGGGGCTGAACTCTGGGCCTGGACGCTGTCTCTCAGCTCTTCAGCTCAAGGCTAGCACTCCACCACTTGAGCTACAGCACCACTTTGGCTTTTTTCTTCTTATGTGGTGCTGAGGAATCAAAACCAGGGCTTCATGCATGCGAGGCAAGCACTATACCTCTGGGCCCACCTTCCCAGCCCTAAGTCCTTAAAATTTTTATTGGAATAGCTTGGATATACATAGTTCAGTGTAAAAAAGTCAAGATTCACCTGTTAAGTCTTTTGTACATAGTTGGTTCCAAATAATGATTTAGTCAGTTCTTAGAGATTACAAATTTATACATGGGCTATTCACAAATTGAGACATTTTTAATGAACAATAAAATATTCAACAATGAAATATTCAATAAAATTCAAAATTCAAATATTCTATAGATATTTTCAAATATTTAGATGTTTGATATTATTTAGAAACAATAGTGGGATATTTTCACCCTTCAATGCAAATTATATGGCCTGATAGGGGTATTTTTTTTAATCTAAGTGCAGTTTTCACTTGAATCTGCCTTTGATAGAAACTCTGTTATATACAATGTTGACACACCTAACAGCTTTAGTTATACAGTTCACAAATACAGGTTAACCGTGTGCTATTTTCTGCAAGATGCAGTTTACTATTTCAAATACTTCTCCTGAGCCTTTTCTATGAGACTTTTAGCTAACTGGAAGAAATATATCTCAGATGTAGTTAACAACTGGCATATTGTTGCTAAACACAGCAATAAACAGTAATCAAAGGGATAAATTATGGCACTATCAATCATAATTTTGTAGTTTAAATTCCCCTACAGACTAAGCAAAATTAAAACTCGTCCCAAAGGCAACGAATACTCACATGATGGCTGCCCATGTTGGTGTTCTGTTCTGTGTTTTATTAAGAGAGATCAGTCTTTCAGCTGACCAAGTTTATAATGCCTTTCCGAGAGCTTAATAGCTCTTGTGTTTAATAAGTAACTTTTGGAATTGGATTTCTATACGTTGTTTGGGATGGACAGATAAAGGTGAATTTTATGAATAAGATGAAGGGTTTAAACTGCCTTGGAAAGACAGCTTTTTAAAACAAAATACTAATAAAATTGAAGCTCTTTAGGTTAAATAACTTTTCACAACCAAAAAGCTGTCCCGGCCTCGTTTCTAGATCATTGATTTATTTTTCCATATTGTACGTGTTTAAGGTTTTCTCTTACTCATGAAAGTATTAACTAAATAAGCTGAAAATTTTAAACTATCTTAATGAATATTCCTATTGTTGTTATGGAGAATTTTGTTAAAGAAGTAGGGTTTGAACTCAAGCCCTTGTAATTGCTAGGCAGGTGCTTTACCTTTTGAACCATACCTCTAGACCTTTTTGCTTTGTTACTTTTCCTTTTGCTCAGGTGATCTGGATTTTGATCCTCCTGTTTATGCTTTCCTTGTAAGTAAGATGACAGAGGCATCCCTGAAAGAGGAATAAGAGGGACACTCTACTAAACCCTGCTTTTTGAGATGGGTGTCTTGGGTGTAAGCCTGTGTTCCTGGCTACACAGAAAATGCCATAGCTTCATTGAGTTGCTCTAGACCATCACTTTCACTAGTTGGATTCTGTTTTGTTTTGGCTTGCTTTTGCAATGGGTGAAGATAAAATGCAGAGCCTTATATTTTATAAATTCAAATGATGCTATGTTTACATGGTAATTTTTTTTCTAATAATGAAAAAAGATACTATGAAAAGTAAGGCTACTGACCTCCCAGACTCATCTATCTATATCTGTCTTGGTCTTTTTCTTCTCAACAAGATTTTTTATATTAATTAATTAATTTTTTTACAAGGCATGGTTCCATGCCTTGCATGTTTCCTATACTAAAGATATATCTGATATTGGCACATTTCTTTCCAGCATAAGCATAGTGATCATTATGAGAGTAAACCAAGACTTAATTAATCCACCATTACTATTTGTTTAGGTTGCTTTTGGTGCTTTGCTTGAATATTTTCTACACATGTTTACTTGTGTAAACTGAATAAAATTTTGAAGTGGAATTGCTGACCAAAGAATAGTTGAAATGCCAATAGATATTTCCAGGTTATCATCCACAAAGGAATAAATACGGAGACACAAAAATCTGAACCACTAGACCATTTTTTTTTGGTGCCAGTCCTGGGGCTTGAACTCAGAGCCTGGACACTGTCCCAGAGCTTTTGTGCTCAAGGTTAGCACTCTACGACTTGAACTACAGCTCCACCTTGGAGTTTTGGTGGTCAATTAGACATAAGAGTCTCATGCACTTTGCTGCCTGGGCTGGCTTCAAACCATGATCCTCAGATCTCAGGCTCCTGAGTAGTTAGAATTGCAGGTGTGAACCACTGACTGGTACCCAGATGGACCATACTTTCTATTTTATTTTATTACCTGAAACTAGTTGTACAAGAAGGGTTCGATTAAACATGTCTATTTATATGTACAAATCGTCTTGATCAGTGTTACCCTTTCCCTTCTCCTATCCTCACCCGTCTCCTCGTTTCCATTTTCATGTATGTACATTCAGTATTATGACAGTATTCACCCACAATTCCTCTATCCATTTTTTGCCATCTTTCTTTTAGCTCCCCACCTTTTCCCCAGTCAAGAGATGTTCTAGTTTTCTGGTATTTATTTTATTAAACTGCTTGTTAACTGCTCAAATGAGTTATAACCATGAATCTCACTCTTGCCTGTATCATACCTTAGTCAGTTGGATCATGTATATAGGGATGTTGCCTTGTATGAGTTTACATATATGTTTAGATTTTTAGATCTAACTTCCACATACTAGAGAAAACATGGGCACTTTTTCCTCTCTGAGCATGTCTAACTTTACTCAATATGATTTTTTTCTAGGCCCATCCTTTTCTCTATAAATAACATAATTTGATTTTTTTTCTGATAGATAAACAAAATTCCATTGTATATATTTTTTGATCCATTCTCATCATTCTTGAACACGAACTGATCCATGGCATTTACTTTCAAAAGAAAATAATTCACAGCCCCTACAATCCCATGCTAGTACTCCTTTTCCACACATCATTATCAAAATGTTCTGTGAATTTCAAAGAAGAAAGGTGATTATTTCACGTTGTAATTTCCATCCCTCTTAGTTAATAGCCTTAATATATTTCATTTCTTTTTTTACATTCCTTTTTTTATTGTGAAAATACCATACAGAGGGTTTACAATTACATGGGCAAGGTAATGAGTACATTTCTTCTCCAGCTTTGTTGCCTCCTCCTGTGTTTCCCCTTCCCATCCTATATTTCATTTCTTAGAAGCCACTTTCATAAACTATGGTTTTCTTGTTCAAGACCTTAGTGTTTCCTTTTCTGCTTGTTTTTGTTTTTTGAAATAGAGCCTTACTACATAACCCAGGTTGGCCTTGAATTTATGATCTTCACGCCTCAACTTTCTAAATGTCTGGATTCCAAGAATGTTCCATACTCTCTCTTTCTCTCTTTTCAATAATGCCCTGAGTTCTTGGCTGTCCTTTTGAGTTACTAGTTAATTTTTATTTGTAAAAACCTTTAAGTCAGGGGCTGGGAAGGTGGCTGAGTGGTAGAGCGCTTGCCCTGCATGCCTGTGGCCCTGGGTTCGATTTCTCAGCACCACATAAGCAAAAAGAAAAAGCCGGAAGTGGCATTGTGGCTCAAGTGGTAGAGCGCTATCCTTGAGCTGATGAGCTGAGGGGCAATGCCCAGGCCCAGAGTTCAGGCCCCATGACTGGACCCCCCCCCAAAAAATAAGTAAAAACCTTTAAGTCAATAGGCCCTTTTCAAGTGTAACAATGATTTTCCCTCCGTTGTTTTGTTCACCTTTTGTCTCTGTTTATGTCTTGAGTATGTGTATATGTGTGGAGAGAGGATGTTAGCTTTTATGTATTCAAACACACCAGTATTTTTTTTCACTTGCTTAGAAAAATATTTTTTGTATCAAGATGACTCAATCTTGTACATTTTAATTCTTTAAGGCTTATATCTTTGAACCATTTGGAACTGATTTTTGATACACATTCAGGAAGAAAAGGATTTGACTTAGCTTTTGTTAATTGATCTTCAATAGTTACTACCTAATTCATGGTCATTTCTCCTCTATTGATTCAAGATGTCATCTCTATTTTATGCTAAATTACCTTTAAATATGGAATTAAAATTCCATATAGATTCAGTCTTGATTGTACTTATTCTTTTGTTTTTGTTTTTGGGTCCAGTCGTGGGGCCTGAACTCTGGGCCTGGATGCTGTCCCTCAGCTCTTCAGCTCAAGGCTAGTGCTCTACCACTTGAGCCACAGTGCCACTTCAGGCTTTTTTCTTTTGCTTATGGGGTGCTGAGGAATCAAACCCAGGGCCTCAGGCATGCAAGGCAAGCGCTCTACCACTGAGCCACCTTCCCAGCCCCTTGTTTTTTTTGTTTTGTTTTGCAAGTTCTGGGGCTTGTAAACTTAGGACCTGAGTGATGTCTCTAAGCTTCTTTTTGCTCCAGGCTAGCATTCTCCCACTTGAGCCACAGTGCCACTTCCAGTTTTTTCTGTGTATATGGTACTGGGGAATCAAACCCAGGGCTTCATGCATGCTAGGCAAGCACTCTACCACTGAGCCATATTCCCAGCCCCGTTTTTTTTTGTATTCTTTTAAGTTTTGTCTGTTGAAATCCTTGGATATACCAATTGCTCAGATTACTATAGTAAAGATTAATCCGAATTTTTTTGGTTAGAATTTATAGTTAAACTGATACATAGGACTAGCAGGAGAGGGTTGAACTGTCAGGGAGGGTAAAGAAGGTTGACTATAGTTGAATTAGATTATTTGCAGCTATGAAAACAAAAAAGAAAACCTGTCTTGCCCATGTAATTGTAACTCCTCTGTATGGTATTCTCACAAAAAAATAAAAAAATAAAATAAAACCTGTTGAGGATGCTATTTGGGGGAGAGGGTAGCAGGGAATATGATTAATAGGGAAGGGAGATTGATTAGAATAATAGTTTAAATATGCATGAAGATGTAATAATGAACTTCCTTTCTGTATAACTGAAATAGCTAATAAAAATAAGCAAATTAACAAACAAACAAACAAAAAAGGCCAGGTGGTGGTGGCTCATGCCTATAATCATAGCTACTGAGGAGGCTGAGATCTGAAGATTGTGGTTCAAAGTCAGCCCAGGCAGGAAAGTACAAGAGACTTTTTCTCCAATTAATCACCGAAAAATGGAAGTGGTGCTGTGGCTCAAAGTGATAGAGCACTAACCTTGAGCAAAAGAGCTCAGTGACAGTGCCCAGGCCAGGAGTTCAAGCATCAGGACTAACAAAAAAAGCTTATGTACAAGAAACAATCAAATAAATAACTACAAATGATTACATTTGCTCCAAGGAAGATTAACAGGATGTTATAATGCATGTGTGTGTTTGAGAGACAGACACAGAGAAAGAGCGAGACCAAGACAGAGATCCCTTAAATTTTAACAGGACAGGCTGGGAAGGTGGCTTGCCTTTCATGTGGGAGGCCCTGGGTGTGATTCCTCAGGACCACATAAGCAGAAAAAGCCAGAAGTGGCGCTGTGGTTTAAGTGGTAGAGCGCTAGCCTTGAGCTGAAGAGCTGAGGGACAGCACCCAGGCCCAGAGTTCAGGCCCCATGACAAAAAATAAAAAATAAAAAACAAAAAACTTTCAACAGGACTTTTCAAAAGCTAACATAGATCTATTTTACTTTTTTTTTCTTTTTTGTTGGTCGTGGGGCTTGAACTCTGGGCCTAGGTGTTATTCCTCAGCTCCTCAGCTCTTCAACTCAAGGCAAGCGCTCTACCACATGAGCCACAGCTCCACTTCTGGTTTTCTGGTGGTTAATTGGAGATACGATCACAGACTTTCCTGCCTGGGCTGGTTTCAACCGAGATCCTCAGATCTCAGCCTCCTGAGTAGCTAGGATTATAGGTGTGAGCCATTGGCGCCCAGCTATTTTACTTTTTTTTTTTTTTTTGAGGCAGGATCTTACTTTATAGCACAAGCTGGGCTGGCCTCAAACTCACAATTCTGCCTGAGCCTCTAGAGTGTTGGGATTATAGCTATATACCACCATAACCATCTGGGAACCTTATATTTAAACTACAAATTAAAAGATGAGAAGGAGTTTTCATTAAAGGAGCGGTTTCCATATTAGTTGACTGTTATTATCTTGTGCTCAGGCTCAAAATAAGAAGAAATTTGTGAACTGTAGAAAATACAAGAAGCCTGACAGATGCCAGGAAGTATGCTGTGTGTTGGAGATTCAGGAAAACAAGACAAAGCACCAGAAATTCACAGTGGAATGGAATGGGGAGAAGATCTGAAGGTAGAAGTTAACCACCAATTGGTTATCATTTTATTTTACATTAATATTTTTTCCTTTGTGTCTAATTTTTGCCTTATATATAATCCACTCCCTCCTTTTGGCAGGCCCTAGACTTCTCAGGACCTCATCCTCACTGCTCCACTTCCAGCTGGCTCTGGAATCACTGTCACTGACCCCTCCCGGGAACCTCAGACCAGTGATATCTCCTCCCCTCTCTCTCCTGCCCGTGGGTGGGGAAGCTCAAAGGTCAGGAGGAGTTGATTAACTGCCACTGCAACTCACCTCAGAGATAAGTTCTTTTGAAGGGGGTTGAGTTGTTGAGCACAGGAAATGCCTCACTACATGTTTATGGCTTCAGGGAGGTAAAAGATAGAAAGCTAAGAGGCTCAATAGGAAATGTGTGTGGCTTTTTAATTTTGTGGATCACCACGACTGTGAATACCTCTTGATTGTTTAGATTTGTATTGGACTGAGATAGAACTCTGATGTCATTCCCTCTGTCTCTTTCCTCACTTGGGTTCTTAGGGAAGTGTCTGAGATAGCTACTAGCAGCCACTTTAGGGACCAAAGGGGCATTTCTGTGACCTTAGACAATTTCTAGGAGGATGTGATGGCTGGAGACTCAGAGGTCAGAGAGGAAAGAACTGTCTGAGAAAGAAGGAGAAGCCCGGTGCTGGTGGCTCACACCTGTAATCCTATCTACTGAGGAGGCTGAGATCTGAGGATTCAAAGACAAGCCCGGGCTGGAAAGTCTGTGAGACTCTTATCTCCAATAAACCTCCAGAAAACCAGAAGTGGCGCTGTGGCTCAAGTGGTAGAGCGCTAGCCTTGAGCTGAAGAGCTGAGGGATGGTACCCGGAGTTCAAGCCCCATGACCAACCAATAAAAAAAGTAAAGAAAGAAAGAAAAGAAAGAAGAAGAAGAGGACATGCTCCAAGGGATGAGGGAAAACAAGAAGAGAAATGCAAAACCAGTATACAGTAAAGCCACCAGCACAACCATATTCATTGTAGAACTAACCACTATAGCATGGTAAGGAATCATCCCAGATGCCCCTCAGTGGCTGAATTCATCAAGAAACTATGGTGTTATATACACAATGAAATTTTACACACCCATTCAAAAGGATGATATTGTACCATTTGTAATGAAATGAAAAGACTTGGAAAATATTGTTAAGTAAGTTAGTCCCTGAGAGATCTAAGATGTATGTTTTCCCTAATAGTTGGAAGCTACTTTTAGTTTACAAACTCATAAGTAAATATATTGGGGGATATGCAAGTATATACAAATGTATTAACTTGCTAGAGGGGATGTGGAGGAAGAGGAGCCCTATTACACTGCTGGTGGGAATGTACACTTATATAACCACTTTGGAAAGCAGTCTGGAGGGTCCTCAGAAAGCTAAATATTGGCCTCCCTTATGACCCAGTCATACCACTCCTAGGCATCTATCCTGAACAGAAACCAGGATACAAGGACACACACACCTCCATGTTTATTGCGGGACTGTTCACAATAACCAGCATATGGAAACAACACAGATGCCCCACTACAGATGAATGGACCCCAAAATTTTGGTATCTATATGCAATGGAATATTATTCAGCCATTAGAAAGAACAAAATAATGGCATTTGCCGGGAAATGGATGGAGCTAGAAGAAATCATGTTGAGCAAGGTATGCCAAGAACAAAGAAACAAATGGCACATGGTCTCCCTGATAAGTAGATGTTAAATCCAAAATATAAGGTGATAGAACAAAGTAAACAAGACTCAAAAAACAAAGGTCCTCCACTCATCTGGTCGAATCATTACTAAATGACCCCATGCTGCTGATCACATATATGGCATATATGTGCACATTGGAGGGAAACTAGGAGGACGACACAGAACCAGAGGGAAACAGGGAAAAACATACAACAGTGGGACCCATCAGCTGCACTGGACATTGATCAAAATGAACTAAGCAACTCAATGGCAGTGATGGGAGGGAGGGAATGAGTGGGAAAGAGGGAACAGCTGACACTAAGCAAAAGGAAAGAAATGTACATATCACCTGATATGGAAGAAGTAACTGTATTGTCAAAGCTCATAGAACTCATAAACTTTATAGATCACAACAGAGACAATTTGCCTCACCAAGATTAGAATGCATTTCTGACTTTAACTATCACTATCCCACAATACTGTGAAATTTGTGAAATTTATGGAATCACTTAATCACAATAAAGAAATTGCAAAAAAAAAAAAAAAAGAAGGTAAAAAATGTATTAGCTGAAATATGGTGGATTCAAGGGAGAAGTCAAATAGTGTAATTCCTTAGAAAGCCAAAATCAAAGTTCAGGAAAATAAAACACTGAGAAGCAGGTATTCAAAAGGGATGGAGTCAAGGAGAGAGAGGTAGACAAATGAAGAGGAAAAAAGGGGGAAATGCAGAATCCAATGCATATATTATAAAATTAAGAAGAGTGAAGGAAGGGGTAGAAGGAGAGGGAATGGGTAAGAATGTGAAAGGGGCGACATTGATCAAGATATATTGTAGTCACAGACTGCTTTGTTAAGTGGAAACTCCTTTGTACAACTACTGAAAATAATTTTAAAAAATAAAACAAATGGGAGAGAGGTTTTCTTGTATCATTAACTATTATAAATAATAATAGGTGTGGTATGACAGCTTCCTCTGCTAGCCAGGGTGTGTTTTTAACATCTCTTGGATTGTGATGGTTCTCAGGTTAAGGTGAAAAGGAGTCAGCCTGGCAGAGGAGCATGACAAATGGCATGGCAGTCCCAGACAAAAGCAGCAGCAAAGATACAATGCATAAAACAGCGGATGGACATGGTATCTTTGTAAATGACAACTTCATTGGCTTGACTGCTCAGATGAAAAACCATGCAGGCAACCTTGACTCTTCTCTATGTTCAATTTGTCAGCCAATCTGGCAGCTTTGTTTAAAGAAGATGTACAGAATCTGCCCACTTCTCTCCACCTCCCGAAGTCCAAACACCACCTGGATCATTGCACTGATGGATCTCCCTGCTTCCATCTTTACTCTGGGCACATTTGGGCTGAGCAATGTAAATGATCCTCGTAACATTCTGTTATGCTATTGTCTGATTGTTATCCTTGGATAGCTACCATCACCCTCAGCAAAAAAAACCAAAAAAAAAACACAAACAAAACAAAAAAAAACCAGTGTTTACAATGGAAGATTCACTTCTAAGGTTGCTGATCCCTCTCTGGCACCCTTTCTAAACTTCTTCTTCCCTTAGGACCTTGCTCCAGGTATACAGTTCTCCTTGCTATTACTTATTAAGCACAATGGCTATACTCCTTCTGATCAGTATATATCATTTCAACGTGTTTTGGTTTTACGGTGCTGGTGATTGAACTCAGAGGCAAGTGTTCTACCACTGCACTACAGCCCCAGCTCCTCAGTATAATTTCTTTGTGCATCTTTTTCCTCCTCCCTGGGATATAACCTCTGCTGGAGGGAAGGGGAGAAAATAGGGGGAGGATAAGGGCTTATGTTTTGTTTACTTCTGGCTCAGGTCCCCCCCTGGCTCTTGTAAGTACAGATAGCTCCTGATGTAGGCTATTAAGACCATATTTCAGACTCTTTTATAGTCATCTAGAATTAATATGCAACAAAAGCACAAAAATGCAATTTTCCAAACACTTGCTTGATCTTTTCTTCTGCAGAAAGCCAAAGTAGCATTTCTTTTGATGTCCAGTGGTTTAGATAAAACCCCAAAATGTGAGATGATTTTTGGACTGACATTTTCCTCTATCTGAGTAAAAATACAACATATTCTTTGTGGTTGATTATAGTTTCCTCTTCACACGAGTTCTTAGCTTCCCAAGAGTAGAGTCTGGCCTTCTGCTTGACACATTCCCACGGTGTCAGCATGCAGAGTTCACTTCGTGAAAGTTGTTCCTTCCCAGAGACACAAAGGCTGAAATATGCAGGGAAGGGTGATAGTTGTAGAAAGCAACTGAATTCCAGTGGTGAATATCCTAAAAGTCACACATTCACATTCATCTGACAGGTCTTTGTCAAATATTTATTATATGTTTGCCACATGCAAGGCGTTGTTAAACTATGGGATTTATGACAGATTCAGGACTCAACTCCCTCCGTAGCCCTTGCCAATCTTTATGATCTTACAGGAGAAATAAACATCAACATCAAGAAGCACATCTTAATTTAATAGGCATTTTGTGGCAGAAAAATATACTGACAAAGCAAATCCCTGGTTTTAGTTCTGCTATGTAGGGTTGTAATTACATGAAAGACACGCACTCTTCCCTTCTCAGGTATCTGCTTTGGAAATTTAAGAGTTGGACTTCATCTCTCCATTTCTTCCAGACTTAAATTACTATAAGCAATTTATGTTTTATAGTAGATATTTCAAGCCAAGCACTGCTAGCTCACGTCTGTAATCTTAGCTACTCAGGAGGCTGAGATCTGAGGATCACAGTTCAAAACCAGCTGGGGCAGGAAAGTCCATGAGACTTAACTCCAATTAACCACCAGAAAACTGGAAGTGGCGCTGTGGCTTTAAAGTGGTAGAATGCTAGCCTTCAGCAAAAAAAGCTTAGGGACAGTACCCAGGGCTCAGGTTCAAGCTCCATGCTTGACAAAAACCAACAACAAAAAAAACAACTCACCAAAAACCCATATGTCAGATAGGATATGTGATTGCTTTGCCAGTGACTGCAAATCTAACTCTCAAATAATGTAAGCAAACAGGGATGTTTTATCTGCTCATAAAATTCAGAAAGGTTGTCTTTTTGTGATTTTGTGATTTTTCTCTGTTATCTTTTTGCTCTTTTTTATTTGCTCTTTTTGTATCAAATATCATATGGTAGGAGAAAAACAGGTAACAAAGAGAGAGCTTGCCCATAAGAACTCCAGATCCCTTGTAAGAGTATAGGGTATTACAGTGTGCAAGTAATCCTGAAGCCAAGATACAATAAAGCCACAAATGACTGTTACAGAGCAGGATGTTACTGAAGTTGGAAGAGGAAAAATGGTTGCCAGGTAAGTGGAATGGCAAGAATGGGAAGCATTGGACGTGGTGGTTGCCACTGAAATGATTGGCAGCTGGTCAGATGAACCCAGGGTCTAGAGGAGAAAAAGAGTCAGAGACTTGACAATGGTCTTGAGAAGTTCTTCTAGATGAGACCATTTTATTTGGATGATGGCAAAATGGATGAGAACCCAAGAAGAATCAAGGATGCCCCTCCCAGAATGGGGCTCAGGTACCTGGACAGAAGTTGGTACCATTAGCTGAGGTCAGGAAGATGCAGTGCAGGGAAGAGAATACAGAGTGGGAAGGATAGAGATTTTTAACTTTGTTAAGTTAGAGATTTTTTATTAGATAACCAGGTGGGGATATCAAATTGGCAAGTGGTTGTGAATGATGCCTGGATTGGAGGGGGGAGGGGGTCACTCACATATGCATATATACACCAAAATCCAGAAGGAAAGTCATTTTGGAAAGTGGGAAGAAAGAGGGTACCTGGACATCAGGGAGGAGAGGGGAGGAAGGAAGAGATGGCCCTGAAATGAAACTTGGGTGTGCCAACATTTATCGGTTGGAAGAGGAAGTGAAAGGGTTAGAAAAGGGGTGGAGGTGAGGAGGATCGATTAAGAGCAGAAGAAGATAAGAAGAAGGTAGGGTGCAGAAGATAAGATAGGAACACTTGTAGAGGGAAAGTATTCAACTGGGTGAACCAAAACGTCCAAAATGCATTTTATTTGATTTGTTACAGCTCATGTTTCATAATTTCTGGGATATGTGTCATGTGAACAGAGCAACCTTTTCTCAAGAGCTTGTTATTTTTAAGTTAATATGAATGATTTAATTTTTAAAAACTAATTAAACTTGATTTGGGAGAATTTGCCTCTGCCTGATGGGAAGGAGAGCAAGCAGGAATCGGTGCACGAGGCCTCTAGGGAACACAGTGCCCTTGCTGGGTACCTCATCACCTGCTCGGTAATCACCTGCATGATTGAAGGATCCCACACATCCATCCCAGGGGACCATGCAGAGGCAGGCAGACAGGCACAGGAGAAAGATTATTACAAGGTTTATTAGAGGAGCCGTATTTCCTCCACGAGGGAGCACGTGGCACCTGTCCCTGTCCAGGTAGCAGCAGGGTCTGAAGGTCGGAAGTGAGGTGGATGGGAGCCCAGGTGGATCTGGGCGGAGAGAGGGAGGGGCCAGGTGTATGGTGGGAACTCCAGGGCTGGGAGGGGCCCAGGTCTGGGTGGAGCTGAGGACCAAAGGTGAGCATAATGCTAACAATGATGACCCTGGCATCCATGTTTGTAACTCTAAACTGAAGGAACAAACCAGAGGGATTGTGAATCTCCTATCTGAAGACTACTTAGACACTATGATCCTTAATAGAAGCATCTATCTACCCTTTTCTTGTGAAAATGTATTCACACCAATTAAAACAATAACAAGAACAAAGACTTCATTTTTGGTTCCAAAAACTTGCTTCAGGTAAGCATCACCTGCGGAAATGAATATTTTGATTACTGGCCTTTTTATTTCGTGATTCTAGGCAAAAGCGTGTGCACAACCAGAGGCAAGATTCTCATTTTCAAGCTCACATTGCTTTTGTGGCATTTTAAAGCCTGGGCTATGTTAGAAATTAATTTTACTTTATGAGGGACGCGGTGACTAAGATGCCTGAGATAAGAGCTTTTGTCTTTTGAACTTCCCCATATTTTCACATTCTGTTGTTGGCTGACTTGAGCTCTGAAATTTATAAAGAAGGCCCAGCTG
The DNA here is from genome assembly GCF_019054845.1 of Dipodomys spectabilis. Taxonomy (NCBI): domain Eukaryota; kingdom Metazoa; phylum Chordata; class Mammalia; order Rodentia; family Heteromyidae; genus Dipodomys; species Dipodomys spectabilis. The sequence goes on along the minus strand of NW_024871460.1, from coordinate 3,235,464 downwards.
AGGCTTTCTTGCTGGGAGGCCCTTTGCTTTCCCCAGGACTACAGCCTGTGTGGGCTCCACTCTGGAGTCTGACAAAAGTTTGATTATCTCCACAAGGCAGAAGCAAAGACCAAGCAATACAACTCCATTAAAAAAAAATGTTAAAAGCCCTTTTCCCATCCTTTCTTGGAGTCTATGAGATTTCCCAAGTGATCTTAAATAAAGGCTGTTAAAAAAAAAAGTAGTATTATCAGTCATGTGGAGTGATAATGGATAAATGATTAATAGAACAGGAAGCTAATAAGTTACCTGCTGACTGCTGGGTGGGTGGAAAATGTCATTGCTAAACCAAGATTGTATGTCATTTTTCCACACATGACTAAGGCTCCTTGCCCTTTCCTGATAGGCAAGGCTGCTTTTAGAGACAGAATTCTTAAAGCAACAAATGGCCTGGTGCCTCACTAGGAATTTAATTAATTTAGCCATGATGAATCATTTTAGTTTCCAGATCTTGCCTTTGAAAAGCCGCTCTTTTTTATCTGCTCATCAGTTAGATATCTTCAGCCATCAGTGAAGGAAGATACTAGCAGGCTCCCAGAGGCCAAGTAGAAGTTTAGCTAAATATTTCCTATTATTTTGTTGTTTTTGTAATGTTTCAACTCAGAACCATTTTTTTTCTTTTCTTTTATTATCTTTAAGGAGTTGTTCTAAGGAGTTGACATTTACCAAAGCAATTTGTGAATACAATATATCTTCATCAATATTCTCACCTATTCTTCCCCTACTTATCCTCTCCCTCACTCTTCCAAATTTTGTAGGATATACATTGAATTCTTGACTGCATTTTCCACCTCTTCTCCTCTTCATTCCTCTCTCCTTTCCCTTTGCCCCACCCCTTTTGAGTACCTGCTTCCTAGTATTTTATTTTGCTGAGCTTTGATTTTGGCTTTCTAAGGAATGACACTATTTGAGTTCTCCCTAGAATCTACTATATTTCATTTAATACATTTGTATACAAGATATTCACTTACAAGTTTCTAAGCTGAATTTAGCTTTCACATATAAGGGAGACATGAATCCTTTGTGTCTCTGGGACTGACTTTCTTCACTTAACATAATTTTTTCCAGCTTTTTCCATTTCTTCACAAATGGTATAATACCATTCTTTCTAATGGATGAGTAAAATTTCATTATACACACACACACACACACACACACACACACACACACACACACATTTTCTTCATCCATTCATCCATTGAGGTGTATTTGGGCTGATTCTACACCTTGGCTATCTTTCCCATATTTTCATGATTGCATTTATCTTCCTCTACTGTGTATCAGATTCCTTAAGTGTCTTTTGCAATGTTGGCTTAATGGTCATGAATACCTGTTGTTAGAGTAAATTAGACTTTGCCAGAAAGCCATGAGACATCCAGGTACAAAGAACAAAGAAAGGTTTATTGCCAGCAAAGGGACTGGCAAGACCCCTTCTCACAAAGGAGAAGTGAAAAGTGCTGGCTATTGTTTGAGGTGACTTATATATACTTAGGCGAGGAGGGGCTAGGAAGCAGAGACTCTGGTGTGAACATGTGGACCAGGGGCTTCATCATGGTGGACTAGGATTTATGGCTTCTGCCCCAGCAATAGATAAGGGGCCTGCAGCTGCCTAGACCTGAAGGTCACTCTGAGGGGCTCTTGCTGCCTTATTTGGTGGCAGCTGCCCCAGAGGAGTGCTGTCTCAAGGTAAAGAGGTTTGGAGGCTGATTCTTTACTGCCTTTACTATATGGGCCTCGTGTTGCCTAGGAAGGGAGCATGCTAAGCTGTGGAGAGGGGAAGGAGCATGCTAAGCTATGGGAAGGGAGCTCCTTGGGCTGACACCTGTAGTTTTTATTTGTCATAGAAGTTTAAAAAATTCTCCTACAGGTTTGAGGAATGGCATTGCTCGATACAATAATCTAGGTTGGAAGTTTATTTTAGGGCTTGAAATACATCATTCCATGCTCACTTTGAATTTAAAGCTCCTGTTGAGAAACCTCTTGTTATTCTGATGAGTTGGTCTGTATCTGTGACTTGGTGCCTCTCTTGAAGCTTTCAATATTATTTCCTTGTTCTAGAAAATACATTCTTTTAACTATAATATTCCAGGGACAGGTTCTTTTCTGGTCTTACCTGTTTCTGATCCTAGAAGTCTCCTGTACATGACTGTCTCTTTTTCAAGTTTTGGGAAACCATCTCTTATTATCTTATCAAACATGTCTCGTATGTCTTTAGCTTACATCACTTCTTAAGGATGACCCAAAGCGCTTGCATGTTCTAGTCATACATTCTTTTTTTTTTTTATCCTTAAAAATAAAAATGGACCACCGTCTACTTACTATACCTTTTACTGCAGAAGCATCTTGCTGCTTAAACTTCTCAACAGGTTCACTTGAGACCCTCCCCCTTTCTATAACTGCCTCTCATGATTTTCTTCTCCCAGTCACTGTCTAGAGTGTTCTAAGACTTCCTGAGTTGTAGTAGTTCCTTGTTTTGAAGTCTCCAGATTAGCTATCTCAAATAAATAGGCCCTCTCTCAAGAAGGTGCCTTGCTGTAACTCGCTGAGATAGGCACTGTTAATCCCACTTGGGATTAGTTCAACGGTCTGGGTTTAAGGCTTGTGTGATGCGCAGGTTTGTCTTGCAGCTAGGTTCGCCAGTGTGTCATCAAGGCTGCTTGTGGTAGAGGCATTGTTGGTCTTCCCTACCAGGGAGCTGGAGCTGCATTCAGTTTTCTAATTTACTCCACCTGTATGTTTCTCTGTGTTTTTTTCTGCTGTCCTGTCCCTCTTTCATGTTTCTTAGTGTCCTTCTTCTCTGTCTCTCTGTCTTTTTCTATGTCTCTGTTCTGTCTCTGTCTCTCTCTCAGATATAGTCTCTTCCTTAGTTACACTGGCTCTTCTCATTTACAAAGTTAAGAGAGAAAGATTCTGCTCTGCCATCAGGTCCCACTCTGCCATTTATGATTGGTTCAGCTTCAAGAGGGGAAATACTAGGCTTGGTGCCCCATTGTGGCAAGTCTGTTTGCCATGGCATGCAGAACAAAGACTGTTAAAAGGAATGTCTTCATTTGGTTGAAAAGATACAGACCTTTTTGTAGAAAGTTCAGTTGCATGCAAACACTCCTCAACATACCCCACAGTAAACTATATATGCTTGATTATCAATATTATATATATTTGTTGAATTATTAATTTGGTGAAATTTATTCTAAAGCAACCACCCAAGATAAGATTGTCTTGTGATAGATAATGAGAACTAAGGTGCCAGACAAGCCAGAGTACAGTTGGAACACAGCAGAATACCAGATGCCAGTGTTTTGGGGGTTCGTTCATGGAAGGTGTGGCACTGATTTGAAAGACAGGTTTTGTATTTCAACATTTTAAACCTGCTTGTGCAATTCATCCCACTGACAAACTGTAGATGTCCAATAAATGGTTGTTGAACCACAAAGCAAATTCCCTACCTCCCAACTGTGTGCAGGGTGTTAGCTAAGTGCTACAAATATGCATAACAAACAGGCTGGTATCATTAATTGAATAATGGTTGAAAAAGCATCATTTTATGCAATATGGCAGGGACTGTGATGGAAGAAGTTCTGATATGAGGCCTGGTTTACCAGGTTCTCATCAAAAAAGAGAATCACTATCCCAGGGCTTGAGTTTAGACCAATGGGAGACTAAAGACAGGAAAGAGCCAACTCTTCTTCCTCTCCCCAGTAATTGCTGTGAGGGGAAGTCGTTTCAAAACGGCTCTCATGAGGTGTTGCACAGGACTAAGCAGATGGCCTACAAAAAGCTGTTCTCCTCCCGGTAACAAGAGCATCTTATGTTTGCTTTGGTCCTTTCCTGCCTCATATTTTTCCTTCCACTCTTGCTGCCATGTGATCATATCACTGATTGCATATAAGTTTATTGATCTGTTTCCTAGATGTGGGTTAAGATGTGGGTTAAGACTTGTTTTTTAAATGTTTGGAATATCACTTCTGGGTGTTATGGGGTAGCTAGCCAAAAGAGAATAAAGGGGAGGGAGATAAAAATCAAGAAAAGACTTTCAGATGGAGGTGACTCAAGAAAAGGGTGTAGAAGGACAAGTAGAAGGTAGTCAGGCAAAGAACCCAAGCAAAACTCTAGTGTAAGCTTTATAAAGCTTACACTTGGAAAGCTAATGCAAGAGTTGGAGCTCTTAAGTCTAACTAGTGTTACCATGGGGACAGATAGAAGTCTGTCTTATCTTCTCTTTCAAATGAGCCTTCCAGTGAGAAGAAGGTGAAATGAGAGCAGGTTTCAGAAGATCCTGGATTTTGAGGACGGAGTCTCCCTTGTGTTGGCCCACACTGTGGATTTCTTGGTTTCCCTGGTGCCATCAATGCTATTCAAAAAAAAAAAAATCAGAAATCCTGTTTGTGTTGCAAATCTGTGTGGCTGTTTCTCTGTGAGGATAAATGACAGGCGCTGAGCAGCAGCCAGTCACCCCCCTGAGCCCCCTGAGCCCAAGTGCTCAGTGTGGGAGTCCCTGGCACTCCTTCAGTGGTACCTGCTAATCACCCACTTCTATTGTTCCTCTAGCATTTGAGTTTTCAATTCTGGGAATTCACCCAGTATGAGGCTCTCTTGAAAGCCTCTCCATCTACACTATAAAGATGGGAGTATTGATAGTCACCAGATTCAGTTTACTTTGCTAATAAAGCCTTTGGTGCCAACTTTGGCAAGAGTTTGGCTTAGCAAAACCCAGCTAGAAATTCAATAAGTGTGGTTGAAAAGGCAGGAGTTTGAGTTTGAACCCTGACTTGGTCTCACAGTTGTGTTGTGCAGAGTACAGTTCTGTGGGTCTCATCTGTTGGGTTTTAGTTTTCCACAACAAGAGCTGACACTGGTTGGATTAAGGATTTTTTTTTTTTAAAGGACTTATTAAGCAGAAGTGGGCTACTTACAGAAAGGGCACAGTAATTCTGGGAAGGCGGTAAGGAATGTTAGAGTTGAGAATACCAAAAAGCAGATAACAAAACTGTATAAGAAATCACTGCCACTTCAGCTGCATGGGCCTGGAATGTCCCTGCAGATCTGGGAGCTTATTGAGTTGCAAATGAGATGCACACTGTCCTTGCTGCTTTGTGTCACCAGCTCCTGATTGAGACTCAGGCATGAGCACTGATTAGGGAAGCTGGAAAGGCCACCCTTTGAAAAGAAAACAATGGCATATGGAGCTTCTTTGATGGGAAGTAGGCTCAGCAAAGTGAATAGCTAACGTCCATTAAGAAGGGGTTGAATATCCAAGTTTCTTTCCAAATCGGAGGCTGTAAATGCCAGTGGTACTCAGTAATTGATTCCTGTCCATTATGGACATGAACAGCTGTGTGATGATTTTCGGTGGAACACAGCTTCATATTATGTGTCTTAGGAAAATACCATATATTACATCCATGAAGCTTTTGTTTAGACATTTCAGATCCATTTGATTCTGCACTAAAAATTTATGCACACTGCCACGATTTAAAGAATCTTGAGAAAGCAATAGTTTTAGAGATATTCAGAAAGTTTACTATTATTCAAATGACTGCAGTTTTGAAAATGGATCCAAATAAATGCAAGTCTTTTTATCTCTTGGAAGACTGATCATTTATTTTCACAAGAAATAGTACATTTTCAAATGCAAGCATCTTGAGAGAGTGATTTCTAAAACATGCTAAGCTAAATGCAAGTCTTTAGTTTTTGTGCTAATAGTAAAAATGATGGTAGTAATAGTAAATAAAATTTACACTCTTTGGTGTTATGGGCCAGAATCTCTGCTAAGCACTTTAGATGAATGTGTTTGTTTAAATATCATATTACACTCGTGAGGTAGTTGCTGTTATTATCTTCATTTTACAGAAAGGATCATGAGGCAAATAATGAGAGGCTTCTTGGTAAATAGTCAGATGAGGACTTGAACTTAGGCTATTTTTCTCTTTCCATCTGACAGCCACTTAAGGGGGAACTTGGGTTCCTGTGAAGTGCTTGTACCTGGCACGTTCAGGACTGCTTTGAGGTTAGGTGTCATAGTATGGGGTGTATGCTTTCAGAGGACTCATTTTCATCCCAATTACATAGGCTTTGTAGTGTAGAGCAGGATCAGTTGTGTACTGTTGACAATAAAGGTCAATGATCCTTTGCTGAACATAGCTGTCGTGTGCTGGTATGTACCATCCTGGCTTCTGTCCACTAACTACCAGTAAGTTTCACCTCATCTGGTTTGAACGGCAGAAAATATCTTCAGACATTGTCAAATAAATTCTGGGAACAAATTGCCTTTTGTGGAGAAATATAGGCTTAGAGAATTCTGTGTTCATGAGTATGTGTAGTATTTTAGAGAGGATGTCATTAATAATAAATTGTTATAATGACAATTGCCATCATGATGACATGATATGACTAATGAGCTCTAGTATGTGTGATACTGTGAGTATCATGTCGTTACCTGCTCATAGCAGGTGTGTCTTATTTCTCATATCAGCTATAAGTAGATGGTACCAGCACGTACCAGCTACTGTTTCTTAGTTTAATATATGTGGTTAATCTTTATCTTTCTAGCTCATAACCTGATCAACTCCTTACTCTTCCATAATTCAGTGGTCATGTGAGAAGTTAGACTATTTGGTATTTATAGCCGGGCAAGAAACTATAGGTATCTTTGATCACTTTTGGTATTTAAGGTAGACCATATTTATTTCTTGACTAGGTGTTTGAGTACATCAAGATTTTCCCTTGGTTCTATGTAGAAGTAGAACAGATTATTAATCCATTCTGTATATTCGAATATGTTGACTAGGGGCTGGGGGTTTAGCCCAGCGGAAGGGCGCCCGCCTGGCGTGCACAAGGCCCTGGGTTCGGTTCTCAGCCCTGGAAAAAAAAGGAAAAAAAAGACATATAAAGCTACAAAAGACCCCCAAAAAATAAATAAAAACAAGGCAATGAATATGTTGACTAGTTCTTTAAAGGTAAAATCAATATTATGATCATAATATATAAACTATTGTAGAGTTTTTTTTTTTCTTTGCCATTCCTGGGGCTTGAGCTATGGGCCTGGGTGCTGTCCCCAAGCTTCTTTTGCTCAAGGCTAGCGCTCTACCACTTGAACCACAGTAGTTCCATAGTTTATTGGAGATAAGAGTCTCATGGACTTTCCTGCCTGGGCTGGCCTTGAACTGTGATCACCAGGTCTCAGCCTCCTGAGTAGCTAGGATTACAGGAATGAACCACTGGTGCTGGCTGAAGAGTTTTTTTTAAAGGCACAAGTTATCTCTCAGCTAACTTCTGGTCTTTAAATCATCAACCTGAGAATCTAGCAGGAATATTACTCTTTTCTTTTTTGTCTTTTTCCCTTCCCTTTGTCTCTCTCTCTTTCCTCCCTCCTGTCCTCCTTCCCTCCCTCCCTTCTTTTTTCCCTCCCTTCCTCCCTCCCTTCCTTCTTTCCTTTTCTTTCTGACAAGGTTTTTTGAAGTAGGCCAGGCTGACCTTAAACTTGTCATCCTCCTGCCTTAGTTTTCTGTGTGAATGGGTTACAAATATGCACCACACACCCAGGTATTGTTTTCATTTTAGTGTAGTCTTTTCTTCCAAGATACCTCCTACATAATTTCTCTGGCCGCCAAAATTCTTCTTCCTGGTGCTTCAGGTCTCTCTCAGCATTAACCCTCAGCAGAAAAGCCACATACTTCATGAACCCTTCCAGAACTCTTAATGAGAAGGTCCACGAGCATCTTATACCCATCTCTGAATTTCACTTTATATCCTATTTAATTATTTATGTGGATTCTCATCGCTACTTGGGTGTAAATCATTTATGGGAAGAACCATACTTTAATTCAAGTTGGTGTCTTTAAATACTTCCTTACACACAGAAACCACTTTTTTGCATGTTTGTTGAAAGAATGTATCCTTTTGTTAAATTAATCCTTCTCAGATTAATATCAGAATCCCCAAATCAGTATTTGGCAACAAGTCAGTATTTGGCAACAACAACAACAACAATAAAAATCCCAAACCACAGTACTAACACTGTTGTTGGGCTCTAATGATGCAGGCTGGGGCAGGATCTTGGTGTGACATTTTTCTATTTTCTTCTTCTATTTATATCTATTTTCTCTCTCTATTTATAGGGTGAGAGATTTTTTTCCCCTCTGCATTTTCCTTTAGTTCCAAATATAACAAACGTGGTTCTCTTGTATTTGGAAATTAGTTATGATCTTTCATATTAATATCACCAGTGAAACACACTTGATCTCTAGCCTTTTTGTAGGTTTGGCCAGTTATCCTACTTAAAGAATCCCAGGCTAAAAAAAAAACCCCAAACCCAAAATGTTTTAGGCTTTAAAAGATTTATAGTTTCTATCAGATGCAGACTCTTAAAAAAGTCACACCATGGGTCCTCTGAGTTATTCATGTCTCCCAGGGCCCATGAAAACATGCCTTGTCCTCCTCTTTGCTCCTCATCTGTGAATGCGAATGCTGTCTCAGTAGGCAGAGGTAAGGGACTATCATTTCAGTCTTGCCTCTTACTTTATAGGCCTTAGTTAAGATGAAAGTAGTTTCTTGGGGAGTTAAAAATGTTCACAGTTGAGTATTCACATACACAAGAAAATTCCACTGCTGCACTGACTATAGCAGACATTTTTTTTCAAACTCTTACCCCACTGGGTAGGATGCAGGGTAGCAAAAGTGGCAAAAACGGACCAATGTAAAGATGGAATTTGACCCCTTCCCCTTAAAACAGCCCTCTCAACGGGGCAGTGTTTTCAGCTTAGGCAGGGTTCTGTCATTGAAGGTCCTATATTCATTCCTTCCTTGTTTCTCCTCAAGATCTGCCAGTAGGTGCTAAGACTGACCCCAAAGCCCTTTCTTAACAGAGCTTGCCTTTGACTGTCTGGACTAAATCCTATTTTGTATTCCTCATTTGTGTGTGTGTGTGTGTGCGTGTGTGTGTGTGTGCGCATGTGCGTGCACGCACGTGCACGTACATGCGCGTATATACACATACACCAGTACTAGAACTTGAATTTAGGGTCTGAGCACTGTCGCTGAGCTTCATTTGCTCAAGGCTTAGTGCGCTAGCGTTTCAACCACATGCCTACTTCTGACTTTTTTGAGTATTTTATTGGAAATGAGAGTTTCACGGACTTTCCTGCCCAGGCCTCAGCCTTCTGAATAGCTAGAATTACACATGTGAGTCGCCAGCGCCTGACCCTATTTTGCATTTTGACTTTTTTTTTTTGCCTTTCTGTGAATAATCCATATCTTCTCAAAGGCCAATAGCTATCCCTGGCTCCCTGATTGGGTTTTACATGGCTTTTGCTTCATCAGGCCTACTTTTCCTAGGTACATGATTTAGTTGGCTTTCTATATTGCTCATGCTTCTACAAAAAGGAAAGGAAAATGGGGACAAATTACTATGTGTTTATTATATAATTTATTAAAAGATGTGCTCATCAACTAAACACAAAAGAAAGAATTCTACATTCTGGGAAGTGAGGAACAAAAGCTTTCATTAATACAGCCAAGAATGAGCCAATTAACATTTTCCCAGAATCAGTTGTAACTATAGCTAAGGAAGTGCCCTATCTCTGTCATCTCTCAGACACAGAGATCACAAAACCATCCTACTGTACTTGAACCTAATCCCTCATCACAGGGTAACATTAGTAGACAAACTTGTATTTCTTGTTAGACTGATGAGAGAATACATGTCGTATAAGGTATAAAGTCTGAATGACATAATATAGGAGGAAACAAAAAATTTCAGTTCAGCCAAGTTTCAAGGCACTGTGATAATACGGCTTAAATCAAGTTTTTAAAATTGAGATGCATTAATGCCATATGTATAACATGAACTCAAATAAATTCTATATTTGTCTCATGGCTCTACCAATTACTACCAAGGGTTAGAAAAATTATTTCCCTAGTTTTCATGAATGTTGAATAGTAAATAGTGTACAGCAAAAAACAAAAAGGCCTAGAAGGGGGGAAGATTATTTTGCATATACAAAATAATTGTTATGTTTAATCCTGGAATTATTGACTAAGAATTGGACATTAGAATAGATTTTTGTTCCATTTCATCATTTTACAGATTCATTTCAACAAAGATTCCTGATAAATGGGTCAACCCTTACTGTTCACTCTAGTTACCTAGGGTTAGTTGGGCTCCAACCCCAGGAACTCAGATACACTTGATCAGGTGTGAGGCCTGGGCATTACTGATTTAAATAAACAAACATGGAAAAAATGGCACTAGTGTTTTTCATTCTGTGTCTTATCCCTTCAAGATTGCCTACATCCTTAAACTAAGTTGATGAAGGAATGGGAAAGGCTAAAGGATCTATGGGGCTCTTCACTTTCATTGGCTTTTATTAATTAATTCATCTTTTTGCCTCTATTTTTCCAATAGAACTAATTCAACCTCATTAGTTAAAAAATAAAATCGAGAACTAACACAGAATACTTGCTTGCTCACTTGCTCACTATGTTATTCATCATCCTAGTTACTGTAGAAATGTTTCCAGTTAATGATAAACCCAGCTTTGGAGTTAGGCAACTTAACTTGCTGACTTGAACTACCAAGAGGCTCAAATAGTGACCCTGAGATTGGATGGACAAGCTTTAGCTGGAAGGCTGTCCAGTGCCAAATTTCAAAGGCAAAATCAACAGTATGTTATTACCTATAACAGGTGTTATTAGCTATTGGAGACAAGTTAGAGAAAGACTTTCAAGGACTGTAAGGCCAGAGAGAAGGGTTTGGGAAGAGTCAATTGTTCAGAAAGGAGGAAGGGAACTGACAGGTTTGAGAAGCAAAATTGTTGTGTGAGATCAGCCCCTGGTGGTCACCTTAACTACTACAATTGTCCGGTGTTTGAGTGGTGGTGACTTGGCCTAATACACACCCATTTCCATTTTACAAAACAAATGTTTGCAACACAAACTGCCTGCAGATGGCAGGCATACAACATTCACTATTTATACATAGATACATAACATTAATCTTCAAAGGCTCTGTGGCAGAACACCTCTCTGCTTCACTATACAGCAGGCTTCTCTTTCTCTAACTGTTCACCCATAGTTGCAGAAGAAAATCCCAGAAATCCCTCAAGGTAAAGAAAAATAGTCTGCTGTTATCTTACTCCATGTAGCACCCCATCCTTACATTTTGTATCTGTGGAATTCCATTCACAGTGACAAGATGTGAACTTTCCTCGATGAAGCAATAGGGATAAATATTGCAGAACTGGGTATTCTATGTGCCAAGATCCAAAGGGATTCAACAGCAAGGCATGTTTAAGGAGTTGCAAATATGTTAGTACTTTTGAAGTGAGCAAGGAAGGAGAGAATGGACAATAGAGCTTTCTTATCTATACTACCTTTCCTGTACCTTGATACAGAAAGAGAAAAAAGTATTTCTACCCCCAAATAAAGTATAAGTGTGATGATTTTCATATTGAACAGCCTCCATAGGAGGGAGGCAGTGGGGAGGGTGGAGACTGTGGCTGGGGGGAAAGCCCAGGCTCTGCCTTTGTAACACAACCTCTCCTCAGCTCCATGGACTGGGATAGGAAAGGGAGCCCAATGAGATAGGTCTTTCCAAGACTTGGAAAAAATTATATTAAGTGAAGTAAGCCAGGCCCAAAGAAACATAGGTCCCATGGTTTCCCTTATTTGCAATATCTAGTGTATGTCTGAGTCAAGCAGAAAAGGTCAGATAAGGTGATGTTAGGGAAATGAACCCTAAGACATGTATTCAAATGCTTTTTTTTCTTTCATGTGATTGTTTCTAACACATTTATAAGATTATTTCTTTGTTGCTTTGTATGTCCCTCCCCCACAGTATAACCCCTGCTTTCACTGTATTTGATGTCGGTATAATTTGTGGAGGGGAAGGGGAAAAACAAATCCTTTAAATAGGGATACAGATGGACCTATTGCAACAATGAGATGTACAAGTCGTTATGTCAAAAACTTTACAACTTTGGTGGTGGTGGGGAGGGGCAGCGGGGAGGATTGGGTGAGGGGGGCAAGGGGGGGAGGATGGGAAGGGATGGGAGGGGGAAACAAAGGAGGAGGCTACAATGCTTGATAAGAAATGTTCTCATTATCTTGCCGATGTAATTGTAACCCCTCTGTACAGTATTTTCACAATAAAAAAAAAAGAGATAGGTCTTTCCAAATTTTTCCAGATCTAGATTTTAGTGAGAATGCTGCTTAAGTTACATTTGTTTATCCATTCAATTTTAAGAACGACGTCCCGCTGGGTACTGGTGGCTCACACCCGTAATCCTAGCTGCTCAGGAGGCTGACATCTGAGGATTGCAGTTCAAAGGCAGCCTGAGCAGCAAAGTCCATGAAACTCTTATCTCCAATTAACCACCAGGAAACTGGAAGTGGCACTGTGGCTCAAGTGGTAGAGTGCTCACCTTGAGCTGAAGAGCTGAGGGACAATACCCAGGACCAGATTTCAAGCCCCATGACAAAAAAAATGACATATTAAATATATAACATTAGTATATATAAATATATATTAAATATATCAGATGGTAATATGTGCCATCTCCATTTATGGAGGAAAACAATGCAGTGGTTGGGAAGCAAAGACGTGCTACAATCTTCAATAAGGCCAGGGAAGGCTTAAATGAAGAGTGGTGTTTTGTAAAATCAGACATCACACCAATAGTTTATTGAATACATTCACTGTTGAGCACTTATTATGTGCAGTGCATGATTCAAAGTACTGGAGACAGATTCAAGAAGGAGACAGAGTCCTTCCTTCCCTGGAGAGATTAACAAGAAATTAAATAGGGTGATAGTGGTTGCTTGCAATGAAATGTATTAGAAGGAGGAAAGATGTGGCTAAACTGGACACGGTGGCTGGAGAAGCCCACTGTAAGAGACATGGAGGCTGGTATGCAAGAGCCTGGGGAAATACATCCAAGACAGCAGAGTCCATAAAGGGCAAAAGCTGTAAAATAGGACCAAGCAACCCCAAGAATTGAGAATCTGTGGAGATGAACTAGTTCATGGAATACAGCAAAGCATATCTAGTATGGAGACCCATGGCCAAACTCAGGCTCAGCAAAGCTGTGAAATGTATACAGTGCTGGATAATGGTGACTCATGTCACCTAAACTATTTGAGAGGCTGAGATTGGGAAGACTGGGGTTTGAGACCAGGCTGATCATACATAAGAGATATCTCAACCAGTAATGCAGCTACTGCACGGGAGACTTCTCAGTCTGCTGCATGGGAGGCTGAAATTGGGAGGACTGCAGTTCCAGGCCAGCATGGCACAGGGAAGTCTAGGAGTTTCCATTTCAACAGAAAGAAGCTGGGTGCAGTGATAGGTGATCGCCATCTCAGCCATGACAGGCACTTGTCAGGGTTGGAAGCAAGACTTTCAAAAACTTTCACAGTTTCCTTGTGAAGGTTAAAATGTGTTTGCGACTTTAAGTATCACTATCTCACAATAATGTGAAATTTGTGAGATGTATGTAATCACTTGATCTCAATAAAAGATTATTTAAAAAACCAACCAGGACAAAAGAACTGGTGGCTTGGTTCAGTGGTAGAGTGCCTATCTAGCAAGCCTGAGGCTCTGAGTCCAAATTCCAAGAGTGCAAAAGAAAAAAAAAATTTTTTTTTTACAGTGATTTCCCTTTCCTTTTCTTAGAAACCATTTTCCTGATCTCATTTAGTACCCCAGCTCGTTCTTCTTTAAACTTGCTCTTAGAAAAAGATGTGAAAATTCATGTATACAAAAAATTCCTAAGGCTTTAGAGGTTATTCTCCCAAAATATTTATATTTGGATTATAATGATTTAATTATAAAATTAAAAATTTCCTGGGAGGAGTAAAATAAGCGACTCAGCACTTTAATTAGTACTCTTTGTTATTTCTGTTCTTCCTGTCCACATAGCTTTGACCCATGGCCATTTCCTCTTTCAAATTTCTGCTTTTTTAGCTATTTGCTGGGTTAGAATATTTTTCTATTCATCAGGGTCAAACTCACAAAGGTCTGTGTCATTGATTTTACAGGCATAAGTTCACCCTTACTATCTCCTATTTACTTGTCTGGATTAATGTATTCAAGTTAGATTTAACGTGTTTTTTTCTTTTTTGGGGTGGGAGGTGGAGGGCTTGGACTCAGGATATGGGTACTTGTCCCTTAGCTTTTTGCTCAAGGCTGATGCACTTGATCCAACTATTCCTTCAGGTTTTAGGGTGGTTATTTGGAGATCAGATTCTCGCTGACTTAGTCATTCAGGCTGGCTTCAAACTGCCATCCTCAAATCTTAGCTTTCTGAGTAGCTAGAATTACAGGAATGAGCCATTGGCACCTGGCTAGATTTAACATTCTTGATGAACAGAACAATGAGTTTAACATGTACAGTGCAGCTCAACTGCTATCACTAGTTAAAATAATGGCTTACAAGAATTTTCTGTTATACTTTTCATTGTTACATTAGCTAATGGTTACACTCCATACTTAGAATCATAAAAAGTACATACAGGCTGAGATCTGAGGACTGTGGTTCAAAGCCAGCCCTGGCAGGGAAATCCATGAGATTCTTTATAGTTAACCACAGAAAACTGGAAGTAGTGCTGTGGCTCAAAGTGGTGGAGCACTAGCCTTGAGTGAAAAAGCTCAGGGACAGTACCCAGGCCCTGAGTTTAAGCCCCTGGGGATAGGATGGGGGATGGAATTAGGACTTTTAGGGGGTTTCATATCATTAACTTTAAATTATATTTTAAATACTGGATTGGTGAAAACCAGACTTGGGGAATTAAAAGGAGTGTCTCCAGAGTAAGATGACTATGGGCTCTGTCACTGCGTGAGGGGATCTTGTGAACCAGTCATGGAATCTTGACAGGCCTCATTTTACTTTTCTGTTAATAGATCTAGTAACAATAGGACTCTTTCCTATGGTTTAAAGGAATGAAAAAGGCTAAATACATGGTAGCAGGTAATCAATATTTGTTGAATAATGTTTCATGGTTGGAGTTCAATTAACTTCAGTTCTGCTAATGAGGGTCTGAAAACATAAGACTTAAAGCTACTATCCTTGGATAGTGGAGATAAACTTAGGCAAGGGGCAGTGTTTAGCACGTTGGTTTCAATGAATTACATGTGGCAGGGTTGTGGCTTGTTCTCTATGCCTTAGATTTATGTATTGTTGAGTTTTGGGCTAAGCATCTTGTTAAAGTTCTAAGGGGATATCTGTCATGCTATAATGAAACATTATTTAAAACAAAAAAAGTGGCAAAACTGCTGAAGGTATTTTCAGTTGTTATCAATTATAATGTCTAGGTAATTGCTAAGGCAGTATAACAAATTCTGAAAGAAAGTTTCCAAAGACTTTCTCCTAAGAGCAAAAATGAAGAAACAGGCTGGATTTCTGTCTTTAAAAAGTTAAGAAAGCAGAAAGTGAGCGGCCACATGCCCAAGGTAGACAAGGCCATGGTCCTCTAGATTCTTTCTCCTGGGCGCTCGACACTGTTGGCACCAGCTATTACACATTTCTGCTCCCCAAATACCTACGTTTTCCGATTCTGGATCTTGGAAGGAGCTCAACGTTCTCCTGCCACAAGATGCAAAACCTACTTGGCAGGGATGTCGGCTCCCTGGGGCTCTGGTCTACCTGTGGCTCCTGGCTGCATGGGGTAGTCTTCTGACCTGCTGGCTGGGGGTGAGCCCCCGGTGGGTTCTCTGTGGCCAGGAGCGGAAAAGACAGCCTCCCCTCCTAGGTCTTTTTCTCAAGGTAGCTGATTGCTTAACCGTCCATCTTGGGCCACCAGGGATCCACCTATTTGGCAAACTGGACCATGGCAGTCAACGCAGACCCAGGCGACCAACTTCCCTCCCGTGTGCCCAGGGCGCCACATCCAGGCCCCGCCCACCTGGGTGCAGGGGGCGGGACAAGCCCTCCGAGAGACCCCCTCCGCCCTCCAGCCCGCGGGCGGAAGTGACGCAAACCCCAGCCATTTCCGGTGAGCCGAAACTAGGAAGAAACTTGGCGCTCCCCTCGCGCCTCGGCTGCCGATTGCCGCCGTCGGCACCACCGCCGCCGCTCCGTACCCCGTGGCCCCGGCCGCGCTGAGATGCTGGGAGGCCTGGCCATGGGGCCGCGCCGGGCTTCCTCGGCGTGAGGCGCGGGGCCGCCCGCGGGCTCCCCTGCCAGGCCCGGGCGGGCGGCGTCGCTGCGGCCGCGGCCCCCCTCGGGCGCGGGCACCATGAACATAGACGTGGAGTTCCATATCCGGCACAACTACCCTTGGAGCAAGCTGCCGGCCAACGTGAGGCAGGTACGACCCGCCCCGGGGGCCCGGCCCCCTGGAGGCTCGCGCCCCGCCCGCCGTCACCGGTTCCCACTCCTCCCTTCCGGGTCCGGGTCTTTGGGAAACCGACTCGTAGCTCTGGGACGAGGAGGGGACGCTCGCGGTCCCCCGGCGCACGACGAGCCGTGGTTAAATGAGATGGAAACGGTGTCCACCGGCGTGACGCGCCGGGCGCCTTTGCCCGCAGCCGGCACGGGCCGCGCGCCGACGGCAGCGAGGTTCTCAGACGAAGTGCTTGACCTCCAGAACTTCAGGATGATGGGAAACGGGACGAGAAGAAGGAATGCCACACGGGGTGACGCACCTCACCGACGTACCATCGTGGTAGTCTATGCGGGAGCAAGCATAGTTGAGGGAGGCAGGTCAGTTGGGTCTTGGAGGACCAGGAGGCATTTAGCTGATGTAAAAAGGAATAAAGACTTCCCGGGAGAGGGAATACCATTTCAAGTCTCCAGAGTAACCAGCAACTGCATCTCATCAAAAGTTTGGAGTTGTATGTGTGTTGATGAATTTGGAGGTGGGTCTGTTGAGTGCCTATGGAGTGGTATCGGATAAGACAGGGAAAGCATTCAGGGCCTGATTTTGAAGGGACTGTGTGCTTTGTTTTGCTAGAATTTGTCCTCCAGACAAGCTGGGTTTGCTAGGGATGCATCAACAGGAGAGTGACCTGAGATTTTTGAAGGTTAATTAGCTCCAGTTTTTGAGTGGTAGTTTTACTTAGCTGCTTTTAGCGGATATTGCACACCTAGTTGGCGATTTTCAGCAGTCAAGACAAAGACCTGCCTTCATGGAGCTTACATTTTAGCAAAGATAGACCCTAATATAAAATGAATGAATTTGTAACATGACAGTTGGTGTTGAACCTTAAAAAGGTAGTGATAATGTGGTACATGAGGCATTGTTTCTCTTCCATATCCTTCTATTCTACTTGGTTGAGAGTGAAATTCTGTTTTCCACCATTCTGTTTCCGTTGGTGCCGAGCAAGTGGTATTGGAAAGCTTGGAGTGGTGGTAGTGATAGTATCAGGATCATTGTATTTAATAAGTAAATACCAAGAAGGTGAAACATGTCTGAGGTGCGTGGGAGCTAAGGAGAACTGGGTAGAGGAACAGATAGAGCAATGGTGGGTGAATACAGGTACCATACTCAATGTACAGGTGGGACCTTTGAACTAGGAAACTTTAGGAGATGATTAGGAATGAGATTGATGGGGAAGAAGATGATGGAAGACATGACACAGATCAAGGTGCATTGTGGATATAAATGGATATGTTAAATCAAAACCCCTTTGTACAACTATTGGAAGATAATAAAAATAATATAAAAATAATTCTTGTAGCATATTTTGATTTTCTCCACCATAATCGAATGAATAATTTGAGTGGTACCATGACTTGGCAAAGAAAATGCTTTTCACTGTAAGACAGCAGAACCTAAGAAAGGGAAATAATACATTTCTAGTATTCTTGAGTATTAATGGCTGACTGTGTGGCATTGGTCTGAAACTGGGAAAACAAAGTTCTAATCCTGAAGGAACAAGTTTTTCTTGTGAAGTTTGAATGAAGCTTTAGTGGACAGTTTTGTTCCTTAGAGTTCTGTGGTATAACTGAAGACAGCTGGAAACATCAACCTTCTTTTCTGTATTTCCACTTTTCCTCTTTACCAAACGAGTGGAGCACAGTGAAACAAAGATGAATGACTAGACTATGCTTACCACAAATAATTCATTTTAATTTGTGCTGGAAAAAGGCTTTTTGAAACTACAGTTATTAAAAATAATCACAGATCAGGGTTAAAATTAGGTCCAAATGAAATTGAACTGATTTTGTGTGTGTGGTCACTTTTTTGTTTAGAATACTATGGCCATTAATAATTGTCATACAACCCATCTGTACAAGTTTAGATGTATAACCTTTAGCCTTCCCAGTTCTTTCTGAGGTCAAGCTCCATCTTAGATCACTACATCAACTTTCTTTCTGGTCCCTTGTCCTCAGAATAGGACCTTCCCATCTATTCTCCACACTGCGCTCAGTTGAAGCTTCTAAAATGCAAATCCAGGCCTCCTGATCCTAGAATCATCCTTTTGTCCTCCTTTGGGTCTGTTTGCAATGCCCTGCACAGCACAGTTTGCTGGCCTCAGCTCTCAGCCCAGGATACTGTGATTTCTGGTTTTATTCCTTGTTACACCTTTGTACTCCAAGACCCTATAAGTAGTTGGCTTGTAGTAAGGATTTGTCTAATGGACGTTCCTGGGCAGCTAAAGCTTATTTTAAAAGTGGGAGAATATTCAGAAGGCAAATTGTATAGATACCAAGTACTCCGATAGGATTTCCAGTAAATTTTGATGGGCTTACTTTGGAAATGACTCATTTCCAGTTCAGAAAGCTGGAGGAGGGAGATTCATGTTTTCAAAACATGTATTTCAAGCCAATTCTTTTTATATAGGTGAAATTGAATTTTTATAAAATGTGATCTGGGTCACACTAAGCTTTATACATTAAAATGTTGTAGGTAGGAATATTTTTTTTCTAGTTTACCCATACCTTGTATTCATTGTTCAAAACAGATTGTACTTTTATTTGAAGAGGAATCTTGCAGTGAGTTTGTGTAATCTAGGAAGGATCAGTTTTTTAAATGTGTGGGTTTTGTAGGGGAGGAATATACTGTAGAAACTGCATGTTGGGATTGGGGTTGTTAGGTGCAGTGGTTTTATAGAGTCATTGTACTTTAGGATCATCTGCACAATGGATGCTCTATGGCTGGTACCTTGTCCCCATGCCATCCTTTCATCTGTATGATCCTTTTATATGCAGCCCAACTTAGTGTGTCAGACTTGGTCAGTATTTTTGCAGACCCACCATTGACTTAGAGCAAAATGCCATTTTCTCCTTTTCTTTTTGGTTTAAAGTTGAACCTGTAGTAGCAACAATGTTTTAAAATGGAAACAGATTTGGGGAAGTATCAGAGGGGAAGACTCTGAACAAAGATTATTTTTGAAGCCAGACCCCTGGGGACTGACTTACTACTTGAGCCAGGTTCCCAGTCCTTTTGCTTTTAGCATGAGATATTGCCTGTTGCTTTTGTCTGCCCTGACCTTGGACCTCAGTCCTCTTACCTTTGCTTTGGGACTGCAAGTGTGCATTACTTCCCCTGGCTTTGTGGTTTATTATTATTATTATTATTTTTATTGTAAAGGTGATGTACAGAGGGGTTACAGTTACATAAATCAGGAAGTAAGTATATATATATTTTTAAACAGTGTCACTTCTTCCCTCTTTCTGTTTTTGAAATAGAGTCTCACTTACTTTTGCTTAGGCTGCCTTGAACTATTTTTTTTTTTATTGTGAAAATACCATACAGAGGGGTTACAATTATATGGGCAAGGTAATGAGTACATTTCTTATCAAGCATTGTTGCCTCCTCCTTTGTTTCCCTTTCCCATCTCCTCCCCACCTTCCCCCTTCCCCCCTGCCTTGAACTGTTATCTTCTCATCTCTGCCTCCAAATATGTGATATTACAGGCAGTTGTCACCCAGGGCAAAGACATTTCACTTACATATTTGTTTAGGGAAGAGTAAAGTTAACCTTTAAAAGTTAACCTTTACTGTGGATTTAGGTATTTGTGTGCCAGCCATACATTGCTTAGTTAGGGCCAGTGAGTACTTATTGGTGCTTAATGTTTAATAGAGTTTATGTCCTCTAATGAGGCTTACAAATAAACAATAGACCCTTATGTGTGAGTGGCTTGATTTATACTTTTTGTTTTGGATTTAACTAGTAATAGAATTTGAAAGAGAGAAAACTATTAAATAAGGATTTTCAAGAAGAATAGCAAAATCTCCAGTTTGGAATTTGCTAAAGGCTTTAGCAAAGTTGCTTGGTGTGTGTGTGTGTGTGTGTGTGTGTGTGTGTGTGTGTGTGTGTGTGTGTGTGTGTGTGTGTGTGTGTGTGTGTGTGTGTGTGTGTGTGTGTGTGTGTGTGTGTGTGTGTGTGTACGTACGCATGCTAAAGGCTTTAGCAAAGTTGCTTGGTGTGTGTGTGTGTGTGTGTGTGTGTGTGTGTACACGTACGCATGCTAAAGGCTTTAGCAAAGTTGCTTGGTGTGTGTGTGTGTGTGTGTGTGTGTGTGTGTGTGTGTGTGTGTGTGTGTGTGTGTGTGTGTGTGTACGTACGCTTGTGTTTCCTGATTGCTTGGTGTGTGTGTGTGGGCGCGTGTTGCTTTGTGTGTTTGTGTGTGTGTGTGTATACGCACGTGTTTCTTGATTGCTTGGTGTGTATGTGTGTGTGTGCGCATGTGTGCGCGCACGCACGTGTTTCCTGATTTATTTGACAGTAAAGCTACAGAAAACCTTTAAAAATTTGACAGATGATTCCTTAATTTCAGTCCCCTAAATACCTTCAGTTCTGACTCTAGGTTTGCTGCTAATGTGGAGAAAAGCAGAGTAGTTTTTCAACAATTAATTACTCTTAACTAGTTAGTATGTTAAAACAGATAGTAATGGTATAAGCATATAATCAGTCTGGCATTAGTGAGTTCTCTTTAACTGGAAAAAAGATACTTAGTTCTGTCACATCATGTTTTACCATTTGTGTCCAGTTATGGGCCATCTTTAAATGTACTTTCATCTGACTTGCTATGAAGATGGCTTGAAGTAAAATATATGTGTCTGGATATATTGACTTTGGCTTTCAAAACCCTATAGGAAATATAGTGAACTAAATCCTCTGATATTTCTGCTATTAAAGATGTCAAGTTTTACTTTATGGTGTGTTAGAAAGCCCACATTTAGTAATTAGAAAAGTGAAAACAGTCTTATATTAAATTAACTTTATGGTTACATATGTATGTTATATTGGCTTATTCTTTGCTTTCTTGAGAACTCCAACTTTGAGCTTAGAATTCTTGAGTGCACAGCTAGAAAGTGTTGGCTTAGTTAAAAATAGGGTTGGTCCTTCATGTAGATTGAACCAACTGCTGATAAAATATGCAACAAAAGAAGTAGAACTGTTAGGAACAAAAATAGAAATTTTACTTATTGTGATTTCCTAATCAGTAAAATATAAAAGCTATTTACATTTCACTTACCTTCTATTATAGGTATTATAAATAATCTAGACATGAATTAGAACATTCAGGAGGATGTCTAGGCTATGTGCAAATATACCATTTTATGTAAGGGACTGGAGCATGCCTAGGTTTTGGTATCCTTGGAATGATAGAACTAACGCTCCCTGGATACCAAAAGGATAGCCATATAACAGAATTCCAAAATTTGTCTAAATGTCTTCTAGTGAAGCTACAAGGAAACAACATTATTTATTTTTATAGTTATTCTAAAGGTGCAGAGGGGTTACAGTTATATAAATTGGGTATAGAGTACATTGCTTTTTGGACAACATTTTATTTATTTTTTATTTTTATTTTTTGTGCTAGTATAGGGGCTTAAACTAAGGACCTGTGCTCTACTTTGGCGTTTTCATAGGGATGTAGCTCAGTGGTAGACCTCTGACTTAACATACATAAGGCCATGGGTTTGATCTCCAGCACTGCAAACTTCTCCCCCCGCCCCCTCCCCAACAATAGCAGTGACAAAGCAACAAAACAACAACAATAACAATAATAGCAAAACAACCAACCAAAAACCCTTTGGGTAAATTTAGTGATTTATTTTTGAAAGTCACAGTGCAAAGAAGCATGTTAAATTTTTGTTTTCATATTACAGCTGGAAAGTTTATAATAAAGTTTAAGAAAATATTCTTTATTCAGTTCTGAAAATTAGAGGTGCCATGTAAAATTAGGGGTCATAGTTTTGAACTTTTATGGGAAGAGTACTGTTGTTCATTTTGGAAGCTATTTAATGTCTATAATTTCTTTTAGAGCCTTGGAAATTCACAGAGGGAGTATGAAAAGCAGGTTGTCTTGTACAGCATCCGCAATCAGTTACGCTATAGAAGTAACCTAGGTAAGCAGAGTTATTTCATATTGGAGTGGAAATTGTTGATTAGTTGTCATCCTTATAAACCCCTCTTGTCTTTTCATTATATATTTCACAGTACTGAAATTTTCCATTATAGACTTTAAGATTAAACTCTTTACTGGCCTATTCTGTCAAACAGTAATTTATACTTACAAGTTGGTGTTTCTTTTTAATTCTTAAGAAAATTACTTCTTTAGAGAATCGTTAATAGATTTGTTTTCTCTATAGAATATTAATTGTAATCCAGTCTCCTCTTTTTATCTGAAGGTAGGAACATAGGCTAGAAAATAAAAGGTACATTAGTTCTTAGTCATTTCCTCCTCTCCCTATCCCCCTCTCTATTTTTGAGTGGTAGTGAGTGAACTCAGGACCTTGAGCTGTGTTTGTTAGGGAGACTCTACTACTTGAGTCCATCTATTAGCCCTGTTGTATTGTATTTTCAACATAGGGGTTTGATTTGTGCCTGGGCCAGCCTGGGTTTCAGTCCTGATTGAATATCCCACATCACTGTGGATGACAGGTGCATGCCCCTGCACCTAGCCATTGGTTGACGAACTTTTTTTTGCCTGGGTTGGCCTCCAACTGCAATTCCCTAATACCTGCCTCCCAAATAGGATTACAGGCTTGAGACACTGTTCTGCTAGTTTTCGATCATTTCCAACTTTTGAGTTGTTGTCATTGGTTTTCTGAATAATATAACTTTAAGGTAAAACTATAATAACTGGAACAAATCTTAAACAGTTAGCTTCATGTTTTTATTTTTTACTCTTCTTAAAAATATTTTCTTTTTCAGATTGCTTTGGTTATTCTATTCTGTTGTTCTGCATATGTTGCCCTTATTTTAGGCATATTCTTTTTTTTTTTTTGTCAGTTATGGGGCTTGAACTCTGGACCTGGGTACTGTTCCTCAGCTCTTCAGCTGAAGGCGCGCACTCTACCTTTTGAGCCAGATTGCCACTTGAGGTTTTCTGGTTGTTAATTGGAGATGAGAGTCTCATGGACATTCCTGCTTGGGCTGCCTTTGAACCTCAATCCTTAGATCTCAGTCTCCTGAGTAGTAAGCCACCAGCACCCAGCTAGACATAATATTTTAGAAATATTTTTTCCATAGAAATAAGTATTTTTCATGGAAGTTTAAAAGCTTTTTACATTAAAAAACAACAAAACAAAATGGCAAATAGAAAATGTATATTTAGTTTTATTAAAAACTAGAATGCAGTTTGGTTCTTTTACAAAGTTGTATGGTGAAGATCATAGACTTACAGCTTATTTGGTACTTGTTGGTGGGCCTTGTTGATCATTTGAAGCTTGTTTTCTGATTTGACAAGAATTACTTCTTTTGCCTGTTCTGTTATATATTTTCCTTATCTACTGTGAAATCTGTTTTTTGTGATCTAAGTATTGTTTTGTTCCAGTTTAGACTATTTTATTTGTACTTTATTTGTTAAAATTGTATTGAGTATGCTTGAAAGAAAGGTGGACAATTGCCCTCTCTCTTGTAGTTAAACATGTCAAGAAAGATGAACGCAAGTACTATGAGGAACTCCTGAAGTATAGCCGAGACCATCTCATGCTGTACCCTTACCATTTATCCGATATTATGGTAAAGGGCTTGAGGATAACACCATTTTCATACTATACTGGGATCATGGAGGTGAGTTTACAGTGAGTGAGCCATTAAGATGGGGATAGGGCTACCTGGCAGGGGCTCTGCAGCTGATGAGCAGCTCTAGGCCACAGCAGACAACATGGTTTCTGAAGTTCTGGTGTGAAGAGGGTGGCTGTTACAAGTTAACTGTTTGAGCCACACTTGTATAAGTGGCTGTCACTGACATTTCCACGTTGGAAGGGTACCCATTTCTATGCTGTGATCTTGAAGGTACTCTTGACCTTTTGTGATGTCATGGCATAAATCAAACGTTTGTATTAGCAGTCTGTACAAAGTTTGTTGCTTTTAGGGTGTACTTAAGGTTGAAATGTGGGTTATGGAATTGAAAGTTAAGCTTAGAGAAACATGAACTATTACGTTTCATCTACTTAACTATTAACTAAATGTATATATAATAAATGATTACATAACCCAACATTATATAATACAAGAACTGTATTAGTACTTGATGTTACTCTGTAAGTACTAACATTCAGTTTTTAGTTTTTGCCAAAGGCAGTTTGTACAAAGCTGTGTTGAATGACTTTAACACTAGTTACATACAGTTTTTAAGTGGGCTTTATGTAAGGATTGTTTCTCTAGTGTGGGGTTTACTAGACACTTAAAAATCTGAGAGAAGCCTAGACCTGAAGGAGCTGAGAGCCTGCAGTAGTATGATGGTTAGCTGCTATTGTGATGTGGCTGGTGGCTTTTAAATGAGCTCCCTTTGTTTAGCTCCCTAAACTACTTCTCCATGGAAGTGGCACTTTTACCAACCTGTCTGTGTTTGTGGTGTTCCCTCATTATGAGCTCCGTAGAGCCAGTATCAGATTCGCATAAGGAAGCTAGCAGCTGATCAGTACCTTTGGGCAATCTCTGATCCTTTTCCTTTTGTTGTCCACAGATTTAAAAGATATATCTGTTTGTTTCTAGTTTCTGTTCTTAAGCCAGTTAGTATAGCTCTTGGGTTGAGAATGGGGTTTATCCTGTGGTAAACATTTGGTTTGGTTTATTGTTAGAGAAATAAATTAGACTTCAAAGAAGCTAGGCCCAGAATTTAACTCTGGATTCATAGGAGCAAAGCCTGCCAACTGAATAGGATCTTTGTTGGTTGCGTATGTTGGTAGAGCTGTAACACGTTATTAGCCTTTTATTTTTTCTCAGGGTAGGAACCAGGGGTTAGGTATGAAGTGTGAGAGTATGGAACTTGAGCTGTAAGAAGGGCATTCCTTGCAAAGCTTCCATGGGGCAGAGGTTACATATAGTCATGTAGAATAACGAGAGAAACCCAAACCCAAAAGTCTCCCATTCAGTTACTAGGTAGGTCCTCAGGGTAAGTACCACAGTATAACATGCATGCTTCAGGGTGCCAGACTGCCTCCTATAATGATTACTGTTAATCTGTTTGCTCATAACAATATATGTATATATATATTTATATATATTTTTAACCGTATCTAATGACACTTGTCACTTCAAATTTTTATTACTTTTCTTTTTGAAAGGACATTATGAACAGTGAGAAAAGTTATGATTCATTGCCCAATTTTACTGCTGCTGACTGTAAGTATCGGATTGTGCTGTAATAGGTAATGTTCAGATTGTTTCATTCCCCATGCATGTTGTCAGTAATGTGCTGTGTTTTTAACCTGAAATATATGAAAACTAAGACGAGTAAGCAACATTATTAATGTAAATTTTACTGCATAATTCAAATCAAATGTAAGATTTAGTCTGAATTTCCAAAAAAAATATTTTGAAATAGTAGAATCAGAAAAAGACTAATTACGTATTTCTACAGAATTAAGTTCTTTTTGGATATTTGGGCCACATGTGTACTAAGTGAGGAGAAAACTTGTTTACAATATGTAGCAGCAGAACATTGCAAACATATTTGCTGACATCTTAAGTCTATTTTAATAATACATGTATTTAAAATGTGACAGTTCTTTGTATAAATAGCTTCTGCTGAGAACTACACTTGTACTTCTTAAAATTGGGATGACTTCTCCTTTTAAAATATGTTCTAGTTAGCATTTAAAAGGCAGCTTGAGTCCGCCCTTCCCAAAGTTTAGTTTTATATTTTGATAGAAGAATTCTTTTGAATTTATACTGATGGATCATGTGAACACAAGCTGAGGACTTACCATAAAATTTCTTGAGTATCCTGACATTTTAAGATGTATTCAGTGTTTTTAAAATAAAGGACTTTCTTTCAGGCCTGAGGCTTCTTGGCATAGGAAGAAACCAATATATTGATCTTATGAATCAGTGTAGATCATCAAAAGTAAGGATTTCCTTTTCTTTTACATGTTTTGGTCTCCTTGTCACATACTTTGATTAGTATTTTTTTTAAGTGATAGAAATAATCAGTTGTTAACTTCTTGAAAATGTACTTAATCTAGAAACAATGAGCTTATCTTCAGTATTCACTAGATTATAGTTTAAGTGATTAGAGAAAAATATTTACAGCATATGACATTTTAAAAATTATTATTACTATTGAGCCATAGCTCCACTTCTGGCCTTTTGGGTGTTTAATTGGAGATAAGAGCCTCACAGATTTTTCTGCCTGGATTAGCTTTTTTTTTTTTGGGTCGTGGGGCTTGAACTCTGGGCCTGGGTGCTGTCCCTGATCTTTCCAGCTCGAGGCTAAGAGTCTTGACAGACTTTCCTGCCCAGTTTGGCTTTGAACTGTGATCCTCAGATTTCAGCCTTTGAGTAGCTAGGATTACAGGTGTGAGCCACTGGTACCCAGCATATAACATTTATTTTTAAAAAGTAATTTTATTCTGTTTGTCTTTTTACTTGCCCATGCTAGCCCCAGAGTTCATTAATTGACGTATTCATTTTTACCTTTTGAGTTTTATTGAGTTTTCATATTTAGGTCTAAGTTTAATGATTAGTGTTGTGAAATAACTTCTTTTGAAACAATTTAATATGATTCGCTAGTATTAGACATTTTATAAAATAATTAAGATTTTAGATGTAAGAGTATGAAAAAGTACTTAGCCTGTTATAACCAATCTTTTTTATGATATGATTGTTAAAATAAGAAAGTGATACCTTTAGGCTGCTTGCAAATTCTCTAATGCAAATTGCAAATTCTCAAATCATGCAGAAATTTTTCAGAAGGAAAACTGCCCGTGATCTTCTACCAGTAAAGCCAGTGGAAATTGCCATAGAGGCATGGTGGGTGGTACAGTCTGGATACATCACAGAAGATGATATCAAGGTACAGAGAATGAAACATAGAATTTTTATTTTTAATATTGTTTTGTAACTTTAAAAAAATTTTTCTGTTAGTTGTGGGGCTTGAACTCAGGGCCTGGGCTTTGTCCCTGTGCTCTTTTGCTCAAGGCTAGCACTCTACCATTTTGAGCCACAGCTCCATTTCCAGTTTCCTGGTGGTTAATTGGAGAGTAGAGTCTGATGGACTTTCCTGCTTGGGCTGGCTTTGAAGCGTGATCCTCAGATCTAAGCCTTTTGAGTAGCTAGGATTTGAGGTGAGCTACCAGCAACCTGGCTTCTTTTGCAACTTTTAATTACAATTATATAATTAAAAAAAAAGTAACATTTGGTTTTCCTGCAGAAAATCAAATGAATTCAAAGTCAAAATGATCTTAATAGGGTGGAATATTGATGGAGTTTTAAAGATACTGTTTATGGTGAAGATATGTTTGTGGTGACTTGGCTTAGGTACAGTAGTCTAGAGTCTTAGAATTTTTATATATACACTATTGTGTTTTTGTTTTGTCTCATTTAATTCTCATCACAACCCAAGGGGAAAGTATTATTTGTTTCTCTAATTCATAGATGAGATAAATGAACACAGAGCAGTTAATGGCTCAACTCAGGGAGAAACTGATCCAGGATTTTGCCTTGATAATTTGTTTTTGAAACTCTTTATTAATCACTGTGTTGAAATGGTAGGTGTCTGATGGGAATGATAGTGTCAAGGTCAAGGGAAATGGTATTCTCAGAGGTCAGACTACATTTAATGTGAGCTCTCTACATTTTGGAAGGGATGTTGGTTTAGAGAAAGGGGCAGGTACCAAGTGGGTCCAGAGACTAGTTCGTATCTGTGTAATGTCAGGTGAGTGTATGGTTTTTTTTCTTTTGGTCTGCGTATTTTTCTTTGAGGGCATATTAAATTCAAGGAATGGAAGGCTTTGAAATTTTCCTTCCATGTAAGTACTTCCTCATGGAGAGAGCTGTCAAACTTTTGTAAGCTACCGAGCCTTGTCACAAATAATATTCATGTATTTTTTTATTTTTATATTTCAGTAGTGATACTGTGTTTTGCATTCAGCATCTAAACAATCTAAAGCACTTCCTTGGCCCTTTTCTTTTTTTTTTTTTTGTCGGTCGTGGGGCTTGAACTCTGGGCCTGGGCGCTGTCCCTCAGCTCTTCAGCTCAAGGCAAGCACTCTACCACTTGAGCTACAGCGCCACTTCCGGTTTTCTGGTGGTTTATTGGAGATAAGAGCCTCACAGTCTCTCCTGCCCGGGCTGGCTTTGAGCTGTGAACCTCAGATCTCAGCCTCCTGAGTAGCTAGAATTACAGGCGTGAGCCACCAGCGCCCGGCATTGGCCTTTTTCTTTTGTTATTTTTTCTAATTATCTCTCATGTGTATGCCCAGGCTGGTCTAGGAATACTATTTGTGGTTTCTTCTAGATGGGATAACAGATAAGTATTGTCATGCCCAGCCTTTATTAGTTGAGATGAGATTCTCTCAGACTTTGTGCTTGCGTTGGCCTTGAACTTCCTTTCTTTTTTTTTTTTTTTTTTGTTGGTCATGGGGCTTGAACTCTGGGCTTGAGCATCTCCCTCAGCTCTTCAGCTCAAGGCAACTGCTCTACCACTTGAGCCACAGTGCCACTTTCATGGCCTTGAACTTCTATCCTTCTGATCACTGCTTCCCAGTTAGCTAGGATTACAGATACAGCCATTGTACCTGTGGAGATTCTGAGAATGAAGTTCTGGTTTGAGAAATGCACAATCAACAAATAGGTCTGGTTCCTTTTCAGAGGACTAAATATTGGCGTTATCATTGAGCACTTCTTTTTTAATTTATTTTATTTGTGAACATACTGTACAGAGGGGTTACAATTACATGGGCAGGATAATGCGTACATTTCTTACCAAGCATTGCAGCCTCCTCCTTTGTTTACCCTTCACATCCCTTCCCAGTGCCGGCCCCCCCCCCCCCCCCCCCCCCCCCCCCATTGAGCACTTCTTATGGAAAGCACTTACTTGTATTTAGAGTGCATTTGTTTTCCAAATTCTTCTAGTACTTATTTTGGCACCTCACTGGTTTGGTTATAGACATTGATTTTGTTTTTTTTTGTTTTTTTTTTTTGTTTAAATTCTAGAATGACAAATGAAACAAATAGTTCATTCTGCTAATGTTGTTGTAATTATTAGTTTCAACATGAAGAGATTTTAGGAGACTGATGAATTAATTTGGACAGAACTTAATGGAAAATATTTTGCTTTTCTTAGATATGCACTTTACCTGAGAAATACGCTATTGATAAGATCATCGATTCAGGCCCTCAACTCTCTGGATCACTAGATTACAATGTAGTACATAGTAAGTGGTTAGTAGAAATGGTCTTTTGTCAAATAAAAACTTACTTTAAACCATCTGTAATTAGTATCAGTTACCTTCCAATTAGGCGCAAATTGTGCCTAAGTTATTATTTTAAGTGTTGGCATAATTCATTATTTTCCAGTGTCTGTAATCAGTCACATACACTAGAAATTTATACAAATGAACAGTAAAAACAAGTTTGTATTTGTAAACATATGTTGGAAACCCAAGATTTAAAAACTTAAAAAATAGCCCTTTTCTGTTATTTTTACTTCCTATAGAATTCAGTTGTAAGAATCTATTTTATTTTTTGTTGGTTGTGGGGCTGTTGCTAAACTACTGCTCTACCAGTTTGAGCCACAGCTCTACTGGTTTTCTGGTGGTTAATTGGAGATAAGAGTTTCAAGGACTTTCCTGGCCAGGCTGGCTTTGAACCTCGATCATCAGATCTCAGCTTCCTCTGAGTAGTTAGGAGTGTGACTCACCAGCGCCAAGCCAAAGCCAGGAATTAGCTTTTTAAAAAATTAGTATTTAAAATATTTAAATCAATACTGTATAATTCTACATTTAAAACAAGATACTTCTGCTTCTCTAGGTTTGTATAACAAAGGATTTATTTATCTGGATGTACCAATATCAGATGACAGTTGTATAGCAGGTAAGTGTGTGCTAACAATTTTTAGGGCTTATTCAATGATTCCTTTGTGCTGAGTACTGCTTTATCATCCTAACAAAATACAGGAATCATGTAGAATCTTACACGCTAACAATCTTAAATGTTAGGATTTTTGTGAAAGGAAAACATCTTTTTTTACATTGTAACCCATTGAGGTTATTAAATTCCTTATTTCATTTTTGTTATTTTGGCATCCACATTTTATTAAAATAATAAAGCTTTAAAGAACTTCAAGATAAATTTCTCCCAGCCCTAAACCAAGTTACTACCTTTTAAATTCATGTCAGCATTTAGTCCTTGTTCATTGCATATCATTTATCACATATATTTAGTTTTTGTTGTTTTTCTTATCACGTATATTTAAAGATACAGATGTGTGTGCTCCATATTGTCTCTTTATATACCTTTGTCTTATTTTTAATGTTACTGTTACATTTTTGTTTTTATTTCCTCCATGTTTTATCCACATCTTCACATTACGCTAATATTGAGAGCCTGTGTATCCTCTTAGACAAAATGCATGTGTTATTTTATTAAGCCACTCTCCAATTGTGGTTATTTAGGATATTTCTAGTTCGTAACATGGAAACAATCCAATTCATTACAAAGGATAATCTGAAGTGATTTCAGATAAGTTTCAACAAAAATGCAAGTGGTAGTTAGGTAATAGATACGCATAAAGGAGGTTTTTTTTTTTTTGCCAGTCCTGGGGGTTAACTTCTGCATCTGGGCACTGTCCCTGAGGACTAGCACTCTACCACTTGAGACACAGCCCCAGTTCTGGATTTTTCTGTTTATGTGGTTCTAAGGAACCGAACTCAGGGCTTCACGCATGCTAGCAAACACCTTACCGCTAAGCCACATTCCCAGCCCAAGAGCAAAATACTTTGAAAGGAACTTTTTTCCAATACTAGGGCTTTGTGTGTGTTAGACAGGTGTTCTATCACTTGAGCTATGCCTGTCTTCCGAAGGGAGTTATCTTGAAAGGTTCTGTTTTGTTAAATAAAATATATTCCATCACTCATTAAATCTTTAAACTGCATGCTAGTCCTCTTATTGAATGGAGGTTTCCGTAATGCTTGAATAAAGTACTTTTGGAAAACTTTGATCATATCTGTAAATCTGTATTCTGTTTGGAACTTACTTTTACATTTGATGTGAAATAAAGCTCCCACTTGATTTTGTTCTATTGGTCATAGCATTTGGACAAATGCTAGCTGGTTTTTCATTAAGTTATTACTACTGAATGCAAGAATTACTATTTTCATGTGCTAAATTTTCCTCTGTATTGAAGCTAACTCTGATGCTCTCTTTTTCATTTGTTGGGACCATGCTGATCTGATGATAGTGACTTAGAGTACTTGTAACATTAGTCATGACCAGGAGTTCCTTGTGGGTCTTTTAAAAATAACTTTCTTAGCTATTCTGAAACTTTTTTCATATTTACTTTCTTTTAAACATATTTTGAATGGGGAATAGGTATGATGCAAAAAGGTATAAAATATATGCCTCCCACTCCTGTGCTTAGCAATCCAGTTTCTTTCAACCACCACAGTTTCATTTCTTATGTACTTCTAGAAGTCTACCCACACACATAAGTGTGTGTGTATGTGTGTGATTTTATTTTATGTTATTAGTGTAGCTCATACTTTTTATATTAACCTAATCCATATTAAACTATTTCATATCTCATTTATAGAGTTGCCTCATTCTTTTTGCCTGGACATAAACTATGGCTTAGGAGCAATTTCTAACCTCTCATCATCTTGGTTTCTTTATCTGTAAAGATTGGTTGATAGCACTCATAGGGTTAATATAAAAAGATTAGATGAAATTGTCTAAGTACTGTTCTTGCCATTAGTCTAGTACTTAAAATGTGTTCAGTGAATGTTTGAACACAGTCAGTAGTACGGAATAAGAATTAGTGATGTCAAACAGGAGTTAAAAAATACTTAGAGAAAAGAAACCTTCAATGCTTAAAAGCTCTTAATAGGTAGCAGGGGTGATTGGGCCAAAGCAGAAAAGCAAAGGACTACAAGAAAGAGTTGCCATACTAGGTAGATAAAAAGTTTTCCCTTTTTGCCTTTCTAATTGTCATTCCTCACCCTGAGAAGAGAATTTAGCACTGGATTTAGAAAGTAAATAGCTTATCTTGAAATGCTTATTGTTATTTTTTAGTGTCGTTCTATTTTTCTGTTGGTTGTGGAACCTGAACTCTGGGCCTGGGTGTTGTCCCTCAGCTCTTCAGCTCAAGGCTAGCACTCTACCACTTGAGCCATAGTCGCCACTTCCGGCTTTTTCTGCTTAGGTGGTGCTGAGGAATTTAACCCAGGGCCTTAAGATGAAAGGCAAGCACTCTAACACTGAGCCACCTTCCCAGCCCCTCAGTATCTTATTTTTATCCACCTGAATTTTATCTTGTTTTTAGTGTTAGAAGTAATGGAAGTTTTGAGTGTAATGAGATGTATTGGGACCAGGGAACATAGGATGCTGAAAATGCTGCAACTTCAGCACTTTTCCCCCAGGATGTTTTCAAGAGACATATGTACAAAGGAAAGCATAGTGCTTCTTTTATTGTTGATGGAGCTCTCTGGTAAATGAGATTAGTGCATTTGGACCAGAGACAGAGCTAGAAATTAGTGTAAGTGAACATTCAGGTGGACAGTGATGGCTGGACTGTCTTCTATGCTGAAGAAGGTCTTGACCTTCTGGCCTGTGAGAAAAAGCAGATTATTCTGTAGACCTCTGGTATACATGGCAGTCATTCAGGTCATTTCTTCTCTTAGAATAGAGTGGGAGTTATAGGGAGAATGGCAGAATACCAAAACTTTCTACCAATCTTTCTTTAAATAGCAGAGCAATTCTTCCCTGCAGTCTTTCATTTTTTTGCTGACTAGGCATCAATAACATACATTAGAAACTCCATAGGGTTCCCCATAGTGAAGAAGCATTCACTTTCTTTTTTGAGCCACATCCATGCCTGCTAGCATTTCCTCTGCCTCTGGAGTTTCAAGTGAATTAAATTACTCCTTGCATTTTTTATTTTGTTTTATTGGTCATGGGGTTTGAACTCTGGGCCTGGGCACTGTCCCTCAGCTCCACTTCTGGCTTTTTCTGCTTATGTGATGCTGAGGAACCAAACCCAGGGCCTCATGCATGCAAGGCAAGCACTCTACTACTGAGCTACCGTCCCAGTCCCTTTTTTTTAATCTCCAGAGAAACCATGTAGATATTGCTGTATATAACAGTAATTCTGGGAGTTTAGAAAACTTGCAGTGTGCTTGGTGAAATAAAAGTGATACTCAGTCCTTTTTTTGTTGTTGTTGTTGGTCATGAGGTTTGAACTCTGGGCCTAAGTGCTGTCCATGAGCTCTTCAGCTCAAGGCGAGCACTCTACCACTTGAGCCATAGTGCCACTTCCGATTTTCTGGTGGTTAATTGGAGATAAGAGTATCACTGACTTTCCTGCCTGTGTTGGCTTTGAGCTATGATCCTCAGATCTCAGATTCATGAGTAGCTAGATTACAAGTGTAAGCCACTGACACCCGGCTGATATTCAGTTCTTAAATGAGTGATTTTTCTTTGAATAGATATTTAAACTATGCTTTCTTGTTTTATAAATCGTATCACTGAGGAAGTTTATTTTGTTTATTTTAGTTCCTCCTCTTGAAGGTTTTGTAATGAATCGAGTACAAGGTGATTATTTTGAAACACTACTCTATAAGATATTTGTATCAATAGATGAGCACACTAATGTTGCAGAGGTAAGTGTTGCAATATCTTGTGAGAGTTCCTAAGATTATAAATTTGTGTTAACCGGGTAAAATTACTTAATGATAATGAATATTTTAAAAATGGTACATAGGGAGATCATAGACCATTAATATACTTAAGCCACTATCCATAATTCCTGCATGTGCATATTAAAACTTTGTAAAGTTATTTTATAGTTTTGTTAGTTAACTTTATATACCTCTTTATAGTAAGGATTGTAGACTGAATTAGTTTATATAAGGCTTTTTGTATTAAAATAAATTTTTTGTGTGCTAGCACTGGGTCCTCTACTCTTATTTGGCTTTTCACTCAAGATCAGTGCTTTACAACTTGAGCCACACCTCCATTTCTGGCTTGGACTCTCTTGGACTTTTCTGTCCAGCCTGGCTTTGAATTACTATCTCAGCCTACTTATTAGCTAGCATTATAGGCATGAACCACTAGTACCTCGCTGTGAATTTTTTTTAAATAATTTTTTTATTGAGATTAAGTGATTATATATATTTCACAGTATTTGGCATAGTGATACTTAGTTAAAGGCACAAACACATTTTAACCTTCACAAGGCAAATTGTTATTATCATGGTCTGTAAAGTTTGTGAATTCTATAGGCTTGGACAATACAACTATTTCTTCCAAACTGGGTGATATGTACATTTCTTTCCTTTTGCTTTGTGTTAGCTGTTCCCTCTTTCCCTCTCATTCCCTCCCTCCCGTTGCTGCCCTTGAGTTGCTTAGTTCATTTTCATCGATGTCCAGTGCAGCTGATGGGACCCTCTGTTGTATTTTTTGCTGCTTCCCTCTGATTCTGTGCCCTCCTCCTAGCTTCCCTCAGATGTGCACATGTAAATACCATATATGAAGTCAAGAACATGGAGTCATTTAGAAATGATATGACAGAATAAGTGGAGGTCCTTGGTTTCTTGAGTCCTGTTTACTTTGTCATATCTCCTTGCATTTTAAATTTAACACCCACATATCAAGGAGACCATGTCTGGCTATGAATTTGTTTTTTTTTTTGTCAGTCATGAGGCTTGAACTCTGGGCCTAGGTGCTGTCCCTGTTCTCTTCAGCTCAAGGCGAGCACTCTGCTGCTTGAACTATAGTTCCACTTCCGGTTTTCTGGACGTTAATTGGAGATAAGTCTCACAGACTTTATTTCTAGGGCTGGCTTTGAACAGTGATCCTTAGATTTCAGCCTCCTGTGTAGCTAGGATTACAGGCGTGAGCCACCAATGCCCAGCTAGCTGTGAATTTTTGTATTTTAAATGAGACATAATTAAAGAACATTACCTGGATTTTGTACTCCTCTCAGTGCTATAGAGGGAACAGAAATATGGAAGTTGTGAATTTGAACTTTATTCAGTAGTCTTTTAATCATTTATAATTAAAAGTTTGCTAAATAAGATTACATTTATCTATTACAATTATATAATGTTCTGATAATTCTAAGAATGAAAAAAATTTGTTTAATTTTCTAGCTTGCAAATGTCCTGGAGATAGACTTATCCCTGGTTAAGGTATGCTATTCTTTCATGCTTTTAAATAGAAATACTGAATGGACTTTGCTAAGTGATTCTTATCTTGGTACACATAGGTGAAAGAGGCTTTGCGTTCGTTATTAGCTGCATCGGGTTGTGCACAATAAAGGGATACTTGCTAAGAAAGAAAAGGACAAGATCAGGAGCCAGCCCTAAATCAGTTTTTTCAGCTGATGGATTAAAGGCACTCACATAGTGTATACAGCCTGATTGGAGCCTTAGTTAAAACCACAACCTTGCCTTACTGGAAGCAGATGCAGCTATTGTACTGCCCAAGGTGGGAACCTTCCTTGTGGGAAGAACAGGCCTGCCCAAACTTGTCTTTCTAGTAGTGGTGTGAAAAATGTTTGCAAACCAGTAGAGGCTTAATCTGTTACATTATTTTTTTCTCTACAAGTACTCTATTTTAAATGCAAATTTCCTTTATATTCCTTCTAGAATGCTGTCTCAATGTATTGCCGATTGGGCTTTGCCCACAAAAAGGGACAAGTAATAAATTTGGATCAACTTCATTCATCATGGAAGAATGTTCCATCTGTAAACAGATTGAAGTAACTCATATTCAGTGTGACATATTAGAGTTTCCTTTTGAAAAGAATGTAGTCTTAATACTGAACTTCTGTGAATTCAGTTTGTCAGTTGAGGTGAACCGTGGCTATTAGTTGTTTTTTGTTTTTGTTTTTTTTTTTATCAGTTATGGGGCTTGAACTCTGAGCCTGGGTGCTGTCCATCAGCTCTTCAACTCAAGGGGAGTTCTCTACCACTTGAGCCATAGCGCCACTTCTGGATTTCTAGTGGTTAATTGGAGATAAAAGTCTTATGGACTTTCCCTTGACCAGGCTGGCTTTGAACCTCAGAACTCAGCCTCCTGAGTAGCTCAGATTACTGTCATGAGCCACCGGTGCCTGGCAATGTTAATATTTTGTGTGTGATGATCTCTTGTAGAATCGAATGAAAACTAAGAGCACGTTAGGAAAAAGGCATATATTTTCCAAACTTATAATTTTGAAGACTTCTTTAATTCTTGGAAGTCTGTTTTGGGGTCTTAGTTAAGAAACCTGGCTGTATGTGGCCAGTGTATGTGGCCAGTGTATGTGGCCAGTTGAAATGTTTAGGTTTCATCTCAAAGACTTAAATAAGCCAGGCACCAGTGGCTCAAGCCTGTAATCCTAGCTATTAAGGAGGCTGAGATCTGAGGATCATGGTTCAAAGCCAGCTCTGGCAGGAAAGTCCATGAGACTCTTACCTCCAATAAACTACCAGAAAACCAGAAGTGGCTCTGTGGCTCAAGTAGTAGAGCACTAGCCTTTAGCTGAAGAGCTAAGGAACAGTGCCCAGGCCCAGAGTTCAAGCCCCTTGACTCACCCAAAAAAAAAAAAAAGAGACTTGAATATAAAATTGGATTTAGATGGATTGTTTACTATTTAAGTGCTGATTTCAGTAGCTGTTTTATTTAAGACTATATGATTTTTTAAAATGTAAATGTGTTTTTCAATAACAGAAGTACTTTAGATCCACAGAAGATGCTTTTGTCATGGGATGGCGGAGAAAGTAGAAGTCCTGTTCAAGAAGCTTCTTCGGCGACTGACACTGATACAAATAGTCAAGAAGATCCAGGTAACTCAGTTTAATTTAGAGTCTATACATATATGTGGCATCTGTCCAAACGTACACTTCTTTTTTTTTTTTTGGCTGGTTTCCTAGGGCCTGGGTGCTATCCTTGAACTTTTTTATTAAGGCTGGTGCTATACCACTTGAACCACACAGCTATACTTCCACTCTTTTCTTGGTAGTTAATTGGAGATGAATCTCATGGACTTTCCCTCCCAGGCTGGCTTGGAGCCGCAAACCTCAGATCTCAGCTTCTGGGGTAGCTAGGGTTACAGGAGTGAGCCAACCGTGCCCGGCCAACCATATACTTTTTTTTTTTAATATTTTTATGATGCTTAAGTAGTTGTACAAAGGAGTTACTAGTTACCAAAGCAGTTTGTCAATACAGTGCATTCTGATCACTGTCACCCTTTTAACATTCTAATCCTCCCTCCCAACCCCCCCTTCCCTTACTTAATTTTAGGTTATGTATATATGTCTTTTAACAAAGCAGTTAATGTGTATAGTGCATCTTGATCTGTGTTGTTACTTCACCCTGCCTTCGATCCACCCTTTCCCTTATCTTTCTCAATTCTGTGGTATATACAGTGAATTCTTGCCTGCATATTCCCCACTGCCCCTGCTTCATTCTTCTATCCCTCTCCCCTTGGCCCCACCCTACCTTCTTGGGAGTACTCATTTCCTGGTACTTACTTTGTTGGGCTTTGACTGGTGGTATTTTTGTTTTTTAAAGAATTATAATATTTATACTCTCCATAGAGTTTATTTTACTTTAGTTAGTTCATTTGTAACTACATGCTTACCATTTAGTGTGTTTACTTGTAGATTTATAGGCACATTCTAGCTACCACAAATAAGGGAAATCATGCAACCCATGTTTTGCTGGGTCTGGGAAGTCTATTAATTGTTGGTGAGAATGTAAACTTGTCCAGCCATACACTTTTTTTTTTTTTTTTGGCCAGTCCTGGGGCTTGAACTCAGGGCCTGGGCACTGTCCCCGAGCTTCATTTGCTCAAGGCTAGCATTCTATCACTTGAGCCCCAGCACTACTTCTGGCTTTTTCTGTTTATGTGGTACTGAGGAATTGAACCCAGGGCTTTATGCATGCTAGGCAAGCACTCTTCCACTAGGCCACATTCCCAGGCCTCCCAGCCATACACTCTTTAACAGCGATTGTTACAGTTTTAAATTTTCTTCATCTAATAAAGTCTTTGAGTACTTACCCATGTATTGGATGTTGTGCTAAATTTTAGGGATATAAACTTGGCAAAAGTACGGTCACTCCTAGAAATTAAGATGAAGGAGAAAGAAAGGAGTGCAACCAAAAAACTTACACTGAGAGCACCAAATACTGCGCTTGAGGGTGCAAAAAGCAGAAGAGGCCTTTTGTTGACTGGGGAGGTTTGACAAGTCTTCAGGGAGATGATGTTATTTGGGTTGAAAATGAATATGAAGCCTGCTGGTCAGGGGAGGAGGCCGTTTCAGCCCCAGAGAATAGTGTGAGTGAGCCCAGAGGGAGGCTGCAGAATTTAAGGTTGGGTATGAGGAACCAGGATGGCCCTTATCCTGTTTTTATCTGTTTTCTGAGGCTGGTGACTTACCTGAAGAGCTTGAGGCAGTTAGTCTTCACAATTTTCATTACTGATTCTTAAGTTTGGTTCTTTTTAAACAAAAGGAAGTAACAAAATGTTTTGCTTAGTGGTATCTGCCTGTGGTCTCCATACTTGGGAGGCAAAGGCAGGAGGATCTTGAATTTAAAGCTAGTCTGGGCCATGTAGTAAGACATTGTTTCAAAATAAAGTCCCCCCCACCTCCTCTGCTTTGAGATAGGTCTGATTGGCACCTCTTATAAAGCTGTAATAATACTTAGAGTACTTCATAATAGGTACCAAGATTCAAAGGAAGTATTTTCTCATTGTAAACAATCATAATTTTCATTTACTTCATTTTGAATTACTTGACTTTTCAGTTCCTTGATTTTTTCTATTTCTTGATTATTTTTTTAGCTGACACAGCCAGTGTAAGCAGTTTGAGTCTGTCTACAGGATATACAAAGCGTATTGCATTCCTATTTGACTCAACTCTCACTGCATTTTTGATGATGGGAAACCTTTCACCAGTAAGTCAAGTGCTTGTTTAAATAAAAAGATGTTCCAAGTAAAGATTGGATACAAAGTAAATTATATATAATAGTATATAACATGTTTAATATATATGTGTATAGGTATGTTCATTCCTGACCTTTTTGTTCTTGATTATGATAACTTCTAGTATGTTTTACTGTTATAATTGTAGGAATTAGTTACTTACCTTATCTATCTTTAAGTTTATTTTGAAACACACAATATAATATATGAGTGACTTATTCTAAGCATAAAAAGGAAAAGAACTTTAATGCTCTGTTTCTTTCTTGCAGAATTTGAAAAGTCATGCAGTCACCATGTTTGAAGTAGGCAAACTTTCAGATGAGTCTCTGGACAGCTTTCTTATAGAATTAGAAAAGGTAACTCAAATTGAATGCTAGGGCAGGCATTTGTTGATTTGTTGATTATCATGGATTTTGACATATTCTTGCTCTTTTTTTTTTTTTTTTTTGTCAGTTGTGGGGCTTGAACTCTGGGCTTGGGTGCTATCCCTCAGCTCTTCAGCTCAAGGCTAGTACTCTACCACTTGAGCAACGGTACCACTTCCGGTTTTCTAGTGGTTTATTGGAGATAAGAGTCTCACAGACTTTCCTGCCCTTCCTGCCCGGGCTGGCTTTGAACTGTGATCCTCAGATCTCAGCCTCCTGATAGCTAGGATCACAGGCGTGAGCCACCGGTACCCTGCTTGCTCTTTGCTATCTCATTCCTCATCTTAATACTGGAGTGGTCTTTTTGACTTAAACATTCAGGGAGGAAGGAATTTTGTGATATATAACTTATCACATAAACTGATGTAATGAAAAGTGAGGTATAGAAATCGTAGTCTGTGTATGACTTACTGAATTTTTTTTCCTAAAATAATCTTCCTTTTTTTCTGGTATGACTCTGAGGTCTCCTCTTATGTATTTTTGTCTGAAGATTTTGTTCCAGTTATCTTATTTTGGAATAGTTTCCCTGGATATCATGTTTATGTCCACTTTTACTGATCTCTTACCAATCCTTTTAGCATCTTAAAGACTTTAGCCATATTTTCTCACTACATTTTTCTTTGTGAGTGTAGCGCTAGTTTTCCTTAACTCTAAATCTTTTTTCTTTTTTTGGTCGCTCATGGGGCTTGAACTCTGGGCTTGGGCGCTGTCTTTGTGCTCTTCAGCACAAGGCGAGCACTCTACTGCTTGAGCCACAGTGCTACTTCAGTTTTCTAGTGGTTTATTGGAGATAAGAGACTCATGGACTTTCCTGTGGCGCTGGCTTTGAACTGTGATCCTCAGATCTCAGCCTCCTGAGTAGCTAGGATTACAGGTGTGAGCCACCAGCACCCGGCCTCTTAACTCTAAATTTTGATGTCCTTCATTGATGTTTTTTTTATTCCATCCTGTTCTTTGTATGCAAAGTCAGTTTCTTGACTAAAAATTTTGATAGCCTGTTGTGCTTTAGTAATGAACTGTGTATATTAAATGTACTACTTAAAGAATTTATCTGATGATTCTCTAATTCCTTAAGATTTTATAAAAAAAGACCTGTAACATTTTAATGGCCTTGTCTTCATAGGTAATGTATCAGAATTTTTTTACTAGTGGGTTGCTCAAACTTTTCTCTTATACTTCAGTTTTTCCTTCCGTGCTTTATTTCTCACCTTGTCAACATCATTTCTTAAGTGTGTTGAATTTGCTATTTCTGATTTCCTGTTTTCTTACGTTAGTCTTATTAGTCATAGTGATTCTAAAATCATGTGAACTCTGTCACTCATATATCTTTATTGCTTTTACTACATTTGGAAAGCCTTTTAGTCTATAGTTCTAAAAAGTAGCTTCATAAAGCCGAGCACTGGTGGCTCATGCCTGTAATCCAAGCTACTCAGGAAGTTGAGATCTGAGGATTGTGGTTCAAAGCCAGCCCAAGCAAGAGACTCTGTGAGGCACTGTGGCTCAAATGGTAGTAGAGCACTAGCCATGAGCTGAAGATCTGAGGGACAGCGCCTAGGCCCAGAGTTCAAGCCCCACAACCAAAAAAAAAAAAAAAGTAGCTTCATCTTAATTAAGCTTAGTTGTTTGCTTTTGCTAATTTAGTGTATATTTGATTTAAATATTTCCTCTCATTGGCCTGTATTTCCATTTCGTGTGTTGTTTCTGAGATGTATGTATTTTTATGTATGAAAAAGTTCACTGACTTCTAGAGAACATGGATATAGAAGGCCTGTGAAGTCAAGAGTTTTGTCCGTTTTACCTGTTAATTTTTTCATATCTCTTGGAGAGGTCATAGTACACGGGAGGCACTTAAACTCTGGCTGTGTGGTCAGCAATAGTGGGTAGTTGTATTGAATCATGTACTCCAGTATACCTGTGACAGACACTAAACTGTGAACAAAGTAATGAGAATTGGAGGTTTAGTTGGTATCTATGGATTGTGGCACTTTTCTGAATGAAGCAGAATATGTTTTGTTTTTTTCTTCTTCTAATTTTTAAAGTAGCCTATTTGAATCATATATAATTTAGTAATTTATTTAGTTACTAAATTTATTTACTTGTTGGAGGAATTTCATAGGTGTACTAGCAAGATTCAGATTATTTGTCTCAGTATTGCCTTGAAGAATTTTGATTTATTGCTTTTCATAATGTCTAATATTCTCAAACAAATGCTTATTATTATAAATGGCATGAGAGTGGTATTTGTTGCAAAATGTATTTTCTTTTGGCTTAGGTTCAGAGCACTGGTGAAGGAGAAGCACAGCGATACTTCGATCATGCACTTACTCTGAGAAACACAATCCTCTTTCTTCGTCATAATAAAGATCTAGTCGCTCAAACTACTCAGCCAGACCAACCCAACTATGGTATGATAAAATGTAGAAGACATGTTCATATAAAACTTATTTGTTCGACATTATGCAGATCATGGTCACTTGATACTTAATGCAGTTTGTATAGGTAGAATATTGAATTTATAACGAGTTTTTGTGAATTTCCTTATCAGCTGTTTCTTTACTTTTTCTTCTTCTCATGTGCCACTAAACATTTACTGTATTTCAGTATGGCTAGTACCTACTGAAAGAGTTGCAGTGTTTATTTAAAAGATGGATAGAATCTGGAAGAGGCCATGAGGTCTGAGGAGTTAACAAGTACTGAAATGTAGTTCATGTTGGAAACATAAAATTAAGTATGATAGATTCCATTATATGAAATTAATAAGCAAGGATGACCTATTCACATACTATTATAGTATTCACTAAAGTATTTTTCTTTAAAAAGTAAAAGGAGTAGATAATCTCTGTAGTAGTTTGAATATGTTGATGTTGTTATTGTGTTAATACATACCCAGTTTTGTGATGGATACAGATCCCAAACTTGAGTTGAACTGGTTGTCTCAGAATCTGTACCCAAAGATTCTGGTTCAGTAGGTATTGGCTATAGAGGGCACGTAGGAATATATGAAAAGATGATTACTGTGCTCAGCTAGGACGTGTACTGAGGGAAGAGTGGTTCCAGGTTATATCTCAGAATCATGATGACATTTAATTGTAGTCATTCATAAATTCTGTTATCTGTTCAAGAACTGTCAGTTTTTTAGTCATGCCCATTTTCATTTCATTTCTCATAGCATCGGTTCCCCTATCAGTTCAATTTAGCCAACTGCCCAATGAGCATAAGTAAAACTACTTATGAACATAAGTAATTAAATACTAAAACTGAAAATAGTTAAGAATCACCAAATGCCTGGAGTCAGAAGTACTTACTTACAAGGATTTGTTGATGAGTAACCTTTTTATTCTACCAAATACTAAATCATGTGAATAAACAGTGCTTGACATAGCCTTGAATGTCTTTGGATATAAAATTATTGTAATTTCGGGGCGGGGGGGCAGCTTAGTGATTTATGGAGACCATGGGTTAATATATTGGGACAGTGGTGGCTCACACTTAAAATCTAGCTCCCCAGGAGGCTGAGATCTGAGAATCACGGCTCAAAGCCAGCCTGAGCAGTAAAGTCTGTGACTCTTACCTCCACTTAACCACCAGAATCCTGAAAGTGGA
The DNA here is from genome assembly GCF_019054845.1 of Dipodomys spectabilis. Taxonomy (NCBI): domain Eukaryota; kingdom Metazoa; phylum Chordata; class Mammalia; order Rodentia; family Heteromyidae; genus Dipodomys; species Dipodomys spectabilis. The sequence goes on along the minus strand of NW_024871460.1, from coordinate 3,192,090 downwards.
GCTGTGGCTCAAAAGTGGTAGATTGCTAGCCTTGAGTGAAAGAGCTTAGGGACAACACCCAGGCCTTGATTTCAAGCCCTATGACTGACCAAAAGAAAAAAAACTGTGTGTGTGTGTGTGTGTGTGTGTGTGTGTGTGTGTGTGTGTGTGTGTGTGTGTGTGTGTGTGTGTGTGTGTGTGTGTGTGTGTGTGTGTGTGTGTGTGTGTGTGTGTGTGTAATAGTTTTGTTACAGATGTCTTGCAATGCAGTGTTCTTTCCTGATTATCATAGGATTTGAGAGTGTTAGCATTAGTGACCAGCCATGTGTAACTGTTTATAGCTGAGGAAATTTAAGCTTATCCTGGTTAAATCTCCTGTCCATTTATATAGTCAGAAAAACCCTTATGATTAGTTGAGTGAAGGGCTAGGAGTGGAAGACTTCTAGCCTTGTCCCTGGGTTTTTTCCATTACTCTCATTATCTTTATCTTGAACACTGAACTTGTAATTGATTTACTCATAAATATTTTATTGCCTAGACACCTGTACCAAACTGTTTTGTGTACTGTCAAAGTTAAAGGGTAACTCTAAGCTTATTCTGTGTAAAAATAGTGTGACTCTCACCTTTAAGGTATGTTTAACATTGGCTGTGGCTGAAGCCAGTTGGAGCTTTAATTGCTAAGATAGTTGCTAGAGCTCTAGAGTTCAGTTTTGATTAATTTTCCCCTAAGACCAAACTATAATCACTTAAGAATTTCATTTTATCAAGCAGCCATTCTTACAGAACACAGAGGATGACTGACTGGGTGATGGAGTGTTCACTCTTACCGTGGAGAAGCTCATTCTGTCCATGCGGAGGGCAGCTCAGGGCATCAATTATACTACAGCTTATTCTGTTGTAGGTGCTGCTTTCTGTAGGAGCCCAGTTGATAAATGAATCATACTCGTTCTTAGAAAAGAAGTTCAATATTGGTGTCTAAAGTAATCTCATTTGAATAGAAAGATTTTCCTGTTCGTGTCACTAATAACATAGTTTGAATACATCATGTAGTATGGTGGCATTCACTGTGAGGCAAAATCTTTGATATTGTCATTAAAAACAACGGATATATGTGAAAAGGGCTAGTTTCTTAGTAATCACTTGGTTTTCAATAGCATGAGCCCACTGTTGGAAAAAAAAATACAAGCAATGTATAATCTTTATTTTTTTCAATTTCATAAGCATTTTTTCCCCAAATATTTTTTTGTTTTTCCAGCCTCTACCCCTCTACCTGTTCCTTTTTTTTTTTTTCCAGTCCTGGGGCTTGAACTCTGGGCCTGGGCGCTGTCCCTTAGCTCTTCAGCTCAAGATTAGTGCTCTACCACTTGAGCCACAGCGCCATTTCTGGCCTTTTCTATTTACATGGTGCTGAGGAATCGAACCCAGGGCCTCATGTTTGTGAGGCAAGCACTCTACCACTGAGCCACCTTCCCAGCCCTCCTCTACCTATTCTTAATGTGTGGAACAGCTACTCTCCTTACTGTACTGAGGTGAACCCAGGGCTTCATGTCAAGCTTTCTAGGCAAATGCTGTACCACATGAGCCAAGCATACATCACTGTGTTGGTTTATTGAGTGAGGTGAAGCTTGCTATTTTTTTTTTTTTTTTTGCCTGGGTCAAACTCAAACTACAATTCTCTTGATCTCTATCTCTCAAGTACCTGATATTGCAGGTGTGAGCTACCATACCTAGTCTTCACAGAATTCTTTATCTCCTTCACTAAATGTAGATTCCTGATTTTAAATAATAATTAGAATAATAAAATTTCAGAGTAAATTGCATATTATGGCCTTCCCTCTGCTAAATCATTAGGGGATTATTATATCAACTCCTACAAATTTAATTTTCATCTGTTTATCATTTATGTTTTGTTTTGTTCATAATGTTGCTAACCTTAATAACATTTTTTAATCCACAAGTACAACAACTAATTTAAGGCCATTTAATTATCCCCTTAATCTATAAGAAGCTTATCGCCTATTTTTTCATTTATGATGTTACTATTTTTAAAGAATACTATTCATCATTTATTGATGTTCCTGGAAAATTGCTCAAATTATGGGTACAGCTGTTTTTTTAATGATTAGATTAAAGTTACTTAGTCTTGTCTAGAACACCATACAAGTGGTAGTGTGTCTTTCTAAGATCATAGTATCTGGAGTGCACAATTGCTATCTAGTCTTATGTAGCCTAATATGTTTTTTGATCTTATGTGTACTTAACTGTTTTTACCCTATACTTAGAAAGCAATCTGGAGGAAGACATAATACACGAATCCTGCTTTTTATTACTATTTCCCACTAACTGCAGCATTCAGTAATGGCTGTTTCTGAATTGTAATAGTTGCAAATTGGTAATATTTTTTTTCTTCAACTCTAGTATTTCTCCATGTTTAACACCTGAAATAGGTATTGTCTTGTATTCTTAGTATGGATTTATGAAATTCCTGTTTTACAATGTTCCGCAATTAGTCATTACTATCTTGTAATTATTATATTTTATTGTTATTGTGAAGGTGATGTCCAGAGGGGTTACAGCCAGGTAATAAGTACATTTCTTTTTGAGCAGTGTCACCTCTTCCCTCACTTTCTTAATTACTTTAAGTTTTCATACTGTCTCAGATTTGTGTTCTAATTACTTACTATTCCTGTCTCCTGTGATAGGACTTTTTTTTAAAGTAGTTATTTACTGTCAAAACAGTAAGATCTGATTTTTATCCTTTGCTCATTCATCCATTTCTTTTAGGAGTTTGCTTGCTTTTTAGGGGAAATGATGTAAGAGACCTGGACCCTAGTGCTGTTTAATGCTCAGTGCTTCTCAGCCCACTCAATGGGCCTACCTGGGAAGTTGACCTAAAATTGCTTTTAATTCCAGTATCTCCTTTTGACAACAATCAGATTTGGTGTTTTCCCTGAGTATTAAGGACAGTGATGAATAAATGGCACGCTCAGCTTTTGTCTTATGGTCCAGCAGCATAGGGTACAGATTTCTAAATTAGGAATGCTTTCCCATGCACTAGAGTCAGAGCTGGTCTGTGGCTCTGTTTGTAGATTGGAAGATGGGAGAGGAGGGCACAGCTTTTGCTTCTTTAGGTATTACAACTTTTTTTTACCTTTTTTGTTGTTGATTATAGCATATTGGACCAGCGATTCCAGAAGTCAGTTCTGTCTGACTGGGATAGAGTGGAAATATGGTAAAACAAGCGTGTCTTTTAAAGGAAGCTTATGAAGAAGCATCTTTGTTTCTAGACCAGAGAATTAAAGCTTTAACTTTCTATCTTTAAATGTCTTAGTGATCTCCTAAAAGATTTGATTCTACCTTCAAAAATATTTAAAGTCTCAAGCAATGGTCAGCAGTTCATCTTTCAGCATGTTGTTCCATGTAGTCAGTGTTTATGCTGTATTCTTAATCATCACTAGGTTTTCCATTGGACCTCTTACGCTGTGAAAGCCTTCTTGGTTTGGACCCTGCAACTTGCAGCAGAGTTCTGAACAAAAACTACATGCTGCTGGTGTCCATGGCTCCTCTCACCAACGAAATCCGGCCTGTCAGCAGCTGTACCCCCCAGGTAACTCATTGGAACGATCCAGTTGGTAGTGCTATCATCTCATCAAGAAAATAAACAGTTTTACTTTCTTCATTTTCAGTTTACAGATGCCAAATACTAAAAGCACCAGTTTCTGAAGTAAATTTCTATATCTCACTGTTTTAAGAGGATGTTATATTCAGTTTCTGAAGTATAATTATATTTAATTTATAAATTGTCTAGTGGCTTGTGATACGTTACATAAAAAATAGATTTATGAGTCTGGCACCAGTGGCTCACACCTGTAATCCTAGCTACTCAGAAGGCTGAAATCTGAGGATTGCAGTTCAAAGCCAGCCTGGGCAGGAAAGTCCGTGAGACTTGTATCTCCAATTAACCACCAGGAAACTGGAAATGGCATTGTGGCTCAAGTAGGAATGCTTGCCTTGATCTGAAGAGCTCAAGGACAGTGCCCAGGCCTAAGTGCAAGGCCCACGACTGACAAAAAAATGGATTTATGTAAAAAATATTTTAAAGTGAGTGTTTTGGGATGCTTTAAGGAGAAATCTGATAATTGTTTTCAAGGAAAAGATTAATTGGGGAAATAAAATGTTTTAGAAATGGGACTGAGATGCTAAATTTGTTTAAAAGAAAAGATGGTATTTGAAAACTTGAACTCTAGATAACTGTAACATTTATATGTGAATATTACTTCTGGTATTTAGCTTTTTAGAAATAAATCAGTTCCTTCTTTTTGTATATTTAGGAAGCCAGGTATGGCTTGTGTGCTTTCAGAGTGGAGATTGTATTGCTGCTCCACCATTCTATCTGGTTTTCTAGATGTGCAGGCTTTATTGTATACAAGAAAAGAAGGAAAAGATTTTTTTTGTGTGTGTCGGTCATGGGGCCTGAACTCTGGGGCCTGGGCGCTGTCCCTCAACTCTTCAGCTCAAGGCTAATGCTCTACCACTTGAGCCACAGTGTCATTTCTGGCTTTTTCTGCTTATATGGTGCTGAGGAATCAAACCCAGGGCCTCATGCATGCAAGGCAAGCACTCTACCACTGAGCTACCTTAACAGCCCCGGAAATTTTTTTTTTTTTTAAATAGCTTACATTAGTTAATAGGGTAGCATTTTATTGTCCTTCCACACATTTATGATGTATTCTCTGTTACTCTAGGAAGGGATTCTTATGTGAAGTTGTATTTGTTGTCCATGTTTTTATAGCTGTCTCAGTGAATATACCTCCCACACCAAATTTTGGCCTGTATTTAACAGCAGTGGACATGAATTTGCATTTAACCCACCTTGCTTGTATTTTTGTTCTTTAATACAGCTTATTGACATAGAAGAAATCTATGAGCTATTTGCTGAAAATGGATGTTTTAAAAAAATTATATGAGTTTAATGATAATAAATGACTAAAACCCTAATATAGAGTTTGTTTTGTGCCAGGTATTATTTTAAGCCTTTTTGGACAATTTCATGAGATAGGTACTTCACTGATTTTGTTTTTAATTGATTGAGCAGATAAGGCACAGAAAACTTAAGTAACTGCCTTCTTAAGATGATAGAGCTGAGGCTAGGAAGCCAACACTCAATATGCAGACTACTCTAGACAGAGCCTAGTCTCTTAATTGCAGTGTTAAGATGTGCCTTCTTAGTCCTAGGGTGAAGTTGAAACTGTGTTAGTGGAACACATAGCATTTGTCTTCATAAGAATTCTGGCAATTAAAATTGGATTGAGTCATTGGCTACTTTGAAGACTATAAGATTGGTTACTTGCAAAATCTTGCTTCTTTAGGTATTACAACTTTATTTTTACCTTTTTTGTTGTTGTTGATTATAGCATATTGGACCAGCAATTCCAGAAGTCAGTTCGGTCTGGTTTAAACTGTATATTTACCATATCACTGGACAAGGACCACCGTCTCTGTTATTGTCCAAAGGTACAAGACTTCGAAAACTGCCAGGTATATTCCAGGTATGTGCATGAGTGCTCTGTCTCTCTTTGTCTCTCTGTCTCTTGTCTCTGTCTCTGTCTGTCTGTCTGTCTGTCTGTCTGTCTGTCTGTCTGTCTGTCTGTCTGTGTCTCTCCCTCTCTTTCCCTTGCCCTTTCCCTTTCCCTTTTGAGGAGTATAGAAACTAGTAAGCAATGTTTATAGATAACTTTCTTACTTTTTTGTCTTTCCTTCTCAGCACTGTTAATATGTGATTTTCTTTCTTTCTAATAGGGTTATGATCGATTACTCATAACATCTTGGGGTCATGATCCTGGGGTAGTTCCTACATCAAACGTGCTCTCAATGTTGAATGATGCTTTAACACATTCTGCGGTTTTAATTCAGGTATGTTTATTTTATTTCAAACTATCAGTTTTTACATGTTTATCATTTAGATCATAATCTGTCCAGCATTCTACTGAGTTGTAGTCAGATGTCAGTTATTTATAAAGTTGAAATGCCAGGAACCAGAAATTGGGGTTTAGTCCTGCCCTGTGATTGTGTGAAAGTGGTAGATCAACACGGACTTGGAACATGGACCTGGGTTTGAATTGTAGTCTCAACTTTAGATAGCTGTGACCAGTATTTACTTGTTTATTTTTAATTAGCTCTTTGACACTTTAAGTTGTATAATTCAGTGATTTTTTTTTTTTAGTGTTTTTGCAGATTTGACCCATCAGTATTCTCAATTTTAGAACATTTTTGTCATCTCAGAAGTGAATGCTGTAACATTTGGTTATCACTAACCTGATTTTCTCCTCCTAACCCTTCTTTCCCTTAACTCTAAACAGCACTATTGTCTTTAAAGATTTACTCTGCACGTTTCATATACATAGGACCAAATATATGGGATTGTTTTTGTTACTGGCTTGTTTCATGACATAATAAAAAGTTTATCTTATTCTAGCATATATCAGCACTATAATTCTATGGTCAGATAACATTTCATGGTACAGATGTATGTTATCCCCCCCCCCCCCCCCCCCCCCACTCATCAGTCAATGATGAACATTTTGATTTTTTCCACTTTTTGAAAAGTGCCGTTGTACACAATTGTGGGTTTTTGTGTGGACATATGTTTTCATTTCTCTTCTTTCTGAGAATAGAATTGTTGGGAAAGTAGTTCAGTGGTTACCCATTTAAGGAACTGCCAGACTTTTCTGAAGTAGTATTCCACTTTACATTCTTGTCAGGACTTGGTGTTACTTAGCTTTTAGGTTTTAGCTGTCCTGGTGAGTGTGAAGTAGTGTTTCATTATACTTTTTATTTAAATTTTGCAGATGCCTAGCAATGTTGAGTAACTTCATGTGCTTTTTGGGCTGTATGATATTTTGGTGATATTCCGTATACTTAGTTTCTCATCTATATAGTAACTCTACCTCCTGAGAGAAAGAAATCAGCATGTGCATTTTGAAGTGTGTAGGGTATTTTCTAATACAAGTTCTTGGCAGATATTTCACTAATTTTTAAAATATTGATTATTCTATGTTCTCCGCTTATTAATAGGATTATGGAAATACAGTGTGATCTCTGTCTTCAAGAAATTTAAAGCGGGGTGGGGGGGAGTTGCATAGTCAGCAGTTTCCATTTTTGCTTTGCTGTGAGGAGAATTAATTACATTGGAGGCATTGGATAGAGATCAGCGTGGATAAATCTCTGCGTAGAGGTTTCATTTTCCCTCACTGCTATTTGCTTAGCACAGGGCTTGACTCATTAGTGTCATGAAATAAATTGAATAGGAAAACAAAATGGTACAGCATATGCAGAAGATTTTTTTTTGCGGGGGGAAGGTGACTTAGAGTGTTTTGGCATTCTGGCTAGAGATGGTTCTGGTGAAGTCTTGCTGTAGAGCTTAGTGATTAACCTATAGATTGGGGGTACACTTACAGATCATAAGCAGGCCAGATGAGTATTTTAGGAATCAGCCTGGGGACTACACTGAGATTGGACAGGTCAAGGGGAAGATATTGAAGCCAGAGGACTAAATAGAAATGGTATTTCGTAGTTAGATAAGGCACAGGGATAGGTCAGTGCAGGGATTAGTAAGACGTTAAAGGAAAAAATGGATTTAGGGGCTACTGAAATATATGATGAATGGAATTGATCAGATGTTTAAGAAGTCCATGAAACAAAGAAGGAGATGATTCCTGGACATTCGGTTGTGACAGCGGAAGGGTGCTAATGAAGAGCCAACTTATTGGGCAAATGTTGTGTTGAGTTTTGGACATCTGTTGTTGAGTGTAATGTGCCTGGGGGACAGTCAGGTAGGAGAGAGACAATTGAAAATATTCTGAACTTTACAGGAGAGATGACTTAGTATCAGCCTCAGCATGTCAGTGGTAGTTGAATCCCTGAGAGGAGGAAATTAGGGAAAACTTGAAAGACAATGTGACTGGACAGGCTAGACTGCCTAAAGTCACACTTGGTCCTATCCTTATTAGTAATCTTGGACAAGTTAAAAAACCTCATGGACTTCAGTGTCATTATTGTCAACTAGAGAAAATAAAGATAGCTTGTATTTCTAAGATATTATAAATTTTATAATTTTTTATAAATCTTATGCCATATATGTTTAAGCCTTCTATCTTCATGTCTTTGTAAGTTGGTTGAATGACTGGGATGTAGAATTGACATGAAGTGCTTGGGCACATTGGTGATCTCACAGATGTTAGCTGTGTGGTAGTGGAGTGGGGGAGCAGCAATGATTATTTTTTCTGTAACTCACTGTCTGTGCCAACCATTCATTTCTTTGAGCCTCAGTTTTCCTTAATTGTAAAATGGGAGTGTGATTACAACACCTGCTCTGTAGGAACTGTTCAGGTGTCTAACCAAGTAAGATTTTTGCTGTTTTTTGGGATTGCACATATGAATAGGAAAACAAATCAGTAAGTGGCATCTTTGCTAAAAGTGACATATCTCCTTTATTATACTTTATAATGTATTATAAAATATAAAATGCATATTATTGAAGTTTAAAAATTACAGTTATGACTTTGACTAAACCTAAGTCATAAATCTATCAGAAAGAAATCTATCAGAAATATATTTAAATATTATGATTTCACAATGTGATTTGAATATGTCAACATTTCTTGAATTTGAGCAATGCCCCTTTCTCTTTTAAAGGAAAAATGGATAGTTCCTCAGTGTTTACATAAAATTTCCATTATAAATGTCCTAAATATGTAAATATAAAAATTTCATACTTTTATTACATAACTGCACCTGAAACCAAACTTAGGTATTAAAGATAAGCACAAATTTAAAACAAACTTTAGTTTGTTTTAATTGATTTTAAATTAGTTTTAATTGAACGTGATAGGTAAACCTAAATTATTCGTAATGTAGGAGTGAGGTGGGTAAAATTTAATATTTGAATTAATGGCACATTCACACTATTCAAAAATAAGATACGATAAAAGGTGAATAGAAAAAAAGTCATCCTTCTAATGCTGTCTGTCCGGATCATCATTGATTAGTGTCTGCCCTGTCTTTCTATATGCAGATGCAAGCAGTTACACACTGATTTTTCCCCATGCTTTTCCATGTGTCCATTGGAGAGTTTTTCATTTTCATTCACAGAGGGTTTTTTTTTTTTCAGATGTACTGAAAATGTGTATCAAATTTATTTACCCATTCCCCTGTTGGTGGGCGTTTTGGTTGTTTCTAGTTGTATATAATTGTACTCTCATAGCAAGTATCTTGGAATATATAGCATTTCAGTGCAAGTTTTTGAGTTTTGCATTTCTAATCTATAACATGCTATGCAATTATGGAGATTCTTGGGGAGGGCGATACTGGGGTTTGAACTCAGGATTTTGTGCTTGCTAGGTTATGAGTTGGTTATTTTTGAGATAGATTCTGGCTTTTTTGCCCAGGCTGGCGGGACCATGATCTTCCTCTTTTTACACAGGCTGGGCTGCCAGGTATGTGCTATCACACCCAGCTTTTTTTTACTTGAGATGGAATCCTGTGAGCTTTTTTTTGATGATGACGACCTCATATTGCAGTTCTCCCAATCTTCTGAGCCACTGCACCCAGCTAAAGATTCTTTCACCTCTTTCCTCTCTTAACTCCAACTAGTCTTGGTGCACATGTGCCTAATGTCATCCAGTCTTCACTTGGCTTATACCTAATTGATTTACCTATAATTTATCAGCTCTCTATTCTTTTTCGTATGCTCAATTTGAGAAACATTACATAGTAGGTTAATATACAAGATTGTTGTTGCTTGCTATAGAAAAATAGATTGCCAAAAGCACTTTGCTGTAGTATTAATGTGGAATCTACCCATCATCTTCCATAGTCTTAATTGTTTGAATGTCAGCTACTGGAAATACAGGTTTCATGTATGCCTTTCAACTTTTGTTTCTTTGTGTTTAAGGGACATGGTTTACATGGGATAGGAGAAACTGTCCATATACCATTTCCATTTGATGACACAGAGCTACAAGGAGGTACTCTTTGAATTGTATCCATTTGACTCTTATCATTAATCGTGGCAACAATTTGGTAGAAAACATAATGGAATACAGTCTTAAAATCTTTAAGTTCTAGATTTTTTTCCCCTCAGTTTTCTAAATTCAGGTCCTGATGCTTGTTAGGTAGTACTCTACCAACTAGTTGAGCCAGAACCCTTGTCAGTTGGTTTTTTTTTTTGGAGTTTTTTTCAGTATCTTTTTTTTTTTGCCTAGGCTTGGCTTCCAACTTGCTTTTGAACCAGGATTTCACTAATTTTTTTGTCTTCATCTCCTAAGGGATTACAGACATATGCCATCACACCCAGGCCCTGACTCATAGGTTTTAACCATTCAGCTATTAAAGAGTCATGTTAGAAGATAGGGCTTTTGTTTTTTAATATGCTTTTAAAGAACTGGTAGTATTCTTGTAGGACCTTTGAAAGAACAGTGGTTTGCTTTCGAGATGAAGAGAATAAGTAGGTATTTGTCTTTTTTTGTCTGTAGTTAGCCTTTTAATTTTATTGTTGTTCATTTGAAGGTTGAGAGAGAAGATAAGTTATAGAGAAAGTTCAAAGCATCCAAATCAAAAGTTTTCTCTGGGTCCTGTGATGCATGTATATAATTTCTGCATTCAGGAGGTAGAGGCAGGAGATTTGTAAATTTAAGGGCTGCCTGTGCTACATTATTTGACCCTGTCTCAAAAAAGCACAAAACAAAACAAAAGAACAGATTAAAATGTATTTTTACAGTTTAATTTGTCTATATGTCCATATAACATATGTGTGTAGACGGCACTTAAAAGTAGTTTGATATTTTAAGTTTTAGTTTTTGGAAATTTAAAAATAGATCCCAATAACATTAATATACTACTTAATAGTTCATAAAGCACTTGCATCTATTTCTCATTTCCACATTTTTGTTGTTGTCCCATTTTATTTTTGCTAATACAGGGGATTTGTGTGGATGCAGGGCTTGTGAGCAACAAAGGAAAACGGCTGTGTGTATAGCCTTTAGAAGCAGATGTGAGGTGCAGTATGCCCAGAGATTTTCTGTAAAAGCAAATTTCTATCTTAGGAGATAACTTTTCTCTTTTAAATGTTAAGAAGCTATTCAGATATTCTTTGGTATTCAGCAAGATTGATTTTAATAGCTGCCCCTTCCCTGCAAAGATTGGCAAAGCCTACGGATGCTCAAGTCCTTTGTGTAAAGTGGGGTAGGCCTTGTGCATAACCTAAATGCATCCTCTAGTTTCTATAGATTACATAACATGAACACAATGGGAATCTCTTTCTAAGTTACTTTTCTACTTTATGATTTGGGGAGAATGATAGAAATGGTGGTGTAGGTGCAGACATTTTGATATGTGGTTGTTTGATTAGAGGGCATAGAACCTACAGATGCCTTTCTCTTGCCTCTTCCCTTCCTCTTATGTGTAAAAACCCTAAGGGAAGACGTTTCTCTTCCCAGATAGCCCTACTGAAAAAAGAATACTTTTCTGCAATGATCTTTTTGTTATTTATCTAATACTTCATAAATTCTAGGGGAAAAATAATTATTTATCTAATAAGTAGATACTGATAAAAGATCTTAAATTTTATAAAATCTAAAGAATTGTTGGTAGAGACTATTGCCTGGAGAAATTGTTATGTGAATTATATAAAAGAAAATATACTCAGATTTGAGTGGATAGATCTTTCTTTTATATATTTGCATACTTATGAAACCTCTAGCTAATTTCTAAATAATTTTATTAGGCATATAATTGCTAGTAAATTGCAATTAAGTAAATTCGCATCCATTCATTAATTATAAGGACTCAAAGTAGAAAAAGAAAACTCCAACTTGTACTTAATATATTTCCTGGTTCAAGTACACCAATTTGGTATCCAAGGCAGATTAGATGCCTGAAGAGAAGCATGGAGAATTTGCCACTGATTGGCTCAGTTTGCTTACTTAGCAGGTTGTTTGTTTTGTTATAGCAGATGCCTCCTGAGGACAGTATGTCACAGGTAAACAGCTTTCTTTTCCACTCATGTATTTCGCCATTAGAATCAACTTGATAAAGCTAGTTCTAAGAATTGCTTGATAAAGTATATTTTATTTTTTAGTGATGGAATATGACTTCATGTGTATGTTGTCCTCTCTTTGTTCCTAGAATTTACGCGTGTCAATATGGGTGTTCACAAAGCATTGCAAGTATTAAGGAACAAAGTGGACTTGCAGCATTTCTGTGGCTATGTCACCATGTTGAATTCTTCTAGCCAGCTTGCAAGTAGAAAACTCAGTGATGCTTCTGATGAAAGAGGTGAGCAAACAGATGGGTTCTCTGAATTCATATCAGTGGTGTAAGTTTAATGCACTCTTAACATATTAAAAAACTCGGCAGATCTTTGTAGGAAGGGTAATTCATTAATATTGTTTTTCTTTTTCACTGAAGAGTAAGAAAATATTTTTTTCAAATATATATATATATATATATATATATATATATATATATATGTATATATATATTTGTTGTGAGAATACCGTACAGAGGAGTTACAATTATATGGGCAAGATAACGAGTACATTTCTTATCAAGCATTGTTGCCTCCTCTTTGTTTCCCCTTACCATCCCTTCCTATACTCCCCCCACCCCATTCTCGCCCCCCTCCCCCCCACCAAAGTTGTAAAGTTCGTTTTTCGACATGATGACTTGTACATCTCATTGTTGAAATGGGTCCACCTGTATCCCTAGTTAAATGATTTGTTTTTGCCCTTCCCTTCCACAAATTATACCATCAAATACAGTGAAAGCAGGGAATATATTTGTTATATTAGTTATATGTAAGTTGTTAGTTATTATATTAGATAGATAGACAGACAGACAGTAGTTGTTCAAATGGAGAGAGCACCAGTGTCTAACTAAAGAGATGCTGACCTCAGGATGGATACAGAATGGCTACTGGGCTCTAGCTCTTTATGATAACATCTGTATTTACAGGCTTTGAATTCAGTTAGCCTTAGGATGTGGTGGTTTCAAAACATCTTTGTAAAAGTGTTTCCAAAATAGACTTAATTAGTGTTTAATTTCTGCAAATTAGATTTTAGAAATATCTCTCATACAACTTCTGATGTTACCTGGATCTTTATACCTTGGATATGTTGCAACCATTTCCTGCTTAGGCTTCCTGTCTTCATCTTTCTATCTCTAATCTGTCCAGCATATTACCAGCAACTTACTATGCCACATTTTTTTCTTTCTAGTTAAATTCATGTTTGAATCACCTTCTCATGTCTACTGAGTGTTCCTGATCTCTCATAAGACTGGTTTGCTCGTGGCTTTGACTACAGATGCCACCTCTGACCTGTTAACTCTGGGAGACTTTTCAGTTCACTATGGACTGTATTTCGTGAATGTGAACTCTTGAGAAAATGTGATTGATTATTAGCTACCTTGTGAATTTGATTGGCAGATTTGAGGTAGCTATTTCTAGGTCATTTATCTTTAGTCAAAAGAGTTGGATAGCTTTCAACAGGTGACTCCAGTTATTGCAGTGGCATTTAGCACAAAAGAAGATTTAGTCATTTTTTTTAAAAAGTGTGTCTACCACAGCTGTTATTTTTGTCATTCATCCCACAAATATATAAACCATAAACATGTGTTCTAGTGCTGGAGATACTGAAGTTGTTCAGATCTGTTTTTTTTGTTGTTGTTTGGGTTTTTTTTTTAACTGTATTTTTTTTGTCTTTTTGGTACTGGGATCGAACCCAGGACATTGTACTTGCTAGGCAAGCGCTTTGCCACTGAGCTACCTCCCAGCCCTCAGATCTGTTTTTATTCCAAGGTTTGTGAAAGCCTAGTAAGGGTCAGAGAGGAGTTGTAATGTGGTGAGGGCTGCTTGCAGGACTAATGGAGGACAGAGAAGGCATACACCTCAGCCCAGCCGAGCCACCCAGGTTGGTCCTGTAGACAAGGTTCTGTTTGGACTGAGCACTGGCTTTAGGATTGTTGAATTTGTGGAGTATGACAGTCTGTAGACAGAGAGAATTAGGAAATAGTGTGGATTAGCTAAAAGAAAATTGTTAGGAAGTAGTAGTAGATGAGCAAACAAGTAGGTAAGATCTAGGAAATAAGATTTAGTAGATAAGATCTAGAAAGATGGCTTTAGTTATGTTGTAAAGGAAAGCCTAAACTTGAGTTCTGCCTAGGAGCCAGGACACTACCAAGCATCCTTAGGGGACAAAAGTTGTTTCTTTGACAGAAAATATCATTACTGCTGTCATTACTATTGCTTGCAGTCCTCTTTATGTTAGGATTGGTTTATTGAGAGTTCTGGCTGACTACTAGAATCCTAATACTGTTTGTCTTTGAAGGAGAACCCGATCTGGCTTCTTGCTCAGATGTACATGGGAGCACAGAGTCATTTGAAATGGTCATTGAGGAAGCCACTGTGGATGTGATAACAAAACAAAACTCTGGTAAGATGTTAAAAATGCGTTGCAGTTTCATTAGACTAGTTTCTCGGGCTTTACTTTTTTGTTAAGCCATTTGTCTGATACTTGTTCGAATGATCCACAGTAGGCTTTTAAAATATGAATTCTCTATGAATTATTTGCATATATTTAGAATAAGAATTCTAGCAGTATAAAGTTATAACCTCAGAATAATGACTTCATCTTCACTATTCTTGTGGTAAATATTTTTCTATATTCATTCTCTCATCTTTTGCAATATCTTTTTTTTTTTTTTTTGCACATGCCTACTTTGAACATTTGGTGAAAGCTGTGTGCTTCTCCCAGATGCATGTATACAGTCAAAAGATAGATGCTTGTGTTTTGAGGTTATTTGACTGATGGAATCCCATCTCCTTATCCTTAGCAAGCCCCTGGTAGCTATCACTGGGGTGGGAGTCCCCCATGGCTCACGTTTCTCTGTGTGTGTGTGTGTGTGTGTGTGTGTGTGTGTGTGTGTGTGTGTGTGTGTGTGTGTGTGTGTGTGTGTGTGTGTGTGTGTGTGTGTGTGTGTGTGTGTGTGTGTGTGTGTGTGTGTGTGACCTTGACAGTAAGTCTTGTATCTCATTTTTAGGTACCACTGTAGAAGCAGATTGGGTTCCTCTTGAGCTGTGCTTTGGAATTCCTTTATTCAGTTCTGAATTAAACCGGAAAGTGTGTCAGAAAATTGCTACACATGGTCTTTGCAGAAAAGAGAGGTGAGTGCATATATTCATTTTCAAGAGAGGTTATTGTTTTTGTCTCGGCTTTGCACTCTTGCTTGGCTTTTTCACATTCACTTATGGCTGGTGCTCTACTACTTGAGCCATGTCTACTTCTGGCTTCTTGCTAGCTAATCAAGATAAGAGTCTCTTGGGATTGTCTGCTCGGGCTGGCAGTCTGAGCCTCTTGCATCTAGTGTCCCGCACATCTTCAGGGTGTCAATGAAGTTACTATTTCTTACTGTTTTTATTCTATACATGAACATTGTAATTGCCTTGTAGACAATTGATCATTGAATAAAAATTAGATGTTTAAGTGTTTTTACAAAATTAAATTTTGGTAGGTCAGATGACAATCATAAGCAAACATGCTGGCAAAGTGCTATGGTAATTTATGCACTAGGTTTGGTGAAGGTGTGGCGAAATGGGCAGGTAGGGTATGAATCTAGTTTTAAATACAAAAATACTTATAGAAAATTCTTCTTGTAAAAAAAAAGAAAATTCCTCTTTCTCAGCATATTATACACTCCAGGTATATTAATAATAATGGCCTCATGTTAGAATTGAAATGACTTTCTAAAATTTTCCCTATTTCTCCATTTTCTGAAATGAGCACATATTGCTTTTTAGTGTGATATATAGGTTTGGTGTCATTTACCAACTGATCCTTTGGAGGTGGTTGCTCAGAGTTGATATGGTTGCACATTATACTTATTTCAAAATGGCCCTTTTAAACACTATTCTATTTAAACTTCATATTATTAGAACAGGCAAAAGTTTAATGAAACATTGAAAAAATATACATTTTTTAAAATTTATGTGCCAGGAGCTAGTGGCTCATGCCTGTAATCCTAGCAATTTAGGAGGCTGAGGTCTGAGGATCACAGTTTGAAGCCAGCCAGGGCAGGAAAGTCTGTGAGACTCTTATCTCCAATTAACTACTAGAAAACCAGATGTGGCACTGTGGCTCAGAGTGGTAGAGTGCTAGCCTTCAGCAAAAGAGATCAGGGACAGCACCCAGGCCCCGAGTTCAAGGCCCATGACTGAGACAACAAGAAAAATTATGTAATTATTAGATTGTATATCCATACATAGATACACTTAAATAGCTAAAATCTTCGAATTTTACTTTGTGACATTATATTTATCTTAAACCTTTAATCTCATTTTTTTAGCCTTCAAAATCTCTTACATTCCAGTAGAAAACTCTCTCTGCAAGTCCTTAACTTCGTTCACTCATTCCAGGTAACAAACCCCCAACAACCCCAGATGGCATTTGTATAGAACTTTAAGTATATAGACTCCCTCCATGCTTGTTGAGTTTCTATAGCATCAAAATATGAAATAAGCATTAATTTCATTTTGTGAACAATGACTCTGAGATTCAAGAAGTTAATTGCCTTGTACATTTCACTGGCCGAGGTCTTCATAGACCTAAGCTGGAACTGTAGGTTCCATGTAGTGTTTTGTTCAGCAGAGTTGTGTTGAGTTTGGCTGCAGCCATGTACCATGCTAGGAGCTGGGGTGCAGGTGTGCTAACTTCCACTAATGCCTTCACTGCTGGTGAGGCATCTGCTATGCCAGTGAAGGTTGATGCTGTGGACCAAGTAGAGCCAAGGATATTGAGGACTTGATATGTAGACTTTTAGGATGGACTATTTATGTTTTGAATATTTGATCCAATGTTAGAGATCGTATTTGAAGTTTTATTTACTCATTCATTCAGACTTAAGTCTACCCTGTACTAGACCCTTTGCCAAGCGCCAGGGAATGGTGACATGTAAGACTAACAGAACATGTAGAGTTCTGTAGGACAACAGTCAAACATTAAAATATGTGAGTAACTATGTTTTAGACTTTGAAGAAGTCATACTGTGATGGAATCTGAAGGAATACCTCATTTAAAAATAGAGATAGAAGCTGATTCCTACAGATGGAAAAGGGTATTCCAGGCAGAGCCTAGGAGATACTAAGATAGAATGAGGAGAGGTGAGCATGATATATGTAAACTTGAGAAACCTTCAACTGCAGAAATTGTTCTGAACCAGAAAAAGCCAGGAGTGGCGCTGTGGCTTGAGTGGTGGAATGCTAGCCTTGAGCTGAAGAGCTGAGGGACAGCGCCCAGGCCCAGAGCACAAGACCCACAACTGACCAAAAAGAAAAAAAAAAGAAATTGTTCTGAACTCAGTGTTGTAACAGATTTTTTTTTAATTAAATTTTTTTTTTTTTAGCAGTGTTCTCCTGATAGCTGATAACTTTGTAGTAGGGCCAGTTTCCGAGAGCTAACTTTTGTAATCTTAGCTTTTATTATGTCTGCTTCCAAGCACTTACTACAGTATAACTTGTTAGGTTGGTTGGGCAGATTTTGCATCTCCTGTAATATTTTGATTCCCATGAACATTTCTCAGGTAGTCAAGTTCTATCTCAGTTACAGTAAGTAAGTGGTTATGGGGTGTAGTATTGGCAAAACTGAATGTGGACATTCCTCTTGTTCCTTGGTCCTTTAGGAAGGTGCTTCATCACTGGACATTCACACAGAACCCAGCTTTTCAAGTTTGCTTTCACAGTCATCCTGTGCTGATGTGGGAGTTCCACTTCCTGCAAAAAACTTAATATTTAAAGATGGCGTCTTATCAGAATGGAATGGACGATCACCTTCCTCACTTCTTATTGCCAATCTCCATTTGCAGTAATCTGATTACATCATCTTTTGCTCACCCTTCCTGCCTTTTTTCTTTCTTAATGTTAGCTTTGTAGTGACAGCCACTAAAAAGCTGCTGATGCTGCGGCGCAGTTCTTGCCTTGCCTGATCTGATGTTAAGTGTTTGGGGACGTGTTCATGTTTTCTGAAGAGTTGTTCAGTATCGTACATCTGATCACAAAAAAGTGCTTTTTAGCAGCCACACTGTATTTTTTACCTTACGACAATCTGCATTTTTTTTTCTAAAACTAAGGATATACTTTATAGGCTTTATGATGACTGTTATGTTTATAAGCAGTCACTGAATATTGCAATGGTAATTTTATATGTTAGTTTATCAGACATAAATCTTGTTTAATTTTATATTTTGTTATCTACATTTTAGGGGATCAAGGGAGAGACAGGACTCTTCAAGGCTTCTTGATACTTAAAGTAGTAAACCTGTAAAACAGTAAACATCCATTATTGAGAAATGGTATGATGGGGCATTAAGAATTCCTGTGAGGTCTGTAAATTATGTATATTAATTGAACATAATTGAAGGTATGTAAATCAGCATAGTTTGTGTATAACTTAACCTTGATTTATAAGATCTTAATTCTGACTATTCACTGACATCCCATGAGGAGCTTTGGAAAACATTCTATTTTTAAACGATGTTTATATGTGGACTTCAGTTGTCACTCACTGTGGGCTTTATATTTTCATAGAGTCTTTATGGAAAAATAGAATTTATTTTCCACTCATAGCTGAGACTGCTGCATGTCTGATATTTTGTTTGTTTTGTAGCTTTACCAATGAATTGTTTGGGAAATTGAAGGGTTGTAATTTTAGTTTAGCACTACATATTAAAAGTAATAAGAATATGTCTTTGGATTAAAACACTTCATTGATAAGCCTAGTTTGAAGATATATTCTTAATTTGTATCTCAAATTTATGTTGATAGTTTTGGAGGAAATGAAAAGTTGAAAAATTTCAGTGTATTTCTTGAGTCACTGATTCTTTTAGTAATTCACATGTTAATTAGACAATTACAATCACCTTTTAGACTTTTCAAGTTACCTTCCTTGGGAAGTTAGTGCAGTGTTGTAGTTTACTTTAGTTGTCTAATAGGGAAATGGTTTGTTAGTTTAAAATTGTAACCAAACTAACTGGCTAAAAGCATTTATCTAAAACACTTAAAACATTAGGAAATTTGGGAATGTGATAGCCTAACTTTTTTGCTGATTAATTTTGTTATTTATCGAAATGATATTTGTGTATTTAACATACTTCTGGAAGTATATGCTTTTCTTAAAACTGTTAACATACCCATACATTTAATACCTTGATCTCTCTAGGATTGGATATTTTGGAGCAGGTTACTTTTGGCACAGGCAGTACTGTGGTTCAGTTAAATGTGATAATGTTTAGTTTGCTACTTTGTCTTACATAAGGTAGAAACCATGTGTATGTTTGTCTGTAAAAAGAAAAATGGATACTAATATTAAAATAATTTCTTATGACTGTGAGCCACTCATTGTTTTTTCAGTAATCAATACTGTACATTCCTAGTGCTATTAGTTATGTATGTATGAAACTTTCACAGTTTTTCAACTGAAAGTTGTATTTCTTTTGATCAGGGCTTTTAATAATCTCACTTTAATTTGCCTCATTTGAATTAATTATAGTTATTTATTCTTGTATTAACCATCTAAGCCAATTGTATTACATGTATACTAATAAAGAACTGAACATTTGTAGTTCTTGACAGCGAACCCAGTTATTGCTTAAAATATGGGAGTAATGTGCTTTCATATTTCCTTTAGAAATAATGGAGAAAGAAATAGAGTTAATAATGATCATGAACTTCAGGGAGAGTACTGACAAGACATGGGTTCAGCTGTGGCTTCTGGGGTTGAATGAGCAGTGTGTGTTCCAGTGTATTCACCAGGTGCTCAGCTGAAGACCTCATACTGTTACAGAGGGAGGGTTTGTTTTTTAGAGCTTTGAGTGAAATGGGAAATGCTGATGTTAGTGAATGTGGCTTTGTTTTACTCATGTAAAAATGCACCTCTTAAGTCTTACAGTTGCTGATACAGTTCAACAGAAAATAAATTTAAAATATAGACTTTGTTACTTGCCAAAGAAGATTCATGGAAAAATGTTACCTAATTATTTTGCAAATGTTTAAATCATTTGGCCTTGTACCACCCTCTCTTGTTTGTTTTTTCCCCCACCCCTTACTGAAGCTTAATCTGTGGTAAGCAAACATTTTTCAGGAACTAAGGGGAAAAAAGCTAAAGAAGAAAATGGCAAAGAATTTAGTTGGGCTAGGATTTCATCTTTCAAATGGATCTGAAGAAAGGCAATTTAATGTCATTTACAAATAAAGTCATCTGATTTTCTTAACCCCTTAAAAATAATGTTATCAGATGATTTTATATGTATCTTGGGGTGAATAATAGTGATATCTTTTACTTGATACTTTGTCTTTTTCTGCCATTCATGTTTTTTTTTTAATGTTCAGTATTTCAAACACAGTTTGTATTAAAAGATTTTAAAGTACCAAAACTATATCTGAGTACAGTGGATTGTTTTTTTGTCATGATGTTAATATTATAAAATGAGATGTATAAAATGTTGTCAATTTGATTATTGGCACATATAACATGTTTACAAATAAACTGTGGTGTTGATCAAATTCCTGTGAAAATGTGTGTAATCTGGAAATCGATTCCTTAATTTTAAATACAGCTATGCTTTCAGTTACCGTGTCCTTTCTGTGGATTTTTTTTTTTTTGTCAGTTGTGGGGCTTGAACTCTGGGCTCAGCTCTTCAAGGCTAGTGCTCGCTCTACCACTTAAGCCACAGTGCTGCTTCTGGTTTTCTGGTGGCTTATTGGAAATAAGAGTCTCAGGACTTTTCCTGCCTGGGCTGGCTTTGAACTATGATCCTCAGATCTCAGCCTCCTGAGAAGCTAGAATTACAGGTGTGAGCCACCGGTGTCTGGCATGTGCTTGCTTTTTTTTTTTTTTTTCTTGGCATCTTTTTTATTTTGTACAAATTTCATGCTTACTCTAAAGTAGAGATAGTCCGGACATAGTTGTATACCCTTTACTAAGCCTTACCTAATTTGAATACTTTATATGATCATTTGCACAATTGAACACCTCTATAAAACTACAGTCTTTTAGTAATGCTCTCCTGTTTTGAGCTAACGCATCACCCTCCTCCTCAGCAGCCTGGTCTTGTATCCTCCACACTTCTATAGTTTTCCAAGACTGTGACACCAGGCAGAGCACTGGGCTGTTCCTTTGTAAGATGTGCCTCAGTGTGGGTTTATCTGACATTGTCTCATGATTAGATTTTGGCTTTTATCAGGAAGAACACCACTGAGGCTGGTGCGTCCTTTCCAGTGTACCATATGGGGTATCTGGTGTCAGGCAATTTGTTGGTGATTTTCTCTGTTAAGATCATGTCTGCTGGGGTTTCTGCTGTTAAATTACTTTTTTCCACCTTGATCATCTGCCCTTTGGAAGAGTCACCAAGGCAAGCACACATGAATGAAGAAAAAACTTTACTTTCTGGAGGGAGAGTATTTTCAGAGTTGTTTAAAGAAAACTTGTTCTTTTCATTTTGAAATGTATTCCATCCTTTCTATTAGTGTGAACTCAGGACTATTGTCCTTTCAGTTAAAATGCAATGCTGTTGTCAGTTAATTTGTTGTACAAATATCTCAGCTTTAGCCATGGCTTTTCTAACAACTCCAAAGTTCTTTCAGTGTCCTCTCTTTTTCTTTTTTTAATTTCAAACTGTCTTTGCTTTGGTAGCCTTAAACCAGCCATTTTTCCAAGAAGTTTTGGTTTATCAGAGAACAGTTCCATTTAGGATTTTTCAGTTCAGTACAGCATGGAACTGATACAGATTGTGTAGAAAGTGTAGTTCCAAGTTTTGTGTTTTGTGACATGAGATATGTCCCTCTGTTAGTCCCAGTCAGCCGTGCAGTCACAAGGAGAGCGCTGACTGCATGCACCTGCTGTGTGCTAAGCGGTAGGGCGTGTTCAGTGCATGTCAACCTCCAGTGAGTTCAGTGTATGGAGTGATAAGCACATAATGGAAAAGATAAGAGAGGAGCTAGGTACCAGAAATGATGCAGATGGTAAGATAAAAGCATTGGGAATATGGAAATACACGTTTAATTGGGAGCAGAAAAAGAGCCTGGCTAGGCAATTGGGGAAACTCTCCCTGCCCCCACCCCCAGGTTTTGCATCCCTGGTAGCCTTGAGGAGTAGAGGGTGTTGACATGAGACATCAACTCAGGGCCCATTCCCTGAGGCAGGGAAGATTTGCACGTGAGTGGCAGATGACCCCAAAGGGCTGCATGTACCTAGAATGGATACCCAGTGAGACAAAGCTCAAGAGCTTGTCCTGCAGGCTGTATGGGGTCTCTTGAGTGTGGGGATCTGATATGGGCTGTGGGTGTCCAGTGATCTTGAGAATTACATAGCTCTCTTCTGTAGAGACACCATAACCTCAACACAGTCCACCCCTCCCCCAGGGGTCACTTTTCTGTCTACAAAGAGCTCTGCTTATTAAGATTTTTTGCCCTTGAAACTAACGAGATGAAGGACCTGATCTAAGTTTTGCAGGTTTTCAGTATTAGTACCAATCAATGTCTCACATGGAGGCAAACATTACTTCAAATTAGGGAAGTTGAAGGAGGTGTTAGCATCCATTAGTTTTAAAAGGGGGATTCCATTGTGACATAATGTTTCCATCCATAAATACAATGTATCCCACCCCTCTATCACTCTCCTGCTCCTCTTAAAACAATTTCAACAGGTTTCATTGTTCCATTTTCACATAGGCAAATAATCCATTTGAGCATCTTCATCCTCCCTCATTCTAAGGAGTTCAATTTTACAAAGGAATTAGGCCCTAATGGGTCAGAAGACAAAGATATAAAAGGAAAGACAACAAGGCTCAAAGACAGGTGAGATAAATACTGGACTTCAAGTAGCTGGCTGAACCATGGTTTGGAGGCAAGTAACAACTGCATTGTTTGTGATAACAGAAAGCTAGAAACCACCCAAAAGTTGATAGGAAGGAGGAATAAATGAAGATGCCACAGTCACATGTTTATATGCAGATGTTTCTCAGAAGTGGAAATAGGTGAGCTCTTCGTAATCCTCTGAAATGGTGACACCTGTTTCTACCCATTTTTAGCATCACATGAGGATGTTAATTGTAAGTTTGGAAATTCTTTGTGGCTCTGTGTCATTACTGTTTTCTCTGGGGTATTTGGCTCTGTGGTGCATTGAGGCTTTCCTGATCAGAAGTAAGGGATGCGTGGCTCCCAGATGGGGATCATTTGAGGGCACTCACAGCTGCCTGGATCTGGAAGTGTTTTCTCTGGGCCCAGGTAAGCGCTACATGTCAGTGGTGTGGTGGGGCACTGCTCTGTTTGTGGCTTACCATGGACTTCCAGAGAGGAGTTTTCCAGTTTCTGTCCAGGCATTAGAAGCTCCAGGATCAAATCTGGGAGCTGGGAAGGGAATGGAGTCTCCACCATCAGCCCTCCAGCTTCTCTGGCATTCTCCTTTCATGGGCCTTGTTCCCTGTCAGACTCTTCTGCAGATTCCCTTTAGTGTCCTGCCTGGAGCAGGAGTTGGGGTGAGTCGATGCTCTTTAAAATGACCTTAATTTTCTGCCAATTTCCCCTTCTTGTCTCCGCAGCGCTGTCTGCTAGTCCTGGATGTCTGTTGTCTTTCTCCGTACACAGGTGACGTGGTTATAAACCTCTCTTCGTTTCACCAGTGATTGTTTCTCGTTTAATCTTGTGGTTTTAGTGAGTGTTGTCAAAAGCAAAAAGACATTTAGCATGTGTGAATCATAAATCTTCCGCCTCATGTTTTATCAAGGAACATACACAAAATTAGAGAGAATAAAATAGTGGCGCTCCGTGTGCCTTAACGCCCAGCCTCAGTAATAACTAGTTCTCTTGTCTCGTGCACAGAACATAGAAGTTATTTACACACACACGCACACCACACACACACTTTATTTTTTGTGCCAGTATTGAGGCTTGAACTCAGGAAACCTAAGCTTGACTTTTTCTGCCCACGGCTGATGCTCTATCAACTTGAACCATGTCTCTACTTCTGACTTTTTTTTGTTTTTGTTTTTTTTTTGGGTCCGGTCGTGGGGCCTGAACTCTGGGCCTGGGCGCTGTCCCTCAGCTCTTCAGCTCAAGGCTAGCACTCTACCACTTGAGCCACAGCACCACTTCCGGCTTTTTTCTTTTTGCTTATGTGGTGCTGAGGAATCGAACCCAGGGCCTCAGGCATGCAAAGCAAGCGCTCTACTACTGAGCCACCTTCCCAGCCCCTCTACTTCTGATGTTTTACTGGTTAATTAAAGATAAAATTCTCACAGACTTTCCTTTCCTGGGCTGGCTATGAGTTTCAGTCCTCAGATCTCAGGCTCCTGAGTAGCTAGGATTATAGACATGAGCCATCAGTGCTCAGCTCCCTTCAACTTTTCCCACCACTAGATGATCCTAAGGTAAAATCTGATGATCACATAACTTTATTCCATAAGTAATTGAGACTCATTCCTAATCCTGAATTATTGGAAGTCAGAGTCTCTGGGAGGACTCACACAATACCCTTACCATGCTGTTTCTACTGACAAATAACACTGGAATTAGAAGTGGATTAATTTAGGCAAAAGAATAAAAATGGTGGTCAAATTTTAAAAGACACTAGTGAGAACACTAGACCTTACTAGCATAGGTACTATAGAATAGGTAGCTAGAATAGAATTCCAGTAGCTCAGCAAACAGGAGCAAAAATTGAAAAATGGGCTTGCATGAAGGTAAAAAGCTTCTGAAGTGAAGGATGTAGTCAGTAGGCTGAAAAATCAACCTACAGAACAAGACAGTTTTGCTAGCTATACATCTGACCAGGGACTAATAACCAGAATATACAGGGAACTTAAAAAACCTGGACACTTGTAGAATCAATAACCTGAGTAATAGATGGGAAAATGAACTGAATGAACACGAAGTACACATATATATGGAGAAATGCTCAACATGGAGCTTCCTCAAAAAACTAAGAACCACTCTGCGATCCCACAATACCACTCCTGGGCATTTATCCAAAAAAATGTAAGTCAGGACATAATAGTACTTGCAGGCCATGTTCATTGTTACTCTGTTCACAATGGCAAGCTATAGAAACCAACCAGATACCCTACAACTGATGAATTGGTGGAATATTCAGCCATTCAAAAGAATAAAATTATATCATTAGGGAAATGGGTGGCTCTGAAAAAAACATATTCAAATAAGCCAGGCTCAGAAGGTCAAAGGTCACCTCTCTCTCTTTTTCTCTCTCACTCACTCATGTGGATGTTAGATCTAAAATATCATATTTGTGAACACACACAGGATCCTTGACCATAAAGATAACCAATGAGGAGTATTTATACAGGATCCTTGACCATAAAGATAACCAATGAGGAGTATTTATTTATCTAATCTCAGGCAGAATTTTTGAACAGAAATTTACCTTGATGTCATTCTTGATAATCTGTCCTTAGAACACAATTGTACAGTAAGTAAATCAAGAATGTCAAAAGGTCATGGCTGCCCAGTTAAACTTGGCTTTTAGTTTTCTTTCTCATATGTTTTGATTGTTCGCTTTTTAAGTCACCATAGAACTTCCTGGCAGGATGGGGTCAGGCCAGACAAAGCTCAGGCTGCAGCCACAGAGGGCTGAGTCTTCATGCTGACTTCCTTGGCAGGTTCTCCTCTTCCAGTGGGTGGCAGTGTTTCACTTTTTAATCCTTCTATCCTTGTCATCCTTTTAATCTTCAGAAGAAATTAATCCTCAACTTGCATAAGTGTAGCACACTTTTAAAAGGAGTAGGCACAAGTCCTTTACACCCCAACTTTCACTTCCAGCCCTTAGTTTTGTTAACGTTTTGGTTGTGTTTACTTAGAAAACAGCTTTGAGGCCATTGGGACTTGATATTCAGGACAGGCTGTGGGAACACTGTCAGGAGAATGGTCTCAGAGTGTGTTTGAATTGGCCATACTGTTAGTCTGCCCAGCCCCTGTACCTCCTCTTCTTACCTGCTTTATTCTGGGAATCACTTGTGTCCTGCATCAGGAACAAAGCCTAACTCAGCGCTGACACCACCAAGTTCAGAGGATGAGTCTATGGGACAAGAGTGTGTGAGTCAATGTAGTAGTGTAGAGAGACTCCTGAGCCTCTAACTTAATAAAAAAAAAAATCCACTTGTATTAGATTCCTATTGCTGTACAATAAATGACCACAACTTCAGTGGTTTAAAGCAACTTTATCTATCTATCTATCTGTCTGTCTATCTGTCTGTCTGTCTGTCTGCCTGCCTGCCTGTCCGTCTTTCTGTTTATTGATTGATTGATGGATGGATTGTGTGGCTATTGGGGACTGAACTCAAGGCCTCCCTTAGCCTTTTGTTTAAGGCTTGTGATCTACCACTTGAGGCACAGCTCCACTTCTATTTGGTGGCTAATTGGAGATAAGAATCTCACTGACTTTCCTGCTCAAGTTGGCTTTAAATCATGATCCTCAGATTTCAGACTTCGGAATAGCTAGAATTACAGGCATGAATCACTGGCACGTGGCAACATCCTTTTATTTATTCACAGCTCTAAGGGTCTGAGTTTGTGTATGGCTTCTTTGTGTCTGACCTCCATACCCACCTATCTTGGAACTCATATTCATACAATCTATTCATAGCAGTGCCAAAATAAGTATTAAGTTGATTAACAGAATTACTAACATATACCAGGGGTAGGGTCTTGGGAGCTGCTATAAACTGATGTTTGCAACTACCCCAAGGTCATAGGTTGATGGTGTTAGGAGACAGGGATTGGGGGAGGTGACTGAAGTCTGGAGGGCAGAGACCTTGTGAATAGCATTGGTCCCTTTATAAAAAGGGACCCTAGGTTATGGGCCATCATAGTGAGAAGACAGTTGGCTGTGAACCAGGAAGCTGTCACCACACATTGAATCTTCCAGAACTTTGTGGGACTTTGTGGAGTTTCCATAATGGGGAGAAATAAATCTCTGTAGTTTATAAGCCAACTAGACTATGGTATTTTGTTACAGCAGCCAGAGAAAATGAAGACAAAATCTGTCTTAGAATTCTACCACAATATGGTGTTAGTTCCTGCCCTCAAGGGGAATTCAGGGAGGGAATTCTCTTTGGGTAAACTAGGGGAAAAGGTGCCATTTGAATAGCTTCAGTAAGCTGATCTGAGGATCACCCCAGTCAACAAAGTCTGTTAGACTCTTATCTCCAATTAACAACCAGGAAACCAGAAATGGTGCTGTGTCCCAAAGTGGTGCTAGCCTTGAGCATGAAGCGCTTTATGTAACTAACCCCTCTGTAATCACCTTTGGGAAAAAAAGAATTGCATCAGTTTATCAAGCAGTAGCTTAAAGCAATAGCTAATGTTTATCAAGCAGTAGTTATGGACCAAGTTCTTTACATGTAGCATCTTACTGGAAACTTGCAGGGGAATGATCATGATCTGAAATGATACTTCAGGAATCAGGATGGCCAGGTTTTGCCTGGACTCCATCATCTCTCTCCTGTGAGTGTGGAGCGTCTTTGTAGGACTATCCCCAGTAAGAAGCAACTACAGAATGGGAAACAGCCTTGCCCCAGTGCAGAGCTAAGGGCTGGGTCAGGAACATGACTTAGGTATACCAAAGCAAATGTTCCTAGCCAAAATGATGAGATCTAGAGAATGTGAAGAAGGAATATGACCTTGTCTATGCGTGGGAAACAGACATTGGACAGTTTCCAGCACAGAAAATGGAGGCTGGAAGAGGGTGAGTCCCAGAGAGGTGGGAGGGGAGAGGGAGAGTTAGAGAGGGAGGAAGAGATGGCAAGAGGGAGGGGAGAGGAGAGGAGAGAGGAAAGGAAGGAGAGAGGAGAAAGTCAGTTCTGGGATCCTCTGATGGCTGTAACCTTGGTGGTCAGTGGATGTGGGCTTTTGATGAATAGTTAGCCATTGTGTCTCCTGTACTTCTTCCTCAAATGCATACATAACTAACACCATTTTGGTGACTACTATCCAGCCTGCAAATGAAATAAGTCTGTGATTTAAAGAAGCTTATAGGACTCAGGCTCAGGACTCTATCATTAAAGAACTAGCTAGTCTATGATTGAGGAACTAGCGTCTGAGTTTCCTTCCCTGGCTGCATTTTGGAGACTGAGACCTTCCAGCACTGAGCACTGCCAAGGCAGCTTTAAAGCAAAGGAACTCTGCCGGGACGCAGCATATCCCCGGCTTAACAAGCTCATTTTTTAGTTTCAGTTACTTTGTCTTGAATGATGGAGTTAGAGCTGTTTCTTTTGCTTCTAGCAGTTCCATACAAAGGACAAGTAACAGTGCAGCTGCACTTGTTCTCAGAGGAGGGGATAGTCTAGAAACTTGGATCATTGGGTCATTCATTCCCAAACACTGAATGCCTTCTTGTTTTCCACACACGATTTTAGAAGCTGAAGATGGAGTAGCAGCAGTTAAACAAGGCAGACAGAAATCGCTGACCCTTCACAGGTCTTATATCCCAAGGGAAAAGGGACAAAAAGAGACAAAGACGTAAAATATTGTCAGGCATAGTAGTGTGCGACTGTAATCTCAGCTACTCTAAAGTCTGAGGCGGGAGAATCTAGCCCTTCTGCTTCTACCAAAGTTAGTGAGACCCTATTTCAAAACAAAAATGCAAGCTAAAGGGGTAAGGAGGTAGTTCAGGTAGTAGAGAACTTGCCTAGCATTCATAAAGCATTGAGTTCAAATTTCAGACTGAAATAAAAAAGATTCAATAAAGCCTGTGCAGTGAGGAAGGTGGCAAAGCCATTGCAGTTTGGCCGAAAGGGGAGGTTTTGGTCACAGGCTCACTATCTTAGTGCCTTAAGAAAATACCACAAGGGGCTAGCTACTCAGGAGGCTGAGATCTGAGGATCACCATGCAAAGCCAGCCCTGGCAGGAAGGTCTGTGAGACTCTTATCTTCAATTAAATATCAGAAAACTGGAAGTGGTGCTGTGGCTCAAGTGGTAGAGCACTTGCCTTGAGATGAAGAGCTGAGGGACAGTGCCCAGGCCCAGAGTTCAAGCCCTACAACCGACAAAAAAAAAAAAAAAAAACAAGGGTGAGAATATTGAAGGAAGTGACAACTCCTTTGTATAACTACTTAATGCTAATTTTAAAAAGTTATAATACAATAATAATTAAAATATTGCCAATAAAAATAAAAAAGTAGTACCATAAATGGGGACCAAAGCGGGCTCCATTTCCTTCCGAACAGCTGAGAAACACAACCAGGGACTGGCCCACAAGAAGTATGTGAATTCTGGGAATCCCAGTTATAAATGTGATTAGTCTGCAGATATCTGTGGAAAAGCAAGTTAATGAACAATTTTTGATTCTCTACAAGTACCCAGAGATACGTGAATTGTGGCATATCCTCAAAGTTAATTATTTCATCAACCTCTAACTACAGTTGGTTATTTTAGTTGTTACAATTATGGTGTTCTTTTTCTTCCACACAAAATAGAAATATACTCTATGAACTTAAATAGATGATTACATTTTCCAAGCCCAATACAGTCATATAAAATCAATGTATTTGAAGCATTCATCATTTAAAAAAATCTAGCAAAGAATCAAAAACTAATGAAAAGCTTCAAAGCAAAACTGACCTAAAAGGACTTTATACATTTTGGTAGATTAGAGGAACATTTAATAAAGATTCATGTAACATATCTCTGAGAGGTGGGTTTTGGGAATTAGACTATGTTAGAACCATAGTTTGAGTAAGAGTCAGGAGTTTTGAGCAATATATTAATGATCCTCATGTCAGTCTGAGACCAAGTTTGCAAGTCATTTTGTTGGACAAATTTGCATTATACACAGAGAGAATCTTCTGCTTTCCTGTTTCTCTTCTTCCCAAAGGGTTAGTTGGAGAGGAAAAGGAGGAAGAGGAGGAGCAGGAGGAGAAGGAGGAGGAGGAGAAGGAGGAGGAAGAGGAGAAGAAAAAGGAAGAGAAGGAAGAGAAGGGCATGATGCTTATCGTCAACTCAGAGGTTTTTTTGGAAAAGAGCATTCCATCCCAAATTGATTCACACCGTGATGCAGTTCTTTTGTTAGCTCCTTGGGGTCACTGTGCCAAATTAACACAAATTGTATGGCTTGAAACAGCAGAAAATGATTCTCAGACTGGAGCCTTGAAGCTTTTGATCAAGGTATCATTAGCAGGGTCATAATCTTTGACAACAGAGTGTCAGCATTTCTTAGGGCACTTGAGGAAAGGGTGCTCAGTCAGCATGAGCTGGTGGCTCCTTTAGCTTAGGAATTGATCCAGATTGATCTACAATGGTTTAGTAATCTCATTCTTTTGTTCTGTAACTAATCTGGGAGTTTCCATGAGATCCGGTTTTGGCTAATGAAATGAAAGAAGTGTGTGTGTGTGTGTGTGTGTGTGTGTGTGTGTGTGTCTGTCTGTCTGTCTTGGGGCTTGAACTCAGGGCTTAAGTGTTGTTCCCTGAGCTTCTAGGCTAGTGCTTTACCACTTGAGCCACAGCTCTACTCTGGTGCGCATGCACGTGATTTCTCTCTTTGTGAGGAGAGACGTTTGGTTTTTTTGTTTGTTTGTTTGTTTTCTTGCTCAGAATTTGCAATGTGATGTCCGGCGATGCAGCAATCATTTTACAACCATAAATGTAAAAAAATTACCAACAACTAACGACCACGGTGGAAGACAGAGCAGGGTCCCTGGGGTCATCACCAAGCAGCTGAAGCCACATCTGGATTCCATGGTAAACATTCTTGCTTATATTTGAGACTCTCTAAATTGAGTTGTTTAGTATTTGCAGCTAAACCTATTTCTAAAAGATGCAGATCAGAAAGTAAAGAATTACGGTACCTAAACATCAAAAGGAAATGAACCCAGGCCCATTATAATTGAAGGAAATTGGTTAGCCACGTGACTAATTGTTTCCTATCAGAAATGGCAGAGGTGGGGCACGCGGCAGTGAGGCTCTCTAGAGAAACAGAACCAATAGGTTTATAGGTTATGTGTACATGTGGGTATGTGCAACCCCCTCTCCCTCCCCCCTCCCCGTTTTAACTCAAGGGATTGACCCATTAATCCTGAAATGTACAGGGCAGGCTGTGTATAGAAACTCAGGCAAGGTGTTCAGGGAACAGTCAGCAGGCAGAATTCCTTCTCTGGGAAACCTCAGTGTTAGCTCTCAGGCCTTTATGTAATCAAGTGAAATCCATTCACAGGGTCACGTGTTCAGTGTAGCCTATTATTTAACATCCATTGAGGGTAGATGTTAATCTCATCTCTAAGATGCTCACTGCAATGTTTAGACTTACGTTTGCCCAAACAGCTGGGCATCAATATCAGAGGTGACATTCCTTGGGAGAGAGGCTTGAAGTCTGATAGACAATGTCTTTCAGTGTCAAATCTGCTTTGAAGCACCTCAGGAACATAAGCATATTGTTGTGGTTCATGGGAATTTCTTTTCTTTTTCCTTTTTAATCTCTCACGGGGCTTGAACTTAGGGCCTACATGCTGTCCCTGAGCGATTCTGCTCCAGGCTCATTTTGAGCCACAGCACCACTTCTGGTTTTGGGGTAGTTAATTGGAAATGAGAGTCTTAGCAACTTTGCTGCTAGGGCTGGCTTTGAACCATGATCCTCAAATCTCAGCCTCTTGAGTAGCTAGGATTATAGGCATAAGCCACTAGTGCCTGACTCCAAATTTTCGTTTTTTGGTTGTTTTTTTTTTTGGCATGTGTGTCAGTGACAATCAATAAATAAATAGTTTTCCTTCTAATGAACAATTGGCACTAACCTTCAGGATTACTTTGTTTGATATCGGCTACAGCTTCTTTAATATTAGGAGGCAAAAGAACCAAAGCCAAGTGAGACAAGAAGTAATGTGTGTCTCTAAATAGTAGCCAGATCATGTTGGGGCACATTCTGTCTAAGACGAGCCTGAGGAGTGCAGGTAGGAGAGTGTGGGTGAGGAGGGACTGGGCGGGGAGTGGGGGTGAGCCACCTCGAACCTCAGCAGACACTTTGCACAGGCAGGGTCATGGCCATTTCCCACAAATAGCATCGTCTGTCCCCTTAAGTTAAGGCCATTGATTTGGATCTTCTGGTTTTATCTCTTTGCTTGGGTAAAGTAGTTGACAGTTTTAAGCCTGTTGGAGTGTTAGAAGCATAAGGATTTATTCACAGATTTCAGGAACCTTATAATTAAAATAACCTCTATTACCACCAAGGATCTGGGAGACATTTTCCATGTGAAGAATGGGATGTGGATGGTACTCGAGGGGAAGAAACTGTGAGCCAACAGAGCATGATGAAGATGTGGGTGACGGGAACAATTTAGGGAGGGAAAAGATCAGATGGAAAGTTCTCAGCAAGCATGAGAAAGCAGGTAATAGTTTTGGATGTAGTATTGGTTTGAGGAAATTAAGATGCTACAAATACTATGTGTGTGTGTGCGCGTGTGTGTGTGTGTGTGTGCGGGGGGGGGGCAGGTAGGGGTGTGTGTGTGTGTGCACGCATGTGTGTGGGCATGCATGAGCATGCCTACCTGGGACTTGAATTCAGCGCTTGGGTGTTATTTCCTGAGCTTCTAGGCTAGTGCTGTACCACTTGAGCCACCGCTCCACTTTGGTCTTGATAGTTAATTAGAGATAAAAATTAATTGAAAATAAGAGTTGATTGGAGATAAGCTTTTCTGCCTGGGCTGGCTTCAAATTGTGATCCTCAGATCTCCGCTTCCTGAGTAGGATTACTAGCCTCTCTCCCGCCAGTGCCCAGCTTCTAACTTGGTTTTTAAAAACTCAAACCGAAATGGAGAGGCTATCTTGATGTGTGGGAAGAGTGCTACTGTCGACTTGTCGGGCCATACCAAGCCAAGGACAAATTGGGTCTGGTGACATTAAGGTACTAAGTTACTGAGGGAAAGAAATTCAATGATGAAACAATACATTGAATAAATATAATTTGAATACTGAAGAACTATGAGGAACTGTTGGGAGAAATGAGTACAGCTTATTTTATTAATTTTCTAGAGTTTCCATAACCAAACAACATACACTGCCCAAGCAGTTTTGCTGTCTGTGTAGGACCTTGTATGTGTGTGTGTGTGTGTGTGTGTGTGTGTGTGTGTGAGAGAGAGAGAGAGAGAGAGAGACAGAGAGAGAGAGAGGAAAGGAGAGAAGAGAGCAGAAAGTCAGAGATCTGCTGTCTCCTCTTTTTATAACAATATCAATCTTATCAGAGCAATACTCGTTACCCAATATTGCCTCAATTATGTCTTTAAAATCTCTGAACAGTCACATTGGGGATTCAGACTGAGGTAGCTCCATTGTGGGGTACACAGTTCAATCTATAATACTCTTTTGCAAATATTTCTACAAGATGACAAAAGAAGATGTTGATCCATTGCAAGAAGTAAAATACCAAGGAAAAGATAAACACATAAACTAGATGCTTTTTTTTAAACCTACATACAACCATTGTATTTATTTATTTATTTTCAGGAAAAATGTTACCTAGAGTACCAATGAATACCTAGTTTGTTGCTTGTGGGGGGGGGGGTTGTCGGATGTGGGGCTTAAACTCTGGGCCTGGATGCTGTCCCTCAGCTCTTCAGCTCAAGGCTAGTGCTCTACCACTTGAGCCACAGCGCCACTTCCAGTTTTCTGGTGGTTTATTGGAGATAAGAGTCTCACAGACCTTCCTGCCCGGGCTGGCTTTGAACTGCGATCCTTAGATCTCAGCCTCCTGAGTAGCTAGGATTATGGGTGTGAGCCACAAGCACCTGGCATTTGTTGCTTTTTTAAATTCCTAGTGTTTGTAAATAGTTATAGTCTTATTATATCGTTAAATATAAGATTAAAAACAAATCTGCTTTTATGATTAAGATCAGGTTACCCATCCCCTCTTCAGTGATATTAAAACCTGCATGAGACTGCCCAACCCCCATCTCCATCTACTGCCAAAACATCGCCATCATCCCCAAAGGAAAACCCATGCCTACTAACCCAGTTCCTTTGCTTTCTACCAACGAATCTGCCTTGTGTCCTATGAACTTGCCTATTCTGGTCATTGTATAACATAGGATCCTATAATGTGTGACCTTTTATGTCTGGCTTCTTCAGGTTCATTGATGTTGGAGTATGTTTCAGCCCTTCATTCTTCTTTTATGGTGGAGTTATATCCTATTGCACATGGATGTGTATTTGTTTCTTCTATTCATCTCCTGTTGGATACTTGTGTTGTTTATGATTTGGCTATTGTGAATAGGACCATAATCTTTCACTTACTTTTGCAGGCAGCATTCTAGATTAACCTTTGTCAGCGCTAGGTTGGTAGGCATTTTGCT
The DNA here is from genome assembly GCF_019054845.1 of Dipodomys spectabilis. Lineage (NCBI taxonomy): Eukaryota > Metazoa > Chordata > Mammalia > Rodentia > Heteromyidae > Dipodomys > Dipodomys spectabilis. Next base: position 3,157,724 of record NW_024871460.1, on the reverse strand, counting down.
TTCTCCTTGAGTGATGTGTTTTAGGAGAACCTTTAGTCGGCCTGGCTTATTCTTCATCTTTCCTTTGTGGTTGAGTTGCATCATGGTCCTGTCAGGCTGGAATCTTATAGTCTTGCCTGACCCATTCCCTGCCAACTTGCTAAAAGCCAACATTCCCTGAGCAGCTGAAATTGCTCAGGGATTTTTATTTTGAGCCATAAAAGAAAATTGAAAACATTGAACAGCCAAGTTCTCAGTAAAATGCTTGGTGTTTATTACATTGGGCAGAAATGCAACAATATTCACTAGGAAATAAATGTATCCTTTTCTCCTTAAGAAAGAATCATTCTGTGTTTTCTATTTTCAAATGCCAAAGACTATTTGCTTTGAAGTGCATTGACCTTTAATAATTGGAAATGCCAGTAAAATTTATTCAACCCGTGTTTATATTCTTGTCAATTAAGCAAAGTGAACATGATAAAAGCATTTAAAAAAAATCTCAAAGATCTTTTTTTGGATAGTGAAAATAGTTGTAGATCGCATAAAAGATTTAGATAAACATAAAGGAGCTGCAGGAAACCACCTATAAATCTCAAAGACTGACCAGTGCATATTCATGAGGTTTTGTATCTGAGGCTGGTGGCAGATTTGGGGGGTTGCCTCAGAGCCCTGTCTGTGCTGCTGGCCCCTTCCTGTTCAAGAGGGTCAAGGTCAAGTCTCCCAGTGATTGCCTGTGTCAGATAACCCTGGCTAAGCATCATCTTGGCCCATCCAATTCCTTGCCTGCTTCTTCTAACATCATAGTTTGTCACCTTGATAATACAGCTCCCATCAGCTGCTTCTTTATATACGTAAGAACTTTATAAAAAAAACAAGGAACAGCCGGGCGCCGGTGGCTCACACCTGTAATCCTATCTACTCAGGAGGCTGAGATCTGAGGATCACGATTCAAAGCCAGCCCGGGCAGGAAAGTCCATGAAACTCTTATCTCCAATAAACCACCAGAAAACCAGAAGTGGCACTGTGGCTCAACGGTAGAGCACTCGCCTTGAGCTGAAGAGCACGGGGCAGCGCCCAAGCCCAGAATTCAAGCCCCACACTGACAAAAAAAAACAAAAAGAAAAACAACCCCCCCCCCACAAGAACAAGGAAAACATTTATTTTTAGATATGCAAGTGAGATGTTCTGAGCTTAAAATGACTATTTTCTAGCTGAATGAGCAACCTCCATCAATCAACCTATCCATCAGGTTGTCAATCAATCATTTTGGTCCTCTTGCACAGAAAAGGTTGTCTTACAGAAAAGGGGACAGCACTGATGGGAAATTATCAGAGTTCTGCTGTCTGGCAGCCTTCTTCTGCTTACTTGTGTTGGCTGCCCAGTCTTGATCAGCAGGCTGAGGCTGAGGGAATCTGGCAGAGCTCTCAGAATGCACGTTTACCCCAGGTCTAGCCTGGCAGCACAGACTGCTCTTCTTCCATTACACATTTCTTGAGCACCTATCAGAAAACATGTTCAGCACCATTAGCCATTAGAGAGGCACAAATTAGACCCATAAAGAAATAGTACTGTACACCTTTTAGAATGCTCAGATAAAAAGCAGTGATGGCACTAAATTGTTGGCAAGGATGTGGGGAAATGATTAGAAATGGTCTGTTAGTGGCGGGCAGGGACTCTAGAATGGTTCAGCTGCTCTGGAAAAGAGGCTCTTCCAACTCTAAAGATGCACCACAAGATCCAGCAACTGCATTCCTGGCATTTATATCAGGGAAAGGAAAATGTGGGCTTGCATAAAACTCTCCCCACAATTTTATTTATAGTCCTCAATGGGAAACAACCCAAATATCCTCCCATGGCTTAATGGTGAAACCAACCATGAGGTATCCATAAAGCAGAATACTACACAGTCTCATTTGAAGGTTTTTTTTTTTTTTTTTTTGGCATGGGGGGAGGTGGGCTGGGTGCTAATACTAGGTCTTGAACTTGGAACGCCTTGATCTTTTTTACTCAAGACTGATGTTATACCACTTGAATCACAGTTCCACTTCCAGCTTTTTTGCTGGTTTACTGGAGGTAAAAGCCACTCCAATTTGTCTGCTCTGGCTGTCTTTGAACCTTGATCCTCGGACCTCAGCCTCCTGAATCACTAGCATTATAGGCATAGGCCTCTGGCACCGACCTGTGGATTGCTCTTGTTTTTGTTTTTTGTTGATCGTGGGGCTTGAACTTGGGCCTGGACACTGTCCCTCAGCTCTTCAGCTCAAGGCCAGTACTGTACCACTTGAGCCACAGCGCCACTTCTGGTTTTCTGGTGGTTTATTGGAGTCAACAGTCTCACAGACTTTCCTGCTGGGGCTGGCTTTGAACAGTGGTCCTCAGATCTCAGCCTCCTCAGTAGCTAGGATTACAGGCATGAGCCACAGGTGCCAGTCCCCCGCCAGTACTGAGGATAGGCTGGGAATGGTCACTCTACAAATGCTTCAGAAACCGTTTGCATATTCTTAAGCCTGGAGGTAAATTAATAACAATGATCATTTAGTTGGGGGGAAGTCACTTTTCCCTGCCCTGGAGGACTGAGCAAGAGATGTGCACAAAAGTTAAACTAGATGTGGAAACCAAGGCGGGGGCCCAGAACAGGCCCAGCTGGCCCTCCTGGTGGGCGATGGTTCTACCTGGTCCATTTCAGCTGCTCTGCTGAGCCAGTTCCACTCTCTTGTGTTTTTAGAATAGCATATGCTGTTCCTTCTGCTGATACTCGCTTCCATCTTTCCACCCTTCCCCTGCCCCCAAGTAATGTATACACTTACGACTTAAACCAAACAGAAGACTATAGAGTAAGAGAGGGAAGTTCACATAAACCTCCCAGCTGCGTTCCCCAGACTTGGGTCGAGGGCGATATGATGGGTCTCCTCCCAACTTTTTTTTTTTTTTTAAAGTATATATATTTTATTGTAAAGCTACTGTACAGAGGGGTTACAGTTACATGAGTAAGGTAATGAGTACATTTCCTATTGAACATTGTTATCTCCTCCTTTGTTTTTTCCCTACCATCCCTTCCCTCCCCACATCTACAACTACCTGCCCCCCCCCCCAAGTTGTAAAGTTCGTTTTCAACATAGTGTCTTGTACATCTCATTGTTACAATGGGTCAACCTATATTCTTGCTTCAGCATTTTGTTATTTCCCTTCCCCTCCCCAAATTGGAAAAATGTATATACAAAACGCAGGGCACCGGAATGGTTTCTTTATTCATTATTCTGTCTACGAGTGGCTTTTCCCCCTCTGCAGATCACATCATGAGCATCTTTCCACATGGTCTGTCTGGCCCCACTGACGCTCCCATCGTCTGTTGACACCTGTCTTATCACTTCAGCCCGCACACGGGCTCCTGACTAAGATGCTTATTGGCAGCTCCACAATCATGTCAACTCTAGGCTGGCTGTAAAGAGAAACACATGTTATAAAACTCAGTTTTGTAACAAAGAGGTACCATTTACTGACAGGGTCTTGAGATGTTGATGGAACTCAAGATCAGGGTTGAAATAAGAGAAAATGCAACAAGAATCTGGCCTTCCCCTTGTCAAGCCTATTCTAGTCTTCTGTCTTTTCAAATTTGTTTCCTCTGTGTTTCAGTCTAGCTTGAAGAGCATCTGCATTACCTATTATAGAGGAACCTGATCTCTGCCCCACCCCCTTTCTCAGTTTCCATATTCTCAACGAAGGAGATTATGGCTACCCCATCCCTGATCCCAGACCAGTTGTAGCTGTTCATGTTACAAAAACTGACCACTCCCACAACAAATGGGAAACGAGAGAAATGTGTCACACGGTGGGCTGGGCCGGGTGGCCAGATGGTCTGCAATCTTCCTCCGTCACCCAGCTGAGGAAGGCAGGGCAGGAACTCACTGTGAGTTCCAAGAGCCCATGTGTTTGTCTCCAGCCCTGCTGGAGAGGAAGCCACGTAGAAGTGGCATAGCTTGGAGCCGGCACGCAGGGCGTGTGTGGGGAATGAGTGAACAGGTCCACTCACTGGAGCTCTTCTCCCATGCAGGTCTTTCTCCAGAGAACCCAGAGATCCCCCTTCATAGTTCCTATTCTAAAGCCCAGGTTCACTTTGCAAAACTGCAAGGAACAGCTCAGACCCTCCACGACAGAGGCTCACAGATGTCCCCAAACCTCTTCTTTTTTAAAATATTTTTTATTGTGAAAATACTGTACAGAGGGGTTACAATAAAATGGGCAAGATAACGAGTACATTTCTTATCAAGCATTGTTGCCTCCTCCTTTGTTTCCTCTTCCCATCCCTTCCCATACCCCCCCTCCCAATACTACCCCCCCCACCAAAGTTGTAAAGTTTGTTTTTCAACATAACGACTTGTACATCTCATTGTTGCAATGAGTCCACCTGTATCCCTAGTTAAATGATTCGTTTTTTTCTCTTCCCCTCCACAAATTATATCAACATCAAATACAGTGAAAACAGAGGTTATACTGAGGGGGAGGGACATACAAAGCAACAAAGAAATCATCTTATAAATATGTTAGAAACAATTGCATGAAAGAAAAAAAAACATTTGAATACTTATCATGGGGTTCATTTCCCTAACATCACCTTATCTGACCTTTTCTGCTTGACTCAGACATATACTAGATATTGCAAATAAGGGAAACAATGGGATCTATGTTTCTTTGGGCCTGGCTTATTTCACTTAATGTAATTTTTTCCAAGTCTTTCCATTTCCTAAAATATGGGGCAATGTCTTTCTTTCTGATGGAGGCATAGAATTCCATTGTGTATATATACCACATTTTCTTGATCCATTCATCTACTGAGGGACATCTGGGTTGGTTCCATATCTTAGCTATGGTAAATAATGCTGCAATAAATATTGCTTCTTGTTGGAAAGACTAGACTAGGTTCTCCAACCCTCTTGCTTCGGCAGAGATAGGGGGGTCTGGGGGAGGGTATTCTGCCTCTGTAATGTGAATGGAAGAGTTGCTTGGCCAAGGCGGGGCATGAAGAGCAGGAAAACCTTCTCCAAGCCTTCTCTCTCCTCTTCCTGACTCCCTCCTAGATCTGGTAAGAGTTTCAGGACTAAGCCTGCAGAGGTGTCAACAACTGGCTGGTGGGATGTATGAATCCTGTGTAATCAGCCATCTGCTGGAAATGATGTCATACATATGTAAATGACCCTTGGCAGAGAAAAGTTTGCCCAATGATAGAGTGGCTAGAGTGAGGAGCCTGAGTCATTGAAGGACACAGGGACCACACCGCTGCTGGGCTGAGATCTCCTGACTGTGTGTCTTAGCAATTGGTCTACCCTCACTAAGCCTACCCTCCCAGGCTCTTATCTGATCTCCCTGCTCTGTCAGTTCAGTCGCCTAGTTAGTTAATTAATGATTTACTGCTGGAGGAAGGTGCATATGTATATGCAATTGACTTTTACTTCATTTTGAGGGCATTGTGGGACTGTAGACACAGCTGGACCCACATAGGTTCTTACAGTCAAATATTAACTTTTTGCTCATCTTGTTCTGAAGAGTTCTGATTACTTTAATCCTCATCTTAGAACTTTTTTTTCTGTGTGCCAGTACTGGGACTTGAACTCAGGTCCAGAGCACTTGTCCCTTACTTTTTTCACTCAAGGCAGGTACTCTACCACTTGAGCTATGGCTCTATTTTAGGCTTTTTGGTGCTTAACCGGAAATATGTATTCCTGACCTGGCTTCCAACAGTGATCCTCAGATCTCAGCCTCCTGAGTAGCTAGGATTACAGGTGTGAGCCACTAGTGCCCGACTGGTCATCTTAGGACTTGTGCTGGTTGCTTCAACCTGGACCTCGTGAGTTTGAAGGTGAAGGGTAGTGGCTCAGTGGATGATTGGGAGGGGCTCAGCGAATTATAGTTAGGGTTGCATTGATGAGTAATGGGAAGAGCTGGGCCCTCTGAAAAAGTTGCCAAAGGGGTCCGAGGCCAATGCACATCTTTATTGACCCACTCTAAAAGTCTACTTCTACTCAGTGTGGGTGAGAGTCTCTGTAGTTACAATGAAGCAGCAAGTTTTTTTTCCTCCTTCCTTTTGGATTTCTTTTCAGAACCACTTACTGAGTCTCTACCAAACTCCAAGAACTGCAACCACTCCTGCGGAGTCCCAGGATCCAGATCAGCACTTGGTGTGGAGTAGATGCTTAGTTATATAAGCTGACCGGCATTAGATATGAGCCCAGAAACATTTTAGGTGCTGAGGAGGCAGAAATGGACGAAGAAGACACAATTTCTGCCCCCACGCAGCTCACAAACTGAAGACTCTGCGGGAGCACTTAGTGTGAGGCTTACAAGAGCACATAGCTGAGGTTTACAAGAGGCTCCCTGTGTGGGGCTGGCATGATGGTAAGTCTGACTCCCTCTGAGGGCAGGCCCAGCATCTGGATGTCCACCACAGCTGGAGCGGCCTCTGCAGAGGTCCACAGCCCCTGCACAGCTACCAGGGCTGTCAGGCAGGCTGGAGGCGTGGGAAAAGTACTGGGGGCAGAGTACCTCAGGGTGTACCAAACCTGTGTCCACCCAATCACAGCAGATGTAAGCAAGAACATAAGGTCCAGACCTTCCACTCTGTTCTGGATTCTGTGATCAAACCAGTGAATGCCAGGTATTTCCCGACATGAGCCTGGGAATCCAGAGCTTGTTAGTCTGCTTCCGAGAACCTGTGGGACACTCAGACATCAAAGGACAGACACAATGGTATTGTGAATGGTAGATTGAGGCCATTTTGATAAAAGTCAACTTGCTTAAGAAAAAAAGGGACAAATGATGCATAATGGAGTCTCTCACTTCTTGTCTCTTGTCTCTTCCTGTGCCCCTCAACGCCTAGAGAAATGGTACTCCACCAGTGCCCTGCAGGATCCTAAAGTTGGGGACAGGCACCCTTTGAAAATTCTTCAGCTACAGTGTGCTAGAGTCTTCTCCATCCCCGAACCTCTCCCCAAGTCTTCTGCTTGAGTGAGTAGACTGCTATTTCCCCCTGAGACCAAGCAGTCCCAGCGTCTATAGGGATACGTTTTCGCTGGGCACGTGGATGCCCAGAAGGAAGGCCAGCTGTGCTCCCATCTCGTCTGCAGCCGTGTGGCCAGCTAAGTTCTGGCGAAGGAGATGGAGTGAATTGACCTAAGCGACCTGTGGGTTCTGTCCTCCAAGGGAGGCACATTCTCCTGTCCTCCTCTTTTCCTAGTCCTCTTAGCTGGGACGAGGGCATCAGGGTAACCATCCTGGAAAGTGTGTCCAGGGAGAGTGGCGCCAGAAGATGACAGGAACTGGATCCCCGCTCATGTCTGTCTAGTGGTCCTGGGTGACTCCTCTGGAGAGTTATATGACTCAGAGAAAGACCAAAAATGCTGCCTAGCTGGCTTAAGCCCCTGTGGGTGTTGGGTTTCTGTTACAGCAGCTGAACTGAGACTGTGTCTGATGAAGGTATGTTGCAGGGTGAAGAGGAGCTTGGAGGGAAGCAAAAAGCGGCGTAAGCGGAGGGCAAAACTTTACTTGGTTAGAGAAAGCCACTTCCCCGTTTTCAGAGGCAGCGTTTTCAGGGGTACTTCTGTTGGAAACCATAGTTTCAGTTTGAAAGCAGGGTTTCCAGCTGCAGGGTCAGTTTGCAACCAAGTTCATAAAAAGAGCAGGAGAGAAAAAACAAACCAACAAACAAAAACAGTCTTCCAGAAAAGCTCTCTGTGTGAGTGACTCCTGGCTCAACTTTCTGCCGGCCTGCATAAGAAATCAGGGGCAGCCAAGTCAATCCACACATTTGAACCCTCCCTTTTTCTCTCCCTCTCCCTCCCTCCTCTCTCTTTCTCTCCAAAATGAATTATTCTTTCACTTCTTTTCATTCCATACAAGACATATTAGAGTAACAGTAGAAGCAGTAATGACCAAAACATAAAAAAATTAGTAATTAAGCATGGCTCTCTCTAGTCTGCTAGGACATACAATGTACAAAGTTTTGCTTTATTTTTTTGAATTTTGATAACTATTATTTAGGTCAGATCTCCATAGTATAGTAGGTTCTGAGTGGTCAAATGGCTAAGGTCACACAAAGTTGGTAGGGATAGACCTGGAATCCAGGATGCTGTCACTTAAAAGCTTGCTTTCTTTTCATTGTATGAATCTGCTTTGCTGGTTATGTTATTGTAACTTATAAATAGAACAACTTGAGGTAGCATTTGGTAATTTCTGAGTGATAGGTGCAGTAGAAATCATGTGGTTCAAAGAAGAAACACTGAGCACCATAGAAGAGGGGTGCTCACATTCGCAAAGGGGCAAAGTCAGGACTTGAACCCAGGACTCTGAGCTTTTGTATCTTTCCTTCTAAATTACACTCAAAATAGACTGATTGGATCTTTTTTTTGTGGCAAAGGAATTCCACTGTCAAAGAGGGGAGAGCCTGCTTAGTTCACACAAATATATTAGAATCACTTGGGATAAGTTAGAAATATCTCTGCCCAGACCTCACCCTAGAAGACAAGTAGAACATCAACTCACAAGACTAGACATCTTTGCTTTTAAAGAGCTGCCCAGGTGGGCATGGTAGAGTGTTTGCCAAAGTTTAAGGCTCTGAGTTCAATTCCCATTACTGCAAGAATAAAAAAAAAGATGATTCAGATGGGCCATTTGGGGTTAAGAAGCACCAAGTTAAGTATTTGGATCAATTGATTCAAATAGTTATTGTTCCTTCTTTGGGTTTCCTTTGTTGACAAAGGAGAAAATAAAAAATTCATGTAGTGACATTTTCAGTTTTGTATGGTAGTATTTCCATACCATTTTTGGGCTCATAAACTGCTTTTATGATTCACATCATACCAAAAACTACCTTATTAATTTTTAAATCATTATGCAATTCTGTATTTTCTACATGCCTTATAAATTTTAAAATCATTATATTTCAAATACATATAAATACTTGTACATGTGTGTGTGTGTGTGTGTGTGTGTGTGTGTGTGCGTGTGTGAGTCACTGAGTTCTGTACCTTTAAGGTATGGACAGCCTTAGTCTTAATAACTAAAAAGCTAGAATGGCCATTGTAGCCCCCCTCCTTGTATGTGGTGCTAAGGATTCAATCTATGCTAGGCAAGTGCTCTACCATTGAGCTGTAGCTACTCCAGGTTCAATGTTTTCTATTTTGTAAACATCTGTCTTGGAGTGTTAGTGATATTTAAATTTTCCAAATAAAAATTCGGATGATGAGAAGACTAAGTTACAGCATTTGCATAGATCATCTAAAGGGTAGTACATAGAATCATGATCGTTTTATGCTCCTTATTAATCCTGTGTGCTAACATTCATGTTCCTTCTTCTTTCTGTTTATAATCACCAGTCCATGAGGGTGTAAATGTGGTGCTATATGACTAAGAAAGAAAACAATTCACAGCTACATTATGATCTGCACCATATGGTGGCTTGCAGTGTTCATTTGAGTAATATACTGAGTCAGGCGCACACACCTCTCATTTCTACTTGTGTTGCTTGTTCATTTGTAGATGTAATCCAGTATTTTCTGCATTAAAAGTTTTTTTTTAAAGCAATGACCAAATTGCTTAAAATTAGAACAAGAAGATGAAATTAGGACCATCAAGTACTTATTGGGAAAATTGCGCCTCTTTGGAAATCTACAAAGAAGCAGTTGCTCTGCATATGTCACCATCCCCTATTCTTTGTGCTCTGCGTAGATCATCTTGGCTCTTTGTTGGAATCTGTTCTGTGCATTGGAACAAACAGCTACCTACCTGTCCCCAGTTTTTATGAACTGACATTCTCAGAGAAAGCCCTTTGCTAATCACTCTGGCTAGAGTTTCTCAACCTTTTCCTATAGTTGTCTTTTCTTTGGTCTTGGGTGAATAGACAGCTAATTAGAGGAGCTTGCTGGTTTCTTTTATTTCAGAAGTCCACAATCTCTTGCTCTCTTTGGTGTTTGAATTTTGGAAGATGTGCTCCCTTTCCCTTCCTCTTTCTCTCTGAAAAACCTTTGAGTTCTGTACCTTCTTCCGATCTTGTAGAGCCGTGTTGGGTGAAACAAGATGTCCTCCTCCTTTCCTGTGTTCTTAGCAGCCCCTATTAAACCAGTGCTCCCACAGGGTGAGACAGACAGGTTAAAGTGACTTCTCTCCTTGCTGACCTGCATTGTGTTGGGAGGGAGCTAATATCGACGAAGCAAAATCACTCTTACTTCTTTCAAGGCATCTATCTTTTCTTGGCTTGAGTTTACCAGGGGGCACTGCCACATTTTAAAAAAGTGGATTCTGAACTTCTTAGGAAGGTATGTTGTTTGGCATATTATTATTAAATTGCTGTTTCCGTGGAGCAGTGAAGACCGGGGTTTCCTGTCCTACCCTCTTGCTAATCTTAGCTCCAAAAAGAAAAATATGAAATCAGAAATCTGAATTTATTTGAGAAAGTAGTTACTTCCGCTTATAGGGAGAATGAAGCAAGCAGACTCTGAAAATAATGGAATTTCTTCAGGTTCTATGCCATACACTTTTTTTTTTCTGGGACAGGTAAAAGGATACAGAGAGTTAAAGAACTGATTTGATAAGTAATCAGGTTGAGAAAAGGTCTAGTAATTAAATCATTTTTTAAAATCATTTTTTTCTTTTCCAGATACTTAAAGAGATAAAAGATTCTCTTGCTGTCAGATAGTTTGCTTTCAAAGTTTGCCTCTTTAAAGAAGTTTACTTTGAAATGTAAACTTCTGTGGTTGATGGATTTCATGGTTTGCAGCAAATAATGTGAGTATTAAAATTTCAGATAAAGCGTGATTAGTGTAAGAGATAATCTAGTGCAATGTAAGAATTATGTAATGTAACAGATATATAGCACATTGTATCCATTGCAAATTACTTTGATAGTATTGACACATTAATGTTTTTTTTTATTTTATTTTTTATTGTGAAAATACTGTACAGAGGGGTTACAATTACATGGGCAAGATAATGAGTACATTTCTTATCAAGCATTGTAGCCTCCTCCTTTGTTTCTCCTTCCCATCCCTTTGTATCCTCCCCCTGCCCCCCCACCCCCGTCCTCCCCACCAAAGTTGTAAAGTTTGTTTTTCGACATAACGCCTTGTACATCTCATTGTTGCAATGGGTCCTCCTGTATCCCTGTTTTAACAATTTGTTTTTTCCCTTCCCCTCCACATATACCAACATCATATATAGTGAAAGCAGGGGTTATACCATGGGGGAGGGACATACAAGGCAACAAAGACATAATCTTATAAATATACACATTAATTTAAAAAAAACATTTTTTCCATTTAGAATTGCCTCTCATTTTATATACTTATACAACTTATGGAGATATTTAAAATTGCTCTTTCTGGGTGCAGATGTTTTCAACAAGTTTTAATTATAAATATAAGTGTTTTGGACAGTTTCTAAGTTTAAAGCTGTTGTCACATATAGTCTATAACACTCAAAAATTCTTGTTGACATTTAAAAATCTGGAATCAATCACAGGAGCTGTGAGAAAGAAAATAAAGGATGTAATGTTTTTATTTCAACAGTAGGCAGAGCTGAGAAGAATACAGATAAACCAATAAGCTCTACATAAACCAACAAGAAGGAGAGCCAGATGTTCAGTGTTTTCATGACACTCCGTTTTGCTCTTAGGAAAACAACAACACAGGTACGGACTCTGGTTGTCATGGTGAATAATGTCGACAGTTTTTCAAATCTAAAACACAAAGATGCATAAGAATACTTCACCAGCCAGACAATCAGATTTCTCTGAAGATTCAGGGTTCAAGAACTTTATTTCATTTGTCATACAAATCTCATTTCTGATGTCAACTCCATTGCCTATACCTGTACTCTACCTCATGAGCTCCGTGTGTGTGTTTTAAGTAACAATACATACCTTATTCAGTTACTTCAAAGATTAAATTAGACATGCTCAAGGTCTCTAGTTTTATTGCAAGACACACAGTAAATGCTAAGTAATTAGTAGTTAACCCTACTATAGCTAATACTTGAAAGTGCTAGTAAACATATAGAGAAGTGGTAAGATATTGACTCCTATGTTGAAAAATTCTAAGGACACAAATTATTCTTCGAGTTGAAATGATCTTTAAACATGTCAGGATATATTTGCTGAGTTGGAAGAGCAGGTAGAAATGCACATGTGGGGAAGGATTCTTGGTAGGTTTTTTGTTTTTGGTCAGTCGTGGGTCTTGAACTTGGGGCCTGGGTGCAGTCCCTGAGTTCTTCAGCTCAAGGTGAGTACTCTACCACTTGAGCCACAGTGCTACTTCCGGTTTTCTGGTGGTTAATTGGAGATGAGTCCCATGAGCCCTCTTGTCTTGTTTTAGCTCCTTGAATTCAACCTAACTCACGAGTCCCATGCCTAGGCTGGCTTTGAACCACAATCCTCAGGTCTCAGCCTCCTGAGTAGCTTGGATTACAGGTGTGAGACACTGGTGCCCAGCGTGGTAGTTTATTTTTAAGGCAGAAGTTTTTGAGGTGATATTGGTTGGTAGGGAGGTGGAGGCTCAAATCTTGGGTACCCCTAGTATGGATATTCTCCTTGATAAGGATTGGTTTGGGCCTGACTCAATTTACATGGGATTAAATTCTTAACAATGAGATTTGTGAAAATATTTACCAGAGACACAAGGGGAATGTAACACCTGGAGCTGTGGCAGCCATCTTGGCCCATGAGGACAGCTAGAGTTCAGACAAAGCCAATATTTTGAAGTAATTAAGCCTTGAACTAATTAAGCCTTCAAATACTTTTGAAAGTCTTATTTTGGAAAGTAATATGGTTTTCTTATTGTTTAAGCCATTTTGATTTCCAATTTCAGTTACATATAACTGAAAGTGATGAAGTATTGATTAGACTGGAAAAGTAAAGCTTTAATAGGATGAGTTATCCAGGGTCACTAAACAAAGAATTAATGGAGTTAAGTTTAAGCTTAGGCCCATTTGGCATCAATGTCTCTCCATTACTCTAATTCAACTGTTTTCATACCGTGTCCTTGGGCAAATGATGTCACTTCTCTGATTCTGATTCCCTTCTCTGTGAAAAGAGGGCGTATTGAAGGCTTAAGGAGGCAGTCTGAATGTATGAAGATGTTTTCTCTTTCTTGCCCTCTCTAGTTTATATTCTAGGAATCTTGATTTCCTCCTTGAGAGAGGCAAAGGAAAATAGTCTTCCCATTTTAAGAAGGGCTGGCTTGTTATCAGAGTGTGTTTCCTAAGGACAAATCTGATCCTTCAGGTTACCCAGCAGTGCTGTACTATCAAGTGCTTATGCGCACACTGGAACTCTTCCTCTTGTCTTGTTTTAGCTCCTCGAATTCCACCCGACTCAGCCATGGCTAGCTTTCACACCGTGGGTGGCGGTCACAGCAGGGGCTGGCTCTCACCAGTGACAGAGCAGCAGGACAGAGCCAAGCTTTCTGATCACGGAAGGATGCCGGCTGAATGACCTTGCCCAGTTCGCTTGATCTATCCGAGCTCTACCTTCTTAATCAGAGAAATGGAGCTAAATGAGGTTTAATCCACAGATCTATCCAGGGATTAAGTCAGGTGAGGTGAGAGCATCGATCAGAATAGCTTCTCTTTCGGTTCAGTCCTGCCATATACATCCAGCTCAATATTCTGTTAATGTCACGGTTTCAATGGCACTGTCAAAATGTTCCCTTTTATGAAAAAAGAACAAAGGCCTAGAGTCATGAATCAGAGTTTTTGGTCTTTCAGACACACATCACTTCTCTTTAGAGGTTGAGAGGTAATCAAATTTCTAGGCCTGATGTATTCTTCAGGGGATATGAATTGGTCACAGCTCAATCAGAGCCTTGCCGGCATCTTTGTTTGGAGTCAGAAAAACCGAGTCTCTCAGAAGACCTGTGCTTGGGGGTTCAGGAACTTGACACTTGGGCAGATAGTTATGTTCCCTCCAGTTCAATCCTCTAAATAAACTTGTGTAAATGAGATCACTCAATCCATCTGCAAGGTTTTTAAAAAAATGAAATAAATTGAGTTTTTCTTAATATCAAGAGAGAATGTGTTTTAGAGAAGGAATTGCAGTGAGGATATTTTTTTCCAGGTAGGTGTGTGTGTGTGTGTGTGTGTGTGTGTGTGTGTGTGTGTGTGTGTGTGTGTGTTGGTCCTTGGGCCTGGGCGCTATCCCTAAAGTTATTTTGCTCAAGGCTAATACCTTACCACTTGAGCTATAGCTCTACTTCTAGCTTCTCGTTAGTTAATTGGAGATATGAGTCTCACAGACTTTCCTGCCTGAGCTGGCTTTGAACTACAACCCTCAGATCTCAGCCTCCTGAGTAACTAGGATTACAAATATGAGCCACTGGCACCTAGCTAGAAAGCATAGTTGTAAACATGATGATGATATGCCCATCTTAAATAATTACTTTTCTTGGTCCATATTTATGGAACAGCTTCTCAACTCTTCCTTTTCCTGATCTCTTCATGATATTGAAAGAAATAAATACGTGTGTGTACATGTGTGCACACACACATGCATTTGGCCTGTTTGAAAATACTGGAAATGAACATTTCTAACACCCCAGGAAAATCTCTTCTGCTCCTTCCCAATGTATGTCATTGGCCAGAGGTAACCACTATTGTGAACTCGATCATCTGTGAATATTTGAACTTCATATACACTAGTATTGTTAACTAATATTAACTAATATGTCCAAATTGTGTATATGGAGATAAAAAACAAAATAATTCTGATGAGGAGCCAGCAGGAATGGGGGGCTATCTAAGACAATTCCCTGATACCATCAGCACTTGGGCCTCTACCCAGAGACATGCTAGAAAGCATATAAAGGAATAGCACAGAGGCCTCGATGAAGCCTTTGCAATGCTATTGAGACCAGGCTGAGTTGCTTGGGCATACAGGTGGGTAAGAACCCAGGTGGTCCAGGAGGAGGAAGCAGCATGAGCAAAGGCATAAGGGAAGCTCTGGACATGGCGGGGACAGTGAGACACAAGACCTAGAGAGCCATGGCTGTTGCCTACCATTTTGAATACCCTAAATGCCATGGATACTTTGAAATGGCTAACATTAGATTATGTAACTTTTCCAACCACTGGCTTCTCTTGCTCAGATAGGTTTTTCTTCCCAGATCCTTGAAAATAGCTTAGCAAGACCTCATAACTTTCCACTTCTGTTTTGGTAATGATGATTTACATTTAAGCATTGAGAAGTCCAGTCCAGTGTAAATCAAAATATTACCATCACATCTGGCTCACACCGTCGGCCTCTGCTCCCAGGCCAACACTACCCCAGTAGGAGCGCTCTGCCCTCACTTCCTCTTTCTGGCTCCCTCAGGGGGTCAGATGGTGTAGCCTCTTCTTGACGGCTGGTGGCCTGGATGGGGTACCCGCAGCAGTGGCCCGTTGGTCCACAGAGATTCTTTGCCCTTTTATTGTCCTCTCATGCCATCCTGTTGCCCTAGTCTGCCACAGCCAGCTCCAACATTCAAAATTCTCTAGGTAAAAAGCAAAGTTGCTGGGTGTTGGTGGCTCACGCCTGTAGCTACCCAGGAGGCTGAGATCTGAGGATCACAGTTCAAAGCCAGCCCAGGCAGGAAACTCCATGAGACTCTTCAATTAACCGCCAGGAAATCAGAAGTGAAGCTATGGATCAAAGTGGGTAGAGCTCTAGCTTTGACCCAAAAGAGCTTAGGGACAGTACCCAGCCCCAAGTTCAAGCCTCATCATCATCATCATCACCACCACCACCACCACCAACAACAACAAAGCCAGTCATGATCACTTCAGTCTCATGAGTTATTTATTTATTTTTTGGGGGGTCCAGTCGTGGGGCCTGAACTCTGGGCCTGGGCGCTGTCCCTCAGCTCTTCAGCTCAAGGCTAGTGCTCTACCACTTGAGCCACAGCGCCATTTCCGGCTTTTTTTCTTTTTGCTTATGTGGTGCTGGGGAATCGAACCCAAGGCCTCATGCTTGCAAGGCAAGGGCTCTACCACTGAGCCACCTTCCCAGCCCTGAGTCTCATGATTTCTGAGGACTTACAAGCTCTCTTAAAATTCACATATAACTCCAGACCGGTGCTATGAATTCAGTAAGCATTTGGCTGTCAGTAGGATGTCAATTTCCCTTCCTGCAAGCATCACTACAGTTGTTTGAAGGATTGTTGGGGTCTTCCTCATTTGACATGTGGTTGTCATCATAAAGATGGATGACACTTTCCCCAAGTTTCAAAGATTTTATTGAGTCCTAACAGATTCACGGAAAAGGTTACATATCAAAAGTGTACAACTTTATAAATGCCTACGAAGGGGATTCACCCATATCTCCAGTTTCCAGGTCAAGACACAGAATAAACACCAGTACCCACAAGACACCTCTTATTCTCACTGTTACCCATAAAGGGAAGGCCTTGCTCTAGATGCTAATGATATGGATTCTTTTTGTGCCCATTCTTTCCCTTCTTATGCATGAAATTGTCTGTTTGTGTCTGGCTTTGTTCACTAAACAATTATGTGTGAGCTCTCTCTTGTTCCTCCCTTCCTTCCCCCTCCTCCTTTTCTCCTGGTTAATTTATGCCACTGTGGGGGGAAATATCTGGCTGGGTGTCTTCATAAAACTTTTTAAAATGGAAAATATGCTACTTAGACTAATGAAAAGGATTTGGTAAACCTTCACTGCTGCCTTGTTAAGATCTAGACGCTTAAGAATCCAGTGTGGTAAGATAGGTTGTTGTTTTGTTTTTTGAATTAGTGATTTGGGCTTTGAGGAATGGATCAAAGAAAGATAATAATAATAAGTGAAAGAGGTTAAACCCAGAATCTTTTCTAGGGCAATGGTTCCAAGCAGGCCTGTTACTTAGATGAATGTGGCTTAGTTTTCATCTCCCTATGTAATCTTCCCCCCCTGGTTCATTTTATCATAACTGAGGCCCATTTCTTTATATAATAAAAATACACTCAAAGGTACAAGTGATTTTCCATTCCCAAGAAAACAATTCTCTGCTGCTTGTATATTTTTTGAGGTGCCCCAAAGCGACCTCACTATTTTCTTTCCCATATGAACCTCTCTGCAGACATGTTGGTATATCTGAGAGAAAAAGAAACACCAATCTGTTACCTGGAATTGGTATTCATCTTTCTTCTTCTACTCCAGAGGGAGTAAGTGTCTGCTTAATTTCAGCACATAGATGCAGAGCCGCAAACAAAATCTGAGCAAATGGTCTGGGCAGGAAGGCACCAAAGAAAATCCAGACATTTTAAGGGATAAATACCATGAAGAAAATCAAGAGCACAGCTTTGCAAATGACTTAATCAACAGCTCAGAGGAGGAGGGAGAGAGTGGGGCGTAACATATTAGTTTTGTCCATGTGATGCATCAGAGTCCCAATTTGCGGCCAAATGAAGGATTGATTACTAGGGGAGGCTGTGTGCTTGTTCAGGGCAACTCAGATAAAGTAGTAGAAAGCAATATTTTTTTCTTAAAGACCCGATAAAGGAAGTACTCCTAGGTCAGGTCTCCAGACAACACAAAGGATATGACTAAGTTTCTTTTTTACCTTTTCAAAAATTAAGGAGTAAAAGTGGTTTTTCTCCCACTCTGCCCCCACAATACTTCTCACCCCTCGACATGACATTTATTTATGATCTCTCTCTTCCAACAAGGGTAACAGCTGCCTGAGAGAGGAGGTTTTGTTTTGTCCAGGGATGTAGCCTTAGAACTTAGAATAGTCCCTGTCAGATTTGCATGGTGCATAGCCATTGAGACTCAATTTCCAAGTTACTTCCTAAGAAAATCCTTGCTGGCCCCTGTGTCCCTGAGGTCCCTCTGTTGGCTTGACCACACCCTCTGCCTTGCTCTCCAGCTCCTTGTACTCAGAACTTGGTAACTGTGGTCTATGTCCAATTTCTTCCCATTCCTTTACCCACACCTTGGCCTAAGACTGGACTTCTCACCCTTCTCAAATCCCCTATGCTGGTCACAACACTTTGCATCTATCATTGCTTGTGGGTGGGACAAAATGATTCAAATTTGTGAAAGCACTTGGGAAACATCCACTTAAAGAGTGGATGGGCTGGGAAGGTGGCTAAGGCCCTGGGTTCGATTCCTCAGCACCACATAAGCAGATAAACCCAGAAGTGGCGCTGTGGCTCAAGTGGTAGAGTGCTAGCCTTGATCTGAAGAGCTAAGGGACAGCGCCCAGGCCCAAAGTTCAGGCCCCACGATTGACCAAAAAAAAAAAAAAAGAGTCAATCTTTTTTTTATATACAACTGACTTCTTTATGCCTTCGACTTCTCTGGAAGTGCTGTTAGCTTCCCTCCTGTTCATTGCCGTGTTTTTAATCCAACTCTCATCTCTTAAAGCCTATTTAG
Source organism: Dipodomys spectabilis (assembly GCF_019054845.1). NCBI lineage: Eukaryota > Metazoa > Chordata > Mammalia > Rodentia > Heteromyidae > Dipodomys > Dipodomys spectabilis. The sequence continues at coordinate 3,139,366 of NW_024871460.1, read as the reverse complement.
TCATGTTCTATTTTTTCTGTGTTCCAAAAGTAGCAATAGGATTATCTACGTACAAAATGGCGAAAAGTCCTGGGGTTTATACTTTCTCTGGGCTCAGGTATGGTTCAGAAGGACACTAGGGGCTTTGGCAATCAGCAGCTGGCAATACTGCCATCAGATGAGATGAAGTGGAGAAAATGCGATGGCAGGAGAGATGGGGCCATGATCTTTGCTGCTGTCTGTGATGGCTGGGTTCTGGGCTTACTCTTTGAGAGGTTCCTTTGGTAGTCTTTTCTGGCATGCTGCATCTCCTAAGCGCCCTCATTAGCATTTCCATGTGATTGCTCCAATAATAAGAAACTCTATAAAACACCCACTGGACTATGGATATGCACAGAATAAGCTTCCTTTAACTTTGATTTCTTATCTGCTCCTGCAGAGAAAATAAAACAGTGCCTCCAGTGAGATAGATTTTTTCCCTTGCCTAAAAAAAAGCTCTTTACCATTAGGAAAAGGAATTGCCAGCTGTAGTTGAGTTTGACAAATTATTTTTGCCTTTTCCTTGCACAGATTTATTATTCTAAGAGCAAGAAAAGGAAAAAAGAGAGAGTGGAAGAGAACTCTGTCGAAATCTTTCTCGGTGTTGTGAAGAATCTAATGCTTAAATTGTTTTAATATGCTTTCTATGACTTTAGAATTAAAACAGATGGTTTCCTTTAAGAACTAAAGCATGGCATAATGGCGACTAGCCTGGTCCAGGTGTAGATAGATGTGCACAGTGGGCAGATCCACAGGAAATTCCCAGTCACAGGCACTGGACTGACAGGTTCAATAGCCTATCAGCCAAGTGCCCACCCCTGCCTCCAGGGATTTGGGCACGCCCATCACCTGGAAGGCAGGTGATTGGGCAGGGGGTTTCCTTCCCCTAGCCTGAAGACAAGATGCCAGACTCTACCATTCACCATGTGGCAAATATGGCCCCGGCCAGACCTGACCTCCTTACTTCAGTTGCAAACAGACTATAACTCAGAATAATAACATGGAACACAAAACTAATATTGACTTCTTAGGGTATTTTGTGGCCTTCCCCATAAAACAGTGGATTTAGCAAGTGTTTGGAATTCAAACACAAATAGCACCAATCAAACACTCTGAGAGTGGAGAATGATTTTCTATAATAAGATTCAGTAGTATTTAATGGCACCTAAAATAATCTCTGGGCCATTAATAACAGGTGGGCACATGTCCCTTATTATAGGAGACATGTAGCACACATTTACACGTACACACACACACTTGCACATACACACTCTCACACTGGGAAATGGAGGTCTCTCTCTCTCCTCCCCATATCCCTCACTTCTCCCAGCCCTGGCAGCAAGCACATGTTCGGTAAGCATTTGGAGCTCAGGTCCTAGATGAAAACATTCACAACATCAATTTTCTTTTTATTATTTATTATTTTTTATTGTGAAAATACTGTACAGAGGGGTTACAATTACATGGGCAAGATAATGAGCACATTTCTTATCAAGCATTGTAGCCTCCTCCTTTGTTTCCCCTTCCCATCCCTTCCTATCCTCCCCCCCTCCCTCCCACCAAAGTTGTAAAGTTGGTTTTTTGACATAAGGACTTGTACATCTCATTGTTACAATGGGTCCTCCATCCTCCTGTATCCCTGTTTTAACGATTTGTTTTTTCCTTTCCCCTCCACATATACCAACATCATATATAGTGAAAGCAGGGGTTATACCATGGGGGAGGGACATACAAAGCAACAAAGACATAATCTTATAAATATGTTAGAAACAATCACATGAAAGATCTCTCTCTCTCTCTCTCTCTCTCTCTCTCTCTCTCTTTTGTCAGTCGTGGGGCTTGAGCTCTAGGCCTGGGAGCTGTTCCTGAACAATTCAGCTCAAGGCTCATGCTCTACCACTTGAGCCATAGCACCACTTCTAGTTTTCTGGTGTTTTTTTTTTTTTTTTTGTTGCTGTTGTTGTGATTAAGTGATTACATAATTTCCCAAATTTCACAGTATTGTGGGATAATGATGCTCATTTAAAGTCACAAACTCATTCTAACTTTCCTGGAGCAAATTGTCTATCACGGTCTATAACATATAACGGTGTACACATACACACCATACATGTGATCAGCAGTATGGGGTTATTTAGTAGTGGTTCGACCAGATGAGTGGAAGTTCTTTGTTTCTTAAGTCCTGTTAATTTTGTCGTATCACCTAACATTTTGGATTTAACATGCACTTATCAGGGAGACCATGTACCATTTGTCTCTTTGCTCTTGGCTTACCTCGCTCAACATGATTTCTTCTAGCTCCATCCATTTCCCTGCAAATGCCATTATTTTGTCATTTCTAATGGCTGCATTATATTCCATTGTGTATAGATACCACAATTTTTGGATCCATTCATCTGTGTGGGACATCTGGGTTGTTTCTATATCCTGGCTATTGTGAACAGTGCTGCCATAAACATGGAGGTGCATGTGTCCTTGTATATTGGTTCCTGTTGTTCAGGGTAGATGCCTAGAAGTGGTATGACTGGGTCATAAGGAGGTCAATCTTTAGCTTTCTGAGGACCCTCCAGACTGCTTTCTAAAGTGGTTGCATAAGTGTACATTCCCACCAGTAGTGTAATAAGGTTCCTCTTTCTCTGCATCCCCTCCAGCATTTGTCGTTGGCTGACTTGTGGATGTGGGACATTCTGACTGGGGTAAGGTGGTATCTCAGGGTTGTCTTTATTTGCATTTCCTTCACAACCAGGGATGGTGAACATTTTCTCATGTGTTTCTTTTTTTGGGGGAGGGGGTCCGGTCATGGGGCCTGACTCTGGGCCTGGGTGCTGTCCCTCAGCTCTTTACCTCAAGGCTAGCGCTCTACCACTTGAGCCACAGCACCACTTCTGGCTTTTGTCTTTTTGCTTATGTGGTGCTAAGGAATCGAACCCAGGGCCCCAGGCATGCAAGGCAAGCGCTCTACCACTGAGCCACCTTCCTAGCCCCTCCTCATGTGTTTCTTTGCCATTTTTATCTCTTCATCTGAGAAGTCTCTCTTTAGTTCCCTTGCCCATTTAGTAATTGGTTTGTTAGGTTTGGGAGGGATTAGTTTCTTGAGTTCCCTGTATATACTGGATATTAGCCCCTTGTCTGATACATTGCTTGTAAGTATTTTTTCCCAATTAGTTGGCTGTCTTTCTAGCTTGGTTGCGATAGCTTTAGCTGTACAGAAGCTTTTTATTTTAAGGTAGTCCCATTTGTCGAGTCTCTCTCCAATTTGTTGTGCCCCTGAGACTCTGTTCAGGAAGTTCCTTCCTGTGCCTATAAGTTCAAGTGTCTCTCCTACTCTTTCCTGCAGTAGTTTCAGAGATTCAGGTTTAATGTCAAGGTCTTTAATCCCTTTTGACACAGCATCAATTTTCTATGGAAGAGATTCCTCTTTGGACATCTCCTCCTCATCCATGAACTCTAGTTCTTTGTTTGACTCCATTCATCTGATATTCTCTCCTTAATCCACCAACCAACCAATCAACCTACACATATCTACCAACCAACTAACTAAGCCTTCTTATTTAACTTCCTCCTTAATTTTGTGACATTTGAATGGCCTAGCCACAGGAATTTTCTATATCAGGGTTCTGTGCTCAGAAGCCATTTTTATAACTGTAGTTAATGTCTTCAGAGGCCTTAGTTGGACAACAGGAAATGGATGTTAGTTCCAAGTTCTGCTGAGAAGATAACTTCGTTTTCGCACAATTATTGCTGAGTGTTGGGACAGGGAAAGATAAATCAGGGAAGCTGACCAGGCAGTTTAATGGCTGGATAACTCATATCCTCCTGGCTGTCACTTGGTTACAAAGCTGTAACTCAATCATAAAGCAAACTTGCTTTTCTGGGTACCCAAGAAGAGAAAAGAAAATGGTTACTCCATTGCCTCTGTTTTCTTGCAATGATTTATTTTGACAACAGGATGATGGTTCTGATCTGGCCATTAACATAGGGATGCTAGATTGCCTACCTCATATCTAATGACCAATTAATTGTAAGACAATCTGAGAGCTTAGTGTATCACACCTTGCATGACCTTGTCCTGATTTGGGAACTGCTCTGCGCTCTGACCCAATGCAGCAGCAGCTGAGGTACCATGGAAGCTGGGCTTCGTTTCATATCATCTGCCGCTGAAGCACAAGCCCCTTCCCTGGGGAAAGACTGCTAGCAGTGATCATGTCTCTATTGTGGGGAAAGTCTTATGAACTGGGGGAATGATCACTTAGGGAACCATTTCAGTGAGTTGTCTTTTATTTATTTACTCAACCAGATTAAAAAAAAAGAAATGTAAGTAACATTTTCCCCCATTGAGCATATTGATATTTTTCATAAATATTTTAAAATTAAAAAATGTTAATGAGAGAAAGAAGTAAACTTATACTTCCATAGAGAAAATGTTTTTGGTGCTGGTCCTAAAGGAGGCTCTGGAACTATGACATCAAAATCTACCATGTGATTCTGGATTATATCCTGATCATTGGTTCAGTTGTAGAAACTTGAAGGCAATTCCTTATCTACATGCCTTTTCTGTATGTTTTATGTGTATTAACTCTTTTTAAAAAGGAATATTTATTCTCTGATCATATAAAATAATACCTATCAAAATGAACTCCAGGATATGGAACCAAGAAGTTTTTTCTTTGCTATTGTTTTGCTTTCTTTTCTTTTTGTCTTGATTGTTTATCTGTCTTTGAGCGGGTAAGGAGGGGAGCACAGAAATGGAGGGACAAAGGGTGAACAAATGCAGCAGTGGTGCTCACTAGACACTATGCTGAAAATGAACTATACAACTTGTGGGAAAAACTGGAAGAGAGTAAGGGAAGGGTTGACATTGTTCTAAAAGAAATGTACTCTTACCTAACATATTTAACTGTAACCTCTCTGTATTTCACCTTTACAATAACAATAAAATATTTTTATTGTCTTTCAGGAGATGTAAAAAGGAGTTGCCACTCAGAAAAGCGGTTTATGAATATAGCGGGTCTTGATCAATGTCACCCCTCTCAACATTCACGTATTACCTCTTAAACTTCATAGCCACCCCATGATAAAAGGAAACAATGGGTTACAGATGAGTAAACTGAGGCTTAAAGAGATTAAGTAACTTGCCCAACATCACACAACTTGTAGGTAGCAGAGATGTCCCAAGTTTTGGCTGGAATCAGACCATTGCAGTGTGCTGCATTTCAATGAAGAAATAATCTAAACATATCCCAACTCACAAGGTGACTTCTGCTAGTGGAGAAAACTGAAGTAGGGAATAGTATAGAGTGGCAGTGACAAGCTAGAAGGGACTGCAGGAAAAACCCAGAAAAACAATTCAGATCACCCATGAATCAACCTCAGGGAAACCATAGGGATGTTAGTACTGGTCTTGTCTGTTGCTCAGTTTGTTGTAATGGAAATGAGGAGCTCGGTGTGAATAGCATGAGCAATGAAATGGATTCTCGGTCATGTCGATACTTAGGTCATAGGGAGAGAACAGGAGCACCTCCCACCATCCAGGCTGAGTTCACGCAGCCAAGCAGCAGATAGCATGTTCTTGACACAGCAGCCTTAGGAATAGCAACCTGTCACCCTGGGAGTGAGAAGGCAAAATAGACTGCAGGGCATTATCCCAGAACGTGGCCAGTGTGTGCAGCTGACCAGGGAGAGAGAGACACAGGGCTGTGCAATGAGGAGACCCTCACAGGCTTCTGGATTCCAGGGCCAGCAAGAGTCCACCTTAAATGCTTTTCATGCTGAGTAGAATTGCCCATTCTTTTGGGGGGAAAAAGTACTAGGTGTTGTAGTCTCCGCAAATCTGTATACTTGAACAATTTATACTAGAAAGCAATTATAAATATTTTGAAGCAAACACACCAGCAAATATACAGTCATACAAGTATCATTCATGACCTATGGATATATCCAGCCTGTAAAGCCAGGTACTTATTTTTCCAGCAAATATGGAGATTTTGAGTGAAATTACCTTTGGAAAGAAATTTATTTATCATGATCTGCTTTGATGGTAGCCTTTACTGTGAGAAACTTCAATAATTTGCTATCAAATATGGTTAGTAATTAGGAAGTGGTCTGAAAATGCCCAGTGATCATGTGAAGTTGCCAGTGAGTGTTCTTATTTGGCTCAGAAACAACTCAAAAGGTAATTCAAAATGAAATGTTTCAAAGTGTTTGAATTGTTGTATGATTATATATTCTGAGATCCTGACTCAAGATCCTGACTCAATCCTGGCCCCTCTCTGTCTGTCTGTCTGTCTGTCTGTCTGTCTGTCTGTCTGTCTGTCTCTCTCATCTCTTTCTCCTCAGCAGCACAACAAAATTAGGCAGTACATGTGAATATGGTGTTTTTGTTGCAGTGTTTGTTTGTATTATTCATGAAAAGTTAGAAACTGCTTTGCTTTTTAAAAAAATTATCTTTAAGTAGTTGCACATGGGAGGTATCATTTAACAAAGCAGTATATGAATACAATGCATCTTGAGCTGTGTCACCTCTTTCAACAATCTTCAACCCCTTTTGACCCTCCCCTTCCCTTACATTTCTCAATGTTGTGGTATGTACAATGATTTCTTGACTACACTCTTCCCTCCCTTCCCTCCTTCCCTCATTGTCTACCCTTCTCTCTTTGCCTGCCTCTTGCAAGTACCCATTTCTTGGTTCTGGTTTTGTTGGTCTTTGACTTAGTTGTTTTTTGTTTTTTTTTTGGGGTCCAGTCGTGGGGCCTGAACTCTGGACCTGGGCGCTGTCCCTCAGCTCTTCAGCTCAAGGCTAGCGCTCTACCACTTGAACCACAGCGCCACTTCCGGCTTTTTTCTTTTTGCTTATGTGATGCTGAGGAATCGAACCCAGGGCCTCAGGCATGCAAGGCAAGCACTCTACCACTGAGCCCACTTCCCAGCCCCTGACTTAGTTGTTTTAAAAAAGTATACTATATGAACTCTGCATAGCATCTATTATAATTCAGTTAAATCATTTGGAACTGCTTACATACCACCTAGTATGTTTATTCATTTATGGGCTTATTCTAGTTCCCAGAAATGACAGAAACCATGCAATCTTTGTTTCTCTGGGTCTGGCTTACTTCACTTAATGTAATTCATAGCTAGCAAGCTAAGAAGAATGCCTAGAGAATGTGGGAGTTTTTTTTTTTTAAAACCAGGTATACATTAGACAAGGGCTTAGCCCAAATATACTTAGGGCTCAAAAAATCAAACTCTTGAAGAAATAACAACCTGATTAATAAATGGGCTAAAGACGTACAGAAAGACTTCTCAGAAGAAAACTGCTCTGGTTTTACTCTTGCAAAAACAGTCTTTCTACTTACTAGGTATCTGGAAATGGTTGTGAATGATCTAGTTGTGCATTGCTCTGTAGTTTTTCTTTCTGTCCCAAAGGTCAGGAATTTCTTATTTTCAAATTTCTATTTTTTTCATTTACTTCTTTTTCTTTCACCATGATTTTCCCTCCATATCCACCATATTTTGCTCATATTTCCTTGATGTCATTTTTTCTCCTTCTTAAAGACCCACAAGCCAGGTCCATGTTTATCACTGTGTAAGAGAATATCTGTCTCTAGAAAGAGAATAAGCTGATGACATCTCCCAGAACTCTAGGCTCATACCAGAATGGATGCCCAACACCTCTGCTGGGCCAGCTGATAAATTTCTGAAACTTCTTTCATCCAACTCTACCCTATCTTGGTCCTCCCCGAAAAGCCCTGCAACTGATTCTTCCAAGGTGATCTGCATTGAAGACACCGACCTCTCTCTCCACTCAATTTGTTTCTTCTTGTTCCCTCACTCACTTCTCACAGATGAGCCATTAACAATTTCAATGCATCCTCCATTGTGTTATATCCACAGACTTTCTCACCCCCTTCCCTGCGGCCCTTGCAGCCCAGGTATCTCTCATCCTTCACCTAGCATAATGAAGTGAACTCCCACCCAGTCTCTTGTTTATGCTCTTATCTTTGTAGATGGCAATTGGAATGCTCATGTCAACATGTTGAGTTAAATTGCATAACACCTGTTCTAAATACTCACAATACCTTTTATCTTCTCAACTGAATATGTTTCCTGGTTTTAGTTATTATCTTCAAAACAAGGAGTTTAAATGTCCACTTATGTGTGCATCTATATCAGTCTTCATCAGTCACCTATTCCATTATTCTCTCTCCTATCTATTCCATCCTCATCTGTCTCTGGTTCCATTTTCACATATGGACATTGAGAATTCTGCTTATTCACCCACCACTCCTCTTTCCATTTGTCTGTCCCTTATTCTTTTAACCCTTGTCCCCCTTGGTCAAGACACGATTAAGCTTTCTAGTATTCATTTTTGTTAAAATTAGAGGAGTCTTCATTTGTAATAATTAGAATGGGCTATAAATCTACTGGATAGTAAAAGACAAAAAATTATACTTGGACATGATTAATTAAACAGGACTCTAAACATTCACAGAGTGAGAGCAAAGGAGGATATTCTTAGGAGAGGATCACAAGGGCTCAATAGTTACGTGCATATAGTCTATAAAATGATGCTTATCGAATGAACTCCAAGAAATGGAAACAAGAAGTTTCTTATTACATTGTTCGTGCTGCCTCCTTCTCCTCCTCTTCCTCCCCCACTCCTCCTCCTCCTTCTTCTTTTCCTTCTTTCCCCTTTTGTTGCTGTTTTGATTTCTTTACCCTTTGTCTTGTAAGGTTATCTGATTTGGGGAGGGGAAGAGGAAGCACAGAAACAGTGGGACAAAGGGTGAATTAATGCAGCAGTGGTACTCACTAGACATTATGTTGGAAATGAACTGTACACCTTGGGGTTTGGGGATTTGGGTGGGAAAAATTGGAAGAAAATGAGAGAGGGTGTCACACTGTTCAAAAAGAAATGTACTCATTACTCAACTTATGTAATTGTAACCCCTCTGTACATCACCTTTACAATAAAAAAAAATTAGAGGAGTATGTCATCTGTAAATCAGGACCAATTTTGTCCTTGTCATGAGCCTGTTAGTGAAGTGAGACAATGGATAGAAAGTGCTAGACCTCACGCTATCATATACACATTTTAGGAGTAAGATGACAAACAGAAATCAGTATCCTACATGTGGCAAGATTTCAAAGTCATAAACTGAGCTACCAACTGTGTAGCAAAGTATGGGATGTCTTTCTAACTTGACAAAATTGCCTTCATAATGACAACATCAAAATATATGGGCAGGGAAACTGTTTCTACAGGGCTGGAAGTCGGCACCATGTCAAGCATGGCTGAGTTGAATGATTCTGCACACCCACCCACGCTGTTGACAGGCTGTCTCTGCTTGGGTGCAGGCATAATGAATATAAGAATATATATTTTATAGCAAGCTATTTTTCACTTAGTAACATTATTTTCTTGACTTCATTTTAGCAAAATCATTGACTTCTTGATTCAATTGGGATTTTCACATAATTGGCACTCTGTTGTCAGGAAAGCAAGAGTTCTTCTGGAAAGGATCAGATAATAAATATCTTAGGCTTGAAGGACCATTCATCTCTGTCACAACTACTTGGCTCTGTTGTGGAAGCAGAAAAGCAGCCAGAAACCAACTGACTCTCTTAAGGTATGATTTTATGTAACTAAACAAATAGTAGGTTAGGTTTAATTTTGGGGCCTTAGTTTGTGTATTTGTCTTCTAAAAAATTTGAACATAGAAGGCAATTATATGCAAAATAAACAAATTTGAATGCACTTAAATCATCATGTAATTCCATGAGTGCAAAATAGGGTTACTCCATTTCATAGTTTAATCTGTTTTTCTTATAAAATATTGAAAAGGATTGAAATTAAAAAGAATACAAGTAAAATTCATGGCTTCAAATTTTAAATTAAAATTCTTTCACAAAAGGTAAAATTTTTCTCTTAGCTTTTTTGAAAATATAATTATATTCTTAAAATAATTTTTTAGCAGAGTAAGATGTTGGCAACTTTATCATTCAGTGTCCATGGCATTGCCAATGAAAAGACCCAATGGAAGTGGGCATGGTGGTCTATGCCTGTAACTTCAGCACTTGGGAGACTGAGACAGGAAGATTGCCAGTTTAAGGCCAATCTGGGCCTCATTGTGACACTTGTCTCAAAAAAAAGAAAAGAAAAAGAGGTATATTATATGAACTTTCCACTTGCATGGAAGGATAAGCCAATGGAAAGACCATGTATTGTTTCATTGCAGAATCTTCTCAATGCCTCTGCTGGAAGATGCTATTCTATTCCCCAATATCTCTGGAATAGCAAACAAGCACAAAAGGAACCAAGATCAAAACTGCTGGGCACTCCTGGGAAATGATGGTTCTGATGTTTCCTGAGAAGAGGGATTCAACAATTTAATGGGCATTTCTTTTTTTTCCTATTACAGCACTTTGCCATATGTATTTCCTACGTCTGTAGCAGGGGACTCCTCTGAGCCTCCCAGAGGACTTGGAGAGCACCTAGCATAGTGGCACTGCATACCATCCATTCCCCCATCCCAACCATCACGTGGAAGAGTGACACCTGGGTGAGTAGCTGTCAATGGCACGTGCAGCAGAGGGCTGTGCATAGGGCAGGAGGGAAATCAAAGTCCACCTAGAGCAAAGCCAGGGCTGCCTGAAACTTGCTATTTCCTATAATCAAAATACCTGGCAGCTGGCAAGTTCCCTGTCATTGGAAGTGTCGAGCAGACCATGGGCATGAAGTCAGGTATGATAATATGGTAACAGTTGAGTGTACAGGACCTCTGAGAGATCTCTCAACTCTGAGATGACAGGAGTTTAAGGTAAAGTGAGGTGGCAAAAGAAAAAACAACAACAATAAGGCATAGGTACAGTGTGCAGGTGCTTGTTCATACTGGTTTATATGGTTTATAAGAGGTACCTTGTTAAGCATTTAAGAAATTTGTGAACAGATGGCTAAATAGTAGGCCAACTCATGGGGATATTCACACCATGTTGGCAAACATGAAACTCAGGGCCTTCAATTTGTCAGGTGGTATGTTAATAGATATCTACATTGTTTTCCCAACATTGAGTGTTCAACAACTTCAGAAATAGACATGTTCTACTTTGTACAATAAAACTATCCCTATACATCTATAAAGTCTTTTAACCTCTCTCAAAGACAGACTGACAGACTGACCAACTCTGTGAGTTAACATGCAGTTTCATGTGGTGGAGCTCTGATACTCATTCTTCCTTTAGTATTTAGAGATCCTGACTGATATTCTGTGTCCCCTTGGACTAGATTGGAGTTAGGAAAAGTTCTTTGAAAAGGGCCATATAACAGCTGCTATATAAGTGAATGTCTGTGTTCCAATAAAACTTTATTTGCAAAAGCCATTCAGAGGGTTCCTAATACAGGAGGCTGGATTAAGCATAAGCTTGTAGTTTGCCAGTTGCTAGACTAATATGTAAAGTTTACTTCCACCGGTATAACCTTTGTATAACATAATCAGGCAATATACGGGAAAAGAATGGGAGTTAGTTATTGAGGCCACATATCCCCCTATACTACTAGAAGAAAGAAGGAGATGTAAGTATGGGAAGGTATTCTGGGCTTCATTTCATCAACAGATCATGTGGGCCAGGCACTGGTAGCTCATGCTACTCAGGAGACTGAGTAGCCAAGCCAGCCTGGGCAGATATCTCTGTGAGACTCTTCAGTTAACCACAAAATTTAGAAGTGGAGCTGTGGCTCAAGTGGTAGAGCACCAGCTTTCAGTGAGAAAGCCAAGTAAGAGGACAAGTCTCTGAGTTCAAGCCCCAGTACTGGCACTAAAAGAAAACAACAAAAGGCTACTATGGTCATTCCTGCTGCTATGATCGTCATCCCTCATCCCTTTGGTCAGTCAACAACTCAACTGGTTGTGGCTCAATACTGATCACATGACCCCAAGTTTTGTTTTGTCTGGGCTTTCAGAACTTCTCCCTAGATTGGCCAATAACCTCCTCACAGGGCACGATTATTTGAGAGGCACTTAGGACATCCTCTGATCTCTAACTATATTCCTTTCACTCTGGGGAATAGCAAGCCTAACTTCCCTCAATTATCATAGAAAGGAAGCATAAAGATATCATAGAGTGGAAGTTCAGACAATGGGCAGACAAAGTCAAAAATGATCACTGGCTAAATTGATTGTTAGAGGTACAAAGCCTGTGTGGTGCATACAGTCTCACACAACAAATAGGGAGGGGAAGGCTTGCAGTGTGTATGTCTGTCATGTGGCATGCATTATCTAAATGATATATTCATTTCCACATTGGCTATGAGCCAATTTTGTTGAGAAGTATTTGTATCTTTAAAAAAAGCATCCCAGAACCAACCATAGTGCTTGAGAGATACTAAAAAGATTTGTGTTAGCTAAAATAAGGTTTTCTAAGGGAAAATGAAAAAAAATGAGCAAATAACTTGTAGAAAGTGTAACTTGCACAAAATGATTCTCATTAGCAAATGAGGTATATAGAAAACTTTAGTTGAGAAAAGGAGAGTTTGGGAATAGGTTATGACTTAATTCCTACATGCGGGTAAAGAGTGGGTGTTTCTCTCTCTTTTCTTGTGAAGTCCTTGCAAAATACTCCACAGTTGAGAGTAATCTTGATTCACAGCCAAAGAAAACTGACTGCTTTTCCCTCCCCTGAGAAGATGATTTATTTAAGATCTTTAATCTTAAATCAATAGAACTTTAGAAAAAGTTTGTTTCCTCACCAGATAAGGTTTTTAGTGAGAAGCACGTATTATTAGAACCAATAGGAATTCAATCTAGGTATGGAATGGGAGAATTTTTATCACTGATCAGTTTGCATCTACAAGCAAGTGTAACTGCTAATAGAATTAAATTAAACCAAATTCAATTCAAGATTACTTTTTGGGCATTTGCTAAGTGTAAGGTATAGTCTTGGGCAGTGTGGACACATTGCTACCTAGTTTTGTGGTGTAGGGTGATGATGATTGTCTTGTCATCATGGTGATACTGTGGTTGTGGAAAGATGCAGAGAACCCGAACAGGCAGTTGTCACTGTCAAGTACTGTATCTATAGAAGGGATTTTGATCAATGTCATTATAGTTATCTTTTGGATTCCACATCACTTAAGACTTTACAGACACAAGAAAGCATGAAAAGTATTATTAATCGTGACAACAAATGGTGCAACATCATTCTTTCTGGTAGATGAGTAGAATTCCATGGTGTATATCTACCACATTTGTTGATGCATTTGTCCATCTGGATTGATTCCTTGTCTTGGCTAGGGTAAATAAATAGTGCTGCAATGAACATGGTTGTGCTAGTGGCTTTACCTAAACCTTGTTTGTGAGCTATTGGATAAATGCCCAGGACTGGAACTGCTGGGTCATAGGGTAGTTCTATGTTTTTCTCAGAATGCTCAAATAGTATAATTTCTTAGAAAGGCTAAGGCAAAGCCCAACAAATAAGTAACAGGAAATGGATACTTGCAAGAGGTGAGGTCAGACCAAGGGGATAGTGGTAGACAAATGAAGCAGGGAAGAGGGGAGAATGCAGTCAAAAATTCATTTTATATACCACAAAATTAAGAAAAATAAGGGAAGGAGTGGGTCAAAGAGAGTTGCAAATGTCAAAGAGATCAAGATGCATTATATACATAAACTACTTGGTCAAATGGAAAAAAATCAATACATATACTACAAAATTAAGAACAGTGAAGAAAAGGGTGAGAATGTTGAAGGGAGTGATATTAAGATGCAGTCTATTTGCAAACTGCTTTGTTAGTGGAAACTCCATTGCACAACAACATAAAGATAATAAAAATATTAAAAATTAGTGACAATAAAAATAGTTTCAGGCTGTGATCTAGTCTTTCTAAAAGATTATAGTATTTTGGATTCTCCATAGAGTCTATTATACGTCAGTTAATTCATTTGTAACCACTCACATACCACCCAATATATTTCCTTTAGATTTATAGGAGCATTCTAGCTACCACAAACAAGGTAAACCATACAACCTTTGTTTCTTTGGGTCTGGCTTACTTTACTTAATAAAATGTTTCCAAGTCTTTCCACTTCTTTATGAATGGCATAATTCTTTCTAATAGATAAATAGAATTCCATGGGCATACACACATACATACATATTGCATTCATACATTGAAGGACATTTGGGCTGATTCTGTATATTGGGTATAGTGCATAGAGCTTCAATGAACATGGTTGTATTGGTGGCTTTACTGTAGATTTGTTTGTGATCAATTGGATGAATGCCCAGGAGTGGAATTGCTAGGTTATAAAGTAGTTCTAATCTTAGTGAAATCAACACCCAGAGGTGGGTACATCCAAGAGGAGTGTGTAGCTAAGTGGAGAGGGGAAGACAAATGAAGGAAGGATAGGGAAGAGGATGCAGTCAAGAATTCACTGCTGCCAGGCACTGCTGGCTCACCCCTGTAATCCTAGCTACTCAGGAGGCTGACATCTGAGGATTGCAGTTCAAAGCCAGCCCGGGCAGGGAAGACCGTGAGACTCCTGTCTCCAATAAACCACCAGAAAACCAGAAGTGGCACTGTAGCTCAAGTGGTAGAGCGCTTGCCTTGAGCTGAAGAGCTGAGGGACAGCACCCAGGCCCAGAGTTCAAGTCCCACGACCGACATAAAAAAAAAAAAGAATTCACTGCATATACTACTAAAGTAAGTGAAGGGTGGGTAAGTGAAGGGGTACCGCTGATTAAGATACATTGTATTCACAAACAGCCTTGTTAAATGACACCTCTTATATGCAATTACTTCAAGATAATTTTTTAAAAATTAAAAATATTCTATTCAAGGTGTAAAACCACTTCTAAGTTAAAAAAAGTCATTCTAGGTTCATATAAAGGAGATAGCAGCATCTGGAAGAGGGGGAAATATATACCATGCTTTTGGTAGCAGGAATGCTCAGAACCAGTGCTGTGGCTCACAGTAAGATGGACTCCTTTCTTCAAGGTCAAATGGACCTACTCATTGCTATAATGGAAAACTCCACCCAAGGCAGCCATCTGTGACACCTCAAATAAAATGTGAACCAGCAGTAGCCTATATCTTCAGATCAGTGGTCTAGGATGAGCCCTTATGCAAAAAACACGAGGCTGAACAAAGGCAGCGGTAACTAGCTGAATGTGGATGTGGCTTCTGCAGGAATCGGAGTAGGGAACAGAAGAATGAACCATCGAGTCAATGGCACAGACGAAGGGACAGGTGAGCAGCTTGGTAGAAAGCAGCCAGGGAGAAGATGGAAGATGGCAAGTTAGAAGATGAGTTATGTCATGATGGGCCACAAGGGAAAAGATTTAGGATACTTTGCATCCAGCGTTGCTGGAGTTGTTTTAGATCAAGACTCATCCCTCATAGAATATGGTCCTATGTCAATTTTTGGTTGACATAGTCTATTCAGAGGGAATCTTTAAACTATCTTTACCTATCACTTGGCTTAGCTTTTTTTATTTTGCAACCAAAAAGCTCTAACTAAAACACTGTTCCTCTTCACTTGAAATGAGAGAAGTATTTTCTGAGATGTTTAAAATGAAAACCACAGTTAATCTAAAAGTTGTGAAATGTCTTCTAGTGGGACCAAGAGTTAAATTAGATGGTGTTCAGTTGGATAGACTCAGGCTTCTGTAAAACATGGTATTTTAAATGCTGTACATATAGGAAAGGAGTTGCTTTAAAAAGGACTGGAGTGTAAAACCACTCAAGGCAGTGGCAGATAAGGACAGAGTTGAATTCATGTATGCAGTTGATGGTGACAGGGAATAATGATAAACTAGTCTGAGGCTTTAGCTTGACTTGTTGAGTGGGTGGGCAGGGAGGTCTCAGGCAAGGTCTCAGACCTGTTGAACCTCAGATGCTATAAAATGAGAAAGGGCTATGGAGGTGACAGCAATGATGGTAATGATGAGGGAGACAGCAGATGATGACATACTATTCATGTGAACTTCCTCATAAAGCAATCTCCATTGTCTGTTGTTATTGAGGAAAGAAAACGATAGTGTTGGAAATGAAGAGACATTAGGTGAAAAAAAAGCAATAGTGATTATAAATGGGAGAAGAAAATTGGCTGTCATTTCAGAAAATGTATAGTGAAGTATTGATATTGCTATTGAACGCCTCATAAGTGTTATATGTACGATCAGATTTCTTTGAGACTTAGCTGTGGAAAAGAATGTTAATAATAGCGGCAGTGTTGATGATGGATGATTGCACTAATAACAGCAGCCACTTATTGAGTGTCATGCCTGACAGTCACCATCTTACGTCCTTTAACAATCATGTTTATTGTCCTCTTATCCAAGAGAAAACCAAGGAGTTTGACATGATGCTTGGTTCAAGTCTAACAGCTCTGAACCCAGCTCCTTCTCTGGGTTCTGTGCTCATCCTCCTGTTAGTTTCAAGTTTAACCAGGGTGTTGAAATAGAAAGGCAGCAGTGATCCTTGGGGATTACCAATTGCAGCCCTTCCTTTTAGGAGAAAGGAAAGTCAGAGGCTCAGAGCAGCAGGGACTGCCCAAACCACACAGCTCTTACTGGTGAGATTAAATCCATCATCTTAGATCTCATGCTGGAAGCAGAGAGTGTCCTCGACGCGAGGCCGCATGCATGTCTGATCTGGAGCAGTTTGGAATTCTCACGCTCTTCTGCAAACAGGCTGTTGGTTTGAGTCCAGAGAATTGCAGGACAAACGTAACCTTCTGGAGAGCACAGCTGGCACATGTAGTGTGAACTTTGGAATGGACCCGCCCTGGGTTTATGGTGGGCATGCCTCTGGCTTGTGTGGAGAAGCTGTTTGGCATGCAGTGAACAAATAAGAAAGTTCATCGAATGCCATTCTATAGGTTCTTGTTTATTTGCAAATTCTCCAGAAATCCTATATGGGGCTCCCCGAGGTGAGGAGAGGATGATTATGAAGATACTCACAGCAGTCAGCCTTTATGGGATGTTTGTCATGTGTTAAGATCCTTTCCTTCACAAATATAAATTGAGGGATTCGTCCCATTTAACACACAGGGGATTGGCATCCCAGGTATAATGCCATTATGTAAAAACCAGCCTAAGCAGTACTGGAGCCAGCATTCATCTCTTGGTGTATTTGGTGCCAAGGCTGACATCTATCTACAGCCACCACAGGTATCTGCTCTGCACCGATAGAGCGTGGCATCTATAAGGAATAGGGGTGGATGGGAAATGAAGGCAAAAATCTTTGCTGTCAGGAATTTATAGTCTAACATGGGGGTACACACACACACAAACACGCACAAGCACAAACACATACACATACACACACGTGCTCAAGCATGATTAATTCTAAGGTTCTCTGGGCAGTGATTTATGAGAATCATCTTTGAGTTCTCAATATGGCTATGGAGTGATTTTTCCATCATTTTATCGATGAAGAATGTGAGACTGAGAAAGGACAAGTAAGTCACCAAATTTTCTGTGGTTGGTACGGGAGTCTTGATTCAAACCCTGGTGTTTAGCTTGAGTCCAGGGTTGATTATAGTCACTGTGATTGTATTAAAAAAGGAAGAAAATCTCTAACAATGAGAATCCATTGAAAGTGTGATTACATTAAGCTCTAAGGATTGACTCTAGGAGATTTTCCTGCTAGTATAGCAATCTGGAGGAACAGGGCAGTATATGGAGTCAGGGAAGAGAAAAGAGTCAGGCTAAGGCACCTGAGACACATTTCTGCTCGGTGAACTTGGTGGCTGTTGTAATGGGAGAATACCTTTTGTGTACTGCTGCCCATCACTTGGTTTATTTTTAAGAGAAGAATTTTGTTTAATTGCTTCTTCCTAGGATGATAGCCACAGATGCCAAAAGAACCCACAAGACAGGAGAGCTTACAAAAGTTCTAGAAAGATCTCAAAGATGATGGAATTTCACCAAAGTATCAAGGAGCCTGGTTCAGTTTTTCTCATAGACCTCCTTTATAGAGTTCCTATGACCTTCTATCTCAAAAAAATAAGTCTAGTATGGTGGTTCACACCTGTAATCTCAACTACAAAGGAGGTGGCTATAGGAGAATTGTAGTCCAAGAGGCCCCCCCAGCAAATGTGTGAGTCCATCTGAAAACCAATGGTAAAAGGACTGGGGCGTACGATTCAAGTGGTATGGTGCTTACCAAGAAAACGTAGGACCTCAAGTTCAAAACTCCTCAACAGAATGTCTCACAAAGACAAAGACTGAATATCATGAGTTCAAATAATGTATTGGGTCCTTTACAAGATGAACACTTTGAGATTCTCAATTGTAACATCTGAAATACAGTAGTAACCATTAGTCATATGTGGCTGTTTATATTGATATTAAATTATAAAATTCATTCAGCTGCACTATCCACATTTCAGACTCTGAGGAGTCATTCTAGAGACTACCATATTGGACTATGGAGATAATAAAACACTTTCATCTTTGCAGACAGTCCTATTAGACAGTCTTGTTCTAGGAGAACTGGCTGGACTGTTGGGTGTGTTTTCCCTGAGATGAGATGCTCTTATCACATAACTCTTAGAAGAGTAAGCATTGGAGGTTCTGTAATTGAAGGGTGGGGAAGGAGCAGAGCAGAGAGCAGGCGTGGCTGGGCAGCCTGGCCCCTCCTCGTGGGACAGTTTGCTTTTACATCTTTGATCACACAGGGTAACATGATGCTTGCAAAGAACCATGTAGACCAGTAAGTGTTGATTCAACCACACCCCACAGATAGCCTCACCCACCCGATTACTCTGAAACTCAGAACCCTGTGCCCAAGGCATGGATAAAGCCAGACATCAGGACCTGGCTGGTTCCTAGCTCAGAGGAGCCACTACGAAGAGGAAAAATGGAGAAGCCGTCTAAAGCCAAGTAATGTATTCCCCACTGAAGAAAGGCCTCTGGGTATTCCACTAAAGGAACGCCAAGTGGGTGGAGCTGGGGTGAGGGTCTCCCTTCAAGTGTCTTCATGGGGAATGTAAGATTTACGGCTTAGCAGGGAAGGTCCTGAGCCAGGAGGGACAGTTGGGATTAATCATGGCCATAAAGTCAGACTTTTCTTTTTCGAATGAAAATAGAAGTGGTATTCTCGGTAGCAAATTTGGAAAATGTAAGAAGCGGTGAGAATTTCACTGTTCACTCTTGACATCACTGGAGATAACCAGGGTTTTGAACACGTGGACATATCTTTTCATCCCTGACTGAAAGCTTAATTAGATTGCTTTTTTAAAATTTGAAACCAGGCCCTTTCTTTTAATTGCACTGAACTGTAAAGTCAACTGAAGCCTGGGATTTGTATTCTCCCTCTGGCTATCATATTCCGCTTCTAAGCTTGCTGATTTGTAAATGAGTTGAGATCACCCCAGCTTTTCATGAGAATGATGGTCCCTGGCCTCAGTTACAGACTTCCTTAAGGGGCTCTCCTGGAGCTATGCCTATGCTCTCCCTACCCTGATGGTTTGGGGGGAGTCTTAGTCTTTTGGTTCAGAGAAGGTCTTGTCTTATAAATTGGTTTGGGACTGGCTTAAAGCAGTCTAGACACATTTCTATCTTTTTATTTGCAAAGTGATTGGATAGACTCGAATCATTTTAAGCATTTAATCAATGGCTTGTTAAATTTTATTGACTCTGTGCTTTAGGCACAGCGTGTGTAAGCAAGGACCTGAGTTCTCTCTCAAGACATTTATGGATCAGTGCTGCTGATCAGCAATGAAAGAAATGACTACAGACTGAGCATTGCAAATATTAGGTCAAGATACACTCAAGACATTGCTGGAATCTGGGGAGGGAGAGAGACCCTTCATCCATTTTAGGGAAACAAATGTCTTCTTAGAGAATTGACGGGTAACTGCAAGTGATGTCTAGGAAGTCAGGAATGGATGTGGGGATGGAATAGTTTCAGGAGGAAGATGTGGACTGCCTGAGCAAGTATGGAAGTTCAGTGAAGAATGTACTCTGTCCATCTTGCATATTTTGTCAGTAAATGCCTTGGACAATGTTTGTCCCAAGGCTGGCCTGTTTTAGTCTCAAGGGTACCTTTTTCTTCCTCCTGAAGTACAAACACCTCCTGTTTCTGTAGACCCAGTCTAAAGCTTCTTCCTTCAGGCAGATCTCCTCTGGCAGAATTAAACTTTCTTTCCTATGAATTCTCAGAATGTTTTTGTTTTCTAGGAACTTTCCACTGATGTAATAGTCAGCTTATGGTTCTCTCTCCCTCCCTTCCTGGGAGAGTAGCCCATGAACCATCAGGGACATTCTGGCTGTCTTCCATAATGGGTGTGTTTAGGTGATGCTATGTTTGTGATGAGAATGTTTCTTCTGTGCTGGTAATATGTGTGTCTTGAGAATTTGTTTCGTTCTCTCCCTCATTTTCCTCCATGTGCTTGCCCTCATTTCCTGCCACTGTCAGGCTCAAGATAAGAAGAGGACAATAGCACTGGGTTCCATTTATTCATGCAGACTGGATGCAGGTTTTAAGTGACATCATAAGGACTCTGCTATGAGTTAAAAGAGCAGAGCTTCTCACAAGGAGAGCAGCCTCTTGTCATGGTGTGGAGGATTTGGGGCAGGGTCCATGCACTTGTTTAGCTGTATTCATATACAGTTAACAATGATGTTAACATAATGCAATGCTCCCATATCAGTAAGGGAAGTGCTCTCATCTTGAGCCTACCAAGGTCCTGCTGACTCTCAGGACTCACTTGTGTCCAGTAGTTACTCCTTGTATGGCAGAAGGCTTCTAAGAGCCCATGCTGATGCCAAGCCAGCAGCATTTTTGTAGGTCAATACTGTACCATTAGTATTTTGACTCTGCATCCCCTTGGTCAGTGATATTGAGGCATTTTTTCTTGGAGAAAGAAGGTTTTTAAGGTATTTTTGGATAAAATGCATTTGGTATAAATGCTGATTAGAAGACAACATACTACAGTGAGTCCAACTTACTGATTTTTATTATTTGCTGACTGTCTCACCATAGGCACGTAGCTTCACCTAACCTTCTTAGTTTTCTCATCCATCCATCCATCCATCCATCCATCCATCCATCCATCCATCCATCCATCCATCCATCTGTGTATGCATGCATCCAGCCAGCCACCTGCCCATGCATCTACCCATGTATCTATTCATCCTTCTGTACATCCATCCATTTATTTATCCATCTATCCATTCTGTCCATTTGTTCATCCATTTTCTATCCACCCATCCATCCAACCATCCACCCATTTATCCATCCAACAAGCAATAGTGACAGCCTTGACATGTTGCCTGATGGTGACCAGAAACATATTTTGAAGTTCAGTTAGAGGAACTATTGTGGATCTAGTTTGAAGGTCAAATGGGACATTGAAATTGAAAACTGTTTTTTTTTGGCCATAACAAAATTGAAAACTTTTTGAGACTAGAAGAGACTTGACTGATATTAGGGAGGCGGCCAGAGTGATAGTGCTTACTCAGAGAACAGACGAGAGTGTCTTCTTGCAAAGTGATGTCAGTCTTCAGCAATTCATGCATTCATGAGATTAGAATGAATCACGCTAGTGACAAAAGGATTGAGTCCAGTTTCTATTGAGCTCATATTTGAAGTGAAATTTACTTATCCCAGACACTTTTCCCCAAAATATCAAGAGGTTTTTCCAGTTTTTGCTGGATAGAAAAATAACACACAACCTTTACGGAAGTGTAAAACGACGCAGAAAAAAGTAGAAAGACAAAAATAAAAGTTCCATTTCTCAGAGACACATACTTTCGATGAAAAATCTCCTCAGGCATTTTGTATGTGTATATTCATATGTCTCATGCTGTTTTATGACCTCCTTTTTTCTGAAGATTATCAATACATAGTAGAGTTCTATTACTGGGTGCATGATTGAAAAGAAGTGTTTAACATTTAAAGGGCTGTGATCTTTTGAGTCTCTTCTATCACAGCATTCTAGGATACTATAAATGTTAAGTCCTACTTTACATTTTCTTCCTTGAACTAATAAAGTTTGTGCTTAGATCTTTAGCGCCAAGTCCCTTTTCAGTTCAGCAAGCAGACTTGTAAGGCAATTAGCAATGATCAAGTGATATTCTATGATACCCACAAAATTCGTTTATTTAACCAGATCTCAGTTGATAAGTAGATAAATAGCTGAGTTATTCCCCATGTAATAATTTCAATACAAACATCTTGATGAATTCAACTTTGGCTCTGTGCCAAGTTGTGCCGTCTACCCTTGGTATAAATTATGAGATATGATATGGCATCATAGTTGTATGAGTGTGTGTGCACGCACACAGATGCATGTGAATGTGTGAATACACGCCAGTACTGTGCCTGAGCTCAGGGCCTGGTACTATCTCTTATCTTTTTTTCTTTCTTTACTTTTGTTTTTCTTTTTGCTCAAGGCTGGTGCTTTATGACTTGAACATCACATTTGGCGTTCTGAATTGAAGATTAACTGCCAGTCTGATGGACTTTCTTTCCTGGTCTGTCTTTGAACCATGATCCTAAGATCTCAGCCTCCTGAGTAGCTAGAATTACTGGTGCCTGGCTTAGAGTTTTAACATTTAATTTGTGTTTGAGTTAGAGGGTTAGGAGGGGATAGGAAAACATAGGTTGTCATAGTTGAACTAGGCTGACAGGACTTGAATCTGCTGCCACAGCCAGAATAGCATGAGGCATGTTAGGAGAGAGTCAGGAGTGAATGGCAGTATGTGGAGAGGATCAATGAATGTTGGAAGCAGCTCTACAGCAAAAGGATGCATTGATCTTTTGCAGTCATTAAAAATACCATGGACTTTGGGTACTGGTGGCTCATGCCTGTAATCCTAGCTACTCAGGAGGCTGAGATCTGAAGATCGCAGTTCAAAGCCAGGCTGGGCAGGAAAGTCCATGAGACTCTTATCTCCAATAGACCACCTTGAAAACTGGAAGTGGCACTGTGGCTCAAATGGTAGAGTGTTTGCCTTGAGCTGAAGAGCTGAGGTACTGTGCCCAGGCCCATTCAAGCCCCACAGCCAACCAAAAAAAAAAAAAAAAAAGAAAATACCTTGGACTTTCATCAAAGAGTGTGTCTCTGGTAAGGTGCTGGGCAAAAACAGAGAGAGTAACTAGATTCTTCACAGTTTAGCACCCATATCTAGAGGGTCAGGTAGATGCTGTGGAGGTTAATTCACTAGCTTTGGCATCAAGGACTCTCGATCTGGTGGTTAGCAGGAGTTGCAATCAAGCATGGTACCGTGGGACTCTGCCCAAAGGGCTGATGGCACAGCTGATTCTGGATGAACAGAGAGGGCAGGCAGAGAGTCCATCTCCCACTGGAGTTGGAATTGGGGGCCGTTGGAGGACAAACTTGAGCTAGGAGCAGTGTAACACTACTCAGGAAATCTGAGGATCGTGGTTCAAAGCTAGGAAAGTCTGATAAGAATTTTATCTCCAATTAACTAGTCCCCCCTGCCCCAAAATGTTGAAAGTGGAGCTGTGGGTCAAGTAGTAGAGTGGTAGCCTTGAGGCCAAAAGCTCAGAGGCAGCGCCCAGGCCCTGAGTTCAAGCCCAGGATTGGCACACACACACACACACACACACACACACACACACACACACACACACACACACACACACACACACACACACACACACACACACACACACACCAGCGAGGGCTTTCCAGGGTCTCCCCAGAGCAGATTCTTCAGGCTGAGAGAAGTAGGGGTGCTGTGATGTACTCTGACTGAACAGAGAAAGTGAGGCTGGCTCTCAGACAAATTGCTTCAAGGGCAGAATGTCTACTGCAAAGTTTCCTGTTGAAATAGCCAGCACAGCTACTTGAGAGAAACTTGCCCTCCAGGGACCTGCTCTGGTGCTGCAGGTGAAGTCACACCAGCAGGTGGATTCTATCAGCTCCTCTGCATGGAGTCTTTCTCATGGTCCACCTGAAATAATAGCAGTCCTTCTTCTTCCCACTAGGCCTACCCCTTAGCCCTGGTGCCCAGCCGGTGTAGAAGGGCTGACTGCTCATATGACATTCCCTGCAGGTGTGGGAAGTCTTAGGATTCTGGTTGGTGACTGCCAACTGGGGACGGGGGAATATTTGTTCTGCATGATGGAAGGTGGCATCTATGGTAGAGTGATAAGCAGGGTTTCTGGCCAACTCACTTAAGTACAGGGTGGTAACAGGCAGCAGGAAAGAGAGGAAAATTCCTTGGATTAGTCAGTGCTGCAGGTGCACCGTTTTCTGGACTAAACATGCTCAGAGACATGCCTTGACTCTTGTCTGACCCTGCCCTTTGTTCAGGGACCTAGCAATCTATGATAAAGGGTACGGGGATGTGTGTTCTAGGGACTCACACTGGCTGGGAAGGGTAGGCCCCCTACCGTGCTAATAAAATACAACTGAGCTGCAGGTTTCTCTAAGAAGAATGGAAATCCTTCTCCTTTCACCTTTCCCCACCCTCCATTCCCTGTTGCCAAGAAAAATGGTCATATTTCTAGATTCTAAGGTTCACATTTTGGTGTTGGGTTGTATTCTGTTTCCGGCATGCATAATGAATCTGGTGGTGGCAAAGGAATCATGTGATAAGGGTGTATATAAATAGGAGTTTAAACTTATACAAACAGAAGTAGAGACCTGGGGTTGGTGTAGTGGTGGTTATCCATGGATGGATACTTCAGAAATGCTTTTCAGGACTTGCAATGCCAATTATACATTCCTGGAAGTGGAAAAGTGTCTGTGTGTGACTTCATTAAGGATTCTTTGTGTGACTTTCTCCTGATGGTTTCATATATATATATACATACATATATATGTATATATACACACATATATATATACACACACACATATATACTATTGTAAAGATACTGTACAGAGGGCTTACAGTTATGTGAGTAAGGTAATGGGTACATTTCCTATCAAACATTGTTACCCCTCCTTTGTTTTTCCACTACCATCCCTTCCCTCCCCACCTCCCAATTCCTCCCCCCTCCCCAAGTTGTAAAGTTCGTTTTCAACATAGTGTCTTGTACATCTCATTGTTACAATGGGTTAACCTGTATCCTTGTTTCAGCATTTTGTTATTTCCCTTCCCCTCCCCAAATTAGAATAATGTATATGCAAGCTGCAGGACGCCGGAATCAAATACAGTGAAAACAGGGGTTATGCCATGGGGGAAGAACATACAAAAGAAACAAAAAAAGCACATAGTGCATTAAAAACCAAGAGCAACAAGATAAACCTCTTGGGTCCCTATCCTGGGGTTCATTTCGCTTAGCATGCATGAAGCCCTGAGTTCAATTCCTCAGTACCACATAAAAAAATCTCCTGATGGTTTCTTAGTGCTGTGTTTAGTAATTCAGGTGCTCTGTTTTCCTCTGGCTATGCCCATGAACCCTAGAAATGGTTGATCTGTTCACTATGTCCAGTTAGACTGTCTGATTCCTGTGTATGAGGACCAAAGGACACTAGGAATGGAAAAGTTCAGGGAGAGCATCAAAGAAATGGCTAGATTGGGCCATCCATTTAGCATTAGGCCATGGCTGTCAACTGACAATAGAAGGATGGGACAGAAACTCAGGTATATGGAAGATTCTAGGATGGAATGGATATAGAACAAGGTGAATGTTATGGAATATAAACTCTAGCTACAATTCCAGAACCTACATTATCTCTTAAAACTCAGTTTTCTCTAAGTGTGGTACAAACTCTTTTATTGCAGAACCTATGTGTTTTCCTTATCCAAGTTAATGTGAATATTTCCATATTTCACTGTAGAAATTATAATATATTTGATAAAGTAACAAAATGGATTATTAAGGGGGATTCACTAGTACAATCTCTCTAAAATCACAGCAATCTTCAATTTCCTAATACAATGCTCTGAAGATTCTGGATAAGAGTCATGTGTTTGTAATAGGCTGTGTTCACTGAACATTCATGTATACCAGGCACTATACGAAGCCTCTCTCTCTAAATGTATCCTTTGAGGTCAGTACCAACAGTAGCTCTGTTGGATGGGAAAGGAAACTAGAACCAAAGAAGTTTTATGATTTCTTCAGGGTGAGCAGGCAGTGGAAAAGGCCTGCATGGGAACTGATTCTTACCCCCCAGAAGTGAGTCAGAGAGCTGAGGAGAAATCAATGACCAATCTTATTTTCAGGCAAACTCTTACCCAAACTCATCACACTTCTTCTCTGCTGAAGTGATTAGACAAGTCTGTGTCAGAGTAGATTCAGTTGTTTGGAGAAGCATGAAAGACATTTTCTTTCTCTGGGTTTCTAATGGAAAAGTTCAGCTGCTGTGGAACCTGTAGAAAAACCATAGGATTCTATGTGGATTCATTAATAACAGTCTCTTATCTACCTAAATATTTTCTGCATTAAATTGGGTTTTTGACTTAGTGCACTTTGCAATAAATAGATTAAACTTTGAAATTTTTCCTGCTGGATTTTGTAGCAGGACTATTTTTCATTGTAGAAATCTTCTTTTAATATTGTTGTTTCTTTTCTCAGAAGTTATACTTCTGGTTAATAACACTGTGAGCTGATGCCTACATTATTCAAGATAGAATCTTAAACCCTGACAGAATAAAAATAGATCCCATTTATTGCTTCTTCTCAATGGTTTGGTTAGAAAGCTGAATTAGATGAGTTTGACAGGATTTGTTCTTTATGAAGGCTTCACAGACTACCTTCTTTCATCTTTACATATCACAGTGATTATTTTGTCTGATGATTTATTTTCACTGTTTTATTTCACTTCTGGAAATAGATGCTGTGTGCCTATGAATAATTGGCTTTCTTTATATAATTAATCTCTCACACTTGAATACCAAGGATTGTGTTGTCTTGCAAATTATCTTTTAATGGAATTTGCAATGATTTCTCATCATAGTTTTTCTACAATGTCTTAATAGGTTTTGTCTTTGCGTGTGTTTGAATAACATAGGTGCATATTCCGATATGTTCAATTTTTGCAGCAAAGATGATGCTTGGGTTAACAAATACTGTAGCTTGGTAGTGATTTCTAGAAGTCCTTGCTGGTAAGGTTAACCTTTGATTTCTTCTTTGGCCGCTGTGCACTTTTGAACTTCTTTTCCAATTTTCAAACATGGTCCAAGATAAAATCCATAAACTGACTTTCCTAGCTTCCCTTGCAGCTAGAATACAGATGTGTGATCCAGGCTTCCACCAACCAGATGTTCATAGTTGAGATTTTTGGAATCAAAAGTTATTGGCACAAATAAACAGATGTAGTATAGAACCATCTGGAGAGGAAAAGGGACATGCGCCTGCTTTCCTAGAGAGGATACTGAAGAGGTTCAGGCAATGCCCCTCTGTTTCCAGGGAATGATTTCAGCAGTGGGCATGTGTGGTGGGGTGGGTACTGCGCTTGGTCTTTCTAGTCTTTGCACTGCTTTTTTTTGAGATGCCTCTGAAAGCTGCAACCGGTTCTCAGCATCACTCATCTTTTTCTATTTACTCTACCCAGAAGAAGGCTATATTTTATAACTAAGCAACCCAGTTGATCAACAATTTGAATTTGAGGGTATTAAAATACAAGGGAGGTGGACTCGTTCATGCCTATCTCCTTTCAGCTGTTGAAAGATATCAAGAGAACAAGACTATTTGCCAGGTCACTCTTTGATGATTCATTATTTATTTAAACCAGCCCAGTACTGTGAATAACCTTCCAGAGAAAGATGCCCAGCCAGCCAAGACATTTCTAAGGCAAATGGAAAGTCTGTTGATACTAGTGCTATGGATGAATGGCTATGGATCTGAAATTCACCAGTGGCCTTAGGAACAAGGTCTCCTGGGAACTTACAAAATGAAGAACTCCTAGATAGAGCTCCCTGCAACTCCCACTTGAGTGACAGTAAGAGCTGGTTTGGAGCAAAGAATGTAGTCACTGACCAGTCCTTCTACACACTCATGAATTTACATTTGTTGAGTGTGTAACACACCATATACATGTATATATAAGTATATATATGTGTGTGTGAGAGAGAGAGAGAGAGAGAGAGAGACAGACAGACAGACAGACAGACAGACAGAGACACACAGGGAGAGATGCAGAGAGAGAGAGAAAGAGAGAGAAGCTTTAGTGCTCTGGGGTTTCCATATGTATTCACATGTAAGTGAGAGCAGGATAACAGCTTTTAGCTGTTTGCAGCCATGCAAGTTAGAGAGGCAAGTGGTCTATCTCCAATGACACTGACAATAAGAAGTAAAACTGAGCAGTAACTGCCAGTTCTTCTGGGTTCCAGAATCCTGTATTGTCTTCAGAGCACCAGACCCTTTTACCTGCCAGAGCTCAAGTCAACCCCTAG
Organism: Dipodomys spectabilis; assembly: GCF_019054845.1. NCBI lineage: Eukaryota > Metazoa > Chordata > Mammalia > Rodentia > Heteromyidae > Dipodomys > Dipodomys spectabilis. Next base: position 3,111,028 of record NW_024871460.1, on the reverse strand, counting down.
AGAAAGCTGTAAAAATTTTATTATTCCTTTCCCTTTTATTGAAAGGAAATCTTCCCGGAGCAGGGATTAAATTGGTCAACGTAGAAGCAAGGGTGCCTTTTCTAGGCTAATGGTCTCTTTACTATCCCACAACTCTACCTCAGCTGACTCAGTTGTTTATAATGTGGCTGGAAAGATGGTTTGGATGGATTGATGACAGTAGATGGACAACATTTGATGACAGGAAGACATCAGGTGTCTTTGAAGTGAAGGGCAGGTACCATGGAATACAGTCGAGTATGAGAAATAAGAAGAGGGGGGCATCTGTAAGTGAACTCCCTCTTTGCTACCTGTGGCTGTGGCATTCAAACAAAATGGTTTCCGCCCTTGGTGATACCATCATCTAGTAGTTAACGTAAGCATGTACACAACTGAGTCATTCTTCTCCTTAGGCCTGGGCCTCTTCAATTATATATCCCTGTTCTATGGGATTGGTTTGTTTAGTTTCTTTCTTTTTTTTTAAATTGTGGTACTGGCATGGAATCTAGGATCTCAAGAATGCTAAGCAAGTGTTCTACCACTGAGCCTCCCTCCATTCTTTGTATATACTTATTTCTAACAGAAGAAAAGAATTTTATCAGAAAGATTACTAGAGGAGGGTGAAAGAACATGATCAAAGTATATTGTTTGTATGTATATAAATATCATAATACAACCTCTTATTTTGTACAATTAGTATACATTAATGAAAACAAAATAAAGGATTATTTGACCTTTTTACCTCTCCCCTGGATTATTTGATTATTTTTGGAATGAGACAGCAATTGGGCTGTAAAGATGATGGTAGGATTTTATGCAGTTATGAGGCATGATTTAGTCTTGAAAGAAATCTACTCAGTTGTTTGTTCATCCTCGTATTCTTTAATTCATTCACAAAGCTACTAAGAAACAATGTCTATTAAAGGAGCCCTAGAGAGGCAAAGCAAAACAGTGGTGGGCTATCAGAAAAACATAAATCCAGCCACTCTCTTCCTTCCTGAAAGCTTCCTGTGGCTTCTGGTGCTTCCATTCACAACCTCACAGCCACATTGCCGACTGATTCCTGCCTGGGGCCCCTTCTGTATTTGTGTTCTTTTTTAAGTAAAAATTTTTATTGAAATATTTGCAGATTATCAAGAAATGTAGGTAACATGCCAGTTGTGAGAAATGATACAGAGATAACCTGTCTTCTTTACCAAGTTCTCCCCAATACTGACATCTCATCAAACTAGGATACTTACAAGGCTACAACCCACTGATACCATACAGATTCGTGTAGCTGTGCGTGTTTCATTCTCTTTGATTTGTTACATGTGCTCGATTAAATGTGCACCGCCAGAGGCAAGCTACGGATCCCATGTATTTCCTTGTTAACCTTTTCATCGTATGTCCTCTCCCTTCTTGATTTTCTCTCCTTTCGTTTTGTATTATGTGTCCTCGGTACCTGTAAAGATATTTAACTCACGGTATGTGAATAAATGAGCCAACAGTGCTATAAGCAGACGGACACCAGTCTTTCATCTCAGCTTTCAAGACAGAAGCAGAGGAGAGGCAGAGCTCCGCAGTGAGAGCTAAGGATGGAAATGGCCAGGGCTGGGAGTGCAGTGACTCATCTCAAGTGCTAAGAAAAGGACTGCCTGAGCTGCTTTCCTTCCTCACCATGTTCTGTTTGGGTAGGCCCAGGCAAGAGCTTAACTTTAGGTGCTGTCAACTTTCTCATCACTAAAGTAGGGGTGAACTAGCATGTACATTAGGGATTCCCGTGGGTGAAGTGGCACATGGTAAGACTTTCTCGGTAGACAGCTGTTGCTCTTAATTACCTTGGGTTTACTTGTGTGAGATGGGTCTCAAGTGACTTAAAATGGAGTCCTGTCTTAGTCCTGCCACTGTGCGGAAGCATAGCAAAGTTTCTCCTTGAGACAGTATAGCTGATACCCAGCCTGCACCCCATTATGATTCTGATACTGTGTACCTTTCTTGTCTGGTGGTCAATCTCACTGGGGATGTGCAGGTACTGCCGGCACTGTGTGTGTGTGTGTGTGTGTGTGTGTGTGTGTGTGTGTGTGTGTGTGTGTGTGTGTGTGATATGTTTCCCAATTTACTTGAAACTTTTTTCCATATATATTTATTTTTTATTGTGAAAATACTGTACAGAGGGGTTACAGTTACATGAGTAGGGTCACGAGTATATTTCCTGCACTTTTTAATGTACATGCATACATATTTACCTTTAAGTAGTCGTACAAAGGCGTTGCCATTCAACAAAGCAGGTTATGTATACAGTGTATCTTGATCAGTGTCACCCCTCTCAACATCCCCTACCCCTTCCTACCCTTATCCCAACCTACCCCTTCCTCCACTTTTCTGAATTTTGTAGTATATATTGATGCTTGATGTGTTTACAGGGGAAACGTATTCATAGACAGTTATCAATCTAGGGAGTCACAGGTCCCAGGCAGCTTTCTTCTGGAATAACCAGGGTGCTGTGGACCATTTACGCCCCCTTCCCCCCTCCCACTTCTCCAACCTGTACCTCAAGGGCACGGGTTTTACCTCAGTGTGAGAGCTGTCCCAGGAGGCTAGTAGGAGATGGTTTACAGGAATCCACTCTCTTTGTCCTCTACTTGTTTGTGGGATGGAGGAGGGCTGTTCATCATCAGGCTGACCTGGGATGAAGGGTCCTGCACTACTTGACTCCATTGGCAGTCCCTTCCTGGGCACACATGTTGTGAGAAAAGACCTCTTGAGTTACAATGACAGCAGGAAGTGGTTGTGAAATTTTCACTGATCCCTCACAACTGTTAAGCCTACTGCTGGTCACACAGCACAGGCCTGGCCAGGGAGGGACCACTTCCTTTTGTTTTCTCAAGGAGGGGATGGCAGGGCTGCAGTGGAGTGTGCTTAGCAGATTAATGATCAGTGTAATGGCTGTAAAATGGTGATTTAATTTTTTTATTATTGCATCTCTATATAAAAAAGGAGTTGGTGTTTCTTTTTCTTTCACATCTCATTTTCAATCAGTATAGGTTTAGGGAGTATGGTTGTCATGTGTCACAATTTGTTCTTTTCATTCTTTTGATACTCAAATTATTCTACATTTTGCCAGAGGGAGCCCCTCTTCAGGGTAACTCTGTATGTTGACATTTTCTGTCCTTTTTCTTGAATACTTCCTTATTTTCTGGTACAAAAAGGTATTCAGGTTGATTGCAAAAGAGGGAATGAACTGAAGTACATAAATGTTTAAAAAACAAATGCCACTAAGAATGAAAAATCAGAAAGCTGGATATTAATGCACAAGTTTTACCCCAGCAAGTACTGCCTTTGCTCTGGCCTGGCCTGATGGATTGTTGAGAATCCCAGAAATGAGTGTGAGGCTGGTCACTGCTGTCTGTAAGACACGTCTGGTTACAGACCCAGCTGCTGACGGGGAATGCAAGGACTGAGTTTAGGGCAGGTGCCTGAGCCGTGCTCAACATAGCCCCTGGTTTGTATCCATGGTGACAGGAGACAGAAAGCACATGGCAATTAAAACCAAAAAGCAAATGATTTGATCTAGTGATTTTCAGTCCACTTCATGGAAAAATATGGCCAAAGCAATGAGTCAATTATTTAAAATATATCTGTGTACACTCTTTTAAATTTATGCAGCCTTCATATCTGTAGAGATGAGGATACACAGGAAAGGAGGCTAACGAAAGTAAACAAAAGATAAAGAGTTAAAAACTTCTCCAAATTGGCCAACCACAAAACAATCAAAATTGGGTGGTTCTTGCCAATAATCCTATCTACTCCAAAGGAAGAGAAGCTCTGGAGGATCATGGTTTGCAGCCAGGCTGTGCATAAAAATGAGACCCCCCATCTTAATAGCTGGCATGTTGTAGTGCACATTAACTTACCATCCTGTCTTCATGGGATGCATTAACAGGAAGATCATGTTCTAGGTGAGCCTGAGTGTACAAGTGAGACCCTATTTAAAAACCAATGAAGGACAAAGACAGCTATGGGAAGGGAAGACTGAGAGGGAAAGAGGGAACAGCTTATATTAAGCAAAAGGAAAGAAATGTAATCATCACCTGATGTAGAAGAAATAATTGTATTGTCAAAGCTTATATAATTTACACACTTTATAGACCATGATAATGACAATTTGCCTTGTGAAGGTTAAAATGTGTTTGTGACTTTAAGTATCACTAATCTACAATCCTGTGAAATATGTGACATTTACGTAATCACCTAATCTCACTTAAAAAAAACCCAATGAAGGCCATAGAAATGGAAAAGGTGAACAAAAGGTGAACAAAATGCAGCAGGGTATTCACTAGACACTCTGTTGAGAATGAACTATACAACTTGTAAGTGGAGGTGAGAGGGGAAAACTGGGAAAAAGCGAAGGAAGGGGTATCATTGTTTAAAAAGAAATGTCCTCATTGCCTGACTTATGGAATGGTAACCGCTCTGTATATCACCTTTATACTAACAATGACAATATTTAATACTATAATAACAAAGGAAAAGGGTGTGGCTCAAGGGGTAGAGTGTAAGGTCCTGAGTTTAACCCCCAGAATCCTACACACACACACACACACACTTAGATTTTTTTCCCCTTATAGAACTCTCCCAGGGCTGGGGACATCTAGGTGACATGTATTTAACTTGGCAAGAGTCCCTCTGACAGCTGTGCAATGTCAGCTGGTGTGTGGATGGCAGTGAATAGCCTGTAAATCAGGAGGAGAAGACAATTAGCCAGTAGGTTGGAGGAGACCAGCATCCAGGATCATGCTGCCAGGGAGGTGCCAGGTTCACCAGCTCTGTGCCTTCCCAGTTATTTCCAGCCAGAGGCCAGCCCCATTGCTCAGGGCAGTGTCCATGCGCAGGCAGATCCCCGGAAGGAAGGAGAGAAGCCGCTTTACTCCCACTGTGCCACGTCCTACTTTCTCACCACAGATTTGACAAGGCCTGAGAGCATTATTTGCTGAGTTAAGTAAGATATTGCCCTCTGAGTTCAGAAAGTGCATTGATGTTTTTTAGATGAAAGACGATTACAGTTTTGAGTTTAAACATCAAATAGTGTTACATTTTTTTTCTAGGGCAAAATAAAGGTACTGTGACATCTCATTCACTGGGGCCCGGCCACCTGACTCTTCCTGGCCCTTCAGTTGTTAATATAATAGGGTGGCTATTAATAAACCAAGCAGGTATGCATTATTCACACTTTAAAAAAGTCAGCTTCCGAGCTAGGTGCAGGTGGCTCATGTTGGTAATCCTAGCTACTCAGGAGGCTGAGATCTGAGGATAGTGGTTCAAAGCCAGCCTGGGTAGGAAAGTCTGCGAAACTCTTATCTCTAATTAACTACCAAAATGCCATGCATGGAGCTGTGGTTCAAATGATAGAATGGTAGCCTTGAGAACAAAAGCTCAGGGACAGTGCCCAGGCTCTGAGGTCAAGCCAAAGACCAGCACAAATTAAAAGGCAACTTCCAGGGGCGATTCTTTGGTTGAGTTGGTAACATACCCAATGGCTCTCCTCTATCTTGTCCACAGCATAGCTAGATAAACTGTCATCACCTCAGACCTTTGAAACAGGTCTCCAGAGAGCCACTGATAATAAAGCTTGTGTTTATTAGGAGCCTAGACCAGAAAACGTATCCACCCTTTTATTGTATGCATGCTCATTGTATCCTAATTCACTAAGTCAGGAAAACAGGCTCTCCAGGTAACAAACTTAAAAACTATGATCAAGTTTTCAAGAAAGGCTGTGTACTACAATAGAAGGAGCACTACAATGGTAGGCAGACACCTTGGATCTTACCCCAAGCCCGATCCAGGTCTGACCTCCATACTCTGGGGCTAATCTGGGCTTCAGTTTATTGGCAAAGTGAAGGAGCTGATTTGAATTGCTAAGTTTTCTCCATTTTTCATTAAAGAAACTTGAACATTTGCTATCTTGATTTATTGGATGCCTATACTGGAGGGGATGCCAAGGGCAAGAAAAATGAAATACATCTTGTTTCTACCTTTCAAGAGCTTTTGGAAGGCTTGAGAAAAAGCCAGGCAAGATGGTGGTGCAAGTGGCTTTTGAAAGTATGCTTGGCTGATCTGAATCTTGCAGTCACATGGACTATAAATATCCACTCTTCACTGCCCAGCAATAATCAAGTGCAGATTATAACATATTACTATCTAGAAAGAGGCCAGTTTCAGAGGTGGTGTTCTTGGGTTGTATAGCCTAAGTGTGATTTGGGTTTAGACTGTATACAGTCAAATATGACTCAAATCGCCCTTGATGACAGAAGTATGTGCTGCAGACATATTGAACATGGGTTAATATGTAGAGGTTAAGAGCAAAGGTTTTGGCATCCAGCTTTGGCTGGTGTTAGGCAAGTCACCTAACCTCTCTGTTCATCTGTTCCTTCCCTTGTAAATTAGACAGAACAGCAGCTACGTCATAGAGTTTGTTGCCTGGAGGTTGAAAAGTATAAGAATATAAAAGTGTTTTCCATCACTCTGGGTGTAAGTGTTAAATCAAGAATTGTCATTATTAATTCTCATGGTTACATGCACCATTATTACATATAGAATGTATTGCAGAAGACACAGCTTTGTGGAAGAGTAGGAACCTCAGCAGAGAGTCTGTCTTGGGGATGGAGCAGTGCCTTGGAGCTGGCATGCTGCTCAGGGACCATAGCCGAAGCTCTGATTATCTGGGATTCCCTGGGCATCCTTGGTTCTTTATTACGATGTCTTTGTTCCTCTGTCCCTGCTTTTCCTGCTGGCTTGGTCACCAATGCACTGCCACCATTCCCTCTCCATCTTGTCACTCCTGTTGCCTCATAATGCATGACAGGAGTAGCCACGTCACCATTTCTTTCTTCCTGTGACCTTAGCAGGCTGCCATGTTCTGTGTAAATGTTGCATTTCTGCCCCCGTTAACCAGCTTTCTGGTGATCTCCAATTAGAATATCTATCTACCCCTATCTATCCATCCATAGTTATCATTTTTATGTTCCCTTCCAAACCACTGGTCCACCTGTGGAGCAATCAGCAGTGGACCACAGATCAGGTCACATGGCACTAGAAGGGCCTGTCCTTTGAGAAAAGGACTTTGAGGGTCACAGGCAAGCTTAGCCTGGTCTTTTAAATCCTAGGAAGGGCAGCGGTTGCCAAATACTCACAGTGCCCTTGAAACTAAGTAAGGAGGAAGATAGGGAGGCAGTTATAATCTAGAACAGGCAGATTTATTAACTGCTTCTCATTTTCCCATCCAAAATATCAGCAACTTTAGAAGAACTTAATTCTTTTGGGGCCTTTCATGTGTACTCACAGCCTAAGGCAGATAACTGGTCATATATACAAGATCTGTGTATATGCCTCTCAAAACAATTAGTAAACCTTACTTCTTTCTAATTTTAGATTCTTTTTCTGATATCAAAGTAATTTATAGGTCTTACTGATGAGTTGTAATATATAAGAAATATAGGAGCCAGATGCTGGCAGCTCACACCTACACTCCTAGCCACCCAGGAGGCTGAGATCTGAGGATGGTGGTTTGAAGCCAGCCTAGGAAGGAAAGTCCACGAGACTCTTATCTCCAATTATACACCCAAAAGCTGGAACTGGAATTGTGGTGCAAATGGTAAAGCATTAGCCTTTAGCACAAAAGCTTATAGATAGCACTTAGGCCCTGAGTTCAAGCTCTAGGAGTAGCACACGTACGCGCCCCCTCCCCACCCCACCCCAGGAAAGAAAATGTCTAAAATCTCTGTGGTTTTGTGCTAATTACTTGGTCACTCCAGACATCTATTTCTTCATCTAAGAAATTAAATAAGTTGTATCTGTAATCCTGGTTACTCCAGAGGCACAGATTGAAATGACTGAGTTTCTAGTCTAGCCTTGGCAAAAAGTTAGTAAGGCCCCCATCTCAATCCTGGGTCAATTCAAAAGCAAACACTTGCCAGCCTCTGTGTTTTGATTTCTTACACGGAGCACACTGACTTTGATGTCCTCTGTGGGGTTTGAGTAGGGGACATTCAGAGAGATAGAACTGACTGGAGGCAAAGTGTTCAGGAATAATAAGATCCATCATCATTGTGATTATGAAGCGAGCAATGAAAACTCATTATCAGCAAGCAGGGAATGGTGAAGACAATTAAAACACACAGTGTAATGGCTGGCCCAAGGCCGGCCCCAGGACGTTGGCATTATTTAGAGACAGACTCTTAAATTTGATAGCTTATTTGTTGGCTGGTGATCAGGAGGGAACTCAGCACTTATATATCCTAGGCAAGTGCTTTACCGTGGAGCCACACTCTCTAGCCTTCTGTTGAGTCTTGAGCCAGTTGTGGTTACCTGGCTTGGAATAAAACACACTGGTGACTTTTTCTCTGTGCTCTGTATTTGCCGATCAGAGTCCTGGCCTGGGAAGCTAAGTTGAACACAGCAATTTTAAACAGTGATAGGGAACAGCCAGGCAGGTACACAGAAGGATACTTCCTGGAGCTGACCCACCCTAAGGGAGGGGGCAGTAAGTGCTGATAGCTGAGCCACTGGATCACTGGGTTCCCCAGTGATTGTTCTTCCAGCAGCTCACCTTCTCTGGTCCAGGACATCAGCAAGTGAGAGCACTTCTGTGCCCATTCAGGAACCGCCTGGTCAGGGGGAGGGAGGCTCAGTGCTGTCTTTCTTGGCACTGAGCTCTGCCTTTGCCCTCTGTAGTGGAACAGCTGGGAGCCCTTGGAGATGCTGCTTCTATGTTTGGCTATAGATACCTGGGCTACCAAGGGTGAAGCTGCACACAGAGTAGAGACTGAGCTTGGATGTCGGACTGTTGTGTGGCTGTAGGCAAGTTCCTCAACCTCAGTCAGCCAAGCCGCTGTGCAGCTGGTAAGTGAGGATGGCATGGTAGGTAGCTCATGAGCTGCTTCAAAGGTAGTAGCTCTGCAGGTGCTGGTGGCTCACACTTGTAATCCTAGCTACTCAGGAGGCTGAGATCTGAGGATTAAGGTTCCAAACTGGCCCAGGGAGACAAATCTGAGAGACATCTCAGCAAATCAGCAAAAAGCCAGATATGCAGGTATTGTACTGGTACAATTGTACTGGTACTGGTACAGTATCAGCCTTGAGTGAAAAAGATAAGCAAGAGCACTTGGACCTGAGTTCAAGCCCAGTCCCAATAGAAAAAGAAAAGAAACAGAATTGGTGGTTCTGCTTCACATATTGGAAGTAGCCTAGAACAGAGATCATAGTCTGGGGTTGGTTGCAGCTTTGCTGCTTATAACAGTGGGCCTTTGAACTTTATTTATTTTAATTATATATATATATATATATATATATATATATATATATATACACACACACACATCCTTCAACTTATCTATATATTTTAATTGTCTAGATAATATAGATCTGGATAACAGAGATAATTAATATATTATATACCATATATAATATAAATGTTATGTGTATACAATTAAATTTATGTGTGTATTGTGTGTGTATATGTGTATGTTGAGACGATATCTTACTATGTGGTCCAATTGGCCTTGAACTTCTGTTCTTTCTGTCTCACTCCCTTGAGTGTTGAGGTAACAGGCATGGGCCACCGACACAGCCTTTTAGCTTCAATTCCCTCATAGGAGACATTGAACACCTTCCTCAGATGGACTGTGGGTGGCATAACTGAAACATTCAATTGATAGTGCTACTATGGCTGTCCTAGAGCACTGTGAGCAAGAGGAATAAGCTAGATGAACATATTTGATAAATTGTACAAGGATGCAGTTCAGTGAGGTGCTGGAGAAACATCCAGTCAGCACAAGGTCCACCTGATTCCATCTCCACTTTGGCTACTTTGTGGCTGGGTCATTTTGAGTAGCTGTCCAACCTCTCTAAGCCTTAGTCTTCTTGTCTTGAAATAAAGATAGTAGTAGCTATTTCTTTTCACCATGGAGGGCTATTCTAAGCCCTTCACATGTCTAAACTCAAGGACTCTGGGCAGCAGTAACTATTTGGTGTACATTTTACACAGGAAGAAAGAAGAGAAAGAGAGAGACTATGCAGTTTGCCCCAAGTCACACAGATAAAAACTAGTAGAGACCAACGTCACACCTGAGCTGGGTCTTGCCCCATATACCATCCATGCTACCAGTCTCCCTCCCAGGGAGAGGAGACTTTTCCTCCCTCCTGCTCAGAGGGAAGAAAAAGCATCATATTAAGGCTGCCCATAGTTGTTTTTTATTTTGTTTTTACAAGGTCTTGGCCTCGTCTTTCTTCTCGGTGGCATATGTCACTGGGTAAATTGGAATTTTAAGCAGGTGGAGGAAGCAATGTATTCAGTTGATGTATCAGTTCGGTGCTGGGTTTCTCCTTTCTGATCACTCCATGAGGACTTCCTCGTGGTTTGTACAGTTGCAAATATACTCTGAGTCTCTTGGTCTCAAAGCATATGACTCTGTGTGACTTCTCTTTGGAGTTCCCAAGATAAGTTGGGAAAGCACAGCATGGGGAAGCTTTTGCAAGTTGGCGTCTTGGTCCATCCAACTCTGAGCTGAGGCTGAATTTCCAGGGCAGCTAGTCCTGTCAGAGTCCAGGCCTGCAAGAGCTTCCTCCTGCCCCAGAGGCTCACACTTTAGTTTCTCTCCAAGGAAATGGAATGGAATCTGGACAGAACCCTCAAGATCACACTGAGTGAAGGAGTAAGAGAAGTTTTGACAAGGTTCTATTGTTTTGGGACCCTGAATCTCATGCTGAAGATAAGTGGTTCTCTAAATTTTCCCCAAACACCTGCAGAGAGGTATTTGATTGCAGGGTTGACAGATGAGCCTTCAGTTTTATTTCTAGCAAGGGTTATTACTTTTTTCCTTCTGAGTCACTTCTGAGCTATGGATGACTGGAGGCTGTGAGAAATTGCACTGAGTTGGCTCCATATATTTCAAGGATTAACTGATTTGAAGGCTTCATTTGACTGCACTAATTAAAGTTTTTACTCTTGCATCTAATCAGCATGAGTGAATAAACCGTCCTCTTCCTGCTTGCAGAAGTCATTAGGGAAATCAGACACCTATAGGAGGGCAGATCCTTTCAGGACATATTTGGAACACCAAAGGCATTCCCTTTCAACCTTGAACTTCTTTGCCTTTTGACAGCTAGGAATTTCCTTTATTATTTTTATTTTGTTAGTGGAGAAAGTAATTAGGCTTGTTTCATGTGTAATCCTTTAGTACATTTTATGAAAGGCACATGAGTTCTGAGTCACTGTGTTTTTTTATGGATGGGATGGATGTGTAGCCACAAGCAAAGTTGACAGCTTGAATTTGAAGCTGAGGGACTATGGAACCCTATGTTCCAGAAGTCTTAGCATCCTGGCAGGTGAGTGCAAGATAAATGGATGTCTAGATGCCCTAGGTCTCTACATGAGTAGACTAATGACCTTGGATTGATCCCTTCTCTGCATAGGGACTGTATTTCATCATCTGTTGAGTGAATACTTGGGTTTTGGTGGTGTTTCAAAAACATAAACTTTAATTTTTCCATGCATTCATTACTCAATGTCTTCAGTATAAAAAGTAGATCTTCTCATACTGAAGAAGATGGACCTTTTGGGGCTGAAGAAGGCTGGAGGAGAAAGAATCAGATCAGTCCATGTGGTTACCTGTTTGGTCTTCCACTTCTCTACCCATTCCCTGAGTTCTTGGGCCCACTTTTTTATTTTATCTTATCTTATTTTATTTTTATTTTATCTTATTTTTTGGGCCCAGCTTTTATTGGTTGAGATGGGAGTCTTCTTAAGTTTTGCTGGGGCTAGCCTTGAACTTTGATCCTTCTGATTTCCACTTCCTGAAGAGGTAGGATTATAGGCATGAGCCAGTGTGCCCTACCCTGAGTACACTTTATTTTTTCTCTCTCTCTTTTCTCTCCCCTTACTCTTACCTCACATTGTCTCTAACATTTTCATGATAGTTTTCTTTTCTTTTATTCTTTCTATTTTTCTTGCCTAAGCAAGAAAACATGTGATACTTGTCTTTTTGTATCTGGCTTATTTCAGTTAACATGATGACTACTAGTTTCACGCATTTTCTTGCAAATAGCATGATTTTGTTTTCCATTTTGATTGAATAATACTCTATTGTGTGTATGTATCATCTTTTCTTTACCCACTCATCTATTGATGGGCGTCCAGGCTGATTCTATATCTTAGTTATTGTTATTATTCTAAATCTTATTTATTTTATACCTCAGTTATAGCCTATGAAGTAGACATATTCTATATCTTAGTAATTTATTGCCACAATAAACATGAGCATCTCAATATATACTGACGTGCCTTCCTTCAGATATATGTCTAGAAGTGACATAGCAGGATCATTTGGTGGTTTTTATGTTTAGTTTTCTGAGGAACTTCCATGTTATTTTCAATAGTGGCTGCAGTAATTCACATTTCTACCAACAGTGGATGAGGGTTTGTCTTCTTCTCTATTCCCACAAGCATTTGTTGGTCTTCCTATTCTTGGTTTCTGTTTTAAGACCAGGTTTCACATAGTAGACCACACTAGCCTTGAGTTTATGACCCTCTTGCTTCAGTGTTGGGATTACAGGTATACACCATCAACACTCACCTTTTCTTCCCTGGATGAGATGGAATCTCCAAGCATGTGCTAAGTGGGAATGGGAGGGTCACACCACCTATGCTTTTACCTCCAGACATTTACAGTTGCCATTTCTTTCCTCAGAACTGTGGTAGTGTGAAAAGCAATGCTTTCAGATGCTGTCTCGGGATTGGCTCAGGGAAGAGCATGGTCTAGGGCCTGCAGAGAGGAAAACTGTGTAGTCAGGTAGTTAAGAAGGCAGTGAATTCTTATCTCCAGATAGTCAAGAAATGTGGTAGTTAAAATTAATGATGATACATATAAAGGAGGTTTTTTTTTGTGCCAGTCCTGGGACCTAAACTCAGGGCCTGGGCACTGTCCCTGAGCTTCTTTTTCTTGAGGCTAGCGCTCTACCAATTGAGCCACAGTGTCCCTCCTGGCCTTTTCTACTTATGTGGTACTGAAGAATGGAACCCAGGGCTTCATGCATGCTAGGCAAGTACTCTACCACTAAGCCACACTCCCAGCCCAATATACAAAGGAATTTTAACAAGCCTGATGATGCTGAGATGCTGTGGATTGCTATAGGATGGCATTATCTTAAGGTCTTTAGGGAAATCAAACAGATGGGAGGAAACTATTACTGGAGCACAGCTCCAGTGTCTGTGGCAGCCAGAGGGGTCATTTTCTCTCATCTGACTTTGCATCTCTCTCTCTCTCTCTCTCTCTCTCTCTTTTACCTCGATGTTGGAAATTATTCAGTTATTTTCTTAACCTTTACAAAATAGTTATCCCAGTCTCCTTACCATTCTTTGCTCAACTTTGTGACTTTGCATCTCTTGATAGGGGGTTTGTGGGGATGTTTTAATTCTGGGAAACCTTCTTAAGGAAGGTCTTAGGTTATGAATGTAGATAGTAGGGCCTGAAGGTCTAGTTTGGGAATGGTTAATAAAATGGAAGGCTTTCATCTCACTTCTGTTTAACAACTGGATATTATTCAAGGCACTGTGAGATACTCAGCTGAGGGAGGCAGAGCTGAGTGAGGATCCGTCAAAGGAATAGAAACAGAGCTAGGCTTAAAGCCAGCAATATAGAAGGGGATTTGGGACTGATCGTGAATTCCTCTGGAGGTCAGAGGGAGGCCACTCTGGATATACTTTCCCCTTGTCTGACTTGCTGGGTCTGAACTCTGCTGATATGCACTGTTAATGATAACTTTGGGCAAGTGAAGAGTTTCTCCTTTCTTAACTGAGACTAATATGGTGTCCTCTCTAGGTTGTCGTGGCCATCAAATGAATGATCACACGTAGAGGAATCTGACACAGAGTGGATATTCAATGCATTGTTTTTTGTTCCAACCCTCTCTTCTCTGCTTCCCAGAATCTCATTCCTCTTCTAAGACCCAATTAGAGTATCACTTCCTTGACCCTTCTAGACCAATGTAAGTATTCTTTCCTCCACTCTCTGAAAGCACTTGGTTCCTACTCATGACGGTACTTCTGTTGGCTTAGGCCACATGGGTGTCTTTATCCTCAGTCACACTGTGAGTACCTCGAGGCTGAGGGCTCTGGTAGATTTATCCTCATAAGCCAGGGCCTAGAAAAAGTACTTGCAACATGAAAAGGGTTTTATATATTCTCTGAATGATCATAAGTGAGAAAAATCACCAGCCAGAAGAAGATATTTAATCACAAGAAAAGGAAAAAGAAGGATATATTAGAAAAAGGAGTAAGAAATGGATAGCGGTCAAGGCTGGGTGACAGCCAGAACAGATGCACCATTTAACAGAGTACAAATGGTCCGTTAGGCCCCACAGGGCATAATTTTCACTTTCCGCTCAGCTCTCAGGTGAGTACTGAGGGCAAGGCTCAGGCACTGGCATTTGCGTTATTCTCGTCTGCCTCTGTTCTGAGCCTCAGAATGAATTTAATTTCTTCTGTCTTATTTGACAAATTGTGGGAGAGCCTACAGCTTCTGATGAATTTTGGCAGAGCGCTCTCTGTATGTTTCATGTTGGCTATCTGTCTGCCTATAACCCAATGTTCCACAACCTTCCATGTGCCAAGCTGATGAGGGCACAGACATAAACTAGATGTGAATACCACCTTCAAAAGCTCAGCATCTATAAAAGAGAGTGCTTCTTTTTCAAAAATCAAGTAATTGTACTTTCATATAATAAATGCCATAATAGAGATGAGAACAAAGGGTTAATGGAGGAGAAGGAGTAACTTGTTCTTCCCAACAAAACCAAGAACACAGCACACCAAAGGAGATACTGGAGCTGAGCCTAAAAGAAAGCTCTGATCTTCATAGAGAGAGGTGGGAGAAAGTCACTTTAGCAGAAGACCCAGAGTGGACGGTCCACAGGCAAGAGAGTGATTAGGAGTTGCCCGGCTGGAGAGTAGGGTCTGGTCCGATGCTCAGGTTATGCAGTAGAAAGTCCAATCCAGTTAGAAAGTCTTACTACTATGTCACCCAGATAATGATTCACAATGTCCATCAGCCTTTTAAGGCTCTGAAAAATCCTACAATAAAGGTAGTTGCTTAATTTGTTTTAACACCAAGTTAATTTTCCTGCCTTTGTTGTCCAAAACATCAAAAGGCAAGATTCAGAAGAAGTTTTATTAATGCCCTATTTACCAATGATGAAGCACCAATTATGAAGATTAGCAATTCTTACAGTTTTTTTCATCTCTGGAGTAATACCTGAGGGAAACAGTTTAGAGATGGAAAATTTTTTTGGATCACTATTTCAGAGGCTCCAGTTCAAGGCTAGACAGATCGTCTGGGAGCGCTGAGATATTTTGCCTAAGGCAAAAGAGAGTGGGTGGGAGAGAGACAGAGACAGAGACAGACAGACAGACAGAGTCAGGAAGGAAGTCAAGACATCTTTCAAAAGCACACTTCCAAGTGACCTGTTTCCTTCAGCTAGGCCTCAACTCCTAGGTTTTCTACCACTCTCAAAGTAGTTCCATCAGTTGGAGGCTGAGCCTTCAACCTAGGGTCCTATGGGAGATGCTTCATATGCAAACCCTAACTCTCCCTTGTAACAAAATCTGTTATGAGTCAGTGTATCAGTGTTCCAGAAGACACAATCATATCCTTCTCCTTCCCTCATAGTTCAAACCCCAGAAAATTAGTCCTAAATATCAAATAGGGAGTAAAACGTATGATCACCATAACCGGTAAGCAAGATCATAGAGGAAGCTGCTCAGACTGACTCCAGACTGGTTTACACATGCGTCCTTCTCCCTCAGATAGACTCCCCCACCCCAATTGGGGAAGGGGAACTCTGCTACCTCAAGTGGAAGGAGAAGCATGAGCCAAAAATAGAATATGAATATTCCAGGAGAAGATAGACTCAAAAAGGAAAGACCATACGTGGATAGAAGCTTTGGATAGTAAGTCTCCCTAAGAGAAGATGATTCATTTCACCAATGAATAAGCAAAGAATACACAGGAGAAGAGCAAAGCAGAAAGCTTAGCTGGGTGAGACCTTGAAGACATTAATGCTGAGAAAAAGGGAGAGAGCTGCTCACGTGGGGTCAAAAGGTTGTTTTCCTGGCATTCAGGAGTGCAGAGAGCAGAGCTGTGATTTAACCTGATACGAAGAAGATGGAATAGGAAAGATGCACCATTTTTTAGGGCCCCAGGCAAGAGCAAGTGTTGGGTTCTAACCACCCTGTGTTGTCATTGACACCACCTGCCAATAGCAGTTTCTCTATCTTCCTTGTGCTCTAAGCATGAGTGGTGGTTAGCTATCAGGAAGGAGCAACAGAAAAGGGAGATCATGGCTCAGGCTGGGAAAGGATCATCCCACAACCCTTGGAAGATGGCATGCATAGAGAGCATTGGTGCCGTGTGACAGGGTGGGAACCACACCAGGACCAAGCGTTCCTTTCCGGGGGGAGTCCCACAACAACACCCATCTGCCACCTTGTCGGCGACCATTCGGCAAACATCTCTAAATGACTATGGAAGGCTGGCTTAGCCTGGCTTGGCTTTACAAAGTATGGCTCCAAATGATTCCTGAGTCATCCTTTGTCGGGATAGATCACAGGAAGAAGAGGAAAAAGTCTTCAAATCCTGGGAGATAAATTTTCAAGACTTAGCTAGGTCCTTGCAGGGAAAATATCAAGGTTTTAATGATTACCTGTCAACTTGTGACACTTGAATCTCAATATGATGGCCAACGGAGCTGGAATATACAAAAGAAGGACTAACAGAGAACATCCACTTGCCATGACAATGAAGTAGAAGACTCCAGATCACAGTGGACAAGAGCAAGTTGGTTCCCATTAGATGTGGTACCCAGCCCATTCAGGCTACAATCTGGCTGAATACCTCTCAGATCCCATAGAAGCATTTTCTTTTGACCCTGATGATTCTGTTCCTCAAAGTCAAGAGCTGAGCTGATCCCATATTTAAGTAATTTAAGTAGAGAAAGCATCCAATTCTGTGTTACTTATTGAGATGGAAGATGTGTGGGGATTGGATTATAAAATGCAGCCTTCGCAAGTATGTCCACCGAGCGTTCTGAACGTAATAAATTTCATTGTTCCTTTTAATAAGAAATTGTTTTAAATTTTCTCTCAATATATACATACTTACATATGTATCTATGTGCATGTATATCTTTTAGGACTTGATTCTGCATATGAAATCAAGAAAGCATGCAACTGTTGCCATTTGGAACCTGGCTTGTTTTGCCTAAGATGATGATTTCCAGTTCTTCCCAACTTCTTACAAATGTCATAGTTACATTCTTCCTTATGGCTAAATTCTACCACTGCATATATTATATTTTCTTTATCTGTTTCATTGCTTGGCTATAGAGAACAGTGCTTACATAGTTAAGTGTCTGAGTTGTATCTTGACTTATAGTTCATTGAATATTTCCCTGAGAGTTGTATCACTGGATCCTATGGTAGTTCTATTTTTTTTTGAAGAACTTTTCCATACTGATTTCCATAATGGTTGCACCAACAGTCCCACCAACAATGTATTAGTGTTCATTTTATTCTGTATCCTCACCAGCATTAGTTATTGTTTGTGTTCTTGGTGGATGACCATTCTGGCTGAGGTAAGATAGACTCTCAATGCATCTCCTTTATGGCCAAGGATGCTGACTACTTTTTCATGTGTGAATTGAGCATTTGTATTTCTCTTGAGAATTTTCTGTTCAGCTCATATGTCCTTATTAGTTGGCTGGCTTAGTCATTCAGAGTTAAATTTTTGAGCTCTCATAGAGTCTGGTTGTTAGATCCTTTTCAGATGAAGAGCTGGCAAAGATTTTTCTCCCCCTCTATACGCTATCTCTTTGGTGTAATGACTTTTTCCTTGGCTGGTAGAGAGTTTTACTTTGATGCAATCCCACTTGTCAACCCTTGCTCTTATTTGCTGAACTACTGAAGTCCCTATTCAGAAAATTATTGCACATACCATTATCTTCCAGTGTTTTCCCCACTCTAGTTTCCAAGTTACAGATCTCACACTAAGGTCTTTGATCCACTCAGAATTAGTACGTAAGAAATAGGAACGTAGTTCAGTCTTCTGCATGTGGTTATTCAGTTTTCCCTGCACCATTTGTTGAAGAAGCTATCTTTTCTCTAGTGTATGTTTTTGGCATCTTTTCCAAAATTATATGGCTGTAACTGTGTAGGCTTATTTCTGGGTTTCCCATTTTTTTGTTCCATTGGTGTGTTTGTGTCAGTACCATGTTGTTATTTTGGATCTGTAGGTAGGACTGTTTGGGGAGAGGAGATGTGGAGAGAAGAAGAGGGTAAGAGAATGTCACAAGCTGTCTAATATCAAACTGTATTCTGTCTATGTATGAAGATAGAATAAGCAAACTCATCAAATATGTTAAATGCTAGAGGTCAGGGGTTATTGAAAGGGAAAGCAATAGAGTAGTTTAACTTGACTAGTGTATAATATATGCATGAATAAAATATCTCAGTGAAACCCCTTTGTACAGTTAGTATATACTAAAGACAACGAATGGCAGAAATATAGCAAAGGTTCTTTTGGGGAGTGGATATCAGTGGAAAGGGGTCAGACAAATGGAAAGACCAAGGAAAGTGAATATGATCAAAGTACTTTACAGACATATATAAAAAAATCAAACCATGAAACCTGTTGATATTCTGTTCAGAAGAGAAGAATGAGGAAGAGTGAAAGAGGGAATGGATTTGATCACTCAGTGATGGTTATTGTAGCACGGGTCTATCACCACGAAACCCCCTTATACACTCAATATATATGCTACAAGGAAGAGACTGCCTTTTGAACTTCGTTTTGGTACTGAGGTTTACAACCTGGCGCCCATCAGAATCAATCACCTGTTCCTCAGTCCCATCGCTGAGCATGACTCTTTGGGATGTGACCTGCCAGGGTGTGGTGAAACGCCGTAAGAGCCCCCTTTCCCCGCACAGAAATATAGCATGCAGCAGAAGAGGAACATCTTGTCTTAAATAACTAGGACATGGAGCAAATGCATTGTGATAGGAAGAGAGAGAGAGACAGACAGACAGACAGACAGACAGACAGAGAAAGAGACAGAGACAGACAGATTGAAAGAGCAGAGGTAGAGGCAAATGTTTCAGACCCTTAACAGGGCAGGATATCACATGGATTTGTATTTTAACAAGCTTCTATCAGCTCCATGTTACAGATGCATCTGTAGTGGTTTGCCTTTAGTAAATATATTCCAGTCTTAGAAATAAGATGAATATGTAAATAGGGTATTCCAGGAAGGTATTTCCCAGAAGGAACTGGGAATTTATCCAAGGCTCTTTGAATAAACTGAAAATGATACAAATACTTTTTAAAATATTGTTTTGAGCTAAGGCACCACTATATAACTCAACTTGGTGTTGAATTTTCCATCCTTCCACCTCAGCCTCCCAGGTACTGGGATTACAAATGTGTACCACCACACTCAGTACTTCTTTCTAAGATCCATCTGATGGCATAAAAATGAATCCTTTTGAAGAATGAATTTCATTAAATACATAGCTAAATGTAATTTAAATTTTGAGGCTTATCCAAGATTTCCTACAAAATAAATTCAGTCCTCAGCTGGAGGCTTTTTGTTCTATTTTCGGTTTTGCTCTTATTTCCCATACTGGGTGGTGTGGGTATGGATTTGGAAGGCAAGGCACACAGGTGACCCACATCTCTGTGTTCTGAGGTGGGAATGGACAGCGTGGACTAGAACTGGCCATGCCATTGACCCACACAGAAGATTGAAGAGGTGGTTCCCATTGAAGAGAGGACTCTAGTGGCATAGCTGGAACACTGCATTGTACCACTGGCTTTGGGCAACTTTCCAATTTAGGCTCCTTTGAGGCCTCACGAGGCTGTTTGTATAACAACTTAGTGAGAAAAGTAGAGTTAAGCTTAGAACTACTTCCCAAAAGACATGTGGGAAAGCCTGGTGAGCCCAGAGCTCACCCATCAGATGGCTAGAAAGTGGCTAGATGAGAGACCCCACTAGGGGTCCGACTCTGCTGTCTATGGCCCAGGTTGGCTACTTCTTAGCAGTGCAGGTGCTGTTGTTCCATACTGAGCACCACTGAGTTGAGTAGATGGGTGGAAGCAAGTTTAACATATGTTTTATTGGATGCTTTTCTTGTTTGGACACAGATATCGGAGTCACGGTAGCTTTCACCCCGAGGAGACCAGGTTGGTATAGGTGTGTCTGTGTGCCTTAACATATCCTGGGGTAATCTGGGAGGAGAGTCATAGATCCTAAGCCAGAAAGCTCAATCCATTTTCCATGACCATGCTGTAATTCTCAGCAAGAGGGCAAGTGTAATGGCAGCTACCACGGTAAGTCTTCCTAATTTGGTAGTTGGCCCCTAGGTATTGCTGGAAACCCGTGACCCCCTCTTATTTGTAAGAAATGTGGGGGAAGCGGGGGGGAGCATGTTGTATATAAAATGAGACTCCTAGCCATAGCTCAATACGGATACAAAAAAAACCACATTTCCTCCTTATCAACCTTATTATATTTATAACGTGATTTACCTTATGTTGCTCTGGGTTTGGGGCAAGTAAGGTCTTTGCTTCACATGGGAAAAAACAAACACTTGTAACTACTCAACACCAAATTCAACAGCTGGGAGCCTGCCCCCTGCCCTCCAGCTGGGCCTCACATCACCGATTCAATTTCTATTTGTGCTATTAGACTGGGCAGGTGGCATGATGGTGCAGACTGGTGAGCCTCCGTGTCGCTCCGCCGCTGGATGCCATGAACTGGGCAGGGAGGGGGAGAATGCAAACACCCATGCTGGGAGTCACACTGGGTGTGCCCCTCACCACTGACTCATGGTTTCAGGCAAACACCCCGTGTGTTTGTGAAACTAACATCGACTTGCTCACTGGAGCTGGTGGCAATATTTGAAGTGTTCCTGAAAGGTTTCCTTGGTTATTCCATAGGGGACTCAAGTTGTGCCTAGATGTAAGTTTGGTGAAGACAGGGCTGGAATCAGAGTCAGGTGGGGAGTCCCTGGCCTCCATCATGGCGCCCCACCCACCTTGGAATCTCTAATGGGGAAGCAAAACCAGGGGGAGTTGGATCATTCTGTGCATTCCACGCCTTGGCTAGGGCCAGTGTTCGGCCTTCATGGCTGTCTCCACCTATGCATTGCCTGGCCTCTCTTCCTCAATCCTTTGAGCATTGCCCTAGGGTGCCATCCATCCTCCCACCCACAGCCAGAGTTCTTCAGTCCCTCAGCTCCAGAAATGTTCTGTGGATGGGGATTTTTGTCTCTCAGAGACAGAAAACCTTCCTTGTGATGCCAGGAGAAATGGCTGTCTTTTTCTGGCTAATAATATCAATAATAATAGGAGCTGACATTTGGGTCATGTACCACATGTCCACTTAGTTGTACGACCTCAGTAAGTTCCAGAGCCTCTGGTCTTAGAAATGATCTAGGAACCTGCTTCTATTGAGGGCATGCTCTCTGCCTTGAAAATGGTCTGTGAGCCTGCTTCTGACAAGTGTTGTTCTCTCAGCCAAGGGGAATGGGAGGCTAAGGATTCTCCGTGGTTAGAGGCTGGCTCTGAAATCAGGCAGACCTGTAATCATCCAGTGACAGCTCTGATGCCCAGAGCTGTGGACGTTAGGAACAATCCCCAGCCTCTCTGAGTCTTGACTCCTCATATGAAGATGAGCAGGAGAGAATTTCTGTAATAAGCAAATGATATCCTTCCTTTCCAGTGCCTACCACAGTGCTTACTTGGCACCAGTAAGCCAGGAAAATGGAGGAATGCCAGAGGTGCTACTAGAATTCCCAGCATGCCTCATCTCCATGAAATTGTTTCTGTGAAACTGGGCCTAGTGGAGGGCTGTGTGTCCTGACGCTGGTCTTTGGATCCTATGCTGGGTGGATAAGGTGTCTGTGAGCCGGGAGGATGCATATCTATGTTTACATATCTCTGTTCTCCTGATATGTGGGGATGACTCAAAGTTTCTACTAGACTGTATTGTTTAGTTTTTCTTCTTCTTTTCAGAAAGGGGATGTTTGGGCTGAAGCTAAAGAAGAAGAAGAAAAATAAAGCAGAGAAAGGGTTAATCCTTACCAACAAGGCTGCACAAGGTGAGAGGTGAGAGGTGGGGCATGGGCCACTGCCCAGGGGCCTGAGGGGCCTCAGGGCCCTGCTGGGCTCAAGGTGCTTCTGTGTTCCAAGGAGTGAGGGGAAAATGTGCCATTCGCTGGTGCTTTAGATTGCCTCCAATCCCAGTGTGGGCCCAAGGCAAACCACCCCAAGGCCCAGGTCATAGTCGGGCAGTGGTGGGGTCGGTGTCTGCTGAGCTCTGGTCAGGTCTCGATGAGGAGACTGTGACCAGAGCTCAAGCTCTATTTATGTTTTGTGACCCAGGATAAGCCACTCAGCACTTCTGACTCTCAGTGTCTACCATTATGAAATGGGTTGCCAGGATGACCTCATCCATCCCTGGAGGACCACAGGCCCATGAGGCTGGTCCTGAGCTACAAGGACTTCAAAACTAGGAAAATGTGGCTTTGAAATGGAGGTCTATGCTGCCTTACTTTATGTCCTAACTTTAAATGAGCTACTCCCTTCTTCCAAAGAGCAAAGCTTTGAGTTACGGCATAAACCTTTCCAATAGAGGCCAAGCCCAGCATTGGAGACACTTGGTAGTGATAGATTGGATTAATGGCGTCCAAGTGGATGCCTGGCTGGTCTGGCTGGTCCCCTGGAGACTTCTGCCAAGGACACTTGATAGAGGACAGTTCAAGACTGGACCTTCCCTTGGCCAACATGCTCCCATGGCAATGGTTGTGTGGTAAGGGGCATTATTCCAGAAGCCTTACTTTGGAAGATTAGAATATTGGAGTCTTTATTACACAGTTAACAGGCTGCAGGCTGCCAGTTGTTACAAAGGCCTGAAGCCCCCAAATACACATAACACAGCTAGGAAACAGGCTAAAGAGAAAGAAGGAACAAAAACAATACCAACAAGCCAATTCAGTTGCCATGGAGAGCTGAATTGGGACCCCATGATGACCGGAGATGAGCCAGGAGACAGGAGACTTGACAAGATCACAGAGACACACGTGGCATGGCTTAACAGTGGCTGGGCTGGGCTAGGCCTAAATAGGGTCTGAGCAGGGGGCAGGTACACAGGAAATTCCCACTGCCAGGCACTGGACTGACAGATTCAGTAACCTATCAGCCAAGTGCCTGCCCCTGGCTTCAGAGATCTGGGCATGTCCTTCACCTGGGAGGCAGGTGATGGATAGGGCGTTTCCCTCTCCCAGCATGAAGACAAGATGCCAGACCCTACCATCCACCATGTGGCCAATATGGTGCCGGCCAAACCTGACTGCCTTACTTCAGTTGGTCTTCACTAACCCTGTCTCTTTATGGGAAGGAGGGTAGTTTTGTTTTTAAATTTTATTATTATTAAATATTATCATCATTAAGTAATTGTATAAAAGGATTACAATTCAATAAGTCAGGTTATGAGTGCAATGCTTTTTGGTCAATGTTGCCCCTTTCTTCATTCTCCCATATTTTCTCCCTCTTGTCCCTACCCTCAAATTACGTAGTTCATTTTTTACATAATGTGCATTGAATATGATGACTGCATTAGCTCACCCTTCTTCTCTCCACTCCTGTGTGCTCTTTGAACCTCCCCCCAAATATGTTTCTACTTCCTGGTATGGCATTTTGATAAACAGTAAATTAATTGTTCAGAGGTGTTATGCCCTCGGATTTCCCCTGCCCCACCCTCCCACGTATACCAGGAGTGTAGCCATTTGCAGCCATCCTGTGGCCTTATGGGTAGAACTTTGATTGATTGATTTGTTGGCAGTGGGACTTGAATTCTGGGCCCGGCCCTGATCTCTTTTACTCAAGGCTAGAGCTCTACTGCCACAACTTCACTTCTTGTTTTCTGGTGGTTAATTGGAGTTAAGAATCTCACAGACTTTCTTGTCCTGGCTGGCTTAGAACCATGATCCTTAGGTCTCAGCCTCCGGAGTAGCTAGGATTACAAATGTGAGCCACTGACACCAGGCCTGGTAGACCTTTTCTTACAGAGAAAAGTCTGCAAGCACTGAGATGTTGATAATAATAATTAAGAATTCCTCTTGGGTAGAAAGGGGATATGTTACAATTTTAGTAGGAGTGAGACTTACGGCTTAATAGGAATACTTGTCCTTTATTTCAACATGATGGCCTCAGGGAGTAGATGGAAAAGACTTTGGGTCTTTCTTGTTGTCTTTGAACTTAGATCTTGATGACACAAGGCTGAATATGCTGTTCTTTCCTTAGAGTACCCTATGAAAAATGATACTTGTGACATATTTAATAAGTCTTGGATGCTTGTTATTTGACCTGATCCATGTATATATAAATAAATATATAGATGGATATATATATATATATATCTGCTTATTTTACAACAGAGATTCAGAGAGGGTGAGTGGCTTGCTCCAAGTTACGTAGCTGATAGTAGAGAAGTTTTACTGAGGAGTCTAGGCTTTCTGGTCCTTGGGAGCGTCCTCTAGTGGGCAGCCTCATTGGGAGCTGGTGGAGATTAGAGCTGTCCACTACAGGCTTTCTGAGGATCTGGAGGCTGTGGTTCCTGATTACATTCCTCAGCCCACAAAGCAAACAGGGCAGAGGGGAATCTGCCTCTCCTGGAAGTTAAATACCTACCATTCTGCTGGGAGGGACTGGCCCTGTGGGAGCCTCCCAAACACAAGTGCCACACACAAAAGTACTTCTGTGGATAACCCTGTCTTCTTTCGGTAAGACAAGCCACATAGGCCTGCTCTTTTTTTCTTTTTGAAGCAGGTAGGTTAGAAAAATCAAGGCATGTGTCTGGCTTTCTGCCAATAATACGTTCAATTTAACCATAGCAGAGAAAAGTCTTGTGGTCACCCTGACCTTCCAGGTGCCTGCAGAGCATGGAGGCTTGAGCTCCCACCCTCCCATCATCTGACGGGGTTGTCTGTTTTGGTTTGCTCTCCTAGATGGTCAGAGTGAAGCAGAAGAGCCCCAGGAGGGACCCTCTCATCGGGAAGGACCAGGAGGAGACTTGGTTCATGATGATGCTGTTCTTACTCCTGCGTCCTCAGCTCCTCCAAAGAGAAGGTATAGGAGCCATGAGGGCAGTCAGTGCATTCTCTGAGCATTGCCTCCAAGCTCAGCTCTGGGAGACCCAGAAGGACAACCTGCCCAGTCCACAGAGGGCCAGAGTCTGAGGCAAGAGGACAAGAATTCTGTATCTACTCAGTTTTCTTTCCAATTGCTGGCCTCTTGATACCAGCCAGTCTTTAGCAAGCTACAGTTCCAGCTCTAGCAAGTTCAGATTTTTAAATGTCCCTCAGAGTTCAGGAATTGCAGCCAGATCAAAAGACAGATTCAGGAGCTACCCCTTCCCCTCTCTTTAATTTCTCATAGCTTCATGTTTGCCCCAGCTGAGAATGTAGTTCTCACACGACCCACAAATACAACCGAAATGAATTGACCTCCTGCATGCTGTATCAGTTAACTATTGATGAGTACAAAAGAACTCCCCAATTAGTGGCTTAATATAGTAAGCCTTAATTTTGTTCTTGAGTCTGCAGGCCAGATGGATAGTTTCAACTGTCCCCAGAGCATTATGAGCTGTGTCATTCACAGGTCTGTGGTCAGTTGTCAACACTGGTCATTGTAGTTTGGGGTTAGTCTAATATTACGTTGACTAGGACACTGTGCCCTGGTACCAGACTTTATAGTAATGATGACAATGGCAGGGTTCTAAGAAGTTATAGGCCTATACTTGGACTCATGCTTAGTACTGGCCAATGAAAGATAGAAGGTCAGTCCATGTCAGAGTGGGAGAAGACTACAAGGTGCAGGGCAGCAAGCTTATGCACGGAGAAGCCAACTATTGGTGCTACTGGTGCTTTCAGTCTGCCATGCTTGTTTATGCCCATTTCTTATGATCACTCATCAAGACCTTCATTTCACACTTAGAATTATATTGATCAGTGAAGCAGATGGGTACTTCCTGAACTGTTGTTTGTTAGCTGTGATAACATTGTTGTTTATCAGAGGGGATAGAGGGGAGTGGGAGTCAGGTGGAAATCAGAGAAGTGATAGCTCAGAGGTGACACTTAGGTCATGAAACTTCTGTACACAACTCACTGCCACGTCTACGTCCCTCAACATGATACCCAGACAGGCATCAGCCCTCCCTACAGCCTCTGCCTGGAGACCGTGATCATTCTTTGACATCTTTAAAGATGTCCCTTGGCATTTACCTTATCAAGAGACAACACTGAATAGAGAAAGACAAGTAAGGATTTGTAGCCTTCATCTTCTTTGGTCAGAATATTCTTTAGTAATTGGAATTCTATTTACCCATCCATGTGCGGTTCCCTCCTGACATCTGTTGTTGAGTCATTGTAGCTTACTGAATCTTTAGGAATGTCTTCTTTACAGTTCTTCTGTCACATTTCATGCATGAGTACTTACATACTCATTCTCCTTGTATGCCTTGGCCCTCTCTTTTCTGGCTAGATTATTAGCTCTACAAAGGCAAATGGATGGCTTATTCATCTTTGTTTTTCTTTTTTTGCCAGTCCTGGGGCTTGAACTCAAGGTCTAGGCTCTATCCCAGAGCCTCTCTGTGCTCAAGGTTAGTGCTCTACCACTTGAGCCACACAGCACCACTTCTGGCTTTTTCTGTTTATGTGGTACTGAGGAATTGAACCCAGGGCTTCACGCATGCTAGGCAGGCACTCTACCACTAAGCCACATTGCCAGTCCTTTGTTTTCCTTTTAATTAAGCCTAGTACTAGGCTTCATGTGGTGGTCAGCATGAGTCTACCATTTTATTGATAAAAATAATTTTTAATACATGATCTCCTGTAGCCATCAGACTAACCATATGCAATAGGAATTATGATTTCTGCATTCGAATAAGGAAATTAACCCTTAAGTACAAAACAGGAGAACAGTTGCACTCCAGATCAGTCTCACCCCAAAGCCTTGAGATTTACTATGTTTTCTTTACTGGACTCAATTATATGCAGCAGAGATGAAATTAAATCAAATGCAAGATGGTATCGCTGACCAAGAGAATATAGTTCAATAGCAACTCAGGCTCACTTCAGTTCCTACCCATCGGTGCTTCTGTAACAAGGATTCTTCAAATCTTTCCACTGTGATACAATCTGTCAGTGTCAGGTGTTACACACCTGTTTTCAATTACCTATGACAGTCTAGATAAATGAAATCTCCTAAAATGTGAACTCTCTATGAGATAGACATTTTGGTCACTTCTTCCAATTTTCTCCTTTACCAATCCTTTCAAATGCAATCATAAAACTCAGAATTATTTCATCTACTAGAAATGGTGAAGTGGTCCAGAGTTACAATCAGGCTGGAAATTGGGAGACTCTGTTCTGACCCAGCTCTGCCTCTGACTTTCTAAAGCATCTCAGTTTCTGCTTCAGTAGATAATTGTAAATACTATGGGTAATGTTAGTTGCAGAAAGTTCCAACATTTATTTGTACCAGATACTGGGTTAATAACGCTAACATATCATTTAATTCTAGCAATCACTTCATATGCTAAATGCAGTAATGAGCTCCATTTAGCATGGGGAAACTGAGTCATAGAAAGGCTAAGTCACTGCAACTTATGTTTATCTCCCCAGAGATGTAGAGACAACATACAATACAATGTGAATGAATATACTTAAAATATTTGGGAAAATATTACCATGGCTTATAGACCTAAAGTATGTTCTATTGGATGAAACAAATGCATTATACTTTTTGTTAATAGATCAAAACTTTTGACTAAGATCCATGATGGGGAGGTCAAATCCCAAAACTATCAAGTAAGTGATTGGTTCTTCCCACTCAGTCCCCCTTATTGATTGGTTCTTCCCATCCAGCCTCCCCCATTGATTAGCTCTTTTCACCCAGGCTCCTCCATTGATTAGCTTTCCCTGCCCAGCCTCCCCATTAATTGGCTCTTCCCGCCCAGCCTCCCCATTAATTGGCTCTTCCCACCCAGGCTCCCCATTGATTGGCTCTTTCTGCCCAGTCTCCCCATTGATTGGCAATTTTCACTCAGCCTCCTTCATTGATTGGGTCTTCCCGCCCCCACTTCTCCCTAGGTGAGCAAAGAGCCTGCTGTGCAGAATAGCACCAATGCTCCTTTTGTCTTGTAGATCTCCATAACCATCATTGAGGCGCGGCAGCTGGTGGGTGAAAACATTGACCCAGTTGTAACCATTGAGATCGGGGATGAGAAGAAGCAAAGCACCGTGAAAGAAGGAACAAACAGCCCATTTTACAATGAAGTAAGTCACCAACATCCTCCCCCACAGCATTTTCTTCACTGTCATCCTTTCTTCAGTCAAATAGAAAGCTATGCCCCTACATTCTTTACAGTCCCTCCTCTAAGTTCACGACAAACTCTTGAGCCTGCTTACAAACAGAGTACATAATTTTTTTAAACAAAAAGATCATGAAAAGGTAAAGAATTCTTTGTGATTTAAAAATGATAACCTCCAGTAGATCCATTGTGTTTTTGTAAGTTCCTTATCAATTATGGTCAAAATAGTTGTTGGGATTATTAGTGTTCCAAAACATTATTAGTGAAGAGACACACATTCTATTTTATGACAGAGACATGAGAAATTTAATGATTGATTTCAAAATAGGTTTGCTTTGTTAGAAAGCAAAATGTTGTATTTTTCTAAGCTGCGTGGAAATTGTAAAGAAAAACTTCAGAGGGGAAAACTTTTAACTATTTAACTCCTTGGGCTTGAATTCTGGGCCTGGCTGCTGTCTCTGAGCTTTTGTGCTCAAAGCTAGCACTCTATCACTTGAGCCACAGCTTCACTTCCAGCTTTGTTGGTAGTTTAGTGGAGATAAGAATCTCACAAACTTTCTTTCCAAGGCTGGCTTTGAACCAAGATCCTCAGATCTCAGCCTCCTGAGTAACTAGGATTACAAGCACAATCCTCTTTTTTTTAATAAAAATATTATGTAGTTAGAAAATGACAGAACATGGGGCTGGGAAGGTGGCTCAGTGGTAGAGCGCTTGCCTTGCATGCCTGAGGCCCTGGGTTCGATTCCTCAGCACCACATAAGCAAAAAGTAAAAAGCCGGAAGTGGCACTGTGGCTCGAGTGGTAGAGCTCTAGCCTTGAGCTGAAGAGCTGAGGGACAGCACCCAGGCCCAGAGTTCAGGCCCCACGACCGGACCCCCCCCCCCAAAAAAAAATGACAGAACACAAAATGATATGTAGTAAAAGCATTCATTTCCTCTGATTTTTGGCCCTTAATCCCCCAGACTTGATGAACTGGAGTCTCGTTCACAGGCATTTGTGAGGGTCTTCCAGAGATGTTTTGGTATGTATAGGAATGCAAGTAAATCTTGTATCTAAACAGTAGCATTCCATAACTGCTGTTTCAGACCTTATTATTTTCATAAAATAGTGTTCCTATAGATGAGGACACAGCTGATCATTCAGTTGGAATCACTTTTCCTGCATGGCTGCAGAATTTTCCTTTGCTTCGATGGACTATACTTTTCTAAGCCAATCAGTTTCTCCTTGATGAATAATATTATATTTGTTCAGCCTTTGGCTACTACTACTACTACTACTATTTCTATAGCATACTTGGGGCACCAGGTATGTGCATTTAAGATGTTGATATTACCTAATTGCTCTTCAAAGAGATCATCATTTATACTCTGAGTGCTTTTTCCTGTAGGTGCTTTGACATTATGAGTTCTCAGGAAATGTTGCAGACTCTTAATTCTTGTCCTAATGGGAATGGTAATTAAAAAGGAAGGCCAAGAGAGCATGGGTAATGGCATCAGTGGGAAATACTCAAATCCCATTTGAGCTATTAATTCCTTTCCTCTTTATCATTTCTGCCTCTGACCTTTGAAAATGTGAATAGTTTTCCCCTTCCTGATCCACTCTCACTCCAAAACATCTTTTGACTTGAGTGTGATATGAGATTATGTGTGAAAACACACTAAGACTGCAAAGCCATATGGATTCATTAATTATAATTATGCATACAAGTACTGGGTCTAAATGTTATTAAACTAAACACAAATGCATAGTCAATAAGAAATCAAGTAAAGTCATAGATGAACTTGGAACGTTTGTCACAGCTTTGACCATAACTTTTTTTTTTTTTGGGGGGGGGGTCCACCTTCCCAGCCCCTTTGACCATAATTTTGAAGCCCAAAGGTCATCAGGGGTTAAAGGAACTAGTGAGTGGTGACTGTGGACTATTTCCCAGCTCAAATAACATGCGTGAGTCCAGCCATCTTGCCTGAGGAACTTCAGACAGGAACAGAAAACCCAGCAGAAGGCAACAGATGTTGGAACTGATTAGGAACCCAAAGGAACTTACTACATCTCACATACTCAGCCTTCTCAGGAAAGGAGGAGTTCCATATAAAAATCAAGGGCTGGGAAGGTGGCTTAATGGCAGAATGCTTGCCTTGCACGTATGAGGCCATGGGTTTGATTCCTCCGCACCACATAAGCAGAAAAAGCTGGAAGTGGAGCTGTGGCTCAAGTGGTAGAGCACTAGCCCAAGTGGTAGAGCACTAGCCTTGAGCTGAAGAGCTGAGGGACAGTGCCCAGGCCCAGAGTTCAGGCCCCATGATGGACCAAAAAAAAAATTGACCTAAGTTTTGGGACCCACGCCCTTAAAATGTTTGAACATAAGTATATGAAATAAAAGCATGAAAGCATATGAAATGTCTGCAGTGCCATACTTATTTTCTTATTAAGCAGCAGACACTGAATGTAGTCTTGTTGATTTCTGAGGACCACCATTCTGAGGCGCTTTTATCGTAGCATATGATGATATATTTGGATTTTTCTGTTTTGTCCTTGGAAAAAAGCTTTAGTGTCAGTTTTCCTACCTGCATATCCAGGCCTGACGTGTCATTCTTCCAATCTGTAGCCTAAAGGAAATATTTTAGGGGAAAATACTCTCATAGTCCCATCTCCTCACCCCTGTGGGTCCCCAAACACACATACAACCAAGCACACACTAACACCACCCACATCTTCTGCATCTCAGAAAGCTCTAACCTCCCTCATTTAGGAGATTGACTTGATGCAAAGGTCAAATAAAATGTCTACTACTTATCTAGTCTGTTGTGTGACAAGTTCAGGAGAACTAAGGCCCAGAAATAACCGTTGGTATGAATCTGAGCATCTTTTATATTCTTTGGTTTTTAAAATATTCCTATCTAAAATAAGAGACTTCATTTAAATAATTTTTTTCAGCTGTAAAATTCAACTACTTTTCTAATATCAAAAAAATCACCAATATCCATAATTTATTTTTGTCCTCTCTCTCCCTATCCAATCATGGTAATTTCACAGGGTGTCTGAAATTTTTTGAGAAATTCGGGTTCCAGTCAACTGCACCGTAAATTAAAATCACACCAAAATGCCATTTTTAGCCATCATTGTAAGCATACAAATGAAAAGAATTAACAATATCAAGAGTTGGTAAGGAAGTAAAGAAATTAGGCTGTGGTGGGGTTCTAAAACAGCCTAGCTCTTTTCAAAAGAAACGTTAATACTGTATTAAAATTTTACATATCCATAATTCAGAAATCCTACTTTGCATGTCCATTTAGTGGCACAGGAATACATATAGCCCATGGAAAGGTATTGATAACATTCCTCCTTTTCAGACTTAACAAATTAGCACTGAAAACAATGTAAATGAACTTTAATAGGAGGTAGCTACTCAATTGCTGATGTACTCAGGCCATTGGGAACTATGCTGTTAGTTGGCTAGAACAAAGCAAACCTAACAAAGCTCTTAGATGCAAGCCAAGGTAAACTTGATGTTTTACAGTACTTTGTCTTCGACTTTATTGGGCCTCAAGTGCATCTTTTTGACAAGATCATCAAAATCTCCGTAAGTATACCATGGGTGGTGAAGGCCATGGGAAGGAGTTGGGACAGAGTCCAGGCACTGTGGACTTTGTAGGACTGCTCAGCATGCATAGGAGTGAGTAGATTTGAGAGGGTCGTATGGTTGGGGGTTGGTGTATTTGAAGCAAAACTTGAGATATCCCAGTGCAGAGGAGTTTGGGATGTGAAACCATCTCACTAAAATCTGTGCTTCTTGGAAGCAAGCTGGAAGGAATCAACAATACAATCACTACTAATTGTGTGTTGGAATGTGAAATACATGCTTCACATGACATCTCAATAGATTGTCATTTGGGGTTGATTTTTTTTTAACCAAGTAAGTGTGAAATGTTTTCCTCTTAGGATGATATTCACTGTAATGATAATCACAACCCTTTCACTCCTAGTTGGTGATAGATAGAGAATTGGGAATAAAAATCAGGAAGGAACAAACTGTGTTAGTCTCATCAGTGAAGATGCTGGATCAGAGATTTGGAGCAAGGGGTAGCCATTGAGATTCTTAAATATTGCCTCTAAGTATGGACCTCAAGACTTGCCCAGAGACCATTAGGTCTCACCCTTCCTGAGGCCTACCAGGGAGGAGACTTGCTTACCCCACAGACTAGGACTGAAAAGGATAGAGTTACCACGGTCAGCCTGGTGCTTATCTGTGTCCCCTCTACTGAAGTGAGAAGGAAAACCTTCCATACTGAAGCTGTCCTTGTTTAAAAGAGAGAAAGAGAGAGAGGCCAAATGGGAGCAATACACACACTACCAGTGGAAGATGAGCAATGGTATCTATCTCCCCAGTCTCAGTGATGACCACATCTCCCATGGGCAGAATGCGAGGCTGAGGCTGAGTGTGCCTGGAGCATGTCGGGGAATGCTTGAGGGAAAAAATGAGTGGTGTCTGCAAGAACAGAACTGGTTTATGTGTCAGTGAGACTGTGGAGAATTAAAGAACTCTAGATGGAATTGTGAGGATAACAATACTTGTTAGAAATCTCCTTCCAGGTTCTTTTCTTGCCTTCCTGTCTATCACCCACTCAGTCACAGTCTCACACACACACACACACACACACACACACACACACACACGACATGATGCCTGTAACCACAGAAACACAACAATAAAGCCCCGTGTCCTGGCCTTGGTCCTAGTGGAGTTCTGATGTTACACTCCCCAGGAGCACTTGAAGACTGTGACTCTTAAGGAATGAAAAGTCAAAGGCCAAGTGTTCTTAGTGCCTGACTTTCAGGCATGATGACAACTGGTGCAGAAGGTATTTTGGGGACCTGGGGCTGTGCCTACACACGGCAGCCACCTGTTTGCAAAAGGAGCTCCACAGCAGTTTCCAAGGCTTCTGAGGTTCACGGATGAGGTTCTTGACTAGGTCTTTATGTCATAGCATAGGCAAGGGTGAGATCTATGGAGGTGATGTATGGATTTTTAGATACAAGATCAAACCTAGTGTGGCCCATCTCCTGTGCGCCTTTAATTTGGAAGAAGAAAATACCTGGTTGTCCCTAAATAACTTGTAGGGAAAGAGATAAAAGATTTTGAGAGGGAAAATCCCCTTGGGAGGGGAATGTTTAATGCTTTTCTGTCAGGTAGGTGGTTCATGCTTGTAATCCCAGCTACTTGGGAGGCGGAGATAGGAGGATCACAATCTGGTGCCATCCTGGGCAAAGGCACAAAGACTCTAGCTGAAAAACAAACTAAACTGAAAAAAACTGGGGGTGTAGGTCTTACGCTGGAGTGCTTAAATACCCCGAGTTCAATCCTCTCCTATCCCCGCAACTTCATGAAATGAAACTCAGTGTGCTTAGGAAGAATTCACTACTGGAGAGGAATGAGGGCTGTGAGCAGATGCTCTCAGGACAGCCTGGCAGTCAGTGGTCAGAGGCGGGGTGGGTATAAGAGGCCCCCACAGGCCTGGTCATCTCATGCTTCCCTGTGCCAGGGTCATCTGACAGGCAGCCATGAGGCAGATGCTCCAGGAGGCCTGCTGTGTTCATGGAAGGCTCATTTGAGTTTTTTGTACTCCATCTTGCCCATAAGATCCTCATCCAAGGAAGAGAACATGAGACAAGCTTCTCAGGCCTTTGAGACTCACTCTAACCACCATTAGCATGTGGGTGACAGAGGGAGGGTTTAGTACATGGCCTTAAATAGCTCCTTTATATGAGCCAAGCTGTCCTTACTTCCCCTCTGTTCTCTAATACTGTTGGGAAATTTGGGCCAGAGAGAGAGAGGGAGAGAGAGAGAGAGAGGAGAAGGGCTGTACTGTCTTGAGGTCAGTTGAGTTTATCTTTTCTCACTGCCTCTGCCACACAATCCTTCCATTCATCCACCATTGGATGAGAGTCCTAATTCCCGTGATGTACACTGAGCATCTATTATGAACAAAGCCATAGGGTGAGTAGGAGATCAAAGAACCCATAGCTTTATAGTTAGAAGGCAGCTTAGAGGCTACCTAGTCTGTCTTCTAGCCCACACAGCAGTGCTTCTCTACCTATCCATGATGTGGAGTTCCCAGGCATGACAATTATCTCCAGTGTTGGGAGGAAGGTCACTACCTCTAGAAATCCTACTCCCTGGGTGAGAAATTCTGACTGTCATTAAAACCTGTTTCTATATTGAGCTGAAATCTTCTGTTATTTGAAAGCCACACGGAAGGACCTGACCCTCTTTCCTGGAGGCAGAATTGCCAAGATCTGAGGGCGTCTGAGTTACCATTCCTCTTATGCTACACACCCCTCCACCCCTCCTGTTCTCTTTTCTGGATTTAAAGATCAAACTACTGCTGCTTCTCCAGCTATTTCTCAAACAAGGCAACTTACAGATTAGCAACAGACAGCTCTGCCACCTTCTCTGGGATTTCCTCTAGCTGGAGCACAGTGGGTCACAGGCCTGTGGCTCCAGCTGTGTAGGAGATGGAAATAGGAGGATCATGGTTCAATACCAGCCCAAAGTTAGAGACCTTATTTGAAAAACAACAACTACAACAAAAAAAAGGATTGGAGATATAATTCAAGTGGTAGATGCTTGCCTAGTGAAGTGTGAGGCCCTCAGTTTGAACTGTAGTACTGAAGGAATAAGTAGTACATAAGCAAACAGACTGACTGCTGTTACCAGGCTGGGAACTCTGGGGACTGGTGGTGGCTACCTCCCTTGTTCTATTAGACATCTCCAACATCTCAAGGCAATCTGTGGTATTTCTCTATTGGAGTCGTGAGCACAGTGGTCTGCAAGTTTAGGCAAGGGAGGTTCATTTGGGGAGATCAGGGAAGACTGATTGGAGGAGGTGACATTTGCTTTAGAAACTGAAGGTGAGTAGGGTTTCAGCAGGGATAGGTGGGTATTGGAGGGTGGCTTATACTGAGTTCGTATTGTTTAGAGGAACCCTCAGGCAGCGAGTGTCCGACGTCCTTCAATAGAGGACTGGTTGAGAATCTGCTAGGGGGAAAGGAGGAGGAAGTACAGGTGGGATATTCCTGAAGGTCTTTTATGACTGTATGATTTAATGACCAAACCCCACTGCCCTCTGGACAAGGCCAAAGCCAGATAAGGGTGAAGATGACTCATGAGCCCCTCCCATTTCACAAACTTGTCCTCACAGAAAAATGAGCTGGACTCGCTGCTCTGTCTCTCCTCAGGTCTTCCACCACAAGCTAATAGGAAGCATATTGATTGGCTCATTTAAAGTAGACCTGGGCACCGTGTACAACCAACCCGGTAAGAAGGCAGCCCCTGCCCATCCCGTGCTCTTACTCTCCTTTGGTTTATGGCACCCAGAGTTCCCTCATTCATCTTCACCCACTTAGCCATTCATTCAGTAATTATATGAGGCTGGAAGAGACAGGGCTCTTGTCCTCAAGTTTGACAAGCTAGTGATAGAATTATCTTCCATGTCCACTTCTGAGCACTTTCCTTCTCATTGCAAATTCTGTCGAATTCGGTGTATAAGGCCTGAGCAGGACAGGCAACAGAAGAGAGAGCCTAACCAATGGATGTCAGAGTCAGAAGGCTTGAATTCAAATTCAACCCTATGCAAATTCCAAGCTTTGCATCTTCAGATAAAAGATTTGACTTCTCTGTGCCTATTTCCTTATCTGTAGAAATGAGAATAAGTGAATATTTTCTCCATAAGGCTTTTGGAGAGTTAAGTGAATAGGTACACAAACAGGGCTTAGTGTGTTCATATCAAGGATTGACACGGTATTTATTATCATCCTTGATTTATAAGAATATGAAACTTAGACTAGGCAAGGTCAAGGGCTAATAAGTAACAAAACTGACAACAAAAACAGAACTTTTCATGGACGTCTCCCACTCTTTCAACTCAGGTTACCCCAGTAGCCCACACAGTGGGGTCATAACTGAGCTGTGACTATGTGTTAAATGGGAGCCCATGGAACAGGAAGCTGGTGGTCCCTGGTAGACGAGCCAGGGACTGCCTAGCCTCCTTTCAGCATTTGCTGTCATATAGAAATGAGCCTAGTCATGCTGGATCTAAGAGTGTTTTAGAGATCGCTGAAAGTCTAGACACTGGAAGCCATTTTGGCTCACAGGATAAGCCAAACAAGATCTAGGAGACCCATTTATGGCCTGCGATCAAATAGCACATGGCTTCTCTATTCAGTTCACGTCCTCCTTTCTGTCAAAGCTAGAGTCCTTTCTCATTGATCCTCTAGGTGGAAAGTATTCCAGATACCATGGTAAAGAGATAGAATGGGGGTGGGGAGCAAAGGAGAAGGGGAAGGGAGAGGAGTAACAGATAGCAGCAGTGGGAGGGGCATGGAGCCTTGGGGTGTGGGAAGAATAGCGGAACGTCGGTCCATCTGTGGATGACAGGAGCTGTCATGGTGCTTTTTGCAGGTCATCAGTTCTGTGACAAGTGGGCACTGCTCACAGACCCCAGTGACATCAGGACTGGCACCAAGGGCTACCTGAAGTGTGACATCAGTGTGACTGGGAAAGGCGACATCTTGAACACTAACCCCAAAACCTCCGATGCTGAGGAGCAGATAGAAAAGTGAGACAGGTCCATTCAGGGCCTTGCAAAGGAAATGATACATCTCTTTGTGTGTCTCTTGTTCCATGCCCCACCCCTTCCTTACCAGTCCAGGAGAACTTTCACCGTCACTCTTGTCCACCTGGGATTATTGTGCACTGTCAGAGACACCAGGCTGTGTCTTCTCGTTGGTGTGCTTTGCCTTTGGGAGCTCAGCTTCTAGGCCAAGAACAGTCTGGGTTCCTGTAGCCATCCATTGTAGAAGAGCTTTTCTTTTTTGTTGTTAGTGGTGGTTCCCCCCCCTCCCCTCTTGGTTGTGGGGCTTGAACTCAGGGCCTAGGCACTGTCCCTGAGCTTTTTCACTCAATGCTAATGGTTTACCACTTGAGCCACAGCTCCACTTCTGGTTTTCTGGTGGTTAATTGGA
The DNA here is from genome assembly GCF_019054845.1 of Dipodomys spectabilis. Lineage (NCBI taxonomy): Eukaryota > Metazoa > Chordata > Mammalia > Rodentia > Heteromyidae > Dipodomys > Dipodomys spectabilis. The sequence goes on along the minus strand of NW_024871460.1, from coordinate 3,073,531 downwards.
GACAAGAGTCTCATGAACTTTCCTGCCCAAAGTGGCTAAACACTGTGATCCTCACATCTCAGCCTCCTGAGTAGCTAGGATTACAGGCATGAGCCACCTGTACCCATCTGACTAGAAGAGCTGATCTTTTCTTTCTCTCTCTCTCCTTTCTTTCTTTCCTTCCTTCCTTCCTCCTTCCTTCCTTCCTTCCTTCCTTCCTTCCTTCCTTCCTTCCTTTCTTTCTTTCTTTCTTTCTTTCTTTCTTTCTTTCTTTCTTTCTTTCTTTCTTTCTTTCTTTCTTTCTTTCTTTCTTTCTTTCTTTCTTTCTTTCTTTCTTTCTTTCTTTCTTTCTTTCTTGTCAGTTGTGGGGCCTGACCTCTGGGCCTGGGCACACTGTCCCTGAGCACTTCAGCTCAAGGCTAGCACTCTACCACTTGAGCCACAGCACCACTTACAGCTTTTTCTGCTTATATGCTGCTGAGGAATGGAACCCAGGGCCTCATGAATGCAAGGCAAGCACTCTACCACTGAACCACCTTCCCAGTCCCCGCCCTTTGCCCCCTCTCCCCCCGCTCTTTTTATAAGCATATTCTCTTATTTATTTCTTTTTTTAAAAAGCTGTAAAGGTGACGTACAGAGGGTTACATTCCATAAGGCAGGTAATGAGTACATTTCCTTGTGAACATTGGCACCCTCTCCCTCATTCTCTCAGTTTTCCCCCTTCTGATTTCCCTCCCCCCCCAAAGTTGTATAGTTCCTTTCCAACATAATATCTAGTGAGTTTCCCGCTGAATTGGTTTGCCCTTTGTCCCCCCATTTCTGTGCTTCCCCTTCCCCTCCCCAAATCAGATCAACTTATATACAAGACAAAGGGTACAGAAATCCAAAATAAGTTTGTGACATGGGAAGACTGAAAAGCATAGAGCAGGGGTCTGTTCAAATGCTATCATTTTAGGACCTGAATGAATTTACATTCACTCTATTCATGTCCTTTAGTATCATTTACACGAGAAAGAAATGTCCCTTTAGTGATGAATCCCAGTCTTTTGCTTTTCCTTTCTGCCCCCACCCCCCTCAAAGGCTTCTACCCTTTCTCTTTAGTTTTAGCATTGAGCGCTTTGCATTGTCTTGTTTCTTTTTGCTCTCTCAGGAACCTTCTGATACCCCAAGGGTTTCCATCAGAGAGACCCTGGGCCAGATTCTATGTGAGACTCTACAAAGCGGAAGGGTTGCCCAAAATGAACTCCAGCATCATGGCGAATGTCACTAAGGCATTTGTGGGCGACAGTAAGGACCTCGTGGACCCCTTTGTGGAAGTCTCCTTTGCTGGGCAAATGGTAAGGAACTCTTGTCACCAGTAATAAAACCCTGGGCCAGAGTCCTGCTCTATATCTAGGAATTTCTCTTTTTACATTTTGTCATACTGGGGGTTTGAACCTTGGACCTCACAATCCCTAGCAGGCGCAGTAGCACTGAGCCACACTTCCATCCCTCTTTTGTACTGGTTATATTTAGAATAGTCTTGCTTCTGGTCCTGGGGTCACCCCTAAGTCACTACCCAGCTACTCTAGGCTTCTTGTTTGAGCTAGGATGAAAGGCACAAACCACCTTGTTCAACTTTCCTCCATGGAAATGAAGTCTTGTGGACTTTTCTAGCCAGGCAGGTCTAGAACCTTGATCCTCCTAATTCCAACTTCCCACATAGCTTAGGATGATAGGTGCATGCCACTATACTAAGTTATGGGTATAGAAAGGGTCTTGTGATGTTTTCTTTCTTGTCTTCTTCCAGATCTCAGCTTCCCAAGTAGCTAGGGTTATAGGTCTGAACCACCCATGCATGGTTTTTATTCAGGACATATTTTAATCCAATGAAACTAAGTTGACATAAAAATGAATCAGTAACTTGAAAGAAAGCATCTCACCAGAAGACAAGGAGTCAGGTGAAAGGAAAGTAGGAGAGGTTTGATTATACTCACTCATTCTTCACTGGAGATACTGAGAAGCAGCTAAAAATGGATTTTGGCTTATGAGCCAGGCAGACAGACATCCTTTTTACCTCTGGCTACTTCTTTGAGCCCTTACCCAGTCTGGTAGAGTTAGCACCACCTCCCAATCTGTTTCAAAATGTGCCAGGTCGTCCTTGTCCTACTTATCAGCCTGGACATTTCTTTTCCTTACTCAGAAGCCATTGGATGTATCAGGGCTTGGTACTTGCTTAGAGCTTGGTCCTGGCTGGCTGAACTTGGAAGCTTTTTTAAAAAAAAATTCTATTGTGAAGGTGATTACAAAGAAGTTATAGTTACGTAAGTCAGGTAATGAGTACGTTTCTTTTTGAACACTGTCGCCTCTTCCCTTGTTTTCTCCCAGTTTTTTCCCTCCTAACCCTCCTCCCCCACAAGTTGTATAGTTCATTTTCAACAGTGTTCAGTGAGTATCACTGCTGCTTTAGTTCACACCTTATCTCACCGTTTCTGTGCTTCCATTTACCCTCCCCCAAACCGATAAACTTACATAAAAGACAGAAGGTACAGAAATTTTTAAAAAACAGCCACAAAAGAGGAAAAACAGGGGGGAAAACCCAAAAAGTAAAATTTCTTGGAGTTCATTTTAATAAGTATCATTTTATATGATCTTATGCATATAGCTATGAACCCTTGTGATCCTCTCCTAAGAATATCCTCCTTTGGTCTCCCTTTGTGAATGTTTAGAGTCCTGTTTGGTTTATCATGTCTAATAGTAATTTTTTGTCTTTACTATCCATTGTGTTTACTTGTTGATTTAGAGGCACATTCTAATTATTACAAATGAGGGAAACAATGCAACCTAGGTTTCTTTGGGTCTGGCTTACTTCACTTACCAACATGGCGTCTATTCCATCAAAATATATACCTATCCTGGCTCCCTCCACCCTTTTGTGAGGGATAGGTGTTAGTAGAAAATGCTGGAATAGTTTTTGCTTTTGGTTGGCCTTGGAGGTCATACAGGTCCTTGCCTGGACATTGAGATCCAAGCTGAAACAGTAATTTGCCCAAGGCACACAGGGCCAGATATATTTGCTGCAGTCTTCAAGTTGTGTAGAAGACCTCTTGTTCATAGCATGGGTGTTCGTTACTTAACTCCAATGTACTGATTACAACGTTTTGAGGACAGTGACTCACCCTTGTCCCAGGTGCCCCCATAACACTTATCACAGTATCTCACTAGTAATGTTCATGGGGTGCAATTGATTTCCATTGATGTCAGGGTGAAAGAGGCTCATTACATTTAGCAACTTAGTTATATTTCTGGATGGTTCGAAGAATAATTATTTTTTACATAATAACTTTCTTTCATAGCATATATTCTTCTGGTTGTGTTTTTAGGGGAGAACCACAGTGCAGAAAAACTGTGCCGATCCTGTATGGAATGAACAGATAGTCTTCAAGGAAATGTTTCCTCCCTTGTGTCGGAGGGTGAAAATTCAGGTGTGGGACGAAGGCAGCATGAATGATGTCGCACTGGCAACCCACTTCATTGACCTGAAGAAAATCTCTAATGAGCAGGATGGAGATAAAGGTAGACTCTCAATATCCCACTTGGAAAAGAGTCTCACCATGATGGCTTTAGTGTCCTCCTCATTAAGGATTACAACATGCTTGTGTTGGTCTCATCTGTGTCTCTGTGGTCTGTGGTCTGGCTTGCTTCCACAGTGGATGGAGCCAGGATCTGTGAGGCAGGGGATGTGATCACTGCTCTTCATTGAAAAATGAGCTTGGATTAAGTCAGATATTGGTAAACAAAGGTCCATAGGCAAAATCCAGCCTGCTACGTGTTTTGGTATGGATCACTGGCTATGATAGATTTTGAGTAAGTGTCCCGCCCCCCAAAAGTTATGTCCCCAACCACTAATTGGAGCCTAAGAGCATCAGGGTGACAGTGAACAAGCAAAGAGCCCTAGCTAGACCACTGAGTCAGCAGGATGAGGGCAAGGAAAGTGATCCCACTTAGTATATAGCTCTTTATTTTTAAAGCCCCAATTAATAAATGGTAATTCTCTAACTCAGTAAGTCCACCTTCTTGAACTTCCCAGGCAGTCTTTCTCTATGCTAATTAATACATTTACTTATTTAAATACACAAATTACACTTATATATATGCATGTACAAGCATGAACACTCAAGAATACACATGTATATCATAAATATATCATAAATATCATCATATAGATATGGAGTTAGTATAATTATTCTCAGATGAAGGTTTTTTTTCCTCAGATGAAGGTTTGCCAAGAATAGAGATTTAAGCATTTTTTATGCCACCCACAGGGACATGCCAAAGCTGGGATTTGAACCCAGGCAGTCAGTGTTCAGGACTACTGTGCTATACTTCTTGGCAGAAAGAATATTATATTACCAAAAGGATGGTATCACAAACACTGAATTTTCTAGGATGCTCCATACTGAGAAGAGAAAAATAGGAGTAAGTTATCATCTCCAGGTTTTTTCAGATCGATGTTTAGAACATGTCTCAGAACATTCATTTTCTCCATCCCTGATTCCTTACCCTGCTCCAAGCTACAGCATCTTCAGTATTGATGACGAAGTGGACAAGAAGCCAGTTTCCTCATATTCATTCTTATGACCCCTCACATAGCAACAGAATGGTCTTGAGAGATGTAATTATATCACAGCTTCACTTAAACAGCCTTAAAGTAGTGCCATAGATTTTAGGGAAAGACTAAAATCATTGTGAAAATCCCCAAATCCTTCTGCCTCTCAGTCTCTAGTCTCTAGTTCCATGTTCCTTTCTATGGCCGTCTCTGCCCAGTCATGATCTCTCTGTCTGTCTCTGCCTCTCTGTCTGTGTCTCTGTCTCTCTGACTGGCTATGTCTACTCTATGCTACATCAGTCTGTTATTTGTTCTTTTAGCACAAGATGTATCCCCTTGTTGGTGTATACAATGTAAATATTTATTCATTGTTTCTATCTATGGGTTCTCTCCTGAACTCTATGGTTAATGTCTAGCATGGTTAGATATTGAGTCATGTTAGGAGCTATCAAATGAATATTTGATGAGCAAATGAAGCCAGAGAGGTACACACTGGTCTTTATAATGCCACTACAAATGGGAAAAAGTGGAGACATACATAGAAAAAAGAACTTGGAGAAAACTAAGCAAGAGTTTGTCTTTTGGTGACAGTTATTCTTAGACATATTTTCTTTGCCTTTTCTGTATATTCTAGGTTTTTATTATTAATTTGTTTCATTGTTTTACATTTTTAAAATTATCTTTAAGTAGTTGCACAAAGGAGTTGCCATTTAACAAAGCAGTTGAGGAATACATTTTGATCCATGTCACCCCTTTCAACTTTCTTGTCCATTCCTCCCTTACCTACCCCTTCCCTCACTCTTCTTAATGGCGAGCATTTCTTCATGTGTCTACCGGCTATCTTTGCTTCTAAGAAGACTCTCTTTAGCTCATTAGCCCATTTATCAGTTGTTGATTTTCTGAGGGTTTCATTTTTTGAGGGTTTCAGTTTTTTTAACTTCTCCCTATATTTTGGATATTGGACCATTATCTGATGTATAGCTAACAACAACCTTCTATTTTGTAGGTTTACTTTTTAGCTTGTTCTATGGCTAAAACTTTCCTAAAGCAAACACGTGATAAAGTAGAAACAATAGTCACAAAACCAACCTTTCTGATTACCTAGGCTTTCTCCCCACCTTTGGCCCGGCCTGGATTAACCTGTACGGCTCTCCCAGGAACCACAGTCTGATGGACGACTTCCAGGAATTGAATGAAGGCTTTGGGGAAGGTGTGTCCTTCAGGGGCAGAATCCTGGTAGAAATTGCTGTAGAAATCCTCTCAGGAGGGGCCCAGGAGTCTAAATTCTCCAGGACCTTGAAGGAGTTGAAGTTATCTTCTAAGAACAAAGACTCAAAATCTTCCAAAGGCCCCGGTAAGGACAAGGCTGACAAAACCAATGATGGGAAACCCCAGCAGGCTTCAGACAAGACACATTCAACCGAAGTGGAGGTGGAATCTTTCGATGTAGCTCCTGAGGTAGGTCTGCACACTGCTTCTCAGAACTTGACCTGATGGGAGCTCAGGGCAGAGACAGCGTCTGCCATAGGCTCCTGACGGTGTGTTCCTAGGTGTGTCTTATTCTCCCTGAATTGGCCCGGCCCTGTGTTCCATCCCTTCTTGCACACAGTATAGCCACTGGTTGTTGATAAATTCCTTTAGCGTCTCCCCAAGCACGAATTCTATGGGAATGCAAGGAAAAAGGCATAAAAGTGCTCTGGAGGTGTTGGAAGGGGTTATTTGTAGGGTAATTAACCAAGATTTATCAGTGCTTAATTTCGCTTAGCTGTGTTCATCTGGAGTATGCTTTGGAAGTGTGATGGCGTAGAAGAAGAGAAATAGAGTAGGTGACAAGTGGGGATATAAGAACTGGAGAAACCTATGTCCCTTCTTCAAATCTGAGAGGAAATCACAACTGTAGGAAGCATTTATCCCTGATGAAGGACATCCACACTTTCCTGGCATACTTCTGTATTATGAGCAAGAGTTCTAGAGTTCCAAGATGCACACCAACTAATCGCGTTCCCTTAGTGCTTAGCTTAGCAGTGGTGATTTTTGTACTTAAATAGTAGATTCCTGCTCTCAACCAGGCCAGTTCAACCTCTGGAAAGTCTTTTTCAAGTTAATAGGGAGGGAGATGAGGGCTGCTCTCCCAGGGCTGTGAGTTCAAATCCAATACCACAAAACAAGCTTATCTCCCTGTGTCAAATTCACAGAGAAAATAGGCAACCTGACAAACATGTTTTGTTTTTAAATTCTTTAAATACTCACTAAGCAGCTTCCTTAAACAACAACAACAAACCCAAAGGGCTAACGCCACGGAGTTTATGGTATAGAAGGAGAGGGAAGATAGGCAGAATAAATGGAACAAAACTAGAAAGTGATGAGTCCATTAGAAGGTACTAGTGATAATATTTCCTGAGATGAGTGAAGAATAATGATTAAACTGTTGGTCCCCCCCAAAAAATAAAAATAAAGATAAAAAGTAAAGCCTTGGTCCTCAAGTAAGGCAGATAGATTCCATTTGTGGCAGTCTGTCTCAGTGGTCACTGCTCAGGATGTAGAAAAGCATTGCCCCTGTTTGAAATTTGGGGCAACTGATTCATTTCTTTATATTTATTTTCTTAAAAAATTATTGTAAAGGTGATGTGCAGAGGGGTTACGGTTACCTGAGTCAGGGAATGATGATATTGCCTTTTGAATAGTGTCACCTTCTCCCTCATTCTCTCTGTTTTCCACCTCCCAACTCCCCCCCCCAACTTGTTTATATACTTATTTCTTATAATCCTTACTTCATAGTCGCTTGGTGAGAATTTAACGAATAACATATGCAGTGTTCAGAACAGAGACTCACATAATAAATGCTCAATAAATACCAGCTTTGTTTAATAACACTGGATAGTTCTCTCAATCTCTCACTAGACTCTTTCTCAATCGACTCACTCATTTCTGGGGGAGTATAATAAGAACTCGTTCCTCCTTGTGTAGTTGTGAGCAGCACATAAGATAATGTAGCCAAATTCTTAGTACTACATCTAGAACCCTGAGAGTTTAGGGAATACTAACAGTAATCGGCTTAAGGCAAGCATCCAGAAGGGAGAGCTGTTTTAATTGGGCCTTTGATGGCTTAGAACATTGATTCAAAGCTGTTGAATACTTATGATTACTACTTATGGGGTTTATATGAGTCTGTTATTTACCAGGTGTTCCCATGAATGATATAGTTTCTGTTCTCTCCTCACTGTGGGCCCTATTAATGATAGGACTTACATCACAGGTAAGGAAAGGGCCAGCCAGAGAACGGATATGCCTTGTCCCCAGTCCGCCCTGGGGGAAGTTACAACTGGGGAGTTGAGGAAAGCTGTGGTCAGCTGTAGTGGGTAACATTTCATTTTCTGGCTCCCAGGATGGCCCTTCCCTTCAATTCTTAGTAGCGTCTACACTCCTGCCAGAGAGCAAACCCAGCCTTGGGAAGGTGAATAGCTGGTTTATAGCTAGTGGGTAGAGCATGATGAAACTCAAGCATGGTGGCCCCTCCCCGCCCAATGGTTGATGAGCAGTAGAAACAGTTCCTGGGTTTTCCAGCACTACAGGGGCTCCTCAGCAGCCTCCGTTGTGATGATGTGAGGCTCCGTGGACCTCTGAGAGCCATCCTGAGAGCCATCATGCTGGGCTCGTGTTCAAATGGGGCTCTCCATCCTCGGGCTCACAATTGCTTTGTTCCCTTAGAGCCACTGCTTTTTCTGCAAGGTAGAATAAATCCAATCATAAAACCAGGAATCCCAGACCATATAAAGATCACTTATGATCTTCACTCAGAAATGTGATGGCATTTCAGGCTGGAGCAAGACTTAAATGCCTATAAAAATAACTATTCTATATCACCAAGAGTCATTGGTGAATAACTGCGTTTTAGCTTGATCTTGTCCTGTGGCCTGTCATCATCCAATCTTCCAGACTGTAGACTCCTTGACTCCATAAAGACTAATTCTGAAGATTAAACTGACTTTAACTTTCTGTGTGGCTCAGGGAAGCCCCTAGTTTCTCCAAGCTTTAGTTTATTGAGGTAGAAGGTATGGACTAGAGTAAATGAACTCTAAGGTCCATCCTAATAGAAAAACAAGATGGGTACACCCCTCCCTCCCAACAGCCCCCACAGTATGGATGCACATGATTGGTTGACTGATGGGTGCCTATGTAAGTTTGCCTAGCCCCTTCCCCTTTGATCTGACTTTGCTTAGTATGTTAGGAAGTCATCTTTGACTTTGGGTCACCAGAAACGACTTATGATTAAAAAGAAAATGCCGGGCACTATTGGCTCATATATGTAATCCTAGCTACTCAGGAGGCTGAGATCTGAGGGTCACAGTTCAAAGCCAGCCCATGCAGGAAAGTCCGTAAGACTCTTATCTCTATAAACCACCAGATAACCGGACATGACACTGTAGCTCAAGTGGTAGAGCTCAAGCCTTGAGCTGAAGAGCTGAGGGACAGTGCCCAGGCCCAGAGTTCAAGCTCCATGAATGACCACATAAATACATACATACATACATACATACATAAATAGTACTCATGAAAGTTATTGGACAACTTCAGGTTTCTATCCCCTCATTTTGATAATCTTTTAAATGAGAATGGTTCATTTTTGACCTTTCAAAGTTGTGAAGAGGAACAAACTAGATCATATATATGAGCACCCTATATAAGCCATAAAGTTATCCACACAGGTAAAAGTACAATGCTGTGACTTTCAGTATTTCATTTTTAAATTTTCTGTTTCTAAAAGCATAGTCAATGGAGGGCCATCCCTTGCCTGTATTTTATCAGGAGCATCTTAGAAAGATTCCCATATCAAATTCACCTTGAGACATGAGGAGGTGTTTTCTGTATGTTAAGGTAACAGCTGCCAAGGTTGTGCCTGCATTCTTCTATGCAAGTCGCTAAATTCAGAATGTTTTTGTTGGTTTGTGATTCCTGCCTGTCTGATAAGTAGAGAGCAATGACTGGAACAGGGACTCACATGCTTATAAATGACGGTAGACCTGGTAAACATCACTGATTTAATTTCCTGGGGAGAAAAATTTTTATTAAGCAGTTGACACAATCTTGCCAATGATTGTTTTACTCTTTGTAGATAATACCAGAAAAATATGAAGAATTTTTACTCTTTGGAGCCTTTTTTGAGGCTACCATGATTGACCGGAAGATTGGAGACAAGCCCATTAGCTTTGAAGTTTCTATCGGTAAGTACAATGCTTGGCAACTACCTCTTTTTTTAATAACCTATTCGGGGCTCTACATGAGATGATGCTACTGACAATATATTGGGGACAGAGAGGTTAGCAGTATAGAAATAGATTCGCAGAGACCTGGGCTAGTCAGCCGGGTTCTATCACTCCAGGTTCTCTTGATTTTCCCATGTCTTTGTTTCTTTTTGTTGTTGTTGTTGTTTTTGTTTCTTTTTTGTTTTAAGTTTTTTTTAATTGTGAAAATACAGAGAAGTTACAATTACATGAGCAAGGTAATGAGTACATTTCTTATCAAGCATTGTTGCCTCCTCCTTTGTTTCCCCTTCCCATCCCTGTCCTCCCATCTCCCCAACCCCTGCCAAAGTTGTAAAGTTCATTTTCAACATAACGCCTTGTACATCTCATTGTTGCAATGGGTCCACCTGTGTCCCTATTTAAACAATTTGTTTTTTCCCTTCCCCTCCACAAATTATACCAACATCAAATACAGTGAAAACAGGGGTTATACAGTGGGGAAGAGACATACAAAACAACAAAGAAATCATCTTATAAATATGTTAGAAACAAGAGCAAGCAAGAAAAACAATTAGAGTCCTTATCTTGGGGTTCATTTTGCAAAACATCAACTTATCTGACCATTTCTGCTTGTCTCACACATATACTAGTTATTGCAAATAAGGGAAACCGTGGGACCTATGTTTCTTTGGGCCTGGCTTACTTCACGTAATATAATTGTTTCCAAGCCTTTCCATTTCCTACAAATGGGGAAATGTCCTTCTTTCTGATGGAGGCATAGAATTCCATTATGTATATATACCACATTTTCTTGATCCATTCATCTACTGAGGGGCATCTGGGTTGGTTCCATATCTTAGCTATGGTAAACAATGCTGCAATAAGCATAGTTGTGCTGGTAGCTTTAGTATGGTCTTGTTTGTGATCATTTGGGTATATGCCCCAAAGTGGGATTGCTGGGTCATAGGGGAACTCTATGTGGAGTCTTTTGAGGAACCTCCATACTGCTTTCCAAAGTGGTTGAACAAGTTTACACTCCCACCAACAACGCAATAAGGTTCCCTTTTGTCCACATCCCCTCCAGCATCTGTTAGTAGAGTTCTTGATTATAGCCATTGTAACTGGGGTGAGATGGAATCTCAATGTTGTTTTGATTTACATTTCTTTTATGGCTAGGGAGGTTGAGCATTTCTTCATGTGTCTATTAGCCATCCTTCTTTCCTCTTCAGAGAAGTTTCTCTTTAAGTCTTTAGCCCACTTATTTATTGAGCAGTTGTTTCTTTGAGGATTTGTTTTTGGGGGATTTAATTTTTTGAGTTCCAAGTATATTTTAGATATGAGACCTTTGTTCGTTGAATGGCTAGTAAAGATCTTTTCCCAATCCTTGGGCTTTCTGTTGATCTTGCTAGCTATGTCCTTTGCCATGTAGAAGCTCTGTAATATCATACAATCCCATTTGTCCAACCTTTCTTTGATTTGTTGTGTTTCCGGGTCTCTATGAAGAAAATTTCAGCCTGTGCCAAGGAGACCTAAGGTTTCTCCTATTCCATCCTGTAATGTTTTCAGAGTGTCTGCTTTGACTCCAAGGTCTTTGATCCATTTGGAGTTGATTCTGGTGCAGGGTGATATATAAGGGTCTAGCTTTAGTTTGCTACAAGTGGTTAACCAGTTTTGCCAGCACCATTTACTAAAGAGGCTGTCTTTCTTCCGTTCTATTTTTTTAGCTCCCTTTTTGAAGATTAGATGGCTATAGGTCTGTGGGTTCATTTCTGGGTTTTCAATTCTATTCCATTGGTCCTGACGTCTGTTCTTGTGCCAGTACCTAGTTGTTTTGATTACTATGGCTTTGTAGTAGAGTTTGAAATTTGGTATTGATATTTCTCCAGCACTGTTCTTTCTGTTAAGGATCGTTTTTGGTATTCAGGGTCTTTTATTGTTCCATATGAATTTTTGGATTGCCTTATCTTTATTTATAAAGTAGCAATAATAATTACTCCTCACAGAGTTAATGAATCAAAATAGAAAGCATGACACATCCAATTGATGCTACTATTGGAATTAATAATATTATATACTATATTATATCAGATATTATAATATTATGATATAGGATATGATATAGTATATAATAACAATAATATATTACCTAATTATATTATTATAGTATATTATGTAAAACACAAATATATACAATAATATAACATATATTATATACTATATTCATCTATAATAGATACATATATGTATATATACATATATAATGTATAATAATATGTAACATATTATTATATAATAATTAATATATATAACATATAATATATATATTCCACCTAAGAGCATGCTACTCAAGAAAGGCTTGCTTCACATCCAGGCAGCTTTTGTCACAGGGCAGAAAGAGGAGAAGATAGGATATAGTCTTTATGAGCCAAACAGCACACATAGCACCCATATCTGTGCGTTCACAGGTTGAAGATCTCCTTTGGGAACACAGATCCTCATAGGGAAGGCAGAGAGATCGGAAGGGGTAGCTCTGAGAGGACAGGCTTGGCATAGGGCTGTGAGGAGCTGAGGAGCACCAGCTGGTGAACGTTAGAACGAAGGCTTAAACAAGGACTACCAACACTAAGTCTCCTCTTCTTTCTAGGAAGCCACTGTGCTTTGGGGACAGGTGAGTAGGGAAGGAATTAGAATAGGATTCTTGTGGTCACCAGACTCTCGACTCACCAAATATATACCAAGACTGTGCCATAATCAATTCAAAAGAGATGGTTTCCATTCTCCAGACATTGACAAACACGGAAGTGCAGCATTCCTTGAAAACAAGATGGTAGAGGAACAATAGAAGGAGCATGTGATATGTGGGATGTGTTTAACATCTCTGACACAAAGCATGGGGGGGTGGTTTGCAGCATGTAGAAATGCAGAGCAGTGGCTTAAAGCCGGTCTGTAGAGGGGAAGATGGGGTCAGGGTAGGAGATGAGCCATGGAGAAGAACTCAGAAAGGCTTCCCAAGTTAAGGGAGCTGGGTGATCACAAACTTGGAATTCTAGATCTTTCCTGATACCAACAAAAGCAACCAGGTCTGTACTATGGCTCACTCTGGGGCTTTTTCCAAAAGTACTTAATACTTACCATAGTCTTTTTAAACAGTTGAAATCAGACTGAAAAATGGCACAAAGATGATGGCAGGGGTGTGTTTATGCAAAGATACTTGGAGGATATAAGATCCCCTGTTTGCTTTATTTGGTATCTCCTCTCCTCCCTTACTGTTTAAAACATGACATAGTCTTTGTAGACTTTCATAAGAAGTCTTTTCTTCTAGAAGAATCCATTTTTATGAGGTAAGAAAGGATCCTGAATGATCCCTTAGCAAACATCTCTATGTAAAAATCTGACAGGATAGATGGTAAGATGTTAAAATGGTTATTTTGTTAAAATGGTTATTTTACAGCAGAAAGTCTTCTCCTCTTGATTGTGTTTTCAACATTTTAAATTTAATTTGTGTTTTCTTTAACTGTTGCCTTTAAGTAGTGTCCATAGGGATGCTATTGTCATGTCTGTTTCTTTATTCTCATCATTGCGTCTTCTCTTCTCCATCCTGAGATTTGATTTCCTGTAGGTGGAGGACATGGCCTTGGATCCCTCAGGCATCCCTTGGTAACACCTGGCCCCTCTCCCCTTGTTCCTGCCTTTGCAGGGAATTTTGGGAACCTGATTGATGGTGGGTCCCACCATGGGAGTAAGAAGAGGTCAGCTGAGTCTGCTGAAGAAGGGAGCGTTCCTTTGCTGCACGAAGAAGGGGATGTGGCCCAGGACATTGCCCTGTCCGTGGCTTCCACCACTCACCCAGAGAAGCCGCTGGTGACAGAGGGGAACAGGTAGGGGACACTGCCAGAAAGACACAGCCAAGGTTTCTGATGGAGGGATTCTGCCTGATGGTAGAAATGGTTACATTCTGTCCTTCCCTAAAATCAGAAACATAATTGTGTGTGTGTGTGTGTGTGTGTGTGTGTGTGTGTGTGTGTGTGTGTGTTATGGGAGCAAGATGCAAACAGGAGTAACACAGTCAGTACCTACTCTACTAAGTAACTGACCCAATGACTCTCCTGAGCTGCACCACTTCATTGCTGCCTGTGGCTTTTAGCATTGATTTTAGAGCCCAGAGCTCGTGGATTCAGTCCCAACCTACTTCTTCACCATCATCTCCAGTCTCCAAACACTACCTTCCTCTGGTCACACACCGCCCCTGGAAGGTCTGCAATTGTATCCTGCTGTTTGTTGTGTCTGACTTTTTGAACACCCTCCTCCATCTGATTGGCAACAAGCTCCTCTTCAGCCGATGGATCCCCTTAGCCTTTGAGAATCAGCTCCAATTTCTTTCAGCCTTCCAGGACCTTCTGTGTTTATCTTCAGTGATTGACTGGAGATGTGTGTACTGGGCTGTCTACCCTGCAAGCCTGTGAACGTTTTGAGGGCAGAACCTATACCGTTGCCATTTTATCTACGTGGCATGCAGAAGGAGCTTCTGTGTTTTTGGATGAGTTGAAGAGTTGCTGTGACTGGGCTGGTTACAGGGTTTTGTGGGAGCAGAGAAAAGTGGTAGATGGCTATCTTGCTGGAGAGGAGATAAAGGGTTTGAAAAGATCACAAGGAAGGAAGATGATATCCTATAAAGAAAAAGAAGAGACTTAAAAAACAGAGGGAGAGTATCTGGAACAAAATAGAGGGGATTAAAAAATAACCTTAGCTATTTTCCTCTACTCAGTTTTGAGAATTCTGTATTTTCTGAACCCTGTCCCTTCTATGGACCCCATTCTTCCCATCCATGGGTCACCTTTTAGGTTTCTTTTAGCATCCTGCCAGCCAAACTTGTTTTGCCATCTGCCTTCAGATATACCAATAAAAGAACAACTATTTTTTTACAGCTATAGTTCTCTTTAGCTTTTTGGAGATGGAAACAAAGCTTATTCTCTCTCTCTTTTTCTCTCTCTCTCTCTCTCTCTCTCTCTCTCTCTGTGTTTCTGCTCTCTCTTGTATCTGTGTGTGTTTCTGTCTGTCTGTCTTCTGTCCCCTTTGTCCTTCCACTACAGGGTAACTCTGAACACGGGGCACACTGACAGTACTACCTGCCCTGCCACACTCTCCAAACACTTTGCTTCAGCCTCTGTTCCACAGTTCTCTTTATGTAGACCTGAGTATCTGTGAGAATTTTACAAAGCAGTTGGGGGAAACCTAGTCAAGAAAATGATTGTCAAAACACAGGGAACGTCTAAACTTTTGCTTCATCTCTCCCATACTATCTGCCTTTATGCCTATTCTTTCCTTCTCTGATCAGAAGTTAGACATTAATTTATTCTTTCATGTCTTCCACCTCACCTCACTGACTGTCTCTTTCTCATCAGAGTTTTAAGTGTCCCCACTTGCCACTCTCAACCATCCCCCGAGGCTCCACATTATCCCTTTTTAGCTACTTTGCTGTCCCCTAGTTCCTTCTTAGTCAAGAAATTCATTCATATTATTAGACCAAAGCGTGGCAATTACATACTGGGTGATAGAAGGATGGATGGATAGATGGATGGATGGATGGCTGAAAGGAGGGAGAGAGGAAGGGAAGGATGGAGGAAAGGGAGGAATAAAGGAAGGAAGGAAAATGCTAAGCCATAGAACTTCAAAATTTAGTTTGAGATGCAGGCCTTTATCCTCATTAATAATATTATGAGCTTAAATTTACACCTAGCATTCAGACACTAAAAAATAAGTAAATCTCTATTTTCCTTCCCTCAGTTTAACGCCTATTTGAAGAAGGCTTTCCTGGTGATGAGTCCTACCCTCTGGTGATCATTTCTAAGCCTAGGTGTAATGGCAGTGTTAATGCTTCTCATTATAGATGCATGACTCCTTATTGCTCATGGCTCATGGTTTCCCAATTACAGACTAAGGAGTGTTAACAGTGGGATAGTCTGGTCCCCATCCTCTCCCGCCCCACCAGAACATAGAGGACATGAACCTGTGGTTGGGATTGCCTACAAATATGGATTTCCAACTGACTTCCTGACCTACTGTGCTTTCACAGGAATTACAACTATCTACCATTTGAGGCCAAGAAGCCCTGCGTGTCCTTCATCAGCACCTGGGGAGACCAGACTTTCAGGCTGCACTGGTCCAACATGTTGGAGAAAATGGCAGATCTCCTAGTGCGTAATTTTACACATGTGGGCTTTGCAGATTAGGACCTGTGAGGTCAGGGCAAAGAAACTTGGTTCCATCCCATTAGAGTGTCTGGATCTCTGGTTGAATACAACTGAATTAAGGCTTCTGCATTTCATGGCTTCCACTGTGTGGACCCAGAAAAAATGAGAATCCCTGGACTTTAAATCAAACTATCCACACTCGAAGCCTTTCTTCTGCTTCCTACTGGGACACGTGCTAGCAATGGGCTGATCCTCTAATCTCTAAAAGACAGGGTTGAGGATATTCTTATAAAACTAGTGTCAACTAATCCTTTCTCCCTACCCCCACAGTTTTATTGCTCACTCCACACACCGTACCAGGTGACCCATTAGATGCCATCCGGTTTCATTAGAGCACATGCTGAAGAAAGAACAAAATTCTCCCTGTTATTTGTTTTCTAAAACCCAATTGTGTAAAACTAAATATCATCTCTTTCCATGGTATCCCAGGCAGTCGGGGAGGGCTGGTTTGGGGTTACACCATGTGGGGTCCACACACTTGGTAAGGCTGCTTTTGAATCTCCTGCAGTCAGAATACATAGTTGATCTCTATGAGTCTTGAAAAAATAAATCAGAATTTTCTCTAGAGACCATAGTAGCAGCCATTAGCACTAATTTCAAATTTCCTTCACATGGTCAGGATCCCTTCTATCAGGGCTAACATGACTGATGTTAGCCCTACTGTGTTGTGGGAGATACTATAATTGTCCCATTTTACAGATGAGGAAACTGGGTATAAGTAAGTGTTAGACCTTGGATTTAAACTCAGGTTTTTTAACCAAGAACCCAAATCTTAAACCACTCCATAGTGTTGCCTTTTCTTCTAGTGAAGGCAAAAAGAGGAGAGCAAATATCCCCAGCCTCTAGACTTTAGCATGTGTTAGAAAAATGAACTTTTTGTAAATTTTCATAAAGCAATGGCAGCATGGACAGTTCCTTTGGGACCTGTTTCTCCCCGAACTAATGATTGGAATCTTAAGATGTAGACCAAAAGAAAAAGTACAATTATGAAATATACAAACACGGCTATAACCTGCCTATTATCCTCAGAAGAATAAGTACTCTTTCATTTCAAAAGTCATCCAATATCATTATATTAGTATATAAGAATGGACTTGAACACTGCTTTTGAAGTTTTTGGTAATTATATCTAATTTACTCTACATTACTGTGTATTTCCCACGACATTATATTTCCCTTTAGGGTAGACTCTAAACAAGTGATACCCAGAAAGGGAATGGAGCTGTGGCAAAAACAATAACTTTGAGCAACGCAGGAAATCTTGTGCATCTGGACCAGTTCTACATAGGAAAAACAGAAGGCTCAGAGTTAGACTACAGCAGCATTTCTAGTTTATGCATAAGAAAAGAAAGGAACTCTTCCTTTATTTCCAAAGCAACAGCAATAACCAAGTATGATTCCTGGGATGTTATACTAATCAGTGTACAATCAGTATCTCTACTACAACTATGACCCATCCATCTCTGTGGTTTGTTTTTAGGAAGAAAGTATAGAAGAAGTAAGAGAATTGCTCAAGGTTTCTCAGGAGGCACCAGAAGAGAAGATGCAGCAAGCACTGAATGACTTCATCAGTCAAAGCAGGTAGTGGGCTCCAGGAAGCTGTGTGTGTGTGTGTGTGTGTGTGTGTGTGTGTGTGTGTGTGTGTGTGTGTGTGTGTGTGTGTATGTGTGGGTGTGTGGGTGTAATCAGCCTTGAATTACCTTGAGAAGACAGTCAGCTTCACATGCATTCAGAGGAATACTTTATAATATTAAATCGATTGTTATTTTGTCCAGTAACTTAACTGTTGCTTGTGAGCTAGCTACTGCTTCCTGGCAGTAAACAACAAAAGTATAAACTAAAGGGGAGAAGTCATAAAGACTGACCTTTACAGCAACAAACAGCAACAAAAATGCTCAGGCCCAGGCATGATACTTTGAATTGCATAGATACTCGGTTGACCATTTTATTTATTTATTTATTTTTAATTGTGAAAATACCGTACAAAGGGGTTATAATTTCATGGACAAGGTAACGAGTACATTTCTTCCTTTTTTTTTTTTTTTTTTGGGTCCGGTCGTGGGGCCTGAACTCTGGGCCTGGGCGCTGTTCCTCAGCTCTTCAGCTCAAGGCTAGCACTCTACCACTTGAGCCTCAGTGCCACTTCTGGCTTTTTTCTTTTTGCTTATGTGGTGCTGAGGAATCGAACCCAGAGCAAGGCAAGTGCTCTACCACTGAGCCACCTTCCCAGCCCCCACGAGTACATTTCTTATCAAGCATTGTTGCCTCCTCCTTTGCTTCCCCTTCCCATCCCTTCCCATCTCCTCTTCCCATACCCCACCCTTATTCCCCCTCCCCGCCCCAGGCCAAAGTTATAAAGTTCATTTTTCGACATAACGTCTTATACATCTCATTGTTGCAATGGGTCCACCTGTATCCCTATTTAAACAGTTTGTTTTTTCCCTTCCCCTCCACAAATCATACCAGCATCAAATACAATGAAAACAGGGGTTATACCATGGGGGAGGCACATATAAAGCAACAAAGAAATCATCTTATAAATATGTTAGAAACAAGAGCAAGCAAGAAAAACATTTGAGTCCTTATCTTGGGATTCATTTTGCCTAACATCAACTTATCTGACCATTTCTGCTTGTCTCACACATATACTAGTAATTGCAAATAAGGAAAACCGTGGGACCTATGTTTCTTTGGGCCTGGCTTACTTCACGTAACATAATTTTTTCCAAGCCTTTCCATTTCCTAACAAATGGGGCAATGTCATCTTTCTGATGGAGGCATAGAATTCCATTGTGTATATATACCACATTTTCTTGATCCATTCATCTACTGAGGGGCATCTGGGTTGGTTCCATATCTTAGCTATGGTAAATAAGGCTGCAATAAGCATAGTTGTGCTGGTAGCTTTAGTGTGGTCTTGTTTGTGATCATTTGGGTATATGCCCCAAAGTGGGATTGCTGGGTCATAGGGGAACTCTATGTAGAGTCTTTTGAGGAACCTCCATACTGCTTTCCAAAGTGGATGAACAAGTTTACACTCTCACCAACAACACAATAAGGTTCCCTTTTGTCCACATCCCCTCCAGCATCTGTTGTTATTAGAGTTCTTGATTATAGCCATTGTAACTGGGGTGAGGTGGAATCTCAATGTTGTTTTGATTTACATTTCTTTTATGGCTAGGGAGGTTGAGCATTTCTTCATGTGTCTATTAGCCATCCTTCTTTCCTCTTCAGAGAAGTTTCTCTTTAAGTCTTTAGCCCACTTATTTATTGAGCAGTTGTTTCTTTGAGGATTTGTTTTTGGGGGATTTAATTTTTTGAGTTCCAAGTATATTTTAGATATGAGACCTTTGTTCGTTGTATGGCTAGTGAAGAGCTTTTCCAAATCTGGGGGCTTTTTATTGATCTTGCTAGCTATGTCCTTTGCCATGTAGAAGCTCTGCAATATCATGCAATCCCATTTGTCCAACCTTTCTTTGATTTGTTGTGTTTCGGCCTGTGCCATGGAGACCTAGGGTTTCTCCTATTCCTTCCTGTAATGTTTTGAGGGTATCTGCTTTGACTCCAAGGTCTTTGATCCATTTGGAGTTGATTCTGGTGCAGGCTGATATATAAGGATCTAGCTTTAGTTTTCTACAAGTGGTTAACCAGTTTTGCCAGCACCATTTACTGAAGAGGCTGTCTTTCTTCCATTCTATTTTTTTAGCTCCCTTATGGAAAATTAGATGGCTATAGGTCTGTGGGTTCATTTCTGGGTTTTCAATTCTATTCCATTGGTCCTGAGGTCTGTTCTTGTGCCAGTACCAAGCTGTTTTGATTACTATGGCTTTGTAGTAGAGTTTGAAATTTGGTATTGATATTCCTCTAGCACTGTTCTTTCTGTTAAGGATCATTTTTGCTATTCGGGGTCTTTTATTGTTCCATATGAATTTTTGGATTGCCTTTTCTATTTCCTTGAAGAATGAGGTTGGAATATTGATAGATATCGTATTGAATTTGTAGATAGCCTTGGGAAGTATTGCCATTTTCACGATGTTGATCCTTCCAATCCAGGAGCGTGAGAGGTTTTTCCACTTTCTAAGTTCTGTTTTGATTTCCTTTTTCAGGTTTTTAAAGTTTTCATCATAAAGGTCCTTCACTTCTTTGGTTAAGTTAATTCCTAGGTATATTATTATTATTTTTTTTTGGGTCTGGTTGTGGGGCCTGAACTCTGGGCCTGAGCACTGTCCCTCAGCTCTTCAGCTCAAGGCTAGTGCTCTACCACTTGAGCCACAGCGCCACTTCCGCCTTTTTTTCTTTTTGCTTATGTGGTGCTGAGGAATTGAACCCAGGGCCTCAGGCATGCAAGGCAAGCGCTCTACCACTGAGCCAACTTCCCAGCCCCGGTATATTATTTTTTGAGGGGCTATTACAAATAGAGTTGCTTTCCTGATTTCAGCCACGGTGACCATTTTAACAAATACATACTATATATCAACTATTACCTAATAGAATTTTCCACACAACACATTAGTAAGAGCCATTTAAAGAGTCTTATTCCAGGCAGTAAGAAATAAAATAAAAATAAAAACATAGAGTGTAATGGTTGATCATTGAGTCAAAAGCTATCCCCAAACTCAGTAGCTTAACACTGTGCTGATCTCACAGTTTCTGCATCCTCGAGGCATTGACTGGCGCTGGAGTCATTTCTAGGTCTCCTGGGCAGCAGCATTCATTTCCAAGATCACTCATGTGGTTATTTATGGAATTTGGTTCTTCATGGCCTGCTAAGTTGGAGGCTCTAGTTCACCCTCAATTTCTTGCCATGTGAGGGCCTCTTCAAGCTGCCGCTCATGACATGGTAGATTGCTGGCAAGTCACAGTCTATTGTAATCGTCACTCGTGACACATTCTCGTAGAAGCAGGCTACTACAGGAAGCCCGCATGTGAGGGAGGGGATCCCACGGTGGCGGGAATTGCAGGGAGAAGAACGTGGCGGGGGGGGGGTTGGGGTGTCTCCTTAAAGGCTGCTCACCTCATGTGGAAACAACTCAGACCAACTCTTGAAATTCATTAAGCCAAGACTTGAGCTGCAATGAAAAATTGCAAAGTGGAATTAACAGAAAGAGAGTGGAGACTAACTCTGCGAAAGGCAAAGACCAGTAGACAGGCAGTGGTTAAGCCTGGAATTCTCCTTTTATAATCTCTCAACTTAAAGTGAAACTGGCTAAGTTTTGCTTTGTATGAAAAAAAAGTGCAAGAGAATAATTGTGTGGATTTTGCTATATTTATTTTTCATTATAAAAGCAATGTAAAAATTTAAAGAAACAAAACATCTAAAAAATAAAAATATAAATAAAAGCAATATATACTAGTGATACTCTTGCTGAGAACTACATGCTATCTGCAATTCCTTTTAAGTGCCTTTTGAAAGCCTCACATGGTTTTAAGATCCATTTGTGAGTTCAATAATTTAACCATATTAGAGGATTAATTGCTCCTCTTTTCTTCAAGTTTTCAATCAATTGAAAAAATACAAAGTTTAAAGATTATAATTTTTTTTTATTTGGTAAGTTTGGACTTGAGAAAGCAGACTGAAGTTGAAGAACATAAAGGCAGGAGAAAGAAATAATTCAAATAGGGAAAGACAAGTCAATTTCTCCACCTGCAGATGATATGATTCTATGCTTAAAAGACTCTAATGATCCTATCAGAAAAAGTGCTGATAAACTTTTAGCAATATAGCAGGATATAAAATTAACATATGCAAGTAAGTAGCTTTGCTATATACCAATGAACAGACTGAAAAGAAATCAGGAAAACAATTCCATTCACAATAGCCTCAAAAATATGTAGGATTCAACCTAAATAGATGAAAGATCTCTACAATGAAAACTATAAAATCTTGAAGATGACACCAAAAAGTAGAAAGAATTCCCATGCTTATCAATTGATGGGATTAATACTGTGACAATGGTTATAAAAGTAATCTACAGATTGAAAACAATCTCCATCAAAAATCCCCATGTCATTCTTTACAGAAATTGAAATTCAATCCTAAAGCTCATATGAAAACAGAAAAGTCCACAAATAGTAAAAGTAATCCTAAGCAGAATGAACAATGCTGGCAGTATCATAATACTAGATTTCATATTATCCTAAATGCAAGTTTTTAGGAATCTCTTATCACATGTTAACATTTTAAGATGAAGAAAAACGGCAATACTATGCATGTGCTTTTCAAAATGAATTTTGATAGCAATTACAATGGATATGCATTGAAAAAATGTGGAAAAATATTAATTCCTCAAAGCTTGTGAAGGATCTGAATGTGTTGAATTCCCATTTTATCTCTTAGAAAAGTTAGCACGTCATTGCTTAATCCTTAATTAAGATCTGGGTTCTGTAGCTCAATTCATCACCTTTCCATTGTATCACAGAAAGTATATTTGCAAATCTTTGGAATCATATAAATGGATTTTTCACTAAGTAGGCTTTAAAATGGGTTTTCTCTTCTTTCAGTGCCTTTATCTCTGAAGCAGAAAAAAAGCCGAAGATGCTGAACCAAACCACTTTAGATAAGAAACGACTTACGCTCTGTTGGCAGGAGCTGGTATGTGCAAAGCTATTTATACTTTGAACAGAGTTAAAACATGTACTGCACCAGTCAACCTTATGGATGGGGCATAGGCCATAGGCCAGATATGTGTAAAGGTTAAAGGCTATATAGCTTTGTGTGATCTAGAGACAAGACTGGGAGGGGAATATGTATTGAACTGGAAAGGAGCTAGCCTTAATTGAGTTTCTGGGCATGAGTTAGAAGTCTTAGTCCTGCATCCTACTCAGATAGCATTCTCCCTTCTGCATTTTTTTTTGACATTTTTATTTTGTTAAGGCTGTAGACCTTTCACTTGACTGCTCCACAAATCAGCAGACCAAATGAAACAACGATTCTCCATCTCCTTAAATTCCTTTCCTTAAGAATTGTGTTAAAACCTGTTACCATTTCTTGGGAATGGGGCAGTCACAGATGCCCTTCTGTGTTCTGAGACCTGAGCAGTGCGTGCAGGTGCTTGTGTGCTGTGCAGGCTCCGTTCTTCTTGAGTGAGCAATGACTTAAGAAATCCCAGACCAGGTCAGCCCCTGGTGTCTCTCACCTAGAAACTTCCATTCTAGTCATAGCACCAAGGGACATTTTGTGGGAGGCCCTGATAAATATGAAAAGAATAAAAAATCATCCTGTTAGACTTTTCAGGGATATCTTAAAGATAGGAGTGAGTCTTAGAAAGATGGACTCTGTTTTTAAACGCCACTGCTAGCTCATGGACGTCCAGACACTCAAGTCTAAGTCATTCATCTTTCTTTCCAGAATACTTTCCGTCCCTCAAAACACACAAGGGGGGCCGGGCGCCAGTGGCTCACGCCTGTAATCCTATTGTCCTGGGCCTGAATAGGCCCACAGTTTCAATACCATTCCTAAGTCCTGCCCCCTGGTTGAAATCTCATCTACTTGATTCGTTTTTGTGTTGCACTCAGTATCTCCTACTGACTGAACTCGATCTTACCTAAACTTGTTCCTGTGTTGCCCCCCACCCCACCCCTACGCTATGCATATTACTCCAACCAGAAACCTATGTGTCAATGTTGAATCTTTGGCCCTCACCTTAAATAGCCAATGTGACCCCAAGTCCCTAAGTACTCTAGAACTTAACTTCTTCATAGAAAATCACTGCTTTGATTGATTTTCTTCATATCTCTGTCCTAGACTTTCCAGTAGACTTCCTCCAATCCATTTTTCATACTGCAACCAGACATTTCTAAAGTCAAGTATCACTTTAAAAATCACCAGAGGTGCCAGGTGCTGGTGACTCATGCCTATAATCCTAGCTACTCAGGAGGCTGAGATCTGAGGATTGCGGTTCAAAGCCAGCCTGGACAGGAAAGTCTGTGAGACTCTTATCTCCAATTAACCACGAGAAAACCAGAAGTGGCGCTGTGGCTCAAGTGGTAGAGTGCTTGCCTTGTGCTGAAGAGGGCAGGGACAGATCCCAGACCCAGAGTTCAAGCCCCACAACTGAAAAAAAAATCACTGGAATCTCTCAGTCATTTATAGGAAAAACTCCAGATTCTTTTTACATGATACTTGGGCTTCATAGCCTAACATCCCAGCCTTCTTCCCCATTATACCTTTCCCATCTAGCTATATATCAGTGCACCAATACTTATGGAGTCCTGCTGTTTATCTGTGCATGCAATTTCCCCCTTTATCTGGGCTGTCTTTTAACTTCTCAACATCTGATGAATTCTATTTACTTTTTAAAATTTGCCTTTTAAGACATCTTTTTTTTATTGTGAGAATACTGTACAGAGGAGTTACAATTACATGGGCAAGATAATGAGTACATTTCTTATCAAGCATTGTAGCCTCCTCTTTGTTTCCTCTTCCCATCCCTTCCCATACTCCCCTCTCCTCCCCCCACCCGATCCCCCCCACCAAAGTTGTAAAGTTCATTTTTCGACATAACGACTTGTACATCTCATTGTTGCAATATGAAGCCTGTGTTTGTCCCTGTCTGGTTCTATGGTGCTTTGCACATTTAAATACTTGCATATATTACTTTCATTTGACAATGCCGTCAAAGTCTCAGGGAAAGGTAGCTTCAGGTCTCACCCCGTCCCAGGCCTTAGCTCTCTACCTGATAGGGACCAGGTATTCAGTTCTTCTGGTCAGTGTCACCAATAGGCTTCCAACATACTCAGTACTAGGCGAGGTGCTAAGGACATAAAACTGAGAGTTCTTAGAGCTTGTCTCTGAGGACGTTATAGATTGACTTGTCTATTTAGTCTACATTCATTTAACACCTTCTGGTTCTGGGTGTCACTCAGGTAACAGTGTCACTCTCAGGCCCAAAGGTACAAGGTAAGAACAAGATGGAGGACGTCCCTGTCCACCTGAGGCTTACATTCTAATGGAGAAGATAAGAGACGGACAGGTAAACCACAAATACACAGAAACGATCACAGGTCATGAGTGTGAAGGAAAAGTTAAAAAGCCACAGTACATAGCAAAATATGGGGAAATGCTGGAATGATGATACTGAAGTTGAAGCTATAGGCTGTCTTGGAAGACCAGTTGATCAAGAGGAAGCTCCCAGTGCTCCTACCATAGGTCAGCCATCTCGATTTAGTCTAGGACCAGTGTGCCTAGGGCATGGTGAGCAAGGAAGGGATGTGATAAGGAGATTCAAGGAGCAGGCAGACAAGGCAAAGCCAGGCACAGGCTCTAGGCAGCACTGCAAACAGTTGGGGTTTTTCTCTTAAGCCCATAAATATGGACTGAGTAAATAGATCAAGCCCTTTACTATTTCAACCACTCTGATAGCAGCGGGCAGTGTTTGTCAGACACTGTCTCCTTGAGCTGGAATCTCAGTCACGAGGACAAGGCGGTGATGTACAGTCTGGACTCTACTCTACCACTCCGAAGCTGCACTGCTGTTGCCCCTGCCTTAAAACCAGATGATTATATCCATTTGTGAGCCCACTGAAACAAAAAGGGAACTAAGGATTAATCCAGTGCTAGCATGGAGCAGTAGCTTAGTAGAATATACTCACTTATTAAAGATCAGAGAACTGAGATTCAGGTCCTGTCTCACAAAGCCATGTGGCCTTGACCCACCTCTGTCCCAGCTCTGCATCTCATCTACTATGGAATCAGAGATGGTCTCCCATGGGTCCATATTCCTCTACTAAATGGCCAGCACTTATAGAGGGCAGAGAACAAAGCAGCCCTCCTGGTGGGATTCAATGAGGACCTACTAGATCTTTCAGGGCTCATCAGCTACAATGCAGTGGTGGTCATCCAGCCTTCTAGAAAGATCTACATCCACTCTTGTCTTGCTTTAGGAAGTGATGGCCAAGGAGGCTAAAGAGATCATTCAACAGCAGAAGAAAAAGTTACCTCTTGATGAAATAATCCGAGAAGCCCAGACCTTTGTAGAGAAAATCCGTTTTCTTGTTGATGAGGTAAGAAGCCGTGCAAGCTAAAGGGGAAGGTTAGCCTGAACTCTGCTCAGAGAAGGCAACGGGTCCAATATGGGTCACTGGGTTCATTTTTGTTTTGTTTTGTTTTTCCAAAGCCCTGCTGAGCTGAGCTGTCGATATTTGTTTGGGGATGGGAGAAGAGATTTTAGAATTAAGCCAAACATGTAGAGCTTTATTGATTCAAAAAAAAATAAATCCTGAGCATTCAGCAGAATAAAAGGCATGATTAAAGAAAAGTCAAAATGAGCACTCTGATGGTGAGATCTCTGACTGGTTTGCAACCGTAAGAGGATTAAATGCATGTCCAGCAAAAGTCAAAGATCATCTCATCTTAAAATTAGCTGTAAACAGTGCCTTCTAGAATGATCATTACAAGGCCTTTGCGTGTTTGCTTCTGTCAGATGCTGAAGCTTTTTTGAAACTTGAAAATGTGTAGAAATGTCTTAAACTGGCTTTTATAGGGGAGAGTGTTTGGGAGAGGTACAATTTTATTGTTTTGTGGTTCCTGAAAGTTATCATTCTTGTCTCAAATCAGTACTTCCCTAGGTGTTTATTACACACTGAAGCAGGTAGACAGTGCACAGAGAATTTTAGTAAGAACTCAGAATGTTTGAAGCAGGCATTGTGCCTTCAGTCCTGTAACTGCCTGGGCCTGGGCCAGGAAACCCATCCCATACTTCTGTATCTGTCACAGGAATGGATGCTCCTCCTGGGTACCAGTTGTACCTGAATATCAAAGTAAGACAGAGCACCTGCTTCTACCCAGGAGTTTGAACGCTGTATACCTCCTTTTGTTTTGATTATTACGTTAGTTCAGATATGTGTGTTACAAAGACACCATAATGGTCCACTTAGAATGGAGCACTGGGTCTTCCTGACTTAATTAGCTCAAATTTGAAATCTAATTTTCTGTGCAATTTAGTTGAGTCTCCCGAAAACTATTGAAAATGGAGCTATAGCTATATTTTGCTATCATATATATTCGACATAAGGTTTCTGGCAGATTTTCTTTCCCTTTCTTAAGAGTGGAAAGTCACTTATACATTGTTGTTTTGGTCTTGTCTTTTCATTTGAATATTCTGGAAATATTACTGCTTGGGAAGCCTAGCACTTTAAAACCAAGTCATTGCTTCTATATTCAAAAAGAATCCATGGGGAGTTTTAGAAACAGATGTTTGTTCTACAGATGGAGAAAAGTAGGCCATTAAATCAGCCTGGCACTGGTGGCTTATGCCTGCAATCTTAGCTACTCAGGAGGCTGAGATCTGAGGATCATAATTCAAAACCAGTCCTGGCAAGAAAGTCTGTGAGATTCTTATCTCCAATGCACCATCCAAAAGCCAAAAGTAGAACTGTGACTCAAAAGGTAGAGTGATAGCCTTGAGCAAAAAAGCTCAGGGGCAGTGCCCAGTCCCTAAGTTCAAGCCCTAGGACTGGGAAGGAAAGGAAGGAAGAAAGGAAAGAAGGAAGGAAGGAAGGAAGGAAGGAAGGAAGGAAGGAAGGAAGGAAGGAAGGAAGGAAGGAAGGGAAGGAAGAAAGAAAGAAAGAGAAAAAAGAAAGAGAGAAAGAAAGGGAGACAGCAAAAGAGAAAGAAAGGAAGGAAGGAGGGAGGGAAGGAAGGAAGGATGGAGGGAAGGAAGGAAAAAAGGAAGGAAGGATGGCAGGAAGAGAAGGGAAGGGAAGGAAAGAGAAAGAAAAAAGATACCAAATCATCACAGAGCTAGCTTGCATGCCTTCAAAATGTCCTCAAAGCACAGGGTACGTCTGTTTGATTCGTGACAGGCTGTCTTTTCCCAACAAGGCTGCACCTGACTTGACTGGTTGCATAGGTAATAAATCACCTAGCTGGTTTTTGTAGTGTGCAGTTTGTGTTGCAGGAGAGGGGCTCTTTCAGGGTGGGAGAGCTCTGGAGGTGCACATAACCACAGCCTGCCCCATCCCACAGCCACAGCACACCATCCCCGACGTCTTCATCTGGATGCTCAGCAACAACAAGCGAGTGGCCTATGTGCGCCTGGCCTCCAGAGACCTGCTCTACTCCCCAGTTCTGGCGCAGAGGGGCAAGCACTGTGGGAAGATCCAGACTCACTTCCTCAAAGTAAGTCCACACGACTGTGGATTGAAAGAGAGGATTTTCTGTTCCCCCCCCCCCCTGGGTGATTCACAATTTCTGTTGCCCCATATGGGGGGCAGGAAGCCCAAAGGGAAGCCACATTGGGAGCAGGTACAGGGATGGCAATGCTTAGCCAGAAAGAGATTTGGTGGCATGGAGAGGTCTTGCGGTGTTTGTGGACTGCCATGAAGTTGATGGGAGTGGAAGAGAGAAGAAAAAAAAAGAGCAGAAAGGAGGGGAGGGGAGGAAAAAGGTGAAGAGGGAAGGATGGGAGGAAGAAGAAAATGGAAGAGAGAGAGACAGAGACAGAAACAGAGAGAGAGAGAATAAAAGTGGGCCCCACCCTAGACATTATAAAAGTATAGTTCCTTAAACGGAAATCTGGATTGTATTCTTCATCCTTCCACATGGATAGATACGGGACAGCTATGGCATCAGGCATCTAGATACTAGCCCCTAAGTATCATCCAGCTTCAAGAGGCTTCTGTGGATGTGAGTGTTGGAGTTGGAGACAGAAGACCCCATGTAAAAGTGTGAAATACAGGAGGGGACAGTGACTTTGAAGTCAGGCCGATTTGGCTTAGAATTTGTATAAGTTTGCTAAAGTAGCTGTAATAAAGTATCATGCACCAACTGGCTTGCACAACATAAATTAATTATCTCCTATGATTCCAAGGACTAGAAGTCCCAAATCAAGATGCTGGTAGGGTTCTAGCTCCATGAAGAGTCTTGTTCCATATCTCTCTCCTTCTTCCTGGTTAGTTCATTGGCTTGTGCCTGTGTAATACTAATATTTCTACAGCATTCTTTTTGCATGTGCCTGGGTCTTCACAGAGCATTTGTTTTACAAGGACATCAGTCATATTGTATTTGGGGCCATCCTACTCCAATTATTTTAATGTTATTTTAACTTAACTATAACATATGGAAGAAACACGAAATAACAAGGCCAGTGCTGAGGACTTCATGATATTAATTTAGCAAGAACAATTAAACCCCTGATAGAATTCTTGGGCTAATACTGCCTAGGTAATCCTGCATGTATTGACAAACATCACATTTCCTCTTGAAGAATATGAATCCATTTTTCCCTTCATAATATGAAAGTGGCTGTGAGGATTAAGTGAACACGAAGAACTCACACTTGTGTCTCCTCCAATGTAACTACTCAGTACACACCAGTGTACAAACACTGGACAACCAGTTTTTCAGAAAACATTGCTTTCATCATGAATCTCCTTCATAGCTAGTCTTGGCTTATATTTCTGCATCTTGCTTTCTATCAGGTGCATAAAGTAATTTTTAAGCCCACTCCTATAAAACTGAGATGTTAAAAAAAAACAACAAAAAGAGAAAACATCTTTTCACTTAAGTCATTGTCCACAAGTATCAGAAATTGTTCTTGTTTTTTTTTTTTTTTTCCCATTCCAGGACTATTAGGTAGGCAAGGATCATTTGTCTTAAAAATAGCAAATCATTTATATGAGAGCTTGTGCTAAAAAATAACTCAAAAATGGTATGACTCCTAAATATTCTGATGTATCTTAGAATAGTGTAAAATTAGGACGGAGAACAGCTGCCAGAGAATGGACTGGAATCGTCCAGTGAGTTTTCATCCTGTGTGTGTTGTCTTTATTAATGTATCTATTTGCCTGGGCTTTCTTTTTTATCCTTATTTTCCTTCTGCCACAGGGATTGCTTTCAGTGACCACTTCCTAAAACTCATTGAATTTAATTACACCTACATGATGAAGCATCTTGGTGAGGCAATTCAGTAAAGCTATTCTCATTCCTGTTGGATCGTTACCCCTGATCTGAACTCCCTCACCCACCACCTCCCTTCATGCCTCTTTCTCTTCCCTAAATTGCCAAGTCTGGACAAAGCAAAGGCTGTACCAGGAGACCCAGCCTCCCACACTTGTCACTCACCCTGGCTTCTACTCATTCTAGAGAATTCAGAAGTTGACAAAAGCATAAATTATAAATGTCTGAGCCAGTGTTTATTTGCTACACAGATGGATAATTTGATTCTCTCTCTCTCTTTCTCTCTCCCCCCACCTTTCTCTCTTTTGTACTAAAGTTTGAATTTTCAGCCTTGTACTTCTTAGCCAGGTACTCTACCACCTGAACCATACCTCAAGTTCTTTTTTCTTTAAGTTATTTATCAGACAGGGTCTTACACCCCCCAACCCACCCCCCACCCCCACACACCCCCAGGCTGGCTTCAGCCTTTAATCCTTCTACCCACACCTCTCTGTAGCTGAGATTATAAGTATGACCATCACATCTGGCTTATTTGCCAATAAATATTAACTTTTTTTTTTTTTTTGCCGGTCATGGGGGCTGAACTCTGGACCTGGGCGCTGTCCCTCAGCTCTTCAGCTCAAGGCTAGAGCTCTACCACTTGAGCCACAACGCCACTTGCGACATTTTCTGCTTATGTGGTGCTGAGGAATCGAACCCAGGGCCTCATGCATGCAAGGCAAGCGCTCTACCACTGAGCCACTTTCCCAGCTCCAAATAATTAACTTTTTGCCCAGGCTGACCTCCAACTAAGCGCCTCCTATCCCCACCTAGGATTTCAGGCATGAGCCACTGCACTCAGCCTGCACAGGTGTCCTTTGAGAGGCCCCGTCAACATCTCAGGTTTGAAGAGCTCCAGGTGGAGGCAGTCATCATGGCGGAAACTTGTGAATTTCACTGTGCCCATCAGCCTAGAGAAGGCTGCCGGAAGTCCTGCAGTCAGGAAACATCTGGAACTTCATAAGCCCATGTTTGCCAAGTGTATTCTCCCAGATTATCTTTTAAAAAATCTTTTTAAAATTATTAAATCTTTTTTATGGTTATTATAAAGGTGATGTACCGAGGGGTTATAGTTTCATAAGTCAGGTAACAAGTACATTTCTTAGCTCTCTCCCAGTATTTTCCCTCCTGTCCTTGCCCATAAATTGTAGAGTTCATTTTCAACCTATTGTCTAGTGAGTACCACTGCTGCATTTGTTCACCCCTTGTCCCTCCATTTCTATGCTCCCTTTACCTACCACCCAGAAAAAAGACAGATAAAGAAACAAGACAAAAAGAAAAAAAACCTTTTGTTTCCATTTCCCGGAGTTCATTTTGATAAATATTATTTTATATGATCAGATGCACATAGGCATTGTGCCTTTGTGTTTCTCCCCTAAGAATATCTCCTTTGGTCTTACTGTGTGTGAATGCCCAGAGTCCTGTATAATTGATCATATTGTGGTATATTTTAGACCCAACTTTCACATATAAGAGAAAACATGGGTCATTCATTTTCTCTGAGCTTGGCTTACCTCACTTAACATGATTTGTTGTCGGTCCATCTATTTCCCTGCAAATGACATAATCTTTTTTTTTCTAATGGTTGTACACAAGTACCACATTTCTTTAACCAGTCAACTATTGTAGGACATCTGGGCTGTTTCCATAACTTGGCTATTGGGCATAGTGATGTACCAGATTAGCTTTATTCACTGTTAGGAAACTTCTGTTCTTTGAGGTCCAGTTTGCAAACAATGTAAAAAGAAACAAAAGTGTGTCATCTGTAGTCACATGGTTAAGTGACGGTTGATTCGTAACTGTAATTTCTCTGATTGAGATGTGCTCACAATGCTATTAAAAGTGTTGTAGCAGCATGTGCTGGACTCAGCCCAGTGCATATCCCAAAATCTCTGCATTCTCTCCTTTCAGTGCTCTCTCCTGTATGGCCTGGACAGCCAGAGATGTGGAAAGGAAACGCCTTACCACCGTCTTGGTTGGTGATGAACCACCCTTCCTCATCCGGCCTCTATCCCTAGCCTATGTCCTGTCCTCTTCCTATCTGACTTACTCCTTCCATTCACCTTTCCCTGGGACGCACAAGGAAATGTTGGCTGCAAGGCACTTTCTGGATTTTTTTCACAGAGAAAAATGCTCTGCAAGACCAGTAAGCCTTCCTTTGAACTGATACTGAGTGTCAAGTCCAGCAGAGTTCATGTGTATTGCCACTACTCTGTCCTTTCTCTCCTCCCTACTCCTCCTCTCTTCCCCTCCTCTCCTCTTCTCTCTTTCTTTTCTTTCCCTCCCTTTGTTTTTCTTCCTTCCTTTCCTTCCTCCCTCCTTTCCTTACCTTCTTCTTTTCTCCTTTCTTGAGACAAGATTTCACTGTATAGCCCAGGCTAGAGTCAAGCTCACTTTATAGCTCAAGGCTGACCTTGAACTCATGATCCTCTTTGCCTCCATTTTCTGAGTACTGTGATTACAGTCTTAAACTACCATGCCCACTTCCACTCCTTTATTGAGATTTTGTAGAAAGGAAGAAAATATCCACGATTCCTCCTCCTTTATTATGTTGCTCCTTTATTATGTTGCTCTTCCCATTTCAGTAGGCAAACGCCAGTCCACCTCTTCATCCAGTGTGAGCCTAAGTTTCCTCATGAATGAAGCAGGGGCAAGAAGCACATCTACCTCTGTGTCTAGGCGGCCTTGGGCTCAGAAGTGCTTATCGGCGGGCCTGTTTAAGCCTCAGGCCTCCAAACCTCCTCTGGAGTTGTGCACTGTGGGAGTTGGGGCTGTTTCTCTTGCTGTGAGACTGCCTGTCTCACATTCTGAACAAACCTCAGGATGTGTTTCTCGGAAGGATCTCTTTTTCTCATACAAGCTCATGCTTGTCTCCTGCTAACCAAGCAGACTTCTTTCTCCAGCTCCCTGGGAAACGGCCGGCTGGCTGGTCGGTGCAGGCCAAGATTGATGTGTACCTGTGGCTGGGCTCTACCAGACATTCCATGGCCATTTTGGACAACTTGCCCACAGGCTATGAAGCAGAAATGCCCTCCAAAGCGACTGGCACTCATCATCCTCCATCCAGCCTCCTCTACCAAGGTATGATGCCCATTGGGCAAGGAGGAACCATAGTAGGTGTTTTTTTTTTGGGGGGGGGGGAGCTTCAACACACGTACAATGAGGAGGCAGCATGCACATGTCATTTACACATTGTTTAAGATCTTCCTTGCCATCTACTGAACACACCTGGAATAAATGCTTACACTTTGCTATTAATGGAGAACAATAAATGTCAGTTTCTCAGAAGACAGGCTCTATAGGTTGAGTTTTTATTTCAAGCCTTCTTTTTTTGGTGCCAGTCTTGCAACCTGAACCGAGTGAGGACTGGCCACTATCCCTGAGCTGTTAAGCTTGCGGCTAATATCTACTGCTGTCTACCACTTGAGCCATAGCTACACTTCTGGCCTTTTGGTAATTAATTAGAATCTTTTAAAGACCTTTCAAGTAAGACATTATGTTGATAGGACGTATGGAAGTAATTTTCTTTTCACATGGCACAGGGATTCTGATCTAATACATGTTCCAGCATTGAGTGAGCAGCCTTGCTGGTGTCGCTCATGTTTTTCTGGCTCAGTTCTTGGCTTGGGTGCTTATTGGCTGGCAGCAGTGGCTGAAGCCTATAGTCTTAGCTACTTGGGAAATGGAGATAGAAGAGACCAACATAGGCTAAAAAACCCCAAGAAAAACCAAAACAAACCCCAAACCAAAAACGTTCATTGGTGAGACTCCATCTCAACCAGGGGCTGAGTATAGTGGTACATGCCTGTCATCCCATTGACTCAGGGAAGCACAAATAGGAGGACTGAAGCCCATGCTGGCCCAGGCATGAAAGTGGGACCCTATCCCGAAAGTAACCAATATAAAAAGGGGGCTAGAGTTGTGGCTCAAGTGATAGAGCACCCACCTAGCAAGTGTGAGGCTCTGAGTTCAAACCCCAGAAGCCTCCTCCCAAATCAGCATGTTGTATGAAAGCTTCCTTCCATATAATTACACTTTTGTATTTTATTGTAAATGTCAAGTGCCTCACTCTTACATTCCACTTGGTTTCCAATATGCTTTAGTTTGCATGCTTTTGTTTTGCTGCTGGATTGAGACCAAGCTAATTACAGTTTAATCTTTACTTCTGTGAAAGTTGAGATTGGGGCGGAGACCAAGTTGGAAACATGGGAGAGCTGTACACATGCCCAACTCTCTTGTGTCACACAAAACTCCTCTGCCCCTGATTGATCTTGATTGCCAGCGGAATCAAAGTGGCTCAATTGTCAGAGAAGGGAAAGTTCTGGAGCTATGAGTCCAGTGGTTTAGCTTGTAGCATCTGTGCTTGTAGGTCACTGCCTAAGAGCATTATCTTGGGGAAAATGTATAAAATCTACTTTGTGTGAATCATGTACTGTCCAACTTATACATAAGCTCTCATTTATTTCTCTCTATCTCTGAGAAGTTTCCTGGCTTTCCAGATGGAAAGGGTACATACCCATGGTGCTCAGAAATTGTCCAAGATCACACAGTTAATAAAGGAGGGAGTAAACCATCTCCAGACCCTGTTTTCCAACCTGGCTTTGAGAATTGTTGTATTTCAGCAAATAATACCGGGATCAAGTTATCGCCTTATTTCTACAAACACTATTTCTAAGGACCTAAGGATCCAGACATGTTCACTCTTCAGCTACTAAAATTTACTTTTCCACCACTCTCTGATTCTTCACACCATGTTGTTTTCATGCAGTGACCTAATAAACCTTTTTCTTCTGTGCACTGACATTGACAGCTTTGGCTGCCTTCCACACCTACCAGCGAATGTTACGCTCTAGAGAGAATCCATCCAGCAAATAATTAGTTTGCAGCTATATATGGAAAGCATGGTGGAGAAACTGGCAGGGGATGCAGTGCTGAGTGAAAGGTTAATTCTGACCCTTCAATAGGGCCATGAGACAAATCCCTAATAACCACAAGTCACAACTAAGCCAGGGCATAAGAGACAGACCACCAAAGTACAAGGAGGCTGGCTAGATTGCCCAAGGAACAGAGCTAGTATAACTCAGGGTTTCAAATAAAAATCCCTCAAATTTAAATAAATGGTGCTCCCTAGAGTTGTGCATATGCAACATGAGTGGCTGCAACTGGGAACTCTGCTGAAATTTCAGAGCTAGTCATTTCAGGGGCAGCTGGGGGACATTCTCAAAGGATGACATGTTCCCACGTTCTTTTCCACCTGGGAAATCTGCCACCCTATGTAGTATGTTAAGGAACAGGTGAGCTGTTTGCTGACATTCTCCTTGTGACATCTGCTAAGTAATTCCATTGTTTACGGTGGCCATTTGAAGGGACTCTTACCAGTCCATCTGCTTTAGTACTGGTGTTTGTGGAGAGGGGGAAAGGCTTAAGAACTGAGCCTCAAGGAACACGAATCTCATTTCCCTGACTTGAGCTGAGCTTGGGAAACCTTGCACTCAGAGTCCACTGGAGAAAGTGCAGAGCCTAGAGTCTCTAAATCCTTTGCAGGATCAGAGTAGGGACTGACAAGATTGCTACATTTTCAGACTTTCTATTGACCTCTTGTAGCTAGACAATGGTCGGAGTGGGGTGGGGGGGAAGATTGTGTGCAGGTCTCATGAAAATCAAATAAGGAATTGTCTTTGATGTCCCCTGCCTTCCATGTTCCTCTTTGCCCCACCTCCATCCCAATCAGCATCTAAATCCAGTAGCTCCTGCTGCTGCTGGAACATTCCCACCCCTCCTGGGAGTCCCTCCACCAGTCCATGAAATCTGGCAATTCAAAGTTTCTGCCTACAGGAGGCAGCACCATCTCTTTATTATTTTTTTTTAATTTAATTTAATTTTATTTGAGAACATACTGTACAGAGGGGTTACAATTACAAGGGCAGGATAATGCATACATTTCTTACCAAGCATTGCAACCTCCTCCTTTGTTTACCCTTCACCTCCCTTCCCAGCCTCCCCCCTCCCCCCCCACCCAATCATAACCCCCCCCCCCCCCCCCCCCCCCCCGCCACACCGACATTGTAAAGCTGGTTTTGACATGACATTTTGTACTTCTCATTGTTGCAACAGGTCCACCTGAATCCTTAAACGACTTGTTTGTCCCCATCTCCTCCACATGTTATACTGACATCAAATATAGTGAAAGCGGGGGTTACACTGTGGGGGAGGGACATACAAAGCAATGTTTTTGTTTCTTTCATGCATGTGTTTCTAATGCATTTATAAGCACCATCTCTTTATTCCCCAACTCACAGCATCTCTCTCCATTGCAAACTTGACTCATGGTTTTATCCTTCCCATGTCCTCATTCCTGCACATGCACACGTGTTCAAGGAGTCTGACGCATGACCTGCTAAAATAGTTCCCCATGCCTCACTCAGGCCTCCGAGGCCCTCAGCAATCTGACCACTGCTGTCTGAGATGCTGTTCTCCAGGCAAACCAGACCACGTCACCCATTGGCCTGGAGTTTCTGTCTGTGTCTTGACTCATTGTGCTGCAGCCACCTGAGACAGCCGGTCCTGCCCATCAGATGCTACTACTCCTTATGACTGTGCTCAGGCTTCTTCCATAGAGTCTGCCTCTTTTCAAAAAAGTAAACATATTTGAATGCGCCCTGATGATGTGAGTTGTTCTTTGGTGCACAAGTATTCTTATCTTTGTATGAACAATTAATTGCACTTGTCAGGCTATTTTTTTAACCCAAATATTATACAGCCAAGATGCTTCTGCCCTGTAGAATTTGCCCTATTTTTCCCTACAGAATTCTAACCTGTTGCTTCCATTGCTTAACCAAGCTCCCCGACATTTTCTTCCTCTTCACTTCCATGCAATAGATTCTTAGGCTGCTTCCAGCTGCTCATCCACACAGTCCTGTTACAATAAGGAGGAGTAACAGCACACCAGCTTCTTCACGCTCCTCACATTCTTGCCATATGCCAAGTACTATTCTCAGCCTTTCAGTCTCCTACCATAGCCCCAGGAGGAGCTATCCTCACACCCATGTTGTAGAGGAGAAAATGAAGGCACAGAGAGGGTTAGTAACCATGTATGATTTCCTAGATGGAACCTCTGTGACGTTTGCTGAGGAGTGGGTTGGGTGTGTATGGCAGAGATGGTATGTACACCCTCACAGGGAATTCGGACCCTTACTTTAGCCAAGGAGAGCTGTCTAAGTTGATTCCTGTAGACCAGTGCCCATACCAAGTCAAAGACATGGACGCGTATTGAACATAGTACTTTGAGATAGAGAAACAGAGAGGGGGGAGGGAGGAGAGAGGAGAGGAGAGGAGAGGAGAGGAGAGGAGAGGAGAGGAGAGGAGAGGAGAGGAGAGGAGAAGAGAGGAGAGGAGAAGAGAGAGAGAGAGAGGAGAGGAGAGGAGAGGAGAGGAGAGGAGAGGAGAGGAGAGGAGAAGAGAGGAGAGGAGAAGAGAGGAGAGAGAGGAGAGGAGAGGAGAGGAGAGGAGAGGAGAGGAGAGGAGAGGAGAGGAGAGGAGAGGAGAGGAGAGGAGAGGGGATAGGTGAAGTAAAAGCAATGAATAGTTAAAAAGAGGTACTTTGGAAGAGCCGGGGTTCATAAGGTTCCATTGCCTATGATCAACTCTGCTCCTTGAGGTTTCCCCTCTGAACCCTGATCTTATCTACCCTAACCTGCATTCCTCTCTTCACCTCCCACCACATCCAGTCAGTATGTTCATTCCTGCCTTTTATTTCACAGATCCTTTCTTGTTTCTCCCACGGGATACTCATTCTTGACCTCCTGTGCTTTGGATGTTTATCTCGTCTTCTGCCTTCTTCCAGGAGCCCCTCCCATAGTAGGGGTTGTCTCAATTCTTTTAAAATTCTTCTAAGACCAAGAGTGCACCCAGTAGGTACACAAGCATCACTGGCTGGCAGAATGGAAGAATGGTCTGACGTATTTATTGTGTTTACTGCAGTAAAGAGATTTGTGAAGTAATCCCTAAACACACACACACACACAGTGGCAACGGGGAATGATGGAGTAAAGTATGAAAGTTAGGCAGAAGTAAAAGTGTATTATTCATTTTGTAGACCATTTTCCTCTTCTATATGGAGGATAATTACGTATGTCATCATGAAGATTAAGACTCACAGAGAAGTGAAAACACCAGGAAGACGTCTGACCCTAAGACATTCCACGCAGAGCGCCTCTTCCTTTCTTCACAGCTTCCTTACTGTAACAGAGGATGGGTGGTGTTGTCTCTCATCTGACTGTGGGTTCACAGTCACAGTTCACATCACACATGGACGCTGTTCCTAACACCTGCTTTTTATATGATCTGTCCACAGCCCGGCATGTCTTCCAGCTGAGAGCTCACATGTACCAAGCTCGGGGCCTTATCGCAGCTGACAGCAATGGCCTTTCAGACCCCTTTGCCAAAGTCACATTCCTGTCCCAGTGCCAGACCACAAAGGTAACCAGAGAATCAGCCTCCTCCTCCCTGCAGCCACAGCTGACCCAGAGCGGAATCAGTGAAGCAAGAGCAGGAGCATGTCACACATGCTGCTTCTCTGAATACGCAACCTTTTAGGCTCAGAAGCAAATGTGAGTGGGGATGGTGTGACGCCCAGGAAAACATCAGCGTTCCCTTGGGAGCTGTTGCTTTCAGGCAGAGCGAGCAAGTCCTGTGTTGGAGGGGACGTGACAGAGGAGGAGAAGCAGAGCTTGCACACCTTATACGCGCACAGGCAAACCAAGTGGTGGGACAATCAGATTGATAATTAGTCCTGAGGACACAGATAGTTAGACAGGATTACCCTATGCCACATAAAGGCTGGCATGTCCTAGGTATTCAGTAACTCTGTGTGTGTGTGTGTGTGTGTGTGTGTGTTGCTGGAGATCTATCTTAACAGCTTAGACAGGGGCTGGGAAGGTGGCTCAGTGATAGAGCGCTTGCCTTGCATGCATGAGGCCTTGGGTTTGATTCCTCAGCACCACATAAGCAGAAAAAGCCAGAAGTGGCACTGTGGCTCAAGTGGTAGAGCGCTCGCCTTGAGCTGAAGAGCTGAGGGACAGTGCCCAGGCCCAAAGTTCAGGCCCCACAACCAACCCCCCCCCCCCAAAAAAAAAAGTTTGGACATACTAGCACATACACTTCCATAAATGTTAATCCTATATAAACAAGTATGGACTAAATGGAATGTGTATGTGAGAATCCTACAAGACAGACATTTACTGAGCACCTACTGTATACCAGGCAGTTAATACTCTTTGTCTCAGACAATAGTCTCAACTGTTCCATAAGGTAGGTGCTAACCTTATGAAAAACGAGGAAGACTAAAAATTGAGAGAGGTTAAATCACCTGTCCTAGTTGGACATAAAGTAGGCAATAATACTTTGATTCTGTTTTGGGTTATCTGATTCTAAAGCTCTACTCTGTTCATGATATGTGAATCCCTCTCCATAGGACCCTCATAAACATCCCAAAACAATAATTCAATTCATAACTCTTTAAGAAAGTCCTCAAGAAATGAGGCTAATGATAGATTACATTGGCAGAGTGAGAAAAATGCAGTTTGGTTTGCTTGAGCCTTTCAGTACCTCTCCTGTAGTCTTTTATACAAGGACCAACTCTGGAGAAGGTCATTGTCTACATATGAGCACCTACTATGCACAAGATGCTGTGTTAGTGTCTAGTAGCATACTATAGGACCTGGATAAATATATGATGAATAAATGAATCAAGGCTGGCCTTTGAAATCCTTTGATTTACCAACTTTGCCAAGGAAAGCATCAAAATGTAGGAAAGATGCTATGAAGGTCACAAATAGCTTGGGTACCACAATGTCTGGTGCATGCTTCAGTAGAGATCACATGTCTATTTTCTAAAGCAACATAAAAGCACGTGGTTCTTTGGGCTGTCAGTCCCTGACCGAGGGTAATCTTGAATTGCAACTCTGAAATTCCTGTTTACTGCTTGGTTGAGGCCATTTTTTTTTTCCTATCAGAAAAGATAGATTTTCTCATAAGAGTTTTTGTTTAAAACCACATTGTTTAGGAGGCATAAAGTACTCTAAAACCAAAACAGCAAGACAGGATAGAAGCTGCAGAAGTACACAGGATTTTTATGATTCACATAAAGAGCAATAACAATATTCTTCTGTGAGCACAGTGCAAATTATTTAATTCTGTAACTGATAATGGCTCAATGTAAATCTTTGTGATGACAGTTTTACATAACTTGGGAGTCTAGGAGTTGGTCCAGGCCAGATCTTTCCCCTAGCCCTCGTGGTCTGAGCAGCAGCAGATATGTAGTGCTGAGATGCTGTGGAAATTTCCTCAAACCTCAGTGACTGCTGCGTACAGTCGCTTGTGAAATCACCCTTAGACTACACAGCCTGGAGGAGCGAGATGAGACAATGGATTTTTTTCCAAGACTGACTTCACAAATTCATAGGGAGGCTTCTGCCCAAGCACTCTGTCCACCTATCCTGCAAACAACTCCAGCCCTTACTTCTGTGAAATTGGTTCTGTTTCCAAATATCCAGGTAAATAGGGAAGTAGATTGCTGTCCAAATATGCTCTGCCTTCTAAATGCATCCATTAAGTGGCCTGGCAGGGGTAATAAGTCAATTCTTGGTGAGACACTCAGGGATCTGCACCAGTTATGCAAGATATTGTCCTTCCTATACTGATGGGTTTTTCCATCAGTATAATGGGTGTAGCCAAATCCCAAAGGCACAGTCTGCTGTGCCAGCAAACTCATGAAAGAACAGTATCACGCAAAATAGTAAGTTTTATTTTGAGGACCCTGACCTATTGTCACTAAACCACTACAAAGCTGTAGGTTCCACAAGGAATATGAAATTTTAAATTGTAGTTGTGTGTGTGTGTGTGTGTGTGTGTGTGTGTGTGTGTGTGTGTGTGTGTGTTTGCATGTGTTTGTGGGTGCTGGTCCAGGGGTTTGAACTCAGGATCTGGATACTGTCCCTGAAATTCTTTTCCTCAAGGCTAGGGCTCTATCATTGAGCCACAGCACCATTCCTGGCTTTTTCTGCATACTTTATTGGAAATAAGGGTTTCAAGGATTTTCTTGCCTGAGCTAGCTTCAAACCACAATCCTTAGATCTCAACCTCCTGAGTAGCTAGGATTACAGGCATGATCCATCAGTACCTGGCTTAACTTTAGGATTTTTGACCACAGAATTTTACCTGCTCATGAGTGAACAATGACTACATTACCACACTCGGTTTTTCCATCCATAAAATGGAGACAATGTTGGCATTTACTTAGTGGGTAAGACATGGCACAGCCTGGGCTTTGGTGCCAGATGACCCCAGTTAGACCAACCTGCTGGCTCTGGACATGGGAGCCTCAGCTTCCTGGTCTTTAAATTGTGTGTAAATAACTTTGCCCCAAACAGACTGAAACAGAGCATGTGTAGTTGGCTCAGCACAATGAGTGCTCACTGAAGGGTAGAGGATGCTATCTCCACAGCACCACTGTAAAGAATGGGTTAAAATTATCCATGCAGATAAAATATTAAACTTGGCTCTGCTTGTGAAAGTTACTACCAATGTAACTGCAACCCCAGACAGAAATCGTTGCTCCTTTCTCCTATCTCACACATTGGAACTGCTCAGTTCATGTAGTTACTTGACTATGGAATGAATGAATTGTGGTGGTTCATTCTTGCTCTCTGTGTGCTTCTGGTGAACAACCCTCAGAGCTTCCTTGCCACCTTGTTCAGTGTTTGTTTTGGTCCTGCCTTCCAGATCATTTCCCAGACTCTGTCTCCAACCTGGAACCAGATGCTGCTGTTCAATGAACTGGTGCTGCACGGAGATGAGAGGGAACTGCTGGCGTCCC
Source organism: Dipodomys spectabilis (assembly GCF_019054845.1). NCBI lineage: Eukaryota > Metazoa > Chordata > Mammalia > Rodentia > Heteromyidae > Dipodomys > Dipodomys spectabilis. Next base: position 3,031,659 of record NW_024871460.1, on the reverse strand, counting down.
CACCGCTGGTGGTGGTGGAGCTCTATGATAGCGATGCAGTGGTAAGTTCCCGGGCGGGCCCCCACTCTACTCCTTACACAGGCCACACTCTACTAACTTTATGTCAATGTACATGAAGTCCTGACCCTGTGAGTGCCTGGGACCTCATAGGTGCCTAGAGACAAGCTGATCTCAGCAAATGGCGATCCACAGAACCAGGAAGTTAGGGATGATGGTTGGTTTTACTCGGTTTGTTGCTTAGATTTGCTTCTAAACAACAATTAATACAAGATCTGATTAGCAAATTGTCTATCAGTCATATAAAATAATCATAGATATTGCAGCTCCTAGCTTATCTTGTTATTGATATTTAATGACAATGTGTATGGCTTTAAAAAAAGATTTTTACAGCTGGGTGCCAGGGGCTCACACCTGTAATCCCAGCTACGCAGGAGGCTGAGATCTGAGGACGACCATGCTAAGCCAGCCAGGCATGAAAGTCTGTGAGACCCTTATCTCTAATTAACCACAAGGAAACTGGAAGTGGTGCTGTGGCTCCAAGTCATAGAGTGCTAGTTTTGAGCAAAAACCCATTCAGGGACAGTGCCCAGTGCCCAGTGCTCAAGCCCCATGATTGAAAGAAAAAAATGTTTTTAAACATTTTATAAAACTGGAAGGAAATGGATGGATGTTAGGTATTGTCACTGAGTCAGCTTTTGTAATCAGTGTAATTTGTGTGTGTGTGTGTGTGTGTGTGTGTGTGTGTGTGTGTCTTGGTCACTGCTTCTAATCCCAAACAGCAAATTCACCACTATCCCTCTTCCATTATTAGTGTAATTTCTTCCTATCCAAAGATGTTGTGTTCTGAAATTTGGGCACTCAAATATTACTGGAGGATGTTAAAACAAATATTTGTAAGTTAAGAAGTCTAAAATAAATACTAAAGGTTATTTTCTTTATCTTCTGGCTCTACCTCCATTGGAGGTTGAAGCTCAAATCTATGAAGTATAGTGATTTTCTGAGAAGCCCTTGTGAAGGCTTCATCCTGTCCCAAGATTGCCTCCTGATCCTCTATTTTCTATTTGAAAGGCAATCAAGCCTTTGGAAGTTTCTGCTATTCCAGCCTACTGGTTGTGATAGTTCCATAGTTTATTTTATTATTAGTATTTCCTATAGATAACCATTCAATGATGGTTTTTCCTACCCTGACCATTAGTCAAACCTTCACAGAAAAATCTAGCTCACACCCTGAAATGTAAACAGAAAGTGAAATGTAGAAGAAAAAGAGAATGAAAGCTAGCACTTGAATCCTGGAGAGATGTAGGGTCATGTGAGAGATTTGCTCACACCTATGCTGTTGATAAGTCGGGCCCCAAATCTGATAATGGTGATCAAATTATTCTGACTGGACTCTGCTGGATCCATGATTTTAGTCTAGAAGTGTCTTATGGCTTGAAATGTACCATTCTGTGCTTTCTAGGCTTTTAGGGTTTCTTTCAAGAAGTCTTCTATAATTTCTATCAGCGTTTCCTTACATATCCTTACATTGGCAATTTTCTCTTGTGCTTTCAGTGTCCTTTCTTTGTTCTGTAGTCTTGGCATTTTACTTATACTGCAATGTGGAGAGGTCCTTTTCTGATCACGTCTATTTGAGGTTCTGAGATTCTGTACTTGAACATCCATACCTCTTCTAGAATTGAGGAATTTCCTGCTATTTCATTGAGTAGGGATATATCTATATGTGTCTCTCTCCCTCCATTCCGCCCCCCCCCCCCTTGATCATGTCTCTGACCTCCTGAAAACTGGGGCTGGGCTTGTTTATTTTTTCTTTATTGCTGTCTGAATGTAATATTTCCTTGCCTTATCTTTAATCTTTTTCTTTCACTTGATCTAATCTATTGCTGGTGCTTTTCACTGTGTATTTTTAAAAATATGATTTATTGTTTCATTTCTAATATTTTTATTTTTTCTCCCCTAAGATGTCAGTTTCCTTGTTGCTTTACCATGTTGCTGACTTTCTGTAGGTCTAAAATTGACTTCCTTACTTCATTCAGCTGTTGGCTTGAATCCTCTTTGAAGTTATTAACCATTTTAACCTTAGAAATTTAATTAGTCTCTTTCTGGTATTTTAACCATTTCAGTACTATTGGATTTGGTTAGTGGGATATTGTGAAGTTTAAGAAGAGTAAAATATTTTTGCCTTTTTCATATTTCTAGGGTACCTATGTTGCAGGTTGCTCATCTGTGGAAATGGATATCTTTTTCAGTTATTTATTTTATGGAGCTTTTCTTAGTGTTATAGAAGGGAGAAAGCAGATCACAGCAGCAATAATTTATATGTCATAAAAAGCAATTGGAAGCCAGGCACCAGTGGCTCACACCTGTAATCTTAACTACTCAGGAGGCTGAGGTCTGAGGATCATGGTTCAAAGCCAGCCCTGGCAGGAAAGTCTGTGAGACTCTTATCTCCAATTAACCACCAGAAAACCAGAAGTGGTGCTGTGGTTTAAGTGGTAGAGAACTCCTCTTGAGCTGAAGAGCTGAGGGACAGCACCTAGGCCCAGAGTTCAAGCCCCACAACCATCCCCCCAAAAAGCAATTGGAAACATAAACTACTGCCTTCCTAGTAAGATTAGGAAAGATTAAAAACTAGAATATTTCTGAAATAAACTAGAAGTTTAAAAATTATTAAAGGTAAAGGTAAATTATTAAAAGTCATTACCTATAATTAAGTATTAAGAAAAGGAATGGGGAAAGGAACAAAGAGAGAAAAAGAATGATAAAAAAAGAGAATGAAATATGTGGGATGAAAGTAAGGCAAATAATAGTGAGAAGAAACACAATGAAACTAGTGCAGAGAAAGAATAAAGAATCAACAAACAAGCAGGCAAGCAAACAAGCCACCCCTCTTCTTCCTTGCTGAGAAGAAAATGATTGCTTTTTTTTTTCTTCCCTGGGACTTGTCTTTTACTGTTTATTATATAAAGTAAATTTTCTTTCTGAAATCCAAGCAAGCTAGCCCAGAGAAAGGTTTTTGCAGAATGAGGCTCAGCCTGTCTTCTCTGCTAGGTGAAATTCTTGTGGAGGAGCCAGCATCAAACTGCTTCCCCCAGCTGAGCCAAGGGCCCATCCTCTCCGTAGTGGATGCCGTTTCACTAGCGTTTGGCACAAGAGCAGCAGCTGTTTTCTCCCTCTAAAAGTATACACAGCAGCCAGGCCAAAGTAGCCTGTCCTAAGGGACAGTGCACAGAGCTCTGATTGATCCCATGTGCTCTGGCCTCACAGTTCTCTGTCCTGGCATCAGAATCTGTATTAATCCCGTGGTCCTTTTCCTCTTACCATAGTTGGGAATTGCAGATCTGCTGATACAGTTACTCTTGGCTTCTCTCTTCAACCCAAGTAGATTTGTGTTTGTGAATAAATCTCTAAAACTCAGAACCAGTGTCCTGGATTTGCACAAATTCTCTAAAGTGGAGGGGGAGGGAGAATGCTCCCTGGCATCTGCTTGTTGCATGGTATATAGATTTCCTGTTTTAGAAGCCAATTTTTGCAGACACCATCTTGTGTATCCAAGGCCATAGAGTTAGAAAGAGGAAGATTTGAGAACTCAGTCTCAGATTTGCCTAGCTCCAAAGCTTATGCTCTCAACTGCCATGGTGGCCTGCTCTGGAGATTCTTTGGAACATTTGTGCCTTCCTTATTTTTCATTTTCCCCTTACAGTCTACCAGCATGATTATTTTAACTGAGCTTACTATGGAAGGAGTCTTAGGTGAGAAAGCCATCAAGGGGACCATTTTAGAGCATCCGTGGGAAAGACTCTAAGTGGATTCCCCCATTCTGCAAGCCTGTGGGACTGGGTGAGAATTTGTCAGAAGAGAATGAGGGAGGATACTAAAGGGAGATGCTGAAGATTATTTGTGAAGTTTCATGGATACAGAAATCAAGTAACAATCAAGAGATAAAAATCCCTTTTTCTTCCGTAGGGGAAGCCAGAATATTTGGGTGCCACAGTGGCTGCTCCAGTTGTGATGCTAGCTGACCAGGACTATGAGCCCCCCGGGCTGAGCTATCACCCCATCTTCTGTGGGAATATTTCTGGAGGGGACCTCCTTGCTGTGTTTGAGCTGTTGCAGGTAAGGTATCCAGAAGTGGTGTTTGTACTTGCTGGTTATAACTACTGTTCCTGGCCATGGAATTAGCCTCCTAGAAGTAACGCTTCTGGGAGGCTGTGCTCTTGCCTTTGCTCTGGCATCTGGAGGAATCTGCTGGAGATGGAGGAGATGGCACTTAAGAAGTTGGTGGCATGACTTACTCCTACAGCCCTTGCCTGACAAGTCAGAGCCTCAGGATTAAAGTCTTCCTGGGACTGATCATCCGTGCTCAAGCTTTATCAAAGTCCCTGAGCCCCATTCAAACCATAAAAAGTACAGAAGAGGAAGACAGCAGACATGGTATGTGAGGCACATCCCATGTGTCCAGTGTTGTGGTTCCTGCCTCTCATTGTCTTTGCCACACGAGGCCTTCTACAAGCCCCTGAGCTAGGTACTACGGATTTCTATTTCAGAGAGGGTAAACTGAGGACCAGTGTCCTTGACTAACTTACCTCCTCATGTAGCTAGTGAGCATCAAAGCTGGACTTTGCTTCCTTATACTATCACATAGTTTCCCACAGACAAAAAACTACAAATCCTTCTCATGAAGACCTAGAAAAGTTCTGAAGGTGTATCTGGGAAGACCCTTTCAGAGGGCAGTAGCAGGATATTAGGAAAGGAGACCATGGGATTGGAGGCGTGGCTCAGTTGGTAGAGTGCTAGCCAATGAGTAAAAGGGGCCACAGGTACTGAGTTCAAGTGGAAAAACAATAAAGAAAAGGAAGAGAGGCTGAGTCCTTACTTTGATGTTCATCTGTGTACAAGATCTCTCAACTTACAACTTCCCTTTCTGTTCCACAGGATCCTCAAAGGATAATTTATGTAAGGAACATTTCTTAAAGCTGTTTTTTTTTTTAAACACTAGTACCTTCAAACCTGAGTGAAAGGGGAAAAGAATTGTTTCAAATTACATATTCTCATAGTACCACTTTGTGTTCACTGGTTTCCTTTTGAAGTTAATTTCTGCTTACAAAGAATGGTGCTTTTAGCTGGGTGCCAGTGGCTCACGCCTGTAATCCTAGCTAATCAGGAAGCTGAGATCTGAGGATCGCAGTTCAAAGCCAGCCCAGGCTGGAAAGTCCATGAAACTCTTATCTCCAATAAACTACCAGAAAACTGGAAGTGGTGCTGTAGCTCAAGTGGTAGAGGGCTCACCTTGAGCTGAAGAGCTGAGGGACAGCACCCAGGCCCAGAGTTCAAGCCCCACCACCGATTTAAAAAAAAAAAAGGAATGGTGCCTCTTTTTCCTGGAAGAACAAACATTTCTTTAAAAAAAAAAAAAAAAAAAAAAAGCAGGGGCTGGGAAGGTGGCTCAGTGGTAGAGCGCTTGCCTTGCATGCCTGAGGCCCTGAGTTCGATTCCTCAGCACCACATAAGCAAAAAGAAAAAAAAGCCAGAAGTGGCACTGTGGCTCAAGTGGTAGAGCACTAGCCTTGAGCTGAAGAGCTGAGGGACAGTGCCCAGGCCCAGAGTTCAGGCCCACGACCAGACCAAAAAAAAAAGAAAGCAATGCTTTATTCAATCAACAATGGTAGGAGTGGTAAAGGTGGTAGAGAAATGGCTGTATTGGGAAACCCAGATCTAGTCTAACATTTGGAGTTGGCACACAAAGAAGGGGCTAACTAAATTAGTGAGGCATCTGCCTTCATAAGGGCTCTGGGCCCGAGTCCCCTGTGTGCCTCCAGGTGACCATGAGGGGCTGGGTGAGCTGCTCTGCTTCCTGGATCCCATGGCCTCACCTCCCCTACTCCTCCATGCTGAGCTGGGTGTACTGGAAAGAGGTCCCTGCTGCTTCCCAACCACTGACTTAATAGAGAAGCACTGTCAGAGGTAAGAGGCTGAAGAGATAAGATTCATTAGGGTTTCATTAGGAATTCTCGTTTGATCACTTCAAAAAGTGATTTGCTCATCAGCATGACTGCCTTAGCATGCAGTTCTCAGACCTGCTGAGAAGAGGGACTGGAATGCTTTCATTTGTCACCAGCTGCTCTCAGTTTGCATCTGTGGATAACTTCAGGCAGCCTTCTGTCTCCAGTCCTGAAACACTCCTGTGATTCAGAAGGACTTAATAGCTTGCTTTTTTTCAGCACCAGATCAAATCTATTTTACTCCCCACTCCCAGTAATCTGGCCATCTGATCTCTTGAGCCTAGTCCGTACCATACTGGTGACCCAGACACTGGCTGGAAAACTGAGAGCAAGCTTTAATTCTGTACCCTAGATCTGTGTCTGTACTCAGGCCAGCACCATGGATGGTTCTTTGGTCAGTTGTATCTTCTCTGTTCTCCTGGACTCTTAGTTCTCATCTGAATGTTACAGTGGCTATTTGCTGGTCTACTGGCCTCCTGTCCTTTCCCTATTCACTCTATCCTCTACCTTATTTCTAGAGCATAGATTGGTGATACCATTCACCTCTTCAGAAGACCTCTATCAGTTTCCGTTTCTCACCTCTGAGAACTTTTCCCATTTTTTTTTTAAGCTACCCATCCCTCCAAATTGGAAAGGGAATTTGGGAAATACTTTATATTACATTTCTTTTGGGGATTTGAAATGCCCATTGCCATTGTAAAGGTCCTGTTGTAAACAACGTTAAGTTCCACTGGCTGAAAAAAAGGGGGGGGGGGAGCTATTCTTCCTTCCTGCTTGACATTCATTAAATCATTTCATCACAGATCCCAAGTGCGTGACTGAGTTTGCTTCAGATAGCATCTCTGTATGATCTTCCTGTTTTAAAGGTAGAGAATAATGAATGATCTACTAATCTGAATTGTGTAGAAGACATTAGCTGAAAAATAGGCTGGAGAAAGGCCAGGGTCCCTAAGCTTGATATCAAAGTTACCTTCCTGGTGGCACGGTGACCCTTCGGTGAAGATATTTAGGTCTGTGTTTGGTTTGGCCTCACACTTGCTATTTGAACTTGGGCCTGATAGTTTTCCTCTGTAGTCTTTTTGTTGGTTATTATTGGTGACAGTTTCTTTCAGCATTCTGAAGGATCCTATTCTCTGTTAAGAAGTTGCATATCAACCTTATTGTTTCTCCTGAAAAGCTGGTCTTCCTTTTTTTAAAAAAAAAATATTAAGTAGCTGTACAATGAGGTAGTGGTTTCAGTTCCACAAGTCAGGTTGAGAATGCAGCGTCTCTTGATCAGTATCATCCTTCCATCATTCTGCCCCTTCTTTCCCCCACCTCATCCCTACCCTCACGGCAGTTCAATTTTACACGATGTACATTGACTATGATGAGTGTATCTTCTCACCCTTCTTCCCTCCTCTTGTGTGCCTCTCCTCTCCTCACTCCCACCCCTCCACAGAACATGTTTCTGCTCCTGGTATTCCGTTTGTTAAATGATTCATTCGCTGTTCTGAGGAGCTGTACCACTGGAGTCCTCTCCTAAGGATAAGGTGATCTTTCTTAACCTATCCACTAAGTTCTCTCCAGTGACTGTATTTTCAGTCATGGAGTTTCCATTTTGTTTATTATGGGTTTCACATTTCTATTGACATTCTTAATCCTGCCTCTCATTGAGCAGACCAGGTATTGTTATTTCATGGTTGATATTATCCGAATCTTCTAATGGTCTATTTCTCTGGTTTTTGTTTCTCTTGCTCTTAATCATGTTGTTTTATCTCCTCATCATATTGCATTTTATTGCATGCCTGATATTGCATATGACAATTTGTGGAGAGTTTGAATCCAGGCTGTTACTCTTTCTCTCTAGAGGATTTTCAGGCCATCAGTAAGCTTAGAACATGGGTATCTAATTAGAAATTCAGTTGATTTGAAATTGGGCTTGAATCTTTGTAGAAGTCAGTACATTTCCAGCTTACCCTCATTCTTGGAGAATTCCTATGTGCCAGAAAGCGTGCCAGACATTTTAGCAGTCCTTCCTAGCAGCTCTATGAATTAGATATCAGTATCCTCATTATACAAAGGACAAAGCTAGGAGTCAGAGACAGAGTAGCTTTTCCTAGTTTGTGCAGCTAATAAGTGCTGGAATCCAAGCCTGGTCCCTCACCACTAAATGGGTTCTGAGGAATAATAGAAGGAAAGATGATGGATTGAGGGAGACAAGGAAAGGAAAGAGGCAACCAAGCACTGGTGATTTTCCAGATGGCTGGATTGTAACTAAGGGCATGCACAGATCTTATTTTGTGCACCCAGCTACCTCCCCCTCCCTCTAGCCCCGTAGCTGGACCTCCTTTGAGGATCTGATGTTTCATCTCCATTGGGATATTAGTCCAGTCTGGATTTTCAGTCAGCTCATCCTACTCATTCCTGCTTCCTACTGTTCCATAGCCCTAATAATCCTTTGTGTTCCCTTGGTCCCATGCACTGAGTAACTGCATGGCAGCTAGTTTTATAGGCCAGCAACTGACCCATTTCACTGAAAAAGCTCAGTGTTGGTTGGCAACTGTGGGCTGTGCAGAATTCTTAAGGACATCATTCAAGTCTCCTCAGGGCAATTCTCAGGCTGACACCTCAGCAGCCCAGGATGGGAAACATCTCAGGGTACCTCAAACCTCCCTGGAGTCTGGGAAGGGAGAAGGTAGGGTAGGTAGAGGAAGGATTGTCAATGGATGCAGTTAGACAGGAAGAATCGAGGCCTGTGTCCTAGAGCACAGATGGAGTACCATGATTAATAGTTGAGCATTTCAAAATAGCTAATAGGGAAGCTATTTCCCACATGCACAAAATAATATGTCCCTGTGATAGATACGCCAGTCATCCTGAGGCAGCCATTATGCATGTTGATATGCATGTAATAAATACACTACTATAAGTGTGTATAATTTTATAGTCTATAATCAGTATCAACATATAATATTAACACATTATATAATGTTATATAATATTAACATATTATATAACACGCATATTATATATTAATTTATTATATATTAATCATATAATATTAATATCAATTAATAAATCAACTAACATAATATTAATTAGTCATAATAAGTCTCAACATATAATATTAATTAAATATAAAATTAATTAAAGCTGAGAAAAGAACCATATAGCATGTTATATATTGTATAATATGTATCATTTGATACATAATTTGTTTTATAATTATTATGGGCCTATATATATATATATATATATATATATATATATATCACAAAACAAATAGAGTAGTCTCCTCGTTAAAGCTGCCATCCCAACTGCTTTTTTAATATATCTATTTTTATTGTAAAGATACTGAACAGAGAGGTTACAGTTACATAAGTAAGGTAATGAATACATTTCCTATTGAGCACTGTTACCCCCTCCTTTGTTTTTCCCCTACCATCCCTTCCCTCCCCAACTCCTCCCTCCCCCCTGCCAAAGTTGTAAAGTTTGTTTTCAACATAGTATCTTGTACATCTCATTGTTACAATGGGTCAGCCTGTAACTTTGTTTCAGCATTTTGTTATTTCCCTTCCCCTCCCCAAATTAGAAAAATGTATAAACAAGATGCAGGGCCCCAGAATCAAATACAGTGAAAGCAGGGGTTGTACCATGCATCCCAACTGTTTTGTGGCACTGTTTTGTGGCACCATGTGTGATGCCATGGGAGCAATAAGCTTTTCTAGTATGTGCAGACCATACTGCTCACCTCGGTGAGCAGAATGCCAGGCAGTGCCAGGCATTCATCCTTATCCTACCAGCTTCTTTCTGTCAAAGGACTCCGAATTCTGTTATGTATATTCCATACATAGTATACAATATGCAGCACGCTCTAGGGTTCTTTTCCCAGCTTCAGTATCTCAAGCCTAGATGGCATTGGCAGTGTCTACTCTTCCTTCTCTGAGTTTCCTTACAATGAGCATAGCCACTTCTGCTGTTGCCAGCTAGAATATAGCTGTGAAGAAGGAATGGAGACTATTGGTGTTTTGCAGCATTTCATGAGCAGTTAGTCTTTTTAAAGCATATGGAAAGAATGTGATAATAAACATTTATCAGGAACTCACTGTGGGGTCACCGCTCATGGGGCTTGGACAATGAAATGTAGTCAATAAAGACATTCTCTTGGCTAAGTCTGAAGATTGTTCAGGCCGACAAGCAGCTCCACAGAGGAGAATCGCCTGCCCCAAAGCAAAGTTTAGCAGAGCACGTGATTATATTCCATATGACGGGTTATCTGGTTCAGAATCAGAAGCTCAGAGAAGAAAAGTGGTCTATGCAGGGGCTAACAGTTGTGTTGAGTGTGTGGACGCTGTCCTCAAACTTCCACCCTGAGCCTATACAGAGAATGTGCTGGCCGCTGTGGCTGGGGCCAAATCAAGGAGGGCTTCTTAAAAGATGGATGTGCTGAGCCAGGTCTTGATAGTAGCGCAAGAGGACCTTCATGTGAGCAAGACCCTCTCCTTAATGGAAATCTCTAGGTCCTTTTTGTATCAAAACACAATGGTTGTTTCTATGCAGTTTTATTAACTCCAAGAGCACAGAAGTGACATGGTTTTATCCTGAGTTCTGTTTTCAAAAGACTTCAACTAGGATGGGAATGTGGCTTAGTGGTAGGGTGCTTGCCTAGCATGCATGAAACCCTGGGTTTGATTCCTCAGTACCACATCAACAGAAAAATCCAGAAGAGATGCTGTAGCTCAAGTGGTAGAGTGCAAACCTTGAGCAAAAGAAGCTCAGGGACAGTGCCCAGGCTGAGTTCAAGCCCCAGGACTGGCAAACAAACAAAAACACCACTTCATCTCCTGTTTCACCAATTAAAAAGTAGTCTGACAAGGGCCTAATACCCAGAATTACACATACAGTTCAAAAAAATTAAAACCTCAGAAATTAAACCCTCAAAGAAACAACAACCCAATCAAATTGGCCCATTTGGGCCAGCCACTTAAAGACTGTTCAGAAGAAAAAGAATAAGAAAGAAGAAGAAGGAAGGAAGGAAGAAGAAGAAGAAGGAAGAAGAGGGAGAAGAAGGAGAAGGAGAAGGAGAAGGAGAAGAAGAAGAAGAAGAGGAGGAAGAAGAGGAGGAGGAAGAAGAGGAGGAAGAAGAAGAGGAAGAAGAAGAAGAAGAAGAAGAAGAAGAAGAAGAAGAAGAAGAAGAAGAAGAAGAAGAAGAAGAAGAAGAAGAAGAAGAAGAAGAAGAAGAAGAAGAGGAAGAAGAGGAAGAAGAGGAAGAAGAGGAAGAAGAAGCCAATCAACACATGAAGAAATGCTCAACACCTCTGGTCACAAAGGAAATGCAATCAAAACAACATTCAAATTCCACCTCACCCCAGTTAGAATGGTCATTACCAAGAAAACTAATAATACCAAATGCTGGCTAGGATGTGGCCAAAAGGGAGCTCCATTACGTTGGTGGTAGGAATGTAAGCTTGTTCAACCATTCTGGAAAGCAATATGAAGGGAATTACTCTATGACCCAATAATTCTACTCTTGGGCATTTATCCAATAGATCAGAAATAAAGTTATGGTAAAGCAACCACACAACTATGTCTACTGTAGCACTATTAACCATAGCCAAGATATGGAATCAGCCCACATGCCCCTCAGAGTGGATGAATGGATCAAGAATATAGAATATATATATATATATATATATATATATCACATTTTCTTCATATGTATACACACATATGTATATAATTTTGCTCATCCATCAGAAAGAATGATACTGTACTATTTGTAAGGAAACGGAAAGACTTGGAAAAAATTACATGCTGTGAAGTAACCAGAGGAACATAAGTTACATGGTTTCCCTCATTTTTGATAGCTAGAATGAGCCTATAAGTCTATAAGTGAATATATTTGGTGGTATGCAGGTGGTTACAAATGAATTGACTTTAGTATGGTAGACTCTATGGAGAACTCCAAAAGTGTGATTTTGTAGAAAGACAAAGGGAAAGTCCAACAATACCAGTACCAGGAAATGGGTAAGTAAGAGGGATGGAGCCAAGGGGTGAGGGGAAGACAATGAAGGGAGGAAGCGGGGAGAATGCTGTCAGGAACTCACAAAATTACAAAAAGTAAGGGGAGGGGTAGGTTAAGGGGGGTGAGAATTTTGAAGGGGGTGACACTGATCAAGATGCATTGTATTCCTAAACTGCCTCGTTACATGGTACTTCCTTTGCACATCTACTTAAAGATGATAACACTGTTTTTAAAAAGCAATCGGATCCAGGTTTGGTGGTGCATGCTTATAAACCCAGCTACTCAGTGTAGGCAGGAGTGGGAGAATCATGGACCCAGGTCAGCCCCCGCTAGGGGCTGAGAAACAAACTAAAGCAAAGGTACTGGGGGTGTGGTTCCCATTGTAGAGTGCCTGCTAGCAAGCACAAAGCCCTCAGTTCAGGCCTCTGTGTCTAGTTCATTAAATAAGGATCCTGTTCTTCAGTCGTGCGTTTTGGCCTTTCCAGAGATCTTGATGAGCTGGAAGTAGTGGATCGTGAAAGCTGAAAGCTGACCAAATTCTGCCATCCATCCTCTACTGGGTTATTTTTTTTTTTTAAATCAAGATGTCAGGATCCAACCCACTTGTGTTTTGTTTTCCCCTTCTATGCTGTGAGATTATTAAAAGTGATGTCTTACCAATCTTGTGGCATATCCTAGGGGCTCACTAATTGCTTGTCACCCTGGAAATGCATGCCTTTGTCACTTAGTGAGCAATTCAAGGGGACACACTGATAGGTCCTCTTTGCATTTGGGGTCGACTAAGCTGAGATGTCTGTGCGGAACCGTTGCTCCCCCTCGTCCTCACCTGCACCTGTTTTGTGCGGCAGGTCCCTTCGTCGGGACTGCAGGGTCTCCCTCCTGTAGACCCACCCAGCGTGGCACAGATCTACCCGGTTCCTGCCAACATCCGGCCAGTGCTGAGCAAATACCGTGTGGAGGTATGGAGAGGGGCAGGGCACGAGCCGGGGCAGCGGGCCTGGCGAGCATCGTCAGAGATGTGCGGGGGGAGGGGGGTGGGCAGCTGCAGACCCCATCCAGCTGCATTCCAGGCGATGCGCCCTTGCAGCAGCTGTGCATGCAGAGCCTGGCCTCTGCTGCGTGGCCCTCGAGCTGAGCATGGCTGGCTTGTCCATCACCACCATGTGGCTCGTCCTCAGGTCCTCTTCTGGGGAGTCCGAGAGATGAAGAAGGTGCAGCTCCTGTCCGTGGACCGGCCCCAGGTCCTCATCGAGTGCGGGGGCCGTGGTGTGAAGTCCTGCGTGATCCAGAGCTACAAGAACAACCCCAACTTCAGCGTGCAGGCAGATGCCTTTGAAGTGGTGAGGACCATGTGCTTTCTAGTCCATTCACCCCTCTCCCTCCCACAGAGGGGGACCCCCTCTCCCCCCTCCTCCATCTTGCTTGGCTTCTGGAGATGCTCTGGGGTGTCAGATGTCCTGCTGTCTGCAAGGAAGAACAGTCCCATTGTGAAAAGTCACAACTTCAGAATGAGATAAGCCATGTGTGATTGCTGTTGTGTGCCACGTTTTCAGGTGTAGATCAAGATAGATGGGAAATCTTTTGCCTGTAGCAGTGATTCCCATAGTGCATGTCTCTCCCCCTACATGCCCCCACCATACCCACTGATCATATCAGCTCACCTGGGGGATTGTTGTAAGTGCTCAGGACTTACCAAGATTGTTGAATCAGAAGCTGTGGAGGGATGGGAAGACATCTTTGGTTTAACAAGCTTTATGAGTGAGTCTCCTATGAGCTGAAGATTGAGAACCACTGGCTTATGGAAGCTTACTTTAATGGCTAGATTGTTGTAAAATATGTATATAGTTACAGTGGTTTGCAAGTTATTTAGGTTCCTGAGTTGATGTCTTTTGACATCTGTGCTTTTATTGCAATATTTGAACATACTTAAAAAAAAAGTCTGTGCTGTTCCTAGGGCTTGAATTCAGGGCTTGGGTGCTGTCCCTGAGCTTTGTTGCTCAAGGCTGGCACTCTACCACTTGAGCCACAGCTCCACTTCTGGCTTTCTGCTGGCCAATTGGATATAAGAGTCTTATGAACTTTCCTGTTCTGGCTGTAGATCTTCAGATCTCAGCATTCTGAGTAGCTAGGATTACAGGCATGAGCCACTGGAACCCAGCTTCAACATACATTTTTATTTGCTCTGATTTGGAACCATAAAGTAAAATATTTCCTTTGTCTAACCTAATCAGCCTCATGACACTCATTCTAAATTTTCCAAGACAACAATTGAAGCATAGGCACAGAACTGACAAACTTTCCCAAAGGGCTTCACTGGGGTTTGTGGGTTACCAAAGAAAGACAAATGGATTGAACATTCTCACTCTATGTTAGATGACTTGGATTGTCAGGCATGATGGAGAATACCTGTATCCTAGCTACTTGAGAAATTGGGGATCATGGTTTGAAGTCAACCCAAGCAAGAACTTAATAAGACCCTATAAAAAGAAAAGCTAAGTGTGGTGGCGCATGCCTATAATCACAGCTGTACGAAAGCAGAGAAAGTGTGAACACAGTCCCAGGTTGGTCACTGCAAAAGTGTGGGAAAAAACTTGAAAAATAAAATAAAAGGAGCTGGGATGTGGCTCAAGTAGTAGAGCACCTGCCTAGCAAGCCCTGAGTTCAAATCCCAACTAAAAAAAGAAGAGGAAAGAAAAAAATGACTTGACTTTTGTCTGTCTTATATATCGGATCAGGGTAAACTGTCCTTTGAGAAGAAAATCATGACTGCTGGTACATGACACAATATAAGGGTTGAAAACACTGCCACGAAAAATATAGAAGTGAACATTTGTGCCATTCAAACTTGGGATGAGTCATGAGTAAGGCATCCCTGGAATTTTTTTGGTCCTGATTCCCTGGCTTGGGAAGATAATATTCTGGAATTCTGGCAAGCCACAAGGCTGACCTGAGGGACAGAGTAGCCAGACAGGGACATGTGGCTGGCTTTGGGCCTGCTCATGGATAAGTCAGCAGGACAGATGCATCCAGGCCCAGCCAAGGCACTGACTGCTTTGCTCCATCTCTCCCACAGGAGCTGCCTGAGAATGAACTTCTGCACCCACCCCTGAGCATCTGCGTGGTGGACTGGCGAGCGTTTGGGAGGAGCACCCTTGTGGGCACCTACACCATCAACTGCTTGAAGCAGTTTCTGTGCAAATCCAGGAATCGCCTTGCTCTGATGTCACAAATCGACGAAGGCCAAGCTGAGCCAGGTATCTTAGACTCTGTAGCCCAGCCTATAGAGCAATCATGGCACCTGCAGATGCTCACAAGTACTTGGCTATGGCTCAAAGAAGATACCCACACTCAGGTGGCTGGTTGGATCTCTCTGCCCATTTTGCTCCTCTGCCTTTATTGGCTATAGAGTCTTTACGATTTATGTCAGTCAGCTCCTTTAAGGAGACATCCTTGAATAGGATATCAGTTGCCTTCAGCTTCCTCCCTCTGCCCTTTTCTGATATTCTGCTTGATATGATTTTAGTTTGTTCTATTTTGGAGCTCAGGTGCACTGCGTTGAGGAAAATTGCACCTCTCAGTTCCATGCTGAATAATCATCACTGAACTGTTCAAAGATTCTCTGTCATTACATCCACCTTCCTCCGATGCCTTTCTTCTTCTATACTCCCAGTCCCCTCCACTGAAGGCCAAAAAGTAGCAGCCTGATCAAATATAGTCACATTTGATTTTCTACATCCATGATTAAACACACATTTCTTTACTTGCCGTTCTGGGTCAACACTGTTAAGATTCATCCATATTGCTACGTGTATGGTAATGATCTCATTACTATTGTCTATTGCCTCTACCACATTATCCTTTTCTTTTCCATTTGCATTGGACACTGAGGCTTCCCACAACTCCCCCTTTGTACAGTGATATGATGAACATCCTTGTGTATGATCCCTGAGGGAAGATGCCTTGTGGGAATTTCTATGAAATGTACACCCAGCCCTGAGATCACTCCATCACCAGGAAGATGCACATGTAATTCCACTGGGTACAGGCAGAGGGCGCTCCAGAAGATTGTATGATTGTTATCTCTATACTTCTTTACCACTTCCGGAGCCTCATTTTCCTCCTTCTCAACAATAACTCCTGTTCTCTGACTTTCTGGGGTTTTGTTTTGGCTTCATTTTGGCTTTTGGTTTTGCTATTCTGTCAGTGTAAAGAAGTATCTTATTAGTTTTAGCTTGAGATTTCTCTTAATTTCTACTAAATGCACACAACTTGTAATATCCCTGGCTGACATCTTGGCTCCCACTTCTGTGATTTGTTTGCCAGCTCTTTTGCTGCTGTTTTATGTACTTTGTTTAACTTTCCTTTTGAGTCTGTTATTGTTGCTGTTTGTATATCCTAGATGTAGATTCTAAATATTACTTATATTTCTTCCTTCTACAATGGTTCCTAAGCCTGCCTACAGTCCTCATTTTCAGCAGAAATCTTTGATTTTGCTATAATCAGATCCATTGTATTTTCAACTTTATGGTTTGTACTTTGGGAATCTTATTTAACTCTGTCCTTTTGACTGCACACATATTATCTTGTAGTTACTTTAATTAGCTTTCTGGTTTTAGTGTCCACATTTAGATTTTTAATGCACCTGCATTTGTACATAATTTGAGGTAGAAATGTGACTGCATTCTTCTCTATAGGGTGATGAGGTTTCCCTATAAAGTACTACTAGCTAGTCATTTCTCTTCTCATTGATTTTTCTGTGATATTTTTCATAAATCACTCACCATACACCCTCATATATTTTCTTTTAGCTTTCCAGCCTGCCCTAATGATTTCTTTGTCCATGTGCCCAACACAGAGTAGATACCTGTGAGAGGTGGTTAGATTAAATTCCTTGTTGAAAACCCAGCATCTGGAGGCAGGGGACCTCCAGAGTCCTTGACAGCCAAAGAGGCTCCTGACAGAAATATCACCACGTACTGAATTCTGCAGCACACAATGCAGAGAAGAGCACTTGGCAATAAAGGACAGTGGGTTGTTTTTGTTTTTTGTTTTTCTGGTTCCTGATCTTCTTTTGCTCAAGGCTAGTGCTCTACCACTTTGAGCCACAGCTACGCTTCTGTTGTTGTTGTTTTTGTGGTTAACTGGAAATAAGGATCTCATGAACTTTCCTTCCCTGGCCTGGCTTCAAACCTCGATTCTTACATCTCAGCCTCTTGAGTAGTTGGGATTACAGGTATGAGACACCAGTGCCTAAGGACAGTGTTTTGATCCTATAATTAATTACATCACCAATCTAGTTAAGAATCTTATCAGGTCCAGAGACATGCCAGTCTCCCTAGTAAGTATGTGTATACCAGTGCCCAGAGATCTGCCTACACTTGGGGTAGGTAGAATGTGTTGTGGACCTTTCAAGCCTCCAAAAGTTCCTCAAGTTATTGAACTGAAGAGAGACAATCAACCTGGGGGTCACATGTCCTACACCTTAATTTTTGTGATCTCAACACTCACAGTTGATGAGCACTTTCTTTGCTGGATCAGTAACAAACACCACCATGTATAGATTAGCTATCATGCACAGATGTCTTATACCACAATTTTTAGAAGGCATGAAAATGTGATCCAGAAATTTTAGGAACTTGCCATATTTGAATCCAGACCTGATGCTTAGTATTCGATCTCTGAAATAACCGCCCCATATTTCAGCTCTATTTCCTAACCAAATCACCTTCATTTCAGCTACTGCAGATTCGCTAATGGTGCCTGAATCTTCTGGAGTCGTCGACTCCACCCAGGATCCCCCAACTGATCACATCTATGTGGATGTTGAGCCGCCTCCCACAGTGGTACCTGACTCTGCCCAGGTTCAGCCAGCCATCCTAGTGGACATCCCTGACTCCTCTCCTATGTTGGAGCCTGAACACAAACCAGATGCCCAGGAACCACCAAAAGATGGGAAAGTCAAGGTCAGATGTAATTCCTCTTTATATTCATAATACTCACTGGAATCTGCCCTGGAGGAGCTAGACACTAATCTTCCCACCAACTAGGTGTGTCACCTTGTGCCAGCAACTTGGCATTTCTGAATATCAATTTCTTCACTAGTAAGACAGTTATTGATGCCTACCTCAAGAATTACTGTAGGCTCAGAAATTCAATGTGCATGAAATTAAAGGGCTGGTCAAAGATGACAGTAATATTTAATTGACAGAAATGCTTCTGAATTCGTTAGCTTAGAAAGACACTGTTTTCTTCCTCTGGGACTATTGTACAAATATTTAGAGCCTATTTTGTACAAGGTCAGATCAGAACAAAAAGATGTGTACTTTAAAAAAATGTCTAAAGAGGAATAAAACTTTCTCAGACTCAGATAGCTGAGGCTCTGGATGGAAAGATGGAAATATATCTAAAACCCTGCACAAAAGCAAGGATATGGTTAGTCTTTCTATATCATTAATGGAGTACTAAACCCAACATCCCTTTTAAGAAGTCTTTTTGTGGTATGGTTGTGCATTCCTGTAATCCTAGCGCTTGAGAGAATGAGATAGGAAGATCATAAGTTTGAGCCCCACCTGAACTAGAAAACAAGATCCTGTTTCCCCTTCTCCCCTCAAAATATATGGTCTGAAGAAACTTCTTGCCCAATTTACCCAAATGAACACAAACAAGACCACACTAAAGCTACCAGCAAGACTATGTTTATTGCAGCATTATTTACCATAGCTAAGATATGGAACCAACCCAGATGCCCCTCAGTAGATGAATGGCTCAAGAAAATGTGGTATATATGCACAATGGAATTCTATGCCTCCACAGAAAGAATGACATTGTCCCATTTGTTAGGAAATGGAAAGGCTTAGAAAAAATTATATTAAGTGAAGTAAGCCAGGCCCAAAGAAACATAGGTCCCATGGTTTCCCTTATTTGCAATAACTAGTATATGTCTGAGTCAAGCCAAAAAGGTCAGATAAGTTGATGTTAGGGGAATGAACCCCAAGATAAGTATTCAAATGTTTTTTTTGTTTTTTTTTTCCTTTTATGCAATTGTTTCTATCATATTTATAAGATAATTTCTATGTTGCTTTGTATGTCCCTCTCCCACAGTATAACCCATACTTTCACTGTTTTTGATGTAGGTATAATTTGTGGAGGGGAAGGAAAAAAAAGAAATCGTTTAACTAGGGATACAGGTGGACCCATTGCAACAATGAGATGTACAAGTCGTTATGTCAAAGAACCAACTTAACAACTTTGGTGGGGGGGGAGGGGAGGGTCGGGTGGGGGGAGGGGAGGAGTATGGGAAGGGATGGGGAGAGGAAACAAAGAGGAGGCAACAATGCTTGATAAGAAATGTACTCGTTATCTTGCCCATGTAATTGTAACCCCTCTGTACGAATGGTATTCTCACAATAAAAAAATTAAAAATAAATAAATAAATAAAAAGAAACTTCTTGCCCAGTAAATGATAAACTATGGAATACAAAGAACACTCTGGGATCATGGCCATTTTGCTCAGGTTCATGTCATCCCGCCCATTTTCAGTGACCAACCCGGACCCCTCACCAGCTTCTCTCCATCGTCTCCACATTGCACTTGCTACTTTATGTTGGAATTCTCAGTGAATGATTGCTGAACCTGTAAAACTGTGACAGGGATGAGTTATTTGACATTACAGCTCTGCATCAGTGCTTGTTGGAACCATAACACTATGATAGAGATGGGTTTTTTTTTGACATCACATCTCTGAATCTCTTGATAGAGTATCTGGCACACTGTGGAGGTAGGTACTCAGAAGATGACGTGGAGAGAAAGGACGAAAGGTGGGTGGTGGGCCTCGTGTGGCCAGCCTCCCACGCAGATACCTCCTTTTGGCCAGACATTATCACCAGGTTGCCTTCGGTGCCGCCACATACATTGTGCATGTCTTTTTTTTTTTTTTTTTTTTTGCTCCTATTAAAATTAAAGATGAAGCTAACGGGGGAGTTGACCACATTTATGACACTTAATCCTTCACAGAAGTAGTGAAGCAGGCATGTATCATCATCCCTAGATGAGGAAATTGAGAATCACAAAATTGATATTAATTTTTGAAGAGGTTTGACGCTAATGTCCTTTCTAATAATACCCCATCGTGGCACCTGATCTGGTGCCCACTTGCTGCAGGAATCTCGCCATCGTTGAGCTCTAAGTGTGTGAAATGTGGGATTACGTCAAATCCTGATACATCCCTGATGTCAAGTGCAGTGTCTTAAGACTGCTTAATAAATGTTTTCTGAATGAATAAGTAGATAAATAGACAATAAAACTTTCATATATTGAAGTGATTTAGAGAGTTACGGAACCAAGAGATACCATGGTCCACTTCTCAGTGGGAACATCTTCATTCTCCTCCTCATTCAGCCACTGCCATACCACAAGCTAAGAGCCAGCCAATAATCCATTCCTCATCCTTCTGCAGGATGCCAGGAAGCCCTCCAGGAGATCCACTAAAAGGAGAAAAAGGACCATAGCAGATGAATCTGCTGAAAACGTCATTGACTGGTGGTCTAAGTATTATGCATCTTTGAAGAAAGCACAGAAGGTAGGGTCTCTCCTGCCTGCTACAGCCAATGGATTCATCAAAGCAGGGTTTTTTTTGTTGGTGGTGGTGATGGTGGTTGTGGGGCTTCAACTTAGGGCCTGTGCTGGGCTCTTTTGCTCAAGGCTCGCACTCTACCAGTTTGAGCCACAGTTACATTGCCAGTTTTCTGGTGGTTAATTGGAGTAAAGGTCTCACAGACTTTCTTGTCCAGGCTGGCTTTGAATCATGATTCTCAGATCTCAGCCTTCTGAATAGCTAGGATTACAGGCCTGAGCCACCTGCACCCAGCTTCTTAGCACCTTTTACAACCCTAAATTCCACACACCTCTTTATAAATTCCACTAGGCAAAGGCCTTATTAAGAGTTAACTGTTAATTGTAGGAGAATAAAAGGCCTAGAAGATTAAGGATCGTACACTACAACATTTCTACCTTCTAGCTGGGACCAACCCAGGATACAAGCTCTGTTGTAAGTGCTGGTAGGATATTTGGTCTAGCATTGTGTCTCAGGAAATCTTCCCTCATTCCTCAGTGAGACTTGGGGAGATCCAATTGGGAGAAATGGGTGCCAAAGGTAGACATCAGTGAAAGGCTTCAACTGAATACAAGGCATTTGGTCAGCCGTCTCCAGCAGGATTCTACCAGTGCATGGGGAATTATCAAAGTAAAGGTAGGTCTTGGCCTTGGCAAATAGCAATAATTGCTGGGCTCCAGAGCAAGAACAAGGGCTGATATACCTGGAACCAGACAAAAATGAAATCATAAAACTAGAGAACCAAAACGAGTATGTCTGGAAATTAGACTACAGCTCAGCCATTGTATTTGATAAGGTTTTCTCAACCCCAAATAAGAAAAGGAAGAGAAGTTCATTACATGTTATCAGATTTAGGTCAAGAAGGATTCTTCTGATTCTTTTTCTTGTTTTGTGTCCATTATGGGACTGGAACTCAAGGCCTGGGTGCTGTCCCTCAGCTCTTCAGCTCAAGGCTAGCACTCTACCACTTGAGCCATCTTCTGATTCTTTAGTTTAGAAAGACTACAGGTTTATCTAGGACTATTCAGAAATGTTGATATACAGCAAACTAGGGAACCTAGTGTTAGTTCCTCCAGCCTCTTTTCTTATGATGAATGAGACCACTTCTTGTGAATAGTCAGCCCCTGACCCTTTCTCTAGGACCCTCCTCAATGTCTGGTACACATCCAAGGATCCAACATGCTAATAAGTGACACTCAAGAGTGGGGACTGATGGGCTGCTCCAGCGAGGTATAAAACCAATGGGAAGAGCATTTTGCCTTTCTATGGCTGAAAGATGACTACTCCTAGAGGAAAGTGGTGTCTACCTCTTGGATCACTTTTGGTGATCATCCCAACACACTTAGGACTTACGTCTTTGAAGTGAGGTTTTTATCCTGAGAACTTCTTTGTGACTGACTACTCTTTCAAATGCCACTGTTTTAGGGAATTATGGAATTAAAACGGTTAGCAGTGGGGGTTAATAAATTAGGTACAGATGGCTCAATAATCTTCTCTCCTTTTTCCAAGGCAAAAGAGAGCGACCCCAAGCAGGGCACAGGCAAAGCAGGTAAGTAACTATTCTGTTGACGCTTGGACACAGTGTAGGGCCATGGTAGTAAGAGAATTATAGAATAGAATTATAGAATAGAAACCACAGGAGATATAGAATGCAACTCTCAGGCCCCAAACAAAGAAGCAATCTCAGGATGCTGTTGAAACTGGCCTGAGTTCTCAGGTGTCTGATTCCAGTTCAGTGAAGAAATGAACTTTCTGGCTCATGTCCTACATTGGCAGTCCTAATGTAGAAACAGTGGAGTAAAAATAGGAGCAAGCTTGCATCCCAGGCCAAACCCAACAAGATAAACATTAATAGAGGTGAGTGTAAAGATCTGGATTTAGGATTACAAAGATTGGATAGGTCTGGTTTGGCAGAAACTCAAACAAAAGAAGCTTGGGACTTGAAATTGCCACAAAGTCAATTTAGGCCAACAGTGAATCATGGCCTACATACAACAGCAATATCAACATTAAAAGCAAAGTTTAGGTGACCCTGATAGACGTGGAATCAGGGCCAGCCTCAGTTCCTCAGGCTCCTTGTAGTTAGTACATTTTAGTTTATATTTTTACCTATGACCAACTCTACGACAGAGACAGTAGTACCAGCAGCTGGCTGATAGGAACTACAGAAGCCTTCCCAATGTTACATAACTGGAAAGGGGCAGAGCTAGAAGTCTATGGCATCTTGATTTTCTCCAGGATCTGCTGCTGAAAGCTTACTAAGTAATCTCAATAGTATGACCCTCTGCCAGACTCTTAAGCCAAGTCTCACATGGAGCTAGATGAGACTCAAGTCTCTGAGGACATTTCAGAGGGGCATATAATTCAAAGCTCTAGAGCTCATTCAAATCCTCACTGTTCTTCTCTACTTGGACGAATGGGTGAGTCACTTACTGCTCTGGGTCAATTTTAATGAGTTCTTCTACCTGCCTGATCAGCCCAGCACATTGCCTGGTCCTAAAGAATCCATAGTCACTGCTGTTTCTACAAGAATGCTATTGACTTCAGGCTATATGTAGCAATCCTACAGTGAATAGTTATTTTTTCTTTTCTTTTTTGTTGGTTGTGAGGCTTGAACTCTGGGCCTTGGTGCTGTCCCTTAGCTCTTCAGCTCAAGACGAGCACTCTACCACTTGAGCCACAGCGCCACTTCCAGTTTTTGGGTAGTTTATCGGAGATAAAAGTCTCATGGACTTTCCTTCCCGGGCTGGCTTTGAACCATGATCCTCAGATCTCAGCCTTCTGAGTAGCTAGGATTACAGGCATGAGCCACTGGCGCCTAGCTATGATTTCTTTTTTAAAAGGAAGATAACCACAGAGGACCCATGACAGAGTGAGAGGAAAGAGGGAGTTTGAATTGTTCTTTGTCACATCAGCTAGCATGAGAAATTAACTATTTCTGTCACATTTCCACAGAGGCAAAACCGGATGAGGTAGTGTTAGATATAGAAGATGGCCCCAAGAAGAAGAAGGACAAAATACTCAAGAAGAAACTCAAAGGTGACGGAAATGATGGCATTCCCAACCTGGCTGTCCTAAAGGTATGTAGACATAGGAGCCACCACTATGGCCAGGGTGGAAATCGCAGTAGCGGGGTCTTCTTGGTGCTTAGGTCAACCTTAGAAATGCCTTTCTTTGAACTAACTTTATTGTGTCTTCATTATAATAACTGCTACAGAGAAATTTACATTAATAGGCATATAAGCAAGACAGTAGAGATTTTTAATACTTTTTATTGTTATTATAAAGGTGATGTTCAGAGGGGTTATGGTTACATTAGTCAGGTAAAGAGTACATTTTTTGACAATGTCACCCCTTTCCTCTCCCAGTTTTTCCCTCCCATCCCTATCCACAAGTTGTATAGTTCATTTTCAACATAGTGTCTAGTGAGTGGCACTGCTGTATTTGTTTCCCTTTTGTCCCTCCATTTCTGTGCCCCCTTGCCCTCCCAAAGACAGATAAATGAACAAACAAGACAAAAGGAAAAGCAAAAAAAGAAAACAATGATGACTAAAATTTCTTGTTTCCATTTCCTGGAGTTCATTTCAATAATATTTTATATGATCAGAGGCACATAGACATTGCACCTTTGTGTTCCTCTCCTAAGAATATCCTCCTTTGTTCTCACTGTGTGTGAATGTCTAGAGTCCTGCATAATTTAGCATGTCCTGGTGTATTTTTGATCTTGCTTCTGCATATGAGAGAAAACATGTATTGTTTGTCTCTCCTGAGCTTGGCTTACCTCATTTAACATGATTAGTTCTAGATCCATCCACTCCCCTGCAAATGATATAACCATATTCTTTCTAATGGTTGTGTTAAATTCCATTGTATATAGGTACTTCATTTTTTGGGATCCACTCATCTATTGTAGGGCATCTGGGCTGTTTTCATAAGACAGTAGGATTTTTCCATTTTCTGCATCCCTGTATTAAGAAAAAGCATAACTTAAACTGCCTCACTGTAGCCTGGCAAGGTACAGTGTGGGAGCTCTCCAGAGTGTCCCTCTTGGAGCTTGACATTTATGAGGATGTGGGCACCCTCAAAACAGCAAGCGTTTTAACTTCAACTAAAGCTCATTCCATCAGACCAAGGTCAGCATTCCTTATGGGGTACTGGTTAGCGCTATATTTATGGGTATGCACATTTGGACTATGAAAATTATGTATGTAGAAAACCAATCTGGGTAAGCAATTTTAATAGGAAATGTGAATATGTAATTATATTACCAAATGTGAAACCCAATTTTATTTTTTACTTCTAAAGTATATATGTATGTATTTATACAATTTTCTACTTGGAATATTCATATCTATGTGCATTACTATAAAAGAGTACTTTATTACTTTATATGTGGTAGGAATTAATAAGCATTAATGATTTGAATTTCCTCAAAGTACTATAAGCTTTATCTAATAACCAACGAAATGTAAAATGGTTTTTCATATTTGTAATTGAATACTGTAAAGATTTCATTGCTGTTGTTTGGAATTTAAAATTTAATCCCATCAGATGCTGGTGGCTAGTGTCTACAACCTTAGCTTCTTAGGAGGCTGAGACCTGAAGATCATGGTTGGAAGCCAGCTGGGCAAGAAAGTCCATGAGACTCCTATCTCCAATTAACCAGCAAAAATCTAGAAGTAGAAGTGTAACTCAAGTGGTAGAGCACCAGCCTTGAGCAAAAAAGCTAAAAGACAATGCATAGACCCTGAATTCAAGCCCCAGTGTACATGTTCATGCATGCATACATACACCCATGCACGCACACACACACACACACACACACACACACACAAACACACTGAACCCAAACATTTTATAAAATTTGAAGTAGTAGTTTCTAGGATTGCTAAGCTACCTGCTACCTGTGTTCCTTTTGTTGTTAAAGATAAGTTCGAATAGCCTCTGGCATTTTTCCAAGGGATATATATATATATATAATTTCAAGGCCCCTTTTGGAGAATCTTGGCATATCTCATTAAATCAGTCCTGAGTCTTGAGCCTTCCTTCCTCTTTAGCATAACCTTCTTCCTCCTCCCTAAAGATATACGATGGTGATCTTGAGAGTGAATTCAACAATTTTGAAGACTGGGTAAAAACATTTGAGCTCTTCAGAGGCAAATCTACAGAAGAAGAGCAGGGTCTGGATGGAGACCGAGTTATCGGGAAGTTCAAGGCAAGTTCCCCTGATCTGGTTCATTGTCAGCCCATCAACATCAACTGTGATTCAATTCTAGACATAATACTTTGGTGTTGAATACGTATAGGGGAAATCCTTAATTCCTACTCAAGACCCTTCTAGAACCCCACAGACCCAGTTCCAGTCTTTGGCGATACTTTCAGTTTGTGGCCAAGGCCAGAGCTCAGTCTGTGGAATCTGAGCAGCAGCAGCATTTGAAAGACCACTGAGCTGTACTCTGCACTCCACACCCTTTGCACACTACTGGCTAGCCACCTAAAACCAACCAGACCACACATTTATGGTATCAGCATCACACAGTAATAGCTAGCATTTGCCACCTATCTACTGCATGCTGGGTCTTTAATATGAAGCATGGCGTGTGGCACAAAGCCAGTGTTGTAGTTTGCCAATCTGGATTTAAATCATAGTTATAATTCTGATCAGCTGCAAGACCTGGAACAATGTACCTCCCTGAGACTCCAGCACTGAAATAAGAATACTGCAATTGTCCTGTGCTAGAATATTAAGAAACTGACCATGCTCGACCAATGTACCGTGAAGAAGTGCAGATGTAGGCAGGTTGCACGAACTGCCTGCGGCAAAGGTAGCGCCAGCCTTGGAATGAGGCATCAGGGTCTGTGTAGTTTCTCATGGATCATATATATCTCCGTCTTGTTTTAATGGGCTGCATTTTCTGGTTCCAGGGCTCCTTCTGCATCTACAAAAGCCCTGAGGATTTGACCTCTGAGGACAGTGGGCAGCTGAGAATCCAGCAAGGGATTCCACCTAACCACCCCATCCAAGTCTTGATCAGGGTGTACATTGTTGCGGTGAGATACCCTTCTTTGCTCTGACGCAGTGTATTAAGCTACCTAGGCTGCTGTAACAAAATAGCACAGACGGGCACTAAATCAACTAGAATTTCTATTGCAGGACTCTGGAGACTGTATGTCTATGATCAAGGTGCTGTCAAGAGGGGTTTCTGATGATCTCTTGCTGGCTTACAAATAAATCAAATAGATGTGCCCTTACATGGCCTTTTATATTTATTTATTTTTTTGCCTGTCCTGGGCCTTGAATTCTGGGCCTGAGCATTCTTCCTAAGCTCCTTTTGCTCAAGGCTAGCACTTTACTATTTGAGCTATGGCTTTTTCTGTGATTAACTGGAGATAAGAGTCTCACAGATTTTCCTTCCTGGGCTGGCTTTGAACCACAATCTTCAGATTCAGTCTCTTGAGTCATTAAGATTATAGGCATGAGCCACCAGCACCAGCATTATATGGCCTGAGGTGGCCATGAAATGGGAGCCAAGGGTTCTAGAATCTTCCCCATTTGTTACAAGGACAAAGGCTATTGGATTAGAACCCTACCCTTTTCATTCAGAGGTATTCAATTCGGTCAAAACCGAGTATAGAGTTTGTGTAGTAGAGTAGACATTTGCTGGGTTCTCATTCAGGGAAAACATTTCCAGGCATCCAGGACTGTTCTGAGGAGCTCAGCTCTCTAATTGCCTCCCAGCAGGAAAGCAAACTGAGGAGGCTAGAAGCTCACAGGAAGACAGGGAGAGGAAGAGCCACGGCAGACGCTGACCGCTGCCACCGGGAAATTCTCCCCAGCGGTTGTGCTTCTGCACCATTGCAACCAGGAGCTTCATTTTGAACAGAGTTCCAAGAAATACGTTATCTTCTGTAGGCTTCTTCCCTTCTGATAATGAGACATAACACCTTTTAGTCTTATTGTCAGGAAGCTAGGGTCAAAATATGACACTTAATGAAAGCAGTTGTGTGAACCCTTATGGTTTTGTGGATTTGTTCTCAGCTTTTCAAGTTAGACTTGATTTTCAAATTATATTTGATTATAATAGCCTTGTTTTGTGTCAACTTTCCTGATATTGTCTATACTGTGGTTGAGAGGCAAAATGAAGCATAAAATGAGAACCAATTATTTAATGCTGAAGAAGGACTAAGTGTTCTCCCATAATGCACTTCTCAGGCATCCTTCAACATGCCAAGAACCTTTGCCACAATTGCCATTGACAAAGATGTTGGGAGTCAAAGTAGTCTATGTCCTTATGAAAGTCAGTCTACTTGGACAGATTAGAAGGATTGAACAGGATCACTGACAATTCTGGTGTCTATGTTAAACCCTCTCCCCTAAGATGATTTAGACTGCCCTTTTCAACATTTCGTTCAGGAAGTATCTGTGTCTTGGGGGATAATTAATAGGCATTCTTCAGGAAATAGACCTTGTGTTCAAGTAAATTGGAGAAATAATACAACTAATCATTTATTTACCTTCTCTATTTCCTGAGATTTGCAAAGTTCATTTGCACATTCAAGGCTGAGAATAGTAGACGCAACCCTATTGAAACCTTTAATGCCATTTTCTAAATCTTATTACCCCATATCTCTTCTCCCCCAAAAGAAAAGCCTGTAAAACTAAGGCTCTAGAGACAGATGGCTCAGGGAATACAGAATTGAGAGGATAAATAGTAAGAAGGAGAAAAAGATATTGGTGTGAGCTATAGAGATTGAAGTAGGATCTGCCCCTTTATTCATTATTCATTCAGCAAATGTCTACCGTGCTCCTTTTCTGTGTTTAGTGCCTGCTAAAGGCCAATGTGCCTGGTCAGGTTCCTGTCCAGGAACAGCATGGGGGAGGGAGGGCTTGGGCTAGAGCTGGAGGACAGGAGGGAGTTGTGCAGAGTCTGAGGGTGACAGCACTGGTTTGTAAGCACAGAGACGTTCACTGTAGTCTGAAAACTCAGTGCTATGTGCTGAATTTTTTAGTAGTGGTAATTTTCTAGTAGTAGTTCTTGACCTCCTTGTGTAGTCTTCTCTTTTATGCTAATATTTTATGAATTGACTCTGTAAGAAATTGGGTTTTGTTCTTTTGGTTTTATGGATTTTTTTTGTCATTCATAAGGCTTGAACTCAAGGCCTGGATGCTGTCCCTGAGCTTTTTTTTATTTTTTGCTCAAGGCTGGCATGCTACTACTGAGTCACACCTCCACTTCTAGTTTTTAGGTGGTTAATTGGAGATAAGAGTCTCATGGACTTTCCTGCCCTAGCTGGCTTTGAACCATGATCTTCATATCCCAGCTTTCTGAATAAGGTTATAGGCATGAACCTCCTGTGCCAGGCCAAGGCATTGTTTAAAAATACCATGATTTAATAAAATGAAAAAAGGTAGCACAAAACTTCTTTAAAATTACATAAAGAACCCAAATCTCTTCACCACTATTTTAATCTCAAGATATTTTAGGTAGCATTTTTTTTTAGATCAGTACATATGCTTTTTGTGTGTGCTATTACTAGGACTTGAACTCAGGGCCTGAGTAATATATTTTTTTAAAGGCTGGTGCTCTACCATCTGAGCCACAGTTCTACTTCAGGCTTTTGGTTAATTAGAAAAAAGAGTTTCACCAACTTTTCTGCCGAGGCTGGCTTTGAACCATGATCCTTAGGCCTCATTCTCCTGAGTAGCTAGGATTATAGGCATGAGCCACTACTAGCTGTATGCTTTTTTTTCCATTTAACAAAGCAATTTATGAAGACTATCTATCTTGATCATTGTCACCCATTTCAACATTCTCACCCATCCCTTCCCTCACTCTTCATAGTTTTGTCAGATATACATTGGATTCTTGACTGCATTTCCTCCCTCTTCTCTTTATTCATCTACCTCTTTCCCCTGACCACATCCCACCCATTTTATTATTATTTTTCTTTTGTAGTACTAAGATTTAAACTCAGAGTCTTGCACTTGAAAGCCAGTACTTTGCCACTCCATGCCCTTAGTTTTTTTTGGTTCAGGTACTTTTCTGATAGGGTCCTGTATTTTGCCTGGGCAGGACTTGGGCTGCAATTCTTCTACTTATGCCAACTATATTGCTGGAAGTATAGGCATGTAGCACATACACAGCTAACTCTTCATAGTGTTCACATAGTGTTTTCTTGAATGAAATATTTTTTCATTTAATCATTCAACACAGATTAAGATCATGTTCTGGGTCCTAAAAATGAAGTAATGAATGACCAGTGGTGCCCTTCACTCAAGGAGATTACACATTAGTTGAGAGCTACATGAGGACTAGGAGATATAAAACTAAGCAAAGGAATGGATAAACAGGATTTATGTCAGAGGTGGGTGATGTGGACAGAATACTCAAAGAAGGCTATTTTGGAATTTGTAGGCTATTTATGAATTTGGCCATTAAGCATTGTTCTAGTGAATATCCTTTATCATATAGCCTTATAAGTTTATGTCATTTTCTTTGCTGTACAGAGTACTAAATATGGTATTATTTCTCAGCTTCCTTTGATGATGATTTCTCCATCTCTTTGATGTAATATCTCAGTGCTCTTCCCCCTTGACCCTTCTTAACAAAGTATTCACTTTTAGACGTTTTAAGGCTCAGCCAATCTGGAATCAGACTTCATAATGGAGAACAGCGGGCCATTGTCAAGTGCATGATTGACAGGGTTAGTGGATTGACAGGGTCATGGATTCAGGGACCAGTGGTTCTGATAGGGGCCTTCAGGGCCACGCCACAATTTTACTAATAGATCTTAGAAACAATATAATTTTCCCACAATCACATGACTACTTAGTACTGGTACATGCCTTCTGCCTCCTGGTCCAGCATGTTCCTCATTTCTTTATGCTAAGAGCTGTTGATACCAGAGAAAATTGAACTTAAGCAAAGCCAATAGGTTTTTTTTTTTTTAAAGCAAAATAGAGACTCCAAAACAGTAGTTCTTGGCCTTGGCTGCATGCTAGAATCATCTAAAGTGTTTGAAACATCCCAGAACCCAGAGCTTATTTAATCAATGTCTCAAGACCATATCTGTTTATAAAAGCACTGAAAGCTGGTCACTGGTGGCTCATGCCTGTATTCCTAGCTACTCAGGAGGCAGAGATCTGAGGATCATGCTTTGAAACCAGCCCAGGCAGGAAAGTCCAAGAGACCCTTGTCTCCAATAAACTACTCAGAAAAAGCCAGAAGTGGTGCTGTGTCTCAAGTGGTAGAGCACTAGCCTTGAGCAAAAGAAGTTCAGGGTCAGTGCCCAGGCCCCGAGTTCCTTTTTTTTTGCCTCAGAACCAGCAAAATAATAAAAATAAAAGCACCAAGGGGATGTGTTTGTGGCCAGTGTTCATACCACCAAATCACAGAGCTTTCCATTTTCCTCCCTAGGCATTTAATCTTAGCCCAGCTGATCCAGATGGCAAATCAGATCCTTACATTGTGCTCCGACTTGGCAAAACTGAAATCAAAGATCGGGACAAATACATTCCCAAACAGCTGAATCCAGTATTCGGAAGGTCAGAGGCTAGCCATCATGGCTGGGTTGTACTGTACTTTCAGAAGTTGCAGCTGCTGCTGTGTTTCTTGGGGGCTTGGTGTGTGTGTGTGTGTGTGTGTGTGTGTGTGTGTGTGTGTGTATGTGTGTGGTGTATAGTATGTATGTAGTATGTGGCAAGACTCTGGATAATAACCAACCAACTTCCCATTCATGGCGACAGATAGAATGTTTCCTAGGGTCACCGAAGGAATATAGTGAATATGATCATCTTTTAGTAATCACTTTTCAGATCTTAAATTTAAGAGGCACCCTTGAAGGGTCATCAGATTATCTTTGTGCTTTTGAGAAAAAGAGATCTCTCTCTTACAAACAGGGTAATCCAAGTCCTGAGCATTCAAGTATCATTCAGGTTTACAGAGCTCAGAGTGGGAAAAGGGACCTAGTACTTGTTCTTTTGTCTACTACTTGAGAGACTTTTTTCATTGTATCGTTTTACTGCTTTGCTGCTGTTGTTGTTACTCTGAAATTCAGTACCTCACACTCTCACTTGGCTTTTTTGCTCAAGAATGACACTCAGTCATTAGAGCCACACCTCCACTTCTGGCTTTTTGGTGGTTAATTGAGATAAGATTCTCTTGGATTTATCTTTCTATTTGGGCTGGCTTTGAACTACCATCCTCTGATCTCAGGCTCCTGAGTACTGAGGATTATTGGTGTGAGTCACCAGACACCTGCATTACTGCTTATTTAAGGTTATCTCGGAGATTTAAAAAAACTTAAACTATGTTCCCCAAGTGTGTTTTGCCTTTCTGCAAAGTGGTAAAACCCTCTGCATTGAATATGTGAAGATGGAACTAGGAATCTAGGAATTCTCTTAGTTCATGGAGCCCTACCATCCTCTGTTGGCCTAGTAGAATGTCACACCCTGGTGTTGGCTGCTTTGTGTCAAAGGCACCTTGAAGTCATTGACTTTGGCATCAAAATAGCTTATATGTCGCCACATGGAAGTTATGTGGCACTTGTGTGTACTCTGTGTGGGCCTGTGCTGCTGACTTCACCTCTCTCTTCTTAGTTTTCTTCATCCATAAAGAAGTAGCAACACCTGATCCTCAGGCTCCCTTGGGGGAATATGTGAATGACTGTCTAGCACAGTGAATATTAAACCCACCCTGGCTCATTTTCCTCTTCGTGATAATTTCAGCAATGCCTGTACATATTAAGTATTTCTCTTAGAAGTGGGGAATGAACTCTCCATCAGCCTTGTTTAAATCCACTTCCACATTTATAATCACTTTAGACCTTCTTTACATCTGATCGGGCTCTTGAATTTTATTACTCCCAATGAAATGTGGCAATAAATGATCTTGCCTGTCCAGATTATTGCAGACGATTAAAATGAGAATGTTGGGGAAACTTGCCCTTGCCTTCCTGATCAGACCTGACTGTACCCTACTTGCCATTTATGTAACCAGTGTTTTCTTGGCAGTCCCAGTGTATTAGCTGCTTATACCCCAGCATGATTGGCTGGACTTATTAGTCCGATTATAAAGCCAGGGTCCACAGAGCCAGAATGATGAACTGTTTCCCCTGCTTCTTCCAGAGTCCATTCAGGTGTCCAGGTACAGGTGTTTGGTTGGACCTGCCTTTGTTATTCAGAAGCAAGAGCTGCCAGCTCAAGAGCATTGCATTCCAACAGAGAGCGGCAGATGTTGGGGCCTGACCTAGGGTCTGGGGATCCCTCCTTATATCCTTCCTGCTGTTCAGTGACACCGATGTGAGAGTACCTAGCCATTGAGGCCCTGGCTCTGTGACCTGCCTTACCTTCTCCTCCACAGCCTCTGATGTGAATCTGATATATTCACGTGCTCATGGGCTACACTCCCCAAAGGGGCTTGTTCTAGCCTGCTCAAGGCCACATTCCCAGTACTCAGGACAGGGCCCAGCCCCCCATAAGTACTCAATAAGTATTTATAGAATGAAGGAATTATTCGATGGGTGGATGGATGAGTGAATGAATGGATGAGAAAAGGAGCAGAGAAAACCTTAGGCACTTACTAGTGGGATTTGGTGGGACCTACCACTCTGCACTGTCCAGAGGTTGCACATGTCCATGGAGTTTGACAGGGCCTCTTAGCTCTCATATTTTCCCAAGATAGTCTGCCTTGCCTTGCCAGTTATCCATAAACAAAAATAATGAGATCCCAAGTTGGTGGTCTGTGCCTTGCTAGAGCAGCTCCCTGACTCCTCATACCCATTCCTGCCCGCAGCCTTGCCCTCGCTCTGCTTTCACAAGGCCTGGCTTTTTCTGCATGATGAGAACCCATCATGAGTCAAGTATTCTGCCAGTCTGTCATTCTAGGACTCTGGTGAATAGGGAAAGGAAATAAGACAAAGAGAAGATGAGGACAGTGTACCCAGCCCTGTGGAAATACTGGGAGGTGTCAGGGAGTGGTAGCATATGCCTTTAATCTCAGTATTTGGGAGGCTAAAACAGCAAAGCCATGAGTTTGGGAGCACCCTGGGCTACCTCGTAAGATGTGGGAGGGCAAATTAGAAGTCCCATAGATCCCACTCGAAGAGCCTTCTTCTTCACCCTTTATTCCCTTCTCCCTGGCAAGTGTGTGCTCCGAACACCTCACGCATGGTGTTTTCCGAGCAACTGCCATCTCTTTAACCACTTTTTAAAAATCTGTCTTACCAAACACCAACTCATGCTAAAATCTTCAGGGCCTCACTCAGAGTGGATCTGTAATGAATGTCAAATGAAGGAATGAACAGACAGAGGATCAAATGGGAAGCTTTGCTCTGCAGGAGGCTCTGAAGGCTTTTCCCATCTCAGTTTTTGATCATTCATTCCATGGCACATTATCCCCCTCAACTCAGCCTTGCCGCTAATGAAATCACTGGCACACAAGCTGCCAGAAGCCGGAAGCTGAAGTCTCTTGATAGCTGGGAGTCTTACCGTGGTGAATGATTTGGGTAACTCTTTGAATGACAGCTCCAGTTACAATTCAAGCAAGGTTAATCAATGAGCACTTCCTGGGAAGCTGAACTGGAACAATCTAGTTCTCTGTTAGTGGTTGCCAGGAGCAGTTAAACTTATTTTTTTAACTTAAAAAAATTTTTTTATTGTAAAGATACTCTACAGAGGGTAATAGTTACATGAGTAAGGTAATGAGTACATTTCCTGTCGAGCATTGTTACCTCCTCCTTTGTTTTTCCCCTACCATCCCTTCCCTTCCCACCTCCCCAACTCCTCCATCTCCCCCCCCCCCCTCCAAGTTATAAAGTTGATTTTCAACATTAGTGTCTTGTACATCTCATTGTTACAATGGGTCAACCTGTATCCTTGTTTCAGCATTTTGTTATTTCCCTTCCCCTCCCCAAATTAGAAAAAATGTATATACAAAATGCAGGGCCTTGGAATCAAATACAATGAAAACATGGGGAAAGAACATACAAAAGAAACAAAAAAAATCACATTGTACATTATAAGTACATTAAAAACAATGGCAACAAAAGTAAAACCTCTTGTGCTCCTATCTTGGGGTTCATGTTGCTTAACATCGTCTTATATGGTCATATGTACCTAGCTTTTGACCTTTTCTACTTGTCCTGGATGTATACTAGTTACTGCAAATAAGGGAAATGATGGGACCTATGTTTCTTTGGGACTGGCTTACTTCACTTAATATAGTTTTTTCCAAGTCTTTCTATTTTCTAACAAATGGGCGATGTCATTCTTTCTGATGGAGGCATAGAATTCCATATTATATATATCACATTTTTCTTGATCCATTCAGCTACTGAGGGGCATCTGGGTTGGTTCCATACTTAGCTATAGTGAATAATGCTGCAATAGACATAGTTGTGCTGGTAGCTTTAGTATGGTCTTGTTTGTGCTCATTTGGGTAAATGCCCAAAAGTGGGATTGCTGGGTCCAGTTAAACGGTTATTAAATCCTTCCTTAATGGCAGCCGTGGTGACGGCAAAGCTCAGAGATAGATGTGGGAAGCTTCTTTGTGAGATATTTTTCCCAATTACAATTTCTGCTTATATAATTCAACTCTTGGAGTCTAGGAAGACAGCACTATGTCTTCAGCTAGCATGCACAGTGACTTCTTTCCTAGACAGCCACGTTCCTTGCCTGGAAGAGCCATCATCACTGGGGCTGAACCTCATTTCTGCTTTTTTCTTTCTGGTCAGATTTAAATGGCTCCTGGTCGAGCTGAGGCCAGAGACGCATCAGTATTAAATGGATCTGACTCTGAGGATAGCAGTCCATATGGCATACAGACATGCAGGGAAATAAAGGCTCCCTCCCACTTCCCTTTCTCTCTCTGTCACTTGATATTACCCCAGCCCACCAAGTCTGAGAGGCCAGAGGCTGCCACCACTGCAGATTCACTGACATGCTTTCAATTTTATTTTTTGGAAGACATTTCCCTAAAAGTACAAGGTTTTACTTAATTTTAATTCTTCAATGTGTATTCCAGTGCAGAAATTCTATAGCATGGATTTTCCTCTATCCCAGGAAATCCAACAGTATTGCTGTTTCTTTCAAACTTTGCACTAATGTGTAATTAGGGCTTAGAATATAGTTTGCCTCCAAAATTGGACTGATTTATGGTCCTATGCCAGTCATTAATTTCTGAGATCCCTTGGAGTTCAAGGAAGCAGCCATGAAGTATATATATTCCACATCCAGGCCAAGTTCAAGATGTAGCAAAGCAGAGATCTAAAGAACAGGTCTCTACTCTTAAGAGGCTCAGTCTTGCATAGAGATGGCCTTCGAGTCCTGCAATTCTTTGTTTATGTGAATTTTTCATCATCAACAGGGTTTTCTTCCTTTCAAAATCTAGTATAGGAACCCAACATGGTAGCTCATGCTTAGAATTCTAGGCCTCAGTAATCTGAAGCAGGAGCATTGTAAGCTAAAGTTCACTGGAGCTACATAGGCAGACCTTGTCTTAAAATAAATAAACAAAAAACATTAAGACAAAAACGACAGCAAATAAATTAAGTCAGGCCTTATAAGAAAAACAAAGTTAAAAAATTAAAATGACATGTATGTAAAAGGGAGTCCATGTGGGGGAGGGCAACCTGTAGAGGGGGAAAGAGAGGGTAGAGAGGGAGGAGAACACCACCAAAGGTCATATGAAATAGAATAATGAAACCCATTTAAAATTGTACTTAAAAAGGAATGGGAGGGCTGGGAAGGTGGCTCAGTGGTAGAGTGCTTACCTCGCATGCATGAGGCCCTGGGTTCAATTCCTCAGCACCACATAAGCAGAAAAAAGGTGGAAGTGGCGCTGTAGCTCAAGTGGTAGAGTGCTAGCCTTGAGCTGAAGAGCTGAGGGACAGTGCCCAGGCCCAGAGTTCAGGCCCCACAACTGACAAAAAAAAAAAAAAAGGAGTAGGAGACAGGTGCCAGTGGCTCATGTCTGTAATCTGAGCTACTCAGGAGGCTGAGATCTGTAAGACTCTTATCTCTAATAAAAACTACCAAAAATCCAGAGGTAGAA
The DNA here is from genome assembly GCF_019054845.1 of Dipodomys spectabilis. Classification (NCBI taxonomy): domain Eukaryota; kingdom Metazoa; phylum Chordata; class Mammalia; order Rodentia; family Heteromyidae; genus Dipodomys; species Dipodomys spectabilis. The sequence continues at coordinate 2,994,990 of NW_024871460.1, read as the reverse complement.
CTGTGGTCCAAGTGGTAAAGTGCTGCTTTGACCAAAAAAACCTCAGTAACAGCACTCAAACCCTAAGTTCAAGTCCCAGGATGGGCATAAAAAAAGGAGTGCAGAGCCAGGAACTGATGGCTCATCCTTATAATCCTAGCTATTCAGGAGGAGTTCTGAGGATCTCAGCTTGAAGCCAGCTGAGGCAGAAAAGTTTGTGAGCACAAAGCAGAGCTGGAGGTATGGCATAAGTGGTAGAGTGACAGACTTGAGGAGGAAAGGTCAAGTGAGAGTGACAGGTCTTTAGTTCACGCCCCAATATTGACACCAAAGAAAGGGGCAAGAAGAGTGCTAAGAAAATAATATGTCTGTGATCCCACACACCTATGGCCACCTAATCTTTGATAAGGGAGCCAGAATTATCAGATGGAAGAAAGACAGTCTCTTCAACAAGTGGTTCTGGCAGGATTGTCTACACACATGTAGAAAATTGAAGTTAGATCCTTATATATTCCCTGCACCAAAATCAACTTCAAATGATCAAAGACCTTGAGGTAAAAGCAGAGACCCTGAAAATGTTACAGGAAGGGATAGGGGATACACTAGGGCTCCTTGGAACAGGTCAAAACTTCCTAAATATCCAGAAATCAACAAATCAAAGAAAGGCTGAATAAATGGAATTGCATTAAACTGTAGAGCTTTTGCGTGGCAAAGGACATAGCTAGCAAGATAACTAGAAGGCCCACAGATTGGGAGAAGATCTTCACTAGTTATACAACAGACAAAGGTCTCATATCAAAAATAGACCTAGAGCTCAAAAAGTTAACCCCTCCCCCTAGTAACAAATCCCCAGAGAACAATCACGCCATTAATAAATGGGTTAAAGAATTAAAAAGAGAATACTCTGGAGAAGAAATAAGAATGACCAATAGACACATGAAGAAATGCTCATAAGAAATGCAAATCAAGCCAGGTGCCAGTGGCTCACACCTGTAATCCTAGCTACTCAAGAGGCTGAGATCTGAGGATCACCATTCAAAGCCAGCCCAGGCAGAAAAGTCCATGAGACTCTTATCTCCAGTAAACTACTAGAAAACCAGAAGTGGCGCTGTAGCTCAAGTGGTAGAGCGTTCACTTTGAGCTGAAGAGTGCAGGGACAGTAAGCACCCAAGCCCAAAGTTCAAGCCCCACAACTGTCAAAAAAAAAAAAAAAAAAGAGGAAAGTAAAAAAAATACAAATCAAAACCACACTGAGATTCCACCTCACCTCAGTTAGAATGGCCATTATCAAGAAAACAAATAATAACAGATGCTGGCGGGGATGTGGCCAAAAGAGAACACTACTACACTGTTGGTGGGAATGTAAGCTGGTTCAACCACTCTGGAAGGCAGTATGGAGGTTCCTCAAAAGACTAAACTTAGAACTCCCCTATGACCCATCAATCCTACACCTGGGCATTTACCCAAATGATCACAAGAAAACCACACTAAAGCTACCAGCACAACTATGTTCATTGCAGCATTATTTACCATAGCTAAGATATAGAACAAACCCAGATGCCCCTCAATAGATGAATGGATCAAGAAAATGTGGTATATTTACACAATTGAATTTTATGCTTCTATCAGAAAGAATGACATTGGCCCTTTCATAAGGAAATGGAAAGACTTGGAAAAAATCATATTAAGTGAAGTAAGCTAAACCCAAAGAAACATAGGCTCTATGGTTTCCCTCATTTGTAATAATTAGTATATGCCCAGGTTAGTCCTGACAGAGAATCAATAGCTCAAGAGCTATGTACATATGACCATACAAAATGGTGCTAATTGAAATGAACTCCAAGACATGGAAACAACAGGTCTTTTGTTTTAGTTGTCAGTCTTGATGTCTCCAATGCACTGTCTCTAGTTCTTTCTTCTTATTTTATTTCATTTTTCTTTTTCCATTGTTTTATCCCTGGCAATGTCTGTCCTTGTTTCAGGAACTCTCCATCTTGTACATGCATTTATATGAATAGGGGAAGGGAAGGGAAAATAACAAAAGGCTGAAGGAAGTACAAAAGATGACCCATTGCAACAATGATACTCACAGGACACTTTGTTGGAAATGAACTTTACAACTTCATGGCTGGGAGGAGTAGGGGAAGGGAAGGGATAGTGGGAGAACAACAATGGAATGGGTAACAATGCTCAATGAGAGATGTACCTTACTTACATAAATGTAACCCCTCTGTACAGCATCTTTAAAATAAAACAAAATTTAAAAAAAGAAAACATGATAATTAAGTTTAAAAACCAAAATAAATGTTACTTCATTCTAAAAAGAGAAAAAGAAAATAATATGTCTGGTATTCCTTGATAAAGTAATGGAGGGGAACAACAATACATTAATGCTTAAGTGACTTAACTGCTTGGAAATGAAGTGTGTTTCCCATAAGCAATATTTCATTTAACCACTGTGCTCTATTAGAAAGAAGACCTATTTATCCTCATCTTCACATGAGAAGGGCAAAAGAGATTCAAATTTTACAACCAGGAAGTTGTATATTCAAAACCAAGAATGGTTCTGTTTCAAGCTAAAATCCCTGGTTCAAACACGTAAGACATGGCCTTTGAAAAAGGGAAAGTACTGGTATTTGAAATTGAGAAAGGAAATCGAAGTTGATCGCACCTCAATGAAAACTTGAACTTAACAAATATCTGTTAAGTGTTAACTGAATTACTGAACCATTAATGGGTTTCCATGAATGGCGGGCTAGCTAAAAGCAAAGTTGGAGGGAAAAAAATTCCTTGTGTTCTCAGACATTGTTAACACCCAAAGCCTCTGCTTCAATGCAGGTCATTTGAGATACAGGCCACATTCCCTAAGGAGTCACTGCTCTCCATCCTGATCTATGACCATGACATGATCGGGACAGATGACCTCATCGGTGAGACCAAGATTGACCTGGAGAACCGCTTCTACAGCAAACACCGAGCCACCTGTGGCTTGCAGAGTCAATATGAAATGTAAGGCCTTTCTCTGGTGCTCAAGAAGCATGGTACCCACAGATTGACATGTTGAAGGGAAAATCCTTTGTACAGCTATGTAAAGATAACTTTTTTCAAAAAAAAAAAAAAAAGAAGGGTTCTGTGCTTGGAAAGAAAAGGAAACTCTTTGCAAAGAATTTTCTTACATTAAGTGACTCATCAGTCCCATCTTACATGTGATACAGATGAAAAGAGAGAAAACAAAACTAAACTAAAGCAAAACAAAGCACTAGCCTCAAGTGCATAGGTAGGCAAGCAAATCTGAGGGAAACTGCATGGATCAAACTTGTTGAGGGCTTTCAATGGGGGTTTGCCAGGCCTCACCCTATCTGTTCTTCCCCCACTTCCCAGAGAAGGATACAATGCCTGGAGGGACACATCCAAACCCACTGAAATCCTCACCAAGCTCTGCAAAGACAACAAGCTGGATGGACCGTACTTTCACCCTGGGAAAATACAGATAGGAAGCAAGGTCTTTTCTGGAAAAACTGTCTTCACTGAAGAGGACACTGGTAACTTCCTGTCGTATTGTGTAGATGTTGTTCTTCATATGAAAAAGACTGAATCAGCTTGGTTTCTGTGGCTAGGGTCATCTAACTACAAAAGTGATGCATGCTCATAGAACACCTAGAAAATGATGCAGAAAATGAGAAACACTTATAATTCTAAAATTCAGATAGTTATGCCATGTAGGTAAATTTCTTTGTAGTCTTGTGTGTGTGTGTGTGTGTGTGTGTGTGTGTGTGTGTGTGTGTGTGTAAGAATTGTTAACATGCCATATATAGTTTTGTACTCTGCTTTTTCTATGACTTGTAAAACATGAGGATTTTACTATGCTCTCTGAAGTATCACGATAATCCATTTGATGCTTATGCCATTTAATTACATCTTGTTTACTTTTTGTTGTTGCTGCAGTTAATACTACAACAGACTTTCCTATCTGGATTTAATTCTTTTGATATCTACAGTATATGTGATAAGGGGAGAATTCTGTCAGATGTAAAATAACATGAAAATGAATATTATGTAATATAAATTGTTGAGCACTAACCATATTTACTACAAATGTGACACAAATAACTTTTAACACCAAGAACTAGGCTTTCTATATAAACATCACAGGACAGAATGCTGCATAAATTTCCCAGAGGAACTAGGGATCCATATACTTAGGATTATGAAAAAGATGCATTCATTAATGATTCAAAGCAAGTCTATTTTAACATTAATTTAGTAGTTTTTATTATCTTTAAGTAGTTGTACAGAGGAGGTGCCATTTAACAAAGCAGTTTCTGAGTACAGTGTATCTTGATTGATGGCACCCCTTTCAATGTTCTCAACCCTTCCCTGGATTTTCTTAATTTTGCAGGGTATACACTGAATTCTAAACTGCATTCTTCCCCCTTCTCCTCTTCATTTCTCTACCTCTTTCCCCTGACCCCACCCCACCCCTTTTGAGCACCCACGTATTCATGTTTTATTTTGCTGAACTTTGACTTTGCTTTTCTAAGGAATCATACTGAGTTCTCTCTTGAATATTTCATATTACAGTTAAAACATTTGTATACACTTGCATACCACCCAGTGCTTTTACTTATAAATTTATAAGCTAAGTCTAGCTTTCATAAATAAGAGAACACATGCATCCTTTTATTGTCACATTCTAGTATTAGTGCTTTTGTAAAGAGCCCAATTAAGGACACAGACAGGATGCTGGAATGCTACCTTGACTCTCACCATTTTGATTCCCAAACTTCATATCTTATTATGTTTACAAGAATCTGTTGAAGATTCTTGCCTGGAGTTGTTGATGCTTAGGCAGATTATTGATGAATTTCTGGAGAAAAATATACTGTTAATCTAATTTTATTCTTCAGTAAATAGTATACCTTTCATAATTAAACAATTACTTTTTATCCCCCATACTAATTTGAAATTGTGTTTAAGGTCAGTTCCTGACTGATTACATTTTACAACAAGGATTTTGCTCATTGAATACTTGTTTCACTTTTCCAATTTTCACTGGTTGTTATTGTCACCAGGAATGTGGCCCTTTGTTTTTGTAAAGTCAAGTTCAGTTTTCCTCTATCAAATCTCATCATTCCATAACTTGTTATGCTATCATTTTAATTATCATTTATTGTCTTATTATCATTTTCTTTCTAATTTTTAAAATTATCTTTAAGTAGTTGTACAAAGAACTTGTCATTCAACAAAGCAGTTCGTGAATACAGTGCATCTTGATGAAAGTCACCCCTTTCCACACTCTCACTCACCCTTCCAACCCACCCTTCCCTCACTTTTTATAATTCTGTAGGATGTGTATTGATGTTTTTTGCTGTTTCACAAAGCAGTTTATTTATGCAGTGCATCATCATCCCATCAACATTCTCACAACCCTTTGACCCACCCCTTTCCTTAGTTTTCTTAACATCATGGTATATACTACTCCCCTTCTTGCAGGTAACCATTTCCCAGTATTTATTTTGTTGGGCTTTGACTTAGGCTTTCTACAAAATGGCACTCTCTGAACTCTCCAGTTAATTCATTTGCAACCCTTTGCTCACCACCCAGTGTGTTGACTTATAGATTTTTAGGCATATTTTAGCTACCACAAATGAGAGAAACCATGCAACCTTATTTAATATAATTTTTCCCAGTCTTTTTAGTTCCTTACAAATGGTACAATGCCATTCTTTCTAATGGATAAGCAAAATTCCATTGTGTATATATCATTCTAAATTTTGTCTAGAACATTTTCTTTCAATATTTTTGTCTTGAGTGATCTTTCCACATACTTTAAAAAAAAAACATGAATTACCTTCATAGGCATAATGAGGAGCCAGAACACCTTACTTATGGACAGGTATTAGTAGGAACCAATAAGGAGAGACAAAGGACATCCATTGTGTCCCTTCCTAGCGTAGGGCCACCATGATTTCCAGACCTTCATAATGCAGTGTTAGCGAATAGTTTTACATCTCCAAAAATACAGCCTCTCTAGTGTCTGAAATCCAGCTTATAGGCTCTGCAGAATCTAAATTAGCATGTGTGAATGGAGTCTTCATTTCAGATCCTAACTGCTCTTCATGCCTTTTTATGAACCCCTCCCATTCCCCTGGCGCTAAACTTTTGATCTCTCTCCTTCCCATCAGTCTACCTTCATCTCTTTCCATTTTCTGTTCCCTTCTTCTCTTTTGTGAAGAGCCAATGCTTTATTTTTAAAGTTATCTATAAGTAGTGTACAAAGGGGTTTCGAGTCAACATGTCAATGTCTGGGTTCAGTGCATCTTGATCAGCGTCACCCTTTCCATCATTCCTCCCCCTCATCATCCCAACTCCACTCCTCTTCAAGTTACCATGTTCTGTTTCACATACATACATACTACATTGCATTTTATGACTGTATTCCCCCACCATTCCTTTCTCCGTGTATTTCTGTCCCCTCCTCTTGATGCTCACCCTACACACACACACACACACACACATTTCAAAATACTGATATTCACTTTACAAACCTGACAGTTCATTGTTCAAAAATGTTATGCCATGAAAATCCAAGTTTGACTATGTATTTATGCATACAACTCTGTACATGAACTCATATATGTTTGTATTTTAGACCCCATTTTAGTTCTATATATAAGGGGAAAAACATGCCTCCATTGTCTCTGAGCCTGACTAACTTGACTTAACAAAACCCTCCCTGGGCTGGGAAGGTGGCTCAGTGGTAGAGCGCTTGCCTTGCATGCCTGAGGCCCTGGGTTCGATTCCTTGGCACTACATAAGCAAAAAGAAAAAAAGCCAGAAGTGGCGCTGTGGCTCAAGTGGTAGAGCGCTAGCCTTGAGCTGCAGAGCTGAAGGCTCAGGCCCAGAGTTCAGGCCCCACGACTGAACCAAAAAAACACCAAAACAAAACCCTCCTTCTCTTTTGCTGTCTTTTCTCCTCCTCTGTTTCTCAAAAGCAAAAATTAATGCACCTGTAAGGGTAGTGTTAGAAATGTACCTCTAGGATTGAAGGCATGGCTCAAGTGGTAGAGCAGCAGCCCATGAGAGAAAACAAGCAAGCATCAATAGCAAGGTCAAGCGCAAGCTATGTTTCTGTTTGCTGGAACACACCCTGGATCCGTCTCTTTCTTTTTCTTCCCTGCAGAGGAGACAGTGGAGTCTTATGAACACTTGGCCCTCAAGGTTTTGCACTCTTGGGAGGATATCCCCATGGTCGGGTGTCACCTCGTCCCTGAGCACATAGAAACCCGGCCGCTGTACCACAAGGACAAGCCAGGAATGGAGCAGGTAGTCAAGCAGACAGATGTGGCCTTCATGCCCAAGGAATGTGGCTCTGTCCCTACATGCGCATCCTGTGTGTCACGTATTTCATCCAAGCATCATTTTGACCTTCTCCCCTGGGGATCGTTAACAATATCCCAAAATATCTGGGGTTATTAGAAGTAGGTAGGTGTTACTGGCATCTAGTAAGTAGATACTGCTAAATTAAATACCCTACAATATATAACACAGTTATCTCCACTTCAAATAAACAATACCCAGTCCAAAAATATCAATAATGCCAAAGTGAAGGAACTGTGGATTCAGTGTTGAACTTTGAACTTTTTCAAACTTCGTTTTTTATCATTTGAATTAATAAGTAGTAGAGCACCCACTCAGAAAACACAACAATGCCGTGAGTTCAAATGCTACTACTACCAACAATAAATTTCCTTTTGAATTAATTAACTCTTTTGGAAGAACCCTGACAAGGTTATGCAAGAATTCGTGAGGTAATATGTGTCAAAGTGCACAGCACTTTGAGCACCACATACTAGGTGCTCAATAAGATTTCCTCACCTTTTTCCTCTTCTGAATTTATGCTCCAACTAGCTCCTCACAAAACATTAGTTCTGCTGGGTGCTGGTGGCTCACACCTATAATCTCAGCTACTCAGGAGGCTGAGATCTGAGGATTGCAGTTCTTTTTTTTTTTTTTTTTGGGTCCAGTTGTGGGGCCTGAACTCTGGGCCTGGGTGCTGTCCCTCAGCTCTTCAGCTCAAGGCTAGCGCTCTACCACTTGAGCTACAGCGCCACTTCCGGCTTTTTCCTTTTTGCTTATGTGGTGCTGGGGAATCGAACCCAGGGCCTCATGCATTGCAAGGCAAGCGCTCTACCACTGAGCCACCTTCCCAGCCCATGAGGATTGCAGTTCAAAGCCAGCCTGGGCAGGAAAGTCTGTGAGACTCTTATCTCCAATAAACCACTCAGAAAACTGGAAGTGGAGCTGTGGCTCAAGTGGTAGAGCGCTAGCCTTAAGCTGAAAAGCTGAGGGGCAGAGCCCATGCCCAGAGTTCAAGCTCCATGATTGACAAAAAAAAAAAAGTAGTTCTGACTTTGTTAAGAAATATGTGATACATTCATAAAGATACCAAGTCATACCTAATACCCATTTCTAGTGAAAGGATCTTTTAAAACCATGAATAAACAATTGTCTGTGCCTCTCAACTCTCTGCCAAAGCTAACAAGATCTTCTGGTCTTACTAAGGGCCGCCTGCAGATGTGGGTAGACATGTTTCCTAAGGATATGCCTCCGCCTGGACCTCCGGTTGACATTTCACCAAGGAAACCCAAAGGGTGAGTCTGCTCCACCTCCCAATAGAGAAGCTATGTGAGCAGACTCGAAGATTGTGGCATTGAGGTTACCTGATAACCAGACCTCGCTTTCTACCTGGCCGATGAGAACAGGGAGTCAGTGGGGGATGGTGATGCTGTTGATCATGGTAATGGTGGTCAGTGTGGTATCTTCAGAACTTGGAAGTTCCTCATCTAAAAGTGCTGGAAAATACAAGAGAAAAGCTGCCCCAAGATGCCCTCAGAGCACCTGGGATTTCCAGCTGGGCAACTTGATTCTGATGGAATGCAGACTGTAAGGGTTGGTTTCAGTGAACTTGATATAGACGTTGAAGAAGCATATACACCAAAAGCAAAGCATTTTGATGCTGTTTTTAAGGATCTCCACCTAACGCTGCCTTCCTTCACTCCAGGTATGAGTTGAGGGTAACCATTTGGAACACACAAGATGTCATCTTAGAGGATGAAAATATCTTCACAGGCCAAAAGTCGAGTGATATTTATGTCAAAGGGTAAGGTTATGTGCACATTCCATTCTCTCTTCCTTTCTTCTCCTCTCATCCATCTCTCACCAAATCTATACCTCACAAAAGACATGGAACCCATGTCCCACAGAAGGGTTCCATCTTAGAGAAGGCTAAGTTCTTTATTTAAAAAAAAAAATCAAGTGTTTGTCTTCATTGTTCATTTTGCTATGGTATTGCTTTATAAAAATATTCTAGTGAGTCAATCTTATTGCATAAGTCAATCGTATTGCATCTTTAGTTAAATGTGGCATACCTAAAACTTTCAGTGAAATTCAAAATAAACTTGAAACTGTAAAGGTAGAGCGGTGTGGTAGTGCTAGTAATGAAAAGTTAATCTGTGTCGCTGATGAAAGACTAATGTTGCCAAATCCGAAGGGCTCACACCTGTAATCCTAGCTACTCAGGAGGCTGAGATTGGAGGATCAAGGTTGGTTCAAAGCTAGCCTGAGCAGAGATGTCTGTGAGACTCTTATCTTCCATTAACAGCAAAAATCTTGAAGTAAGGGTGTGGCTCAAGTGGTAGAGTGCCAGCCTTGAGCTGAAAAAGCCAGACAAGAGCATAAGATCTTGAGTTTAAGCTGCAGTACTGTCACACACACACACACACACACACACACACACACACACACACACACACACACACACAAGAACTAAAATTCAGGCTTTCTCATTTGCTAGAGCTACTGATAAAAATACAGCAACCTAGAACTTGGAAAGTGAAGCAATCTCTCTCTCTGTCTCTTTCTCTTTCTCTGTCTGTCTATCCGTCTGTCTGTCTGTCTGTCTGTCTGTCTCTCTCTCTCTCTCTCTCTCTCTCTCTCTCTCTCTCTCTATCCAGACTTGGCCTTGCATCATTTTAGTCTCTGGAAGAATATGTAGAGAGTCAGTAGAAATCTCTACTTCCACTGGAAGCAGTAAATTCATAACCGTTTTATGCAGCAGCTCTTTGCTTTTCCTAAGCAAGGAGCGTCCTGTGTTCAGAATGCACATCTCTGGTGCATTTGGCCATCAAAGCATGTCCAGTGGTTCAAAATTCTCATTTTTTCAGAACAAGACTAATGGAATAAGTTATTACCTGGAAGGAGCAATAGGCACAGCAGAATATTATTTGGAAGTACACCTAGCCTCCTCTGAAATTACTTTCTGATCACCAGTTCACAAAAGATTAATGTGTCCTTAAAAACATATTTTATGATGGCTCACATTATGATAGCAAGGGTTCTAGAAGAGTGCGGTGAAACTTTCAAAACTCCAGCCCATCTAAGAGTGCAGAGAGCGATGTATGTATTCATCCTTTCCATTCCTTCCCCCCCTCACTTCTCATGGCACTCACTTGGCTTCCTTCTTTCCCAGCATTCCACCAAAGCAGGTCTTACTGGTGTGTAATACTCTTAGGCCTGCTAAGTCTAAGTCTAAATGGTCCCTCTTGGACTTTGCTGCCTCAATTAAACTTTATCTTATTGCCTTCTATGGACTATCTAACAAAGCTAACCTTTCTTTCTTTGGGAAGTACTTTCTTTTCTTTTCTTTTTTTTTGGGGGGGGCGGTCCGGTCGTGGGGCCTGAACTCTGGGCCTGGGCGCTGTCCCTCAGCTCTTCAGCTCAAGGCTAGTGCTCTACCACTTGAGCCACAGCACCATTTCCGGCTTTTTTCTTTTTGCTTATGTGGTGCTGAGGAATGGAACCCAGGGCCTCGAGCATGCAAGGCAAGCGCTCTACCACTGAGCCACCTTCCCAGCCCCAGGAAGTACTTTCTTAACCTCTGTAGCAACACACTTCCTCCTCTCCACCGCCCCTCACCACCACCCCCATGTTGCTGGCCTCGTCTCAGTGATTTCATAGTTTATATCCTTCCACCTAACTGGTAAATAGTCTGTGGTATTTCCCTTTTCTCATCTTACACTATTTTCTCTCTCTTCCATGCCCATGTTTTTCTAAATAACTGAGCCCATGCCCCAGGTGACTCCACTCTTCTGTGATGAGAAGGAGCTTCATTTTCCCCTTCCTGTTCCTGCAGAGAAGAGATGTCTACTTTCAGAGAGAATGTGATTTGGGTTGTCAATTAGCTTGAATAAAAATAGGTATTTCTGAATAAATTCGCTATGGATAAAGTACTAAGGAACCATAGATAAATAAGATAGAGAATATAGATGATGATATAGAATATACATGATATTTATTTTTATTATCTTTAAGTAACTGTACAGAATGGTTTCACTATAACATATCAGTACAATGCTTCTAGATAGGGAACCATATATTAATTGCAACCTGTGTTATTCTGGCATGGAAGAGGAAGATCAGATAATAATAACTAGAAAGGACATTATAGGTCAAAACACTTTACAGATATTTTCATATAATTCTTCAGAACAACCCTATAAATCAGGCAAGATGTTGCCTTTGACTTACAGATACAAGGGAGTTCAGAGGAGTTAGATAACTTCCAAGCTCCAAGATCCAATCTTGGATTTACCTACTGTGGCTCCTGGCAGTCCTTCTACCATGTCACATTGGTCCTGGCCTGTGGGCTGCAGAGCCAGGAAATTGGTTCTCTCTGGATGATTCCAATTCTCATAGCATAGGTACAGGCCCATGAAGGCCTGGCATCGCATCTGAATAAGACCAATATGAAAGCCCTCACTGTGGTGGATAATCTGGTACAGGGTTAACACACCTCACAAAGATGGTTCCCAGGGGGGCAGGGGTGATAATACTTCCATGTCCCACTTCCTCAATCTTCTTTCTTGATTGCAAGAAATTCAGCTCTACCCAACCAATTAAAAAACATATCCCAACATGCCTTAGAATAAGTCTTGTTTCTGTTCAACTTCTTTCCTCTTTCAAGTTAAAATGGCAACTTCCATTTGAATCCAACTATAGATAGATAGGTAGATAGATAAATAGATATAGATATAGATGTACTGTACTACTCATCTTAAAGTTATGTTCTGACTACACTGAAACTAGTTCAGTCACTCTTGATTAGTACTGATGCCCGAATTCTGAGTGTTTGTATGTGCTTCATCTTCTTTGTTCAGGTGGATAAAGGGTTTGGAAGATGACAAGCAGGAGACAGACGTGCACTACAACTCTCTGACTGGCGAGGGCAACTTCAACTGGCGCTTCCTGTTTCCCTTTCAGTACCTCCCCGCTGAGAAGCAAATGGTCATCACCAAGAGGGAGAACATCTTCTCCTTAGAGAAGATGGAGTGTAAGACTCCAGCCGTGTTGGTGCTCCAGGTCTGGGATTTTGAAAGGCTGTCCTCAGATGACTTCCTAGGTAAGCCAATGGCTTCATCCAGTTTGTATTTTTAAAGGTTCTATCTCAGTTGTTGTTTTGTTTTGGTCAGTCATGGGGCCTGAACTCTGGGCCTGGGTGCTGTCCCTCAGCTCTTCAGCTCAAAGCTAGCGCTCTACCACTTGAGACACAGTGCCATATCTGTTTTTTTCTGCTTATGTGGTGCTGAGGAATCGAACCCAGAGCCTCATGCATGCAAGGCAAGCACTTTACCACCCACCCACCTTCCTAGCCCCGTCTCAGTTTTTGAAGAGCTAAGTTCGATTTGTGTATGTGCATGTATGTGCACAAGTGGGCCAGTTTTAAGTCTTGAACTCAGGGCCTGGGCCCTGTCCCTCAGTTTTTTTCCCCTACAGGCTAGTACTCTACTACTTGAGTCATAGTGCTCCACTTCTGGCTTTTTTTCTGGTTGATTTGGGATAAAAGTCTTATGGACTTTCCTCCTGGCTTGCTTTAAACCATGATGCTCTCAGATAGCTTCTTGAGTAGTTAGGATTATAGGCATGAGCCAACAGTACCTACTAGTGCCCAATCCAATTTTTTTTTTTAATTTAATTTTATTTTATTTGAGAACATACTGTACAGAGGGGTTACAATTACATGGGCAGGATAATGCATACATTTCTTACCAAGCATTGCAGCCTCCTCCTTTATTTACCCTTCACCTCCCTTCCCAGCCTCCCCCCTCCCCCGCACCCAATCATACCCCCCCCCCCCACACCGACATTGTAAAGCTGGTTTTGACATGACATTTTGTACTTCTCATTGTTGCAACAGGTCCACCTGAATCCTTAAATGACTTGTTTGTCCCCATCTCCTCCACATGTTATGCTGACATCAAATATAGTGAAAGCGGGGGTTACACTGTGGGGGAGGGACATACAAAGCAACAAAGAAATAATCTTATAAATGCATTAGAAACACATGCATGAAAGAAACAAAAACATTAAAATACATATTTGAGGGTTTGTTTTCCTAACATCACATTATCTGACTTTTTCCGCTTGACTCATACCTATACTAGATATTGCAAATAAGGGAAACCATGGGACCTATGTTTCTTTGGGCCTGGCTTACTTCACTTAATATAATTTTTTCCAAGCCTTTCCATTTCCTAACAAATGGGGAAATGTCATTCTTTCTGATGGAGGCATAGAATTCCGTTGTGTATATATACCACATTTTCTTGATCCATTCATCTACTGAGGGGCATCTGGGTTGGTTCCATATCTTAGCTATGGTAAATAATGGTGCAATAAACATAGTTGTGCTGGTAGCTTTAGTGTGATCTTTTTTGTAAACATTAGGGTAAATGCCCAAAAGTGGGATTGCTGGGTCATAGGGGAGTTCTATGTGAAGTCTTTTGAGGAACCTCCATACTGCTTTCCAAAGTGGTTGAACAAGTTTACATTCCCACCAACAATGAAGTATGGTTCCTTTCTGTCCACATCCCCTCCAGCATCTGTTGTTGTTAGAGTTCTTGATTTTTGCTGTTCTAACTGGAGTGAGGTGATATCTCAATGTTGTTTTGATTTGCATTTCTTTTATGGCTAGGGATGTTGAACATTTCTTCATGTGTCTATTGGCCATCCTTCTTTCTTCTTCAGAGAAGCTTCTCTTTAAGTCTTTCGCCCACTTACTTATTGGGCAGTTGTTTCTTTGAGGATTTGTTGTTGGGTGGTTTAATTTTTTGAGTTCCAAGTATATTTTAGATATGAGACCCTTGTCCGTTGTATGGCTAGTAAAGATCTTCTCCCAATCCGTGGGCTTTCTATTGATCTTGCTAGCTATGTCATTTGCCCTGCAGAAGCTCTACAACCTTATGCAATCCCATTTGTCCAACCTTTCTTTGATTTGTTGTGTTTCCGGGTCTCTATTCAGAAAATTTCGGCCTGAGCCAAGGAGACCTAGGGTTTCTCCTATTCCATCCTGTAATGTTTTCAGAGTGTCTGCTTTGAGTTCAAGGTCTTTGATCCATTTGGAGTTGATTCTGGTGCAGGGTGATATATAAGGATCTAGCTTTAGTTTTCTACATGTAGTTAACCAGTTTTGCAAGCACCATTTACTGAAGAGGCTGTCTGTCTTCCATTCTATTGTTTTAGCTCCCTTATCGAAGATTAGATGGCTATAGGTCTGTAGGTTCATTTCTGGGTTTTCAATTCTACTCCATTGGTCCTGAGGTCTGTTCTTATGCCAATACCAAGCTGTTTTGATTACTATGGCTTTATAGTAGAGTTTGAAATTTGGTATTGATATTCCTCCAGCAGTGTTCTTTCCGTTGAGGAGTGTTTTTGCTATTCGGGGTCTTTTATTGTTCCATATGAATTTTTGAATTGCCTCTTCTATTTCCTTGAAGAATGAGGGTGGAATTTTGATAGGTATTGCGTTGAATTTGTAGATAGCCTTGGGAAGTATTGCCATTTTTACGATGTTAATCTTTCCAATCCAGGAGCATGGGAGGTTTTGCCATTTTTTAAGTTCTGTGTTGATTTCCTTTTTCAAGATTTTAAAGTTTTCATCATAGAGGTCCTTCACTTGTTTAGTTAAGTTAATTCCTAGGTATTTTATTTTTTGTGGGGCTATTACAAATGGAGTTGCTTTCCTAATTTCAGCCACACTTTTCTCATTGTTGGCATACAGAAAAGCCATTGATTTTGGGGGGTTAATTTTATAACCTGCTACTTTGCCAAAGTTTTGAATCAGCTTGAGTAATTTGGGAGTGGAGTCTATGGGATTCTTTAAATACAAGATCATGTCATCTGCAAAGAGGGAGAGTTTTATTTCTTCTTTCCCTATTTGGATCCCCTTTATGTCTGTATCTTGTCTTATTGCTGTAGCTAGGCATTCTAATACTAGATTGAAGAGAAGTGGAGAGAGTGGGCATCCTTGTCTTGTTCCTGAGTTAAGAGGAAATGGCTTTAGTTTTTCACCATTGAGTATAATGCTGGCTGTAGGTTTGTCATATACAGCCTTTATTGTATTGAGGAATGTTCCATGGATTCCTAATTTTTCCAAAACCTTCATCATAAAGGGGTGTTGGATCTTGTCGAATGCTTTTTCTGCGTCTATTGAGATAACCATGTGGTTCTTATTCTTGCTCCTGTTGATGTGATGAATAATATTAATTGATTTGCGTATATTGAACCAGCTTTGCATCCCTGAAATGAATCCTGTTTGATCGTGGTGTATGATTTTTTGGATGAATTGTTGAAGTCGGTTGGCCAAAATTTTGTTGAGAAGTTTTGCATCAATGTTCATCAAAGAAATGGGTCTATAGTTCTCTTTCTTTGATGAGTCCCTGCCTGGTTTTGGGATGAGGGTTATGATGGCTTCATAGTCCAATTTTTATTTTTTACACGAAGAATAAAGTCAGTGTTATTTATTTTAAGGGGAAAAAAATGAAACCAGCCCGAGCAGCCATTACTAGGGGATTGGCTAAATAAATTGTAGTGAATTGGCCATCTATGCATTCAAATTGATATAAGTTGATATTCTATATCTGTTTAACTCATTTGTAAAATGAGGATGGCAATATTGCATACTTCGTAGGATGGTATAACTATAAAAATGGGACAATCCAATTAAAGAACCAACCACAGCACCTTCTACATACTAAGCAATCAATAGCTGAAAAACATGCCATCATTAAAATACTGGAATAGTTAATGAATTGGAAAGTTGAGCTGGATGCATTAGGGAAAAGACTCATATTTTTTGTAAAAAAATATATGTCATATATAAAGATTTAAAATTGAGGTTTACATATATAAAATAAGATTTATATACAATGAGATTTTGAGATTTATATATAGATATTTTTATATATATACTGAGATTTATATATGAGATTTATACGTATAAATGTATATTGACATGTATAGGAAAAAGAGCTAGTCAGAGATGTGAAAGAGAAAGAGGAAGAGAGAGAGGAGAATAGGACCAGCAACAAGACAGCAATAGCACAAGAGCCTGCTTTTGGAGGATGGAATTTTGAAAACTTTTTCAATACTTTTTTTCTGCTAATAGGCATGCAGTAAAATTTCCAGGATTACCAAGTATTATTTTATAAAGGGAAAAAATAGCTAAAGGGAGATACAAAACTCTCTCATCACAGTATCTTAGTCTGCAAAAATATCCTAGAGGACCTACTGAGTGCCCTCCAGTGTCATGGGTGGAGGGGCTCAATCTCCACCCTGAAGAAGTTCAATGGTGTCCAAAAGGGAGGTGACATGGTATATGGGGTGGGAGATTCTTGTGGGAAGCTCAGTGCTGAAGCAGAAAAAAACAAGCTGAGGAAGACTCTGGGCGCTGGTTTCAGACAGTAGGGAAGGCGGTCAGCAGTGAAAGCCCTCAAAACTGAGGCCTGGAAGTGGTGCACAACCGCTCTGCCTTGTCCCTGTCTGCCACCATGCTTCAGTTTTTCAGTGGCACCTGCATGTCTCGGTCATAGCTGTACTCCCACTGCACAACGCATGTGACATCCAAGGCAGCGTGTGAATGACTAGCGGGTGAATGGCTGACTTCCGGTGTTGACTGAAAAGCCTTCCATTCCCTGTGAAAGCATTCGCATAGCTTTCCTGAGCATCTTTCTCTCCACAGGCTCCCTGGAGATGAACCTCAACAGCTTCCCTCGAGCAGCCAAGTCTGCCAAAGCCTGTGATCTCTCCAAGTTTGAAAATGCAAGTGAGGAGAACAGGATCTCTATATTCCAGCAAAAGCGAGTGCGTGGCTGGTGGCCTTTTGCTAAAAGCAAAGAGCTGACAGTAAGTGACAGCTGTGTGAGGCCAGGGGACCCTGGTGCTCTTTCAATGAGTCATTTGGTGAATTTCAAACTAAGTGCTTTGCAGTGAGGTCAAGTCCTTGAAGCAAAGGTCCCACTGAGAAGCAAGTTTCTGAAGCTCTGTAAATGCATTAAGCCTCTGCATTTCAACTATCTGATGGAACAGCTATCTGTGTTGGGGTGGTTTTCTACCTTTTGGGTCTGAACTTAACAGCCCTGCCTCCATTTTTTTCCTCAACATCACCTGACAGTATGCATAAAGTACAATTTTGATGTTAGTTTATCTTATCCTTTTACCCTCAAACATGAGATTCTATTTCTTTTTTTTAATGGTCCGTTTGCTGAAAACATCCTCAAGAAGGTAGTAGAGGGGAGATCCATTTAGTCTTTTCCAAATTGCCAGCACGGGTGGAATGTGAGGTAGGAATTTTGGACCTTTCACAGATATCAGAGAGAACATTTCGCTTCCTCCTTCCAGCCTGTGGGGGAGGAGGACTGACTTAAGCCATCAGGGAGGTTGTACTAAGGCTCTGAAGCTGATAAGTGGATTCTTTGGTCTGCTGCTAACTTCTGTCTCTGCTCTCAGGGTCCAATGGGGGTGAGGCAGGGGTTCCCGTTGTAGCTAACTGGGTAAATGGCAGCAGCGGGGCTGACCCATGGTGTCTAGTCCTGCTGTGTTTTCTGGAAGCTTTTTATTTTGCTCCATTGTCAGTTTAGTCCTCAATGATTGGTAAGTCTGGTAAAAAGCCTTAAAGACTTACTGAGGCCTTACCACTCTGAGGTTGGTTCTAGGCTCAGGGTTTAGCACTTAATAGATGCTCAGTTGATGTTTGTCAGATGAATGAAGGAATTCAGAAATGAATTTGTCGTGGCGTCTGTGGTCAAACAGCTGTAAGCTGGAAAGAGAGACAAAGGTGTTCCCACTAAAGTCATTCATGAGACAATTCAAGTGTGAAATGCACAGAAGAGAGCAATCTCATTCTCCAGGAAGGAGTTGATGTACCATGCAGAACAAAATGTGGTTTATCAAGAACAAAGGACAATGAAAGGAATTTTCTAGATGAAAATCACAGTGACGGAGCCCCAGTTGGAAGGATCAGTAGCCAGAATTTCTAACATGTCCAATGAGGTTAGGAAATGAGGAGGGTCAAGACCAGAAATCCAGGTTCAAGTTCATAACTTTGTGACATCATTCTTGTGACTATACATTAATATATATATATATATATATATATATATATACATGCACAATCATATAGCTTCAGTCATCTTGTATCGTTCTTACACTCCTTCAGCATTCCCCAAACATGGACAGCCCACTTCTGTTCTCTCATTTTCATCTTCCATGCTATTTATTTGTTTCTTCATTTCATCCAATAAACATTGACTGCATATCTATTTAATGATAGGCCCTGGGAATAAAATAGAGTAATATAGATAAATTCTCCACCATCATAGAACTTACAATGTAAAGTTAATGAATGATACCCTCGCAGACACACAAGGCAAAGGCACAGTTTACAACAAAAGAAAAGACCAGGTGGGAGGCACAGTGCAGAATTAAAGAGTACCCAGTGCTGGTAGGCCTTTCTATGGCTGTGAAACTACATTGAGACTGACTGAGCCACAGGAGAGAAAACACAAGGAAAGCATCTTTCCACTGAGCAAATATCTCAGGGAAAGACTCAGAGGTGAAAGCAAATCTGGTCTTGAAACACCAAAGTATGAACTAAAAAAAAAAAAATCCTTCCAAAGCAGAGCATGGCGAGATGGCGTGGGCAAGGTGGCGAGCCCCTGGCATGCAGGTGTGCAGGTCACAAGGCCAGGTTGAATGTTTCATTTATTCTCAGGAGGCAGCCACTGAGCAGTTTCCACTGGAAGGTTAGGGGCGTGGACTCACAATGGGGAGGAGAGGATCAAATTGGAGAAAGAGACAGAGAAGAGCTAGAGTTGCGCCTAGAAGAGGCAGAGAAAGAGAATGGTTTAAAAAGAACAGGAAAGGGACTGGGAAGGTGGCTGAGTGGTAGAGCCTGAGGCCCTGGGTTCGATTCCTCAGCATCACATAAGCAAAAAGAAAAAAGCCGGAAGTGGTACTGTGGCTCAAGTGGTAGAGCGCCAGCCAGCCTTGAGTTGAAAAGCTGAGGGACAGCGCCTAGGCCCAGAGTTCAGGCCCCACGACCAGACCCCAAAAAATAAATAAAATAAAATAAATAAAAATAACAGGAAAGATAAGAAAAGAAATGATGAAGCAAGCCCAGAGAGTGTGAACTTTGACGGGTTATTGGGTTATGATGTCAAAGACTTCTTAGCCATTACGGTGAAATGACAAAGACTCCAGGGCTGTTGAATGTAGCATCAGAATGTTCCCTGGCAACCTTAAAAAACAAGGTTGTGATCTCTTTAACAGCCTTGTTTCTAATATGCTAAAAGTGGAAACACCCAAATGTCCAACAGCAGAGGAATGCATACATAAGGAAGGATGTAACTGCACAATGGAATATTACTCAGCCATAGAAAAGAGTGAAGGATTCATACATACTACATGGATATACTTTGCAAACATGCCAAGTGAAAGAAGCCAGTCACAAGAGACCATATAAACACTGATTCTTTATATGAAATTTCTGTAATAGGCGATCAAGAAAAAAAATGTTAGTGGTTGGCAGCATCTGGGGCGAAGGAAATGTGATTGTCACTGTCCCCAGGGTACCCCTTCAAGGCCATCTTAGGGACAACGTCTGGTTCTGTTACTTACCAGCTGTGTGACTTCAGGTAACTTTATCTCCCTAAGTCTCAGCTTCTTTACCTGCAAAAATAGGAAAGAAGAACATATGCACCACACAGAGCTATTCGGTGTCTTAAAAGTCACAGAATCTGTGTGCCCAGCACAAATAAAGTGCTCCACAATTGTCAGAATTTGGTTTGAACCATTGCTTGGCAGTAAGTATTTTAACCATTCCCTGTTCCCATCTCCTATTTGGGCCTTAAGACAAGGGAAATGTTTCTAACTAGGAATAGGGGAATATCTTAGTCAGTGAGCACTGTCTGATTCTAACGGGTTAAGAGTGGGGTGAAGGGTAGAGGAGACTAAGCTTTCAATACTGTGCTTCAAGCTATTTCATAAATGGTATTTGCCAAGATGATAGACTCATCTACCTTATGACAATGACTCTCTTATTATTAAGTGTAGGAGCTTTCAATGAAATATTCTTCATCTCTGTTAATGAGAAAGTTTCCCTTTTAGCGGTTACTGTACTGCTCCTGCTGCTAGTCACTTGTTGAATGCTTAAAGGGAACATTTTCTGGGTGGGTCTTTGGGAGTAGTGTCCCGAATCAGAGATGAATGGGATGTAGCCCATAGCCCAAAGAGCTTGTTGTAGGAACACAGACCAGAGAAGCATCCAGCAACCATGAGCTTTTAGAGTGTTGCATGCTTTGACCACAGCAATAACAAGTATTGCTAGTATGAATGGATTGTGCCAGACACAATTCTGAAGGACTGGAAACACAAAGTGACAATGGCCAGACCTAATATGACTATAGAAGTCTGACATCCCACTTCTGACTCCTGGCCTCTGACCCTTGACTTAGGTGACACATATCTCAAGAAATCAAAGCACATCTTCTGCAGTGATCAGCCCCACATGGGCAGGCTTGATCAAAGACACCGTTTTCCCTGACCTTGCCCCTGTTTCCAAGAAGCTCTGCCACCCAGTCACACAGTCAGCTGGCTTTTACCTCCCCCAAACCAGCACCCTCCATTCAGAGCTAATGTAAAGTCTTTGTTCACTGTGAAGCTACCTAGTCCTCTGTCTGTGAGTTTATGCTAAACAGAAGTGATAGAAGCTGACTCCTTTCTACAGCAAGCTCTGAAGAAATGCTCTCAATTGAGTCTCATTTCGGAGCACTTTGTTGACTTCTACCATTTAAATGCTTAATATAGACTGACTCATTTATCTGTGTGTGTGTGTGTGTGTGTGTGTGTGTGTGTGTGTGTGTGTTATCAGACTCTAGTTTACAAAAAAGGAAGGTGAGGTATACAGAGATTAAGTAACTTATCTCATGTTAACATAGCTCGTCAAGACTCAGACCCAAGCAGTGTGGGTCTAAGTTCCTTGGCCTTAACCACTGTGCACTACCCTTCCTTTTCTAGCAGAGGATCATGGAGGCAGAAAGATGTGAAATCTGATTCTGGGCTCATCTGCAGGCTTCTGCATGGAAGGCTCAGGTGACATCTACTGTGAAAATAAAACATAAAGCAAAACCTTCTTCCAACACAGAAAGCTTCTCCACACATATAGTAGAAGATAAAAAAAACAATTCTATTACTAAATAATCATCAACCCATAATGTGATGTGTATCATAAGCAAGCGGCTCAGACATTACAGAGTGGATAAAAATGTTGAAAGGGGTGACACTGATCAAGATATATTGTATTTGGGGCTGGGAAGGTGGCTCAGTGGTAGAGTGCTTGCCTTGCATGCATGAGGCCCTGGGTTCAATTCCTCAGCACCACATAAGCAAAAAGAAAAAAAAAGCCGGAAGTTGCGCTGTGGCTCAAGTGGTAGAGTGCTAGCCTTGAGCTGAAGAGCTGAGGGACAGTGCCCAGGCCCAGAGTTCAGGCCCCACGACTGGACCCCCTCCCAAAAAAAGATATATTGTATTCAGAACTGCTTTGTTAAATGGCAAACTCCTTGATACAACTGCTTAAAGATAATAGTAATTTTAAAAAAGAGATTACAAAGACTGAAAGAAACCTCATCCCATGTGTAGTCTAGTGGTTATTACCTTCCGTATACCTATTTTCAAAGTTAGTGATAACTAGTTCTCTCCAAGAGGACTTCACTGACATCTGTCAGACCTTGTTCATTCTAGATTTTCTCAGTAACTAGAGCAACCACCTGTGTTAGACCCTTGGCTTTACTAGTAGGAGGCAGAAAATTAGCAAATCTTTGCAATACAAGGTAATTTTGCAAATAGGAATAATATACTGGCAGAAGTTAGGCCTCTGTGCTCCCTCATAATAAAAATAGGGATTATCCCTCAGCCCTCATCTCTCTAAAAATCTTTTTTATTTATTTTTAAGGCATTTGAGACAAAGTTTCAATGTGTTTCAAGATTGGCCTAGAAACTTCTGCTCATCCTGCTTCGGCCTCCAGGGTAGCAAGGGTTACAAGGCCTACAGAAGCTGGCCGAACTAGGGTGCTAAATCTCTTGATGTTTACATTTCACAAAATTGACTCCAGAGTCATTGAGAAAGACATTCCTGATAAGGGCAGAAGCCTATCCAGTCTACAAAATGATTTATGAACATTTCAAAGAGAAGAAAGAACACGTATAATTACAGCTCTTTTCAAAATAACACTCTGAGAAGGAAGAGGGCAGGTCTCCCCTTGACTCCCAACGGGCAACAAGGAGCCTCTTTTTTGTGTCTTATACATCGTAAAGGGAGAACAGAACTCAATGCCTTTCTCCACACAGCTCTCTGGGCTGACTCTAGCAGGTGACCCAGACCTTGAAAACCCTGCTGGGCCTGAAACCAAGGTACAAACCTCTTCTAGTAGCCCCATGGGGGAAGCTCAGCCACCAGTGACATTCTTTTCGTACTTTAACAAGGTGGAGGGTCTCAGAGAAAAGAGCGTAATAGAAAACCTCTGCCACTTGGAGCACTTCTTGTCTCCAAGCCTCAAGGTCCAGGCCTCTAACCGAATGGGCTGGAATGGTTGGCCTCCAAGGCCGGGCAGGTTCTCCAATATCATCACAACACTGACCCTCTCCCAATGATTTGAAGCATTTACATCATCACTGTTTTCTTGTCCCAGCTACTGGCAGGGAAGAAGGGGTTTGTTTACATTCACTGCCATCTGCCAGGTCTATTTTTAAAGCTGCTTATCAGTACCCCAAGCAGGATGATTTAGACGTTTGGATCGCACAATGTCTAGGGTGGAATGTGGCTGTCCTCAAGGGCTGTGTAAAAGAGCTCAGGAGATTGCTGAGGCTTGAGTGCCCTTGGGAAAGCAAAGGACATGCCTACAGTACATGCTCTTCATGAACACATGGCACCATGCACCTGATACCCCATCCTGATATCATTGCCTCAAACTACCTTTATAGAAATCACTCCAGTAAGAGGTAGAAGTTTCTTTCATAGGCGAATCCCACAAATCAGTAGCCCAGGTCAAGTCTCAGAGACATTAATGACTACAATTTAAAGGAAGGAGGTTTCTTCTCACTGAATAGGGCAAAGGGTTCACTTTACTAGTATCTTGAAGGGCATAGCTTAGCTGAGGAAGCTGGTAGGCAGCCCATGAAATTCAGATTCTGTAGGATCAGAGAAGGGAGGATTTTTATATAAATTGTGTGTGTATGTGTGTGTGTGTGTGTGTGTGTGTGTGTGTGTGTGTGTACGTGTGTGTGTGAGTGTGTTAGTATTGGGATGTGAACTCAGGGCTTGGTCACTGTCCCTTTCACTCCAGGTTGGTGCTCTACCACTTGAGCCCCACATCCATTTCCAGCTTTGTGCTGGTTAATTGGAGAAAAGAGTCTCATAGACATTTTTTTCTTATCCAGACTGACTTTGAACCCCAACCCTCAAATCTCAGCCTTCTGAGTAGCTGGGATTACAGGCAGGAGCCATCAGCACCCAGCTGATGAAGACAGTATTTTTAAGACTGAGTATATAATGTATATTTATAAAAAAAATTGAAAAGGATAAACTGTAGAAAAGAAATAGCACACATTCATCTTCTGTCTAGGGAAAAGTATTGCTGATGTGTTGGTTATTTCCATATTTTTTCTATGGATAGACTAAATATAACAGTAGTCATAGACCATGTTTACAATAGGATCTTCTTGGATTGCCTTGCACGTGTAAATCCTCCTGTAGGATCCCCGGCACTGCATAACATAAGCATACCATAGATTATATCTTCTTCATTTTGCTCACTCAGTATTACCATGATCACTTCCAACATTATATTTTCTAAACTATAGTTAAATCTTTATCTTCTCAAGAGAAAGAGGCCACAATGTAATCACTATCCTTTCTCTCAACATTTATTCTTTTTTATAAAAAAATTAAATTTACAGAGAAGTTGAAGGAATAGGGATACAATGATCGGTCCCAGATCTACTATCTATACTTGTTACTGTTTCTATACTTGTTACTGTTGTTTCTATACTTGTTACTGTTTCTATACTTGTTACTGTTTCTATACTTGTTACTGTTTTTGGCATATTTATTTTGTCTATATATTTGTGCAAGGATGTTTAGGTATCTATCTCTCTACCTGATACTTTTTACTGTATTTTTTTTTACTATTTGAGTGTAAATTATAGGCATTCTAGAACTTCACCCCGAAATGATGTATTTATCATGTATCTCTTAAGAATATAAACACTCTCCTACAGTGAAAGCATCATGTATAAGAGAGGTAATAAAGATTTCCTAGTACAATTGGATATTCACTTCTTTGTCTATATAAAAACAATACCCATTGCTCCCCACATATACTTCATAACTATTTCTTTTTTCCTACAAAATCTGATCCTAGTTGATGTACTGCTATTGTTTTTACCTCTCTTTAGTCCATATAATTTGAGATTAGTCCTCTGATTTTTTAAACTAAGGCATTGACTAATTGATGAGATTAGGCCTGTTGTATCTGGCTGTTTTCTCATGATGTTGTTTATTTTATTCCCTATCCCTTCTGTCTTCTCTGAATGGGAAATGAAGCACAACAGGTTTGTCGTTCTGGTTAAATATTCTTTTGACCAGAACACACAGCATGTGATGCTGTTTACTGCAGGGTGAAGTGTGTCAGGGAGCACATGCTGTCCTGTATGTATGGCACTTGGTTGTTTCACTGGGTTATATTGGTAAAGGTACATTTTCCCCTTGGCATTTAGCAAATAGCCGGTCGGGTAACATTTTGGCACTGTGGGGAATTCCTTTGCTGCCACCACCTTTTACCCAGTGGTTTTAGCAACAGTGAGGACCTTGATTAGCTCATTTCATTGGTTTTGTAAGATTGTTTCCCTTGCCTTCCCTTCTGTTCTTTCTTCTTTTCTGCCTTCCTTTTTCTGCCTGTCTGTCCACTTATCTGTATCTATCTATCATCCAAGCCTATCATTCTGTCTTCATTTTTAGTTGGCATTCATCTATGAAGAAGAATTTTCCACCATAGACTGGAAATGTAGTCATTGACCTCTCCCGCTCCCCACAGAGACAAAATAAAGTCTTCGTTTTATCTCTTAATTTCTGAATTTTGGAACCAAGAGTTAGTATAAGAATCATTCCCAAAGCTGGGCACCAATGGTTAATACCTGTGATCCTAGCTACTCAGGAGGCTGAGATTTGAGAATAATGGTTTGAAGTCAGCCTGGGCAGGAAACTCCATGAAACTCTTATCTCTAATTAACCACCAAAAAACCAGAAGTAGAACTATGGCTCAGTGGTAGAACACCAGCCTTGAGTGAAAAAGCTAAGAGACAGCACCCAGGCCCTGAGTTCAAGGCCCAGTACTGGTACAGAAAAAAAAAAAAAAAGATAACCTCCAATAATGAAAAATGGGACATTTTTCTCTTGTTCCTTTTTAAAAATATCCCTATAGACTCATGAATTAAAAAAAATTTATCATCTAGTAGTTTACACTGAAAAGACCTATTGACAAAATTGACATTAACATTTGGATCCTGGTTTTGAACCTGAAGTGAATGACTTCAGGTATAGGGCAGATAAATCCAGGATGAGCCTGGGATAGCTCATTGAGGCAAATGGGACAATTTGAAGCCCTAAAGGAAGAATAACCATGCTTTGTGCATGAGGCTTTTGTGAGTTTTGAATTATTTGCTTAATTCAGCACCCAGAAATGGAATTTCTAGGTTGAGGATGTGACTATACACACACATTCATGTATACCAACACATATAATATGTACATCTAAGCATATATGATGTATATATCCCTTTTCTAAAGAACTTTACCAGTGTACATTCTACCATTAATATGTGAGAATACCTATACCAGTAAGATTTGCATTATAATGAACACTAATCATCGATGCAGACGGCATGTCTATTCTAAATGCAATCACCTCCCAACTTCCCCCAGTGTACAGTCTCCAGGCATGCTGAAGTTTGATGCTCATCAACAGTTAAATACAGTACAACACATTCTGCATCTTTTTTTTTTAAGAGATCTTTTCTTATCATTTTCTGCCCGCCACAGATGGCCTTAGGTTAATAGATAGTCTCTCAAACTTTCTATTTTGGGTTTTTACTAAATTGATTTCAAATTATGCTTGGATAATATTGTTAGCTCAATACCCACGTTTGATGCTGGCTAGATACAGATGACTGGGGCAGGATGTGAAATGCTCTGTGAAGAGAGATAAGACAACAAGAAGCAGCATTTATCAGAACATGTTGGTTCCCTCACGACCTTCCTGATTCCCAACAGATATTTTCAGCCATTCAGGCAGTGTGGTAAGGCTCAGGCAAAGCTACCCAAGATAACCACCGATGACTCAGTGTCTGTAGCAGATTGATTTAATACTGTCTCAGCCTTCTTTTCCTTCAGTATTTTTTCATTAAGCATTTGGACCCAGGGTGCTCCTCTGGGTATTTTCTGGATGGACAGAGATGTTTATCATCAAGCCATGTGTTTCTACTGATGGTGGAGTATTCAAGGTGACAATTATAATTTTTAAAGATTTTCAACTTCCCAGGTACGAAGCTCAGCATTTGTACATGCGTTTTATTCATTTATGTTTAAAAGTAACCTTCCATGCTGCTAACATCCCCAGGACACAGAGACTTAGAGAGAACAGGGAACTCATCCAAGGTCACACAGTTAATAGAGCCTCATTTCAAGGCTGATCAGTTTACACTGTGTACTGTGCGCTCTACTCTTGGCTGAACTGTGCTATGATGCTACACTATAATACCTTAAACTCTCAAGGCCAGCTTACAGACTGGGGTCAATGAATATACCAATAACAAAGTAATGGTAAGGTGATGAGGTCTCTCCTTGGCATTTCAGAGAAAGTATACTCATTGTTAAATGAGTAGCCCACTTCTTGCTTTCCTCACTAAGGAGCTACTTGGACACAACAAGGAGCAGACAAATGAAATTTGCGGTCAGGAGACCTAGATACAAGTCCTGATGTGAAGCAAATTAGGCCACCTAATCAATGCTTGGTTTCCTTGGCTGCAAAGCAGAAATCAGAATGCTATGTACTTGTCTGGGTTGTCAAATGCTTTAAATGCAATCATGAATTCGTGAAGCACTACACAAGCTATAAAGCTCTATGGCTGAGCTTAGTAATAGAAATCAAAGAGCACTTCAGTCTGGTCCCAGTGTGTTCTCTGTTGATTTCTGTCCTCCCTTCCAAGCAGTCCAGAGCCTAGCAACTGCTTAGCTCCTTTTAAACTGACTCTCTATCAAACAGAGCCACTGGATGAAACTCCTAGTATATGAAATGCTGCTCAGTGTAGCTGAGGTCACTTCAAAAAGAACTCTGGAAATAAGTCCTGTGCAAACAGGAAAACAGAAAAGCCCTTTGTCATGAGCACAAGGCTATAAAGTCTTACCAGAGTTCCTTGGGCTTTAACCCTATCTTTGATAAATTTTTGAAGCAAAAGCCAGATAGTTCTAGCAAGCAACTAGCCATTTGACAGATAAACTGAGACCCTAAAACACAAGTGCCTTTAGATGGTGATTATGAAGATAATCATGCAATCATCTCATGTAAAACCTCTGGTCTAATTATTTTACCATTGGATGAATAAATTGTCAGGAAACTCATTATTGTAAATATATATATATATATATATATATATATATATATATTTAGCATCATTTAGACCTAGGTTCAAATTCTAAGCGATTGTCTTCTTTTGTTTATGACTTTAAAAACATTATTTGACCTTTCTGAGATCATTTCATCATATATGTAGAGGAAATCTACCTTGCTTATTGCTGAGATAGAAATATATATATATATGTAAGCCAATGGATGGATGGATAGATAGATACATAGCTACATAGACACTTAGATACATAATTACATAGACAGATACACACATACATAATTAGATATGTAGATAAGTACATAGATAGAACCAATCACAGAATAAATGAACCTGTAACAAGTAGGTAATCAATAGGTTATCACAATTACAATTTCAAATATAGTATTATGACTCCAAGTTGATAGCTATATAGAAGAGGTATTATAAGCAATGTAAACCTTAGATTCCTCCTATCCACAGCTTTCACATACTTTCTGAGTATTCTTACACCAAGTCACGGCCTTTGAGGCCACTGTTTCTCAGTAAGAATGAGAGACTGTGCATATCCCTGGATCTATGGAACGTTCCTGGATGACAGAACATATAATGATGGTTTGGGGTGTGTGTGTGTGTGTGTGTGTGTGTGTGTGTTCGTCATGGGGCTTGAACTCTGGGCCTGGGTACTGTTCCTGAGCTCATTAGCTCAAAGCTAGCAGTCTACTACTTGAGCCACAGCACCCACTTTCCAGGTTTCTGGTGGTTAATTGGAAATAAGAGTCATAAGGACTTTCCTGCTTGGGCTGGCTTTGAACCATGATCCTCTGATCTCAGCCTCCTGAGTAGCTAGGATTACATGTGTGAGCCATCAGTACCCAGCTATAATGATATTCTGAGTTAGTCCAGTGTTGCAATAAAAAGACTACATGGGACCACCCAAACTTGAACTCAGAACTTCACCTGAAACAACAGTCTACTATACTTCTTTACTCATTTAGACAGGTATGCCTTTCTCTTTCTTCCTGCCCCTCAACCTTATTCCAAATATTCTACTTCTTTTTCATTTTGCCCATGGCTACCTCATCATGGCAATCACGTCTTTTGGTTGAGAATCTCTCCTTTTTGGGGGATGAATCTATAAGTTCACATAGTACCTCTGTCTTAGCTGAACCTCAGACTTCTATGGCATAAGAAACCAACCATGGTATGTCTTGTCATTCTCTGATAGGTACCCTGAAATAGGCAGATTAAGGTACAGGTACAGGTGCATTCCTGGGCAGAAAGTGAGAGCCCATCTTAAAATATCAAATACAAATCAAAAGCAAAATCAAAAAGAGCTGGCGGCATGGCTCAATGGTAGAACACCTGCCTTACAAATGCAAGGCCCTGAGTTCAAACCCTAGTACCACAAAAGAAACATGCCAAGAAATATCTAATCTATGTGCCATCTGGAGAGTACAGCAAATGGTAATGGCATCATTAATAATGGTGGAATGTGCTGCAGTACTCTTTATAATGCTCCAGGTTGCTGCCCATTCTGCCTTGCTGTCCTCCACCCAGAATCGGTGCTCTTCTTTTGCTTAGAGATCAGGGCTTCTATTTTTCTTAATCTCTGTTAAGCCCCCAGTGCCTAGAATAATGACCAACTGAATGACTAAGAAAGAATCATCTACGGGTCCTGTCCCATCCTTTGACAGCCCAAGATTTATATCACAGCCTATAACTTTGGCTCTAAAGAAACCAATGACTCACAACGTTTAAATCAGAGGGTCTGCTTCTTACAAGTGGGGGTGAGGAGGATATGCAAGGTGGGGAGGGGAATGGGAAGGTGCTAGAATAAAGGATAAATCTGAAGCAATTAGTGGGGACAAAAATATAAATGATGGCTGAAAAGCAAGTATAAAGCTATTTGTTCTTGAAAATGGATAGAAAAGAAACACAGCCACAGGCACAAAAGGGCCCATTACTCAAGTCATTCACGCCCTTTCTGATTATGGTTAAGCTTCTATTTTTATTGGGTGTTGGGGAGGGGCATATGGTATTGAGCTTGAACTCCTCTCGTACTTGCCTGGCTGGCTTGTTTGCTTGACTGGTGCTCTTCTACTTGAACCACATGTCCAGCCTGCTGTTTATTTTGGAGATGGAGTCTTACAGACCTGTCTATCCCTGACTGGCTTTGAACTTGATCTCAACTTCCCAAGTAGCTAGGATTATAGGTGTGAGTCACTGGCGCCCAACAGTGGCTGAATTTTATCATTAGAATTAATGTGAAGTGGTTGGAAGTGGAGTGGTGCATGTGCCCAGGTGTCTGTGTGTCTACGGGTACTCAGGAGACTCTCCTTCCACAAAACTCATTAGTAAAGTCATTGTGTGGCTTTTATTATTCATCATAAAGTGATTTCTCCCAGGACCAAAAAGACAACAGTATTTCTCAAAATAAATCAGCGCATAATACAAATACTTCCTGACATTCCCTTTGCCCCAGAGAGTCTCTAAGACTAGATGCTAAAATTTGTGTCTTTTTCCCGCAGGGCAAGGTGGAAGCTGAGTTCCACCTCGTTACAGCAGAAGAAGCTGAGAAAAATCCTGTTGGGAAAGCCCGGAAGGAACCAGAGCCCTTGGCCAAGCCCAAGTGAGTGGGCTGTGGGTGGCGTGGGAAGTGGGGCCCGGGCTCTGCAATGCCTTGGGAGGGCTCAGAGGCCAGGGGTCGGGTGACCAGGGTCCTCCAACTGGTTAGGACCTTTGTACCTACCATCAGACTCTAATGTCTAAAGACCCAAGAGTGCTCGGCAAGTGACCCAAGAGTGCTCGGCAAGTGGAGAGGCTCTTGTCTGCAATGTATCACACAGCCTTTCTAGAAGTCTCTCCTGTGATTTTTCTACTTATTTTTTGGTGTGACTATGAATTTCACCTGAGGTTTTTGTTTTTAACTTGATCTCTAATTATACGGGAAAATAATTGTCTTAAAATTTCAAATCTGTTTCTGTCATAGTCTCTTATTGTCATAGTGGTCCTAACTAGAACTTTGAGTGACCGGCTACTTTCCCCTAAACAAATACTCAACTTACATTTGCCTCTTTGTGGTTGTACTATGAAGAGAATATTTTCCTCTCATAAGGCACAACTTTAGATCTCCAGAAGTAGAATTAGTAGAAAACAAACAAAGGCTTATTTCTTTAACTGGATTCCATATCAATTAAAAAAATAATTAGGGAGAAATATGAACTGTGTATACAAAAGTCTCTCTGAAATTGAAGTTGTCATATTCCCCTTCAGGCCCAAGAGTCTCAAGATAAGTGATCTTGTTTTAGCCTTTCACCTTTGTGGTCTTAGGAAAACAGTAGATACTTATCCATTAATTCAAATTTATTAATTAACTACTCATTAAAAGAGCACTTTGGAGAATACAGAAAAAATGTAAAACGCAAGCTGTATCTTCTAGGAGCCGTCAGTTTCTTTAGGGAGAAATAACAGAGACTCATACAATAGTTCTGAGAACATATGTTGGGCTCAGAAAGGGAGTAGAGCAAGTCAAGCAATCAGTGGGACAAGAATTCAGAATGAGAAGACTGATGGGCTGAGGTGGTCAGGCCAGGCTTCATGCAAAAGGTGGGACTGAGCTGGTTGTGGTGAGACGGGCGGGAATAGCCTGGCCTCTACCTGAGCTGTGCCTTGGATCTGGCTCTACTCCAGACCAGCCTTCAAAATCACAGGGGGATCACCTATGGTCCACTCCTCCAGTTCCTCTTTATCAGGCAGCCACGGTCTTCTCCCTCCATCCTATGGCCTCTTCTTATTCTTGTGGGTCCCCAAGAATGTCAAATGTTGAGATCCTTTCTCTAATGTTTTTCCCTCAGCCGCCCAGATACATCTTTCTCCTGGTTCGTGAGTCCCTTTAAATGTCTGTACCACCTCATCTGGAAGAACTATAAGAAGTACATCATTATTGCTTTCATTCTCATCATCCTTATCATCTTCCTCGTCCTCTTCATCTATACCTTGCCTGGAGCCATCAGCCGAAGGATCGTGGTGGGCTCATAGAAGTCACAGAGGAACCAGAACGTCCCTGTTCACAAATCGTCTTCTTTCTTCATCTGTGAACATCTAAGGATGTGCGGGGCAGGACACTGTGCTGAGGATGGAAGGGTAGACTCCGGGGGCCCAGAAACGGTCCTTGTGTCTCATGCTGCAGAGGAGAACACTTCTGCCCCACTACCATCTTTCTAACTTTATAAGTCTTAATTCATGTTTTGGGTTTTTTTGTTTTGTTTTGTCAGTCATGGGATTTGAACTCAGGGCCTAGGTACTGTTCCTGAGCTCTTTTGCTCAAGGCTATCACTTTACCACTTTGAGCCACAGCACCACTTACAGTTATTGAATTACTTGAGGGCAAGAGACTCACGAGGACTTTTCTTCCCAGGCTGGTTTTGAACCTTGATCCTCAGATCTCAGCCGCCTGAGTAGCTAGGATTACAGCCATGAGTCACTGGCACTTGGCTTAATTCATGTTTTTACCTATAGACAGCATGTAATAATGACTCCTTCACCTCTAGATATTCAACAGAGATCTCAATGGGACTTGAGTGAATGTTTTATTTCTTTGTCTGAGATTTTACTAGAAGTACTTTATTTCATATAAATATTTACAGCAAATAGACTGAAAATATTTGAGCAGAATATTGGATATTTAACCTGTACCATCTAATGTTAACCCAGTTTAATCGTCATGATTTATACCACACTGTCACTTATTTAGGCTGTGGTATTGGCTTGGAGAAAACCTGTATGCATTATTTAAAATACCTCCTTGTTGAACTTCCTACATAGAGACTAGATGTGGCCATTTTATCATTAAAAGTGACACTAGCAGAGCATGCTCAACAGTAGTCATGAGACACAGGGAAATCTACTTTGATTTACATTCTTCAGCAACTTCCAAAATCTATGAACTCCAACCATAGATGCTATGAATGGTCATCTCTCAGCCTGACCAGCATACATTCCGGGTTCTGAGTCTCAAACACAAATTAATTTCAAAACTAGCGTAGAAACAATACCCTATGCACTTGCCAAATGTTTTTCTTGAAAGTAATCTGATTTTTCATAATGTAGTCTCTGTAAACTAGCCTCCCTAAGGCAGGGAGGGACTGAGTTTCTCAACCATAATGAAGAAAGGAAGGAATCAGAATCTTTAGGCCTCCATTTCCTCATGGGATTTTCAGCTTTGTATACAAATAAATATGAAAATCATTCCTTCTATCACCAAGCATCAGTTTTGGTGGTACTGGGGCTCCTCTCTTGACACCAGAATTACCAGAATAACTCTCTTTTTCCTTTCTTTCTTCTCTGTTTTTCTTTCCTTCCTTCCCTCCTTCCTTCCCTCCGTTCTTCCTTCTTTCCTTCCTTCCTTCCTTCTTTCTTTTTTCTTTTTCTTCATTTCCTTCCTTTTTCTCTTCTTTCTTTCTTCCTTTCTTTCTTTCTTTCTTTCTTTTTTTTTTTCTCCCTTCCTTTCTTCTTTTCGGTAGTCTGGATGAATGTAACTCTTCTAAAGGCATACACATTTATTTCTATATAGAAAGTCTTTCTAGAATGTTCTCGACATGTCAAAATACTAAAGTATGTTCTTTGTGCCTTGTAGACATCAGCATTATTCATTGGATCTGGCCCTAGATTCCCTCCTCTCCTCTAATACCTATAATGCTTTATTTTCCTAATAAGATAGTTTCCATTTGATAGTGGTTGGTGATTGCTGTGCGATAAGGCAAGAGACTCTTAGTAATATAGAAATAATGGATGGCATGAGATACATACACTGAAATCATTTTAAATGTATATATACAAACTATGTATAGAATATATATATATACTTAAATACATACATAGAAAAAAATGTGTGGAGGACCATGCCAGAATGTTAATAGTGATATTTTTAATAAACTCTTCTTTTCCTTCTTGTTTTTCTGTTTTTCATGAAACCTCTGCAATAAACATGCATTATTCTTAATGTAAAAAGTTTAATTAATAAATATAAATTTACATGTGTTCATTCTGAAGTACTTATTGCTTATGTCCTATGAGCTGAGCCATAAGGATTCAGCAGAGATAATATTCATGGCCCCACCACAATGAATTTTGTATTCTACCAGCTCCCCAAGACTTTAGGTGTTTTGATTTTTAAGTACAGGATTTGAACTCAGGGTATCTTACTTGCTAGGCTGGCACTCTACTATTTGAACCATGCCTGAGTGTTATTTTGCGTTAGTTATTTTCCAGGTAGGATCTTAGGGTTTTGTCTGGTACAGCCTCATACCACAATCCTACCTATACCTCCCTGATAGCTGGGATCAGAGGAGCAAAACACCATACTTGTTGGTTAAGCTAAGACCTTGCTAATTTTTGGCTATAAACCATGATGTTTCTGATCTTTGCCTCCTATGTAGCTGGAATTACAGGAATGTGTAGCCTGGCTCAAGATATCATTTATCTTCAATTATGAGTCAGACAAGAAAGACACCAGATATAGAATGTGATTCATGATTTAAGAGCATGCACGTACAGATCTGGTGTTGTTGAAAAGATAAAGAGCAGCATTTTCTAGGAGAAATTTGGAAGATTTTATGAACTGGAATGTAAACTCTTGCCAAAATAGTGCACTTTGTTCATACTCATTACAAAAAAAAAAAAAAAAAAACTAACTAAAAGCTGGAAAT
This sequence comes from Dipodomys spectabilis, assembly GCF_019054845.1. Lineage (NCBI taxonomy): Eukaryota > Metazoa > Chordata > Mammalia > Rodentia > Heteromyidae > Dipodomys > Dipodomys spectabilis. The sequence continues at coordinate 2,960,251 of NW_024871460.1, read as the reverse complement.
CCTTCTGAATTCAATAGAGCTCATCAATGTCTCTTTGATGTTGAATACCCAAATGCTAAGAAACGCTTTTGGATCTGATGCCATTGTGTAAACGTTTGAGGGAAGTGGTTAGCAAGCGTAATTTTGGAATCAGCTATGTCTGATCTTCTATATATAAGACATTACATATGTCCTGTCCTGCACAGAACAAATAAATCACATAATGTTCTATGCCTTGTGCAGTCCTCGCCCTAAAGATATTACAGTGCATTTTAAGTTGAGAATCTTTGTTCTGCAGTGAAATTGATTTAAATCTTTTCATTTCATAGCGTAGAGCTTTTCTTGAGGCTTAAATTTGTTCCAGAATAATTGTCTCTTTTTCACTTTTCCCAAAACAAAATTAGAATCAGTATCAGGTATGGTGAGAATCCTCGCTACTAAGAAGGTGAAGATCAAGAGGACTGAGTTTGGAGGGTGACCTAGGTGAAGTTTCAAGGATCTCAGCTAGTATCAGGGCTTGAATTCAGGTGCGGTATGCCATCCTTTTAGGGTTTTTTTGTTGTTGTTGTTAAGGCTTGAGCTCTACCAGCTCTACCACTTAAGCCACAACTCCGCTTTGCCTTTTATTTATTTATTTTTTTTGGGTCCGGTCGTGGGGCTTGAACTCTGGGCCTGGGCGCTGTCCCTCAGCTCTTCAGCTCAAGGCTAGCACCCTACCACTCAAGCCACAGCGCCACTTCTGGCTTTTTTCTTTTTGCTTATGTGGTGCTAAGGAATCGAACCCAGGGCCTCCGGCTTGCAAGGCAAGCACTCTACCACTGAGCCACCTTCCCAGCCCATCCGCTTTGCCTTTTTGATGGTTAACTGGAAATAAGAGTCTCATAGACTTTCCTGCCCAGGCTGGTTTTTATCCTCAGTCCTCAGATCTTAGCCTCCTGAGTATAATCCTGAGAATTATAGGGGTGAGCCATGGACGTCTGGCTTCATTTTTCTTTTTAAAGCTGATGTGGTAGCATGTATCGATCAATCATCCCAGCTGTTAACATGTACCTATCATCCCAGCTGTTCAGGAAGCATAAACAGGATTATTGATCATGGTCCAAGCTGGCCCTAGCAGGAGCCTATTTGAACATGAGAGAGAGGTAAGCATAAGGCCTAAAGTTGAAATCCTAATACTAACACTCAAATAGAATAGCACCAGCAAACCAACAAATAATGCACAGTACATAATGTGCAATTCCATATCACAAAGGTAAACTACTTGGTAATTTTCTTGCTTTCTCTCATAAGATGCAAATGGCAATGGCAAGATCCACTTCATGGCTGGGGCATCTGGTTCTCATCAATTTCAACTAATTATTGACTCGTGTCGTCACTCCAGTTGCTGTGATCAGCACTGGAGACACAAAAGTGTGCAAAGACCTGCTGAAACTCATGGGCACAGAGTCTGATGGTGACAAGAAATTAACACTCTCTCTCTTTCTCTCTCTCTCTCTCTCTCTCTCTCTCTCTCTCTCTCTCACACACACACACACACACACACACACACACACACACCTACAGGTTGATGGAGTGTCCTGGCAGGTCTGGGAAGAGTCAGCATCTCACAGAGGGACCTGCCCATCCTGCCGTCAGGAAGGCCCCCTGGGGAAGCAATGGCTAAATGGAGAAGAAAGCTGAAAAAGGGGGAAAGCAAGAGTTCTCAAAAGTCAGCATACGGAAAGGCCCTGTGGTGGGAAGGAGTCTGAAAAAGAATGAGGATCCTCAGGAAGGTCTATTGCTGCTGTAACCAATTACAAAATGTAAGTTGGTTAAAGAGACACAGATTTACCATCTCACTGTCCTACAAGTCCAAAGTCCAGCTTGGATCGCCACTGAGTAGTCTTCCCTTCTGAAAGCCCAGGGGACTTAGGGCACAGGGATGATCTATTTCTGGGTCTTTCCAGCTTCTCAAGGCTGCTACATCCCTTGATTTGTGGTCCCCATTGTCAACACCAACAACATCACATCTCCCTGCACCTTCCTCCTGTATTTGCCTCTCATTCTGTCCACAGCCAGATACCTTCTTGCTTTCAAGGCCGAGGAGGTAACTAACAGCGGAGCCACACAGATACTCCTGGATAAGCCTCTTCCCTCAGGGTTCCCAGTTAATCACATCTGCAAAGATGTAAAGGCCTTTTGCAGTGTGAGACAAGTCTGCCGGTCCTGAGGACAAGGCCATGTTCTTGGCAGGGGCAGGCACAGTTCTGTCCTCCACACTGAGCACCGCTGGTACAGTAATTTAGGCCCATTAGGAAGTCATTTCAGTGGAGCTCTGGCGGTCGGTGGGGTGACTGCAGTGTTTGATGGGGGGGGCAGAGCTCTTCTCTTGTCAGAACAATTTGTTTTTTCTCCCTTTCTGACTCTTAAGGGACAATTACCTCAGAAAAATAAGTGAAGGATTCCTTCTGGCCTCCCTGCCTGAGTAGAGTCCTCAGAAGCCCTGTGGATGGGGGCTCAGAGCTGAGGGTGTTAGGCATCTGCTGTGTCTCTGCCTCTGGGGTCCCAAGCCAGCCCTGCACTTCCTGTAACTGCCCTTAAGTGCAGCCCTGATTTCCCCCGCACTCAGTAGAAACACAGGGCTCTGTTCTCCCAGGATGATCACAGGCAATTAAGGAAGGAACTCGGTTTTTCTGAAGCATCCTTTTTCTGAGGTTTCTGAATCATTGCTGTGGTGGAAAGAAAAATGGGGTTTGGAAATAGAAGGGAATTGAAACTTGGGTGCAGCACCCTTACTAGCTTTGTGGCCATGAGCGAGTTACTCAGTACCTTTGAATCTTATATTCCTGATACATAAACAGGTACATTCCTAACATAGCATTCCTATAGAATTGTAGAAAGTCTGGTCATGTTCAAAGGTGGTAATAGCTAGGGATAGAGGTGCAGGACCACTGACAAAACCTAGTGTGGTGTCTTGTTTATCCTTAAGTATTCAGATTAACAAGCACTGACTCTCTGAATAACTAACAGGATTGTCGGTGCTGATTACAAAGTGGGCATACACTTTCTCACTAATAAATGTGCCAAATAATTCCATTTTATAGACAAGGCAGTGGTAGAGGGACCCAGGATCCCCGGGCTCCTTTGTTGACAGAGCTCAGATGCAAATCTCTGTTCCTCTCCATGGTGGATTGGGGGTAGGCATGGCTGGCCCCCAGTCAGAAAAGGCTTCAAGCAGTTCAAATGTGTTGTATACAGCACCACGAAGGCGTGTGTCACAGGTCTCTCATTTGTTTAAACCACTTCATTTGATGGTGAGAGAATGAAATGGGCTTCTCACATCCATGCCTAGCCCAGAGCTCTTAAAGTCTTTTCACATTTTGGCACCTTCTCCTAGGGGAACCCCCCCCCCCTCAGCTCCATTTCCATGCAGAAGATAACCCATGAAGTACAGCGATTTAATTGAGCTCCCCATAGCCAAGCATACAGGTAGAAATCAGTTATGAGAAGAAAAAGACAAAGGAGGAGGCATTCAGTCATTCTGGAAATTGCTAACTCTGTAAAAAAAAATCATTTTTCTTTCCTCTTTGGTAGCAGAACATCAGCTATACTAGAAGTATTCTAGTATACTTCTAGAGGCTCTGTCGGTTGCCTTGGGTCATGAGACAACCCTGCTCATAGATGCCAGCACGAAGAATAGTGTGGAGCAGAAGGAAAGAAGGGGAAATCAATCTCTCTTGGTTGTGGAGTCACCAAAAACAGTTCTTGGTCCTACATCTGAATTCCAAACCCACAGTTATTGGCCAGGGCCGGTGGGTGGGGGGTGGGGAGGGTAAGGGGAAGAGAGTATGATATGCAGTTGAATCAAATAGAGACTGGTACGAAGATGCTTTTCTTGATCTTACAGAAGTGAGGTCACTTCCTTCCAGTATCTTATCTGAATTACTTAACCTCATACCAGTAAAGGACAGGTAACAGTGCTTTGTGGAGACATGTCACTCTCCTCAGGTGAGAGCTGAAACTCCATAGAGAATGTAACCTCAAGGAACCTCTGCATTTGTGGACCAAATTGAGCAGCTAGAATTCCCAAACAGAAGTTCTCTTTTTTCCTTCTCTGAAACTTTTTAACTTTTAAACTTTTAAACTTCACCTTAAAATTCTTCAAATTAGTTTTAAATTTTGCTATAATATACACATGCTAGTTACATTTTCATCATTGCAACAAAATACTGAGCAGGATGGCTCAAAAGAGGAAAGATGCATTTGAAACTCATGGTTTTCAGACACTTCTATCCATCATGGCTGGCTCTGCTGGGTCGGGCCTTTGGTGAGGTGGTGGGAGTCTATGCAGACCTATTCACTTCATGGTGGACAGGAAGTTATGGAGAAAAACTAGAGATAGGATAAAGCCCCCAAGAAAGTACCCTTTATGACTTGTTTCTTCCACATCCTAAAGTTTCCAAAACCTTCCAAAATAGAAACACCAGGCTAGGAACTGAGCCTTCAATACATGAGTCCTTTTAGGGAATACTTCAAATCCAAAATATCCAAGTAGAAGTGACACTTGGCACTTCTGCTTATATTTTATTGGCCATAACAATGTTGGCATGCTCAACTTAATGAAGGCAGAACTATAGACTGTCTCTCCTATGTTCAGAAGCAAGGAGAATAAAATAGTAGCAGTGTTTTCTACATATGAGTAGGACAATTCCTGCTCTACAAATCAAAATGTTAGGGCTCTGTAATTATAAGGAAATTCTGTTTGGTTTCAAAAACATCCTTTTCCCTTATTCCTGATATGATAGACACTGCATTACACTATCATGGATATAAACTATTTTCTCCAGAAGGAATTATCTAATTTCCTGCCTGTATAATTTTTTTGTGATGTTTATGGTGCTTTAAAGAAATTCCTTGCTAACTGTGGGACAACTGATTTGCAATAAAATATTTAAAAACAGATTGTGATGGATCATTCTTAAAGTTCATCATGTTGAGCTCCATTGCCAGTGCTCCTTGGAGCCCCACAAGGGCTCTAGAGGAATATGCTGGTGGCTCTTTTCTTCCCTCAGTGCTAGAGAATCAAGGCCCACAAAAGCAACACTAGCAGCTGCTAAGCAAAAGTCTGCATTGGTGTACATTTAAAACTAAGCATTAAATGACATGTGTGGTGCTCTGAACCTGTTCATTTGCCAATGCACTTTGTTCCACCTCTCCGATGATCCAGAACACATTTTACAAGGCTCTAGACTTTATCTTTGTCTTTTTTCATCTCTTTCTACCAAGTCTCTGCAGGTCACATGTACTCACAGGTAGAAAAGGGTTAACAGTCATCCCATGACCCCCAAGTCATGGAATCTCATGACCCAGTTTGATCAGTAGAACCATAGTCTACTGAAATAAAACCTTACTTTTTTTAGTACTGGGATCTGAACCCAGGGCCTCACTCTCATTAGGCAGTTGCTCTTCAGTCATCCCTCCAGTCGTTTTGTTTGTATATTGTTCTTGGGACAAGATCTTGATAACTTGCTTGGTCTGTCTTCTAACTCACGATCTGTCTGCCTCCATCTCCCAGTTAACTGGGATTTAGCTGGTGTGGTACCTTGCTAAAACCTCTCTTATGGGTAGCTATGTGGAATAAACAGGTGACCAGTAGCCAGCTACTAAGAGGTCTGCAGGATGGAGAGTTTGAAATTTTCTGGCTGACTTGATAAAAATAAATGGAATATCTCTTGCTCTTTGTTTTGCCCAGATATTCCCAAGAGGGAAAGAATGTGACAGCTGCTTCTGCTCAGGAACCCTCCAGAGCACAGAAGAGGCTCAGCTATTCCAGGAGGCATAGTGACCCCTGGAAACATAGTTGTTCCACATGAAAACACAGGCTTGAAGCTGCTTTGCCGAAATCAATTTGCTGAAAGCTAATTTACTAAAAACCAATTAACCAAATGACCAAATTACTGAATTATTGAGGAGATTTGATGAGTTTTGGCTTAGGGCTGGGCACAATGACAAGTCCTGGAGAGGCCTGGGCTTTCCTTCATGCCAACCCTCTCCACGAAGCTGAGGATGATGCTCTCATACACCAGGTTCTGTGTGGCTGTCCCTTTTCCTTCACTGTGAGTTCTCTCCCAAGACATTCCCTGGTCCTCTCAGGAGAACAGTATGCAAGAATGCACCATGATTTATCAAATGTGCCTTGTGACTGCCCAAGCCAAGGATCAAGCTGGAGATGGCACCTCAAGTACCCAGGGCAGTGGCTTGCACAGACCACTTATAGAGAGCACCTTTATGGGGTTATGATCATCACTACCCTCTCTGGAAGGAGGACTCACTGTGGGGGTGGGGGGGCTTTTCTCAGCCAAGACCTCATTTGCTTATACTTCACTCCATTAAGGTTGTAGTGATTCTTCTAAGGAAATAAAAAGGAATATGGCAATCAACAGGCCAGCCTGAGAAATAGGTCTCCACCCTAGATTACAAATGAGTGGGACCTCTGGGCTGAAATGAAGTGAGGTCAGCCTTTATTCACAGTAGAGATGTCCCAAGCATGGGGGAAACAAGGTCACACTCATCAGTGATTGGTTTTGGTCTGTGTTGGATCTCCATCTTCTTGGGAACCATCTTTCTTCTACCTCTAGTTGATACGGTTTTGGAGGATGACTTTAGTTTCCTCCTCTTGCCCAGATATATGGCCCAATGTTCAAATTCATCAGCACAGTGATTCATTCAAAGTTGAGCATTTGATTCAAGCCAAGTAAATAAGGGTCATTCCCGAGACTACCACCTGATTCATTCCTTTTTAAAAAGGCAAAATTATACCACCATCTTAATAGTAAGTTCTTCTCGAAGAGGAACTACTGGTGATTTTATCTTCTTTAAACTTCCTTGTGTTCTGTGAACTTTCTACAGTGTAATTTACAAAAGAAAACATTTAGCTATATTCAAATAATAGACATAAAAGAGAAAAGCAATATATTAAATAATAAAAACCTATTTTTAAAGTGTGATTACTTGATCACTTTCTCCATACTGTAGAGGTAGGCAACAGCAAAGTTAAACTGTTACAGAACAAGGAGTAAGGTAGAAGGAACTGTTCTAAATTCATCCCAAATTGTTCTAAGAGTACCCAGTGGTAGTATCAGAATTTTTGAAAATCTTGCTTTTTGCCCCTTATCAGTTATAATCAACTATGCCTATCTAATCTAGAGTATCTTCATACCCAGACTATATTCTCCTTCTTCACCACTGTACTGTAATTATAACTTGATGTCCTGCCTCTCTCCCCCCCACTTTAAGTACCATATCCCACCTCTGGAGCAACCATGGCAGGAAATACACATTACTCTATTATCTATTTAACACAGAGAAGAATATAAAGAGCTAGATATTTGTTTTCATATTCAGCTATTTCCTGATCTGACTGTAAATATTCCAAGATTTAGATTCTTTATTCAAGAATCTAAATCTAGATTTAGATTTAGATTGGTAGAGTTGGTAACACTTTTTCTCTGAGTCTCAATGTGTCCCTGGAGTCTTCATAAAAACCGGCAAATGTAGAAGTGTGTTGTGCATGGTAGAACACTGTCCAAAGACTTAATCATACTTATCAAGGGATTGATTGCTGTGCCTTAGGTGCCAAGAAACATAGAAAATAACTATACTAGAAAAGGAAGAAACTTCCTTTTTATCTCCTTTCTTACCTCCTTTCTGGAGACCCTCCACATTATATAATCCACTCTCTAAACTGGGAGAGAGTACAGGAGATGGTAGAAAACAGGAATACAGGGTCTGAACCTATCTTCATCCACTCCTCTTGGTTCAAAGCCTTTGATATGTTTTGCAACTGCTAAGGTGAAGAGGAAAGATTCCAACCACCTCTCTACTGTTAGCTGACAGAAAGTTTAAAAAAAAACACTTTAAAAATGACAAAAGCAGGAAACTTACTTGGGTCTAGAAAAAAATCAGACAGTAAACATTCAAACTGGTGGGAGAATTGAACTCTGAGGAGCATCAATGGGACCTTTACTGAAGAGGCTGCAAACCAGACTCTGAAAATGAAGTAGGCACTCACTATTCACAGCAGCCAAATCATGGAGTCAGTCTGGGTGCCCATCAATGCCATTCAGCATCCACACTGATGCCCATGAGTGGATGAACAGTAAAGAAAATGCAATATATATACACACATGAAGTTTCATTCAGTCATTAAGAAAAACAAAACCAGGTTAGAATTGTAACTCAGTAGTGCAACATGTGTTTCACATAAAGCAAGCTCACTCACCTAAAGATCACTGCACAAAATGAGCTCCAAACCCATGGCTGGTGGATGGGTCAGCTTCTTCCTCTCAGCTGTGTGTAGGTTGTTACTGGATGGAAATGAGGGTTCTGAACCAAGGTCAAATGAATCGTTTGGTTTCCCCAGCCTCCTCCTTCCTACAGAGTAGTTAATTCCTATCTTGGGTCTGAAAACCCTCAGACTGGCAGAATGTGTTATTCTCTCTGTTCTCCCCTCTCCACACCAGAATCTTATTTTTTGTTCAGTTTCTGTCCATACCTAATTTGACACATTTAGATCTCAACCCTAGACTTGGAGTTCACTCACCCTGGGAATAAAAACTTCGGATTCCATGGAAGGAATCTGTCTGGCTCACAGATTGTAAAGTTCCTTGTGGCTAGCAGTGACCCCAGTACACAAAGGGAAAGTTCTAAAGAAAGTACCCCTGAAGCAGATGACTGATTGGTTCCTTGATTAGCCCAACTCTCAGGCCGCATTTGGCACAAAACCAACTATAGCTGGTTTTCTTCTTTATGAATAGGGCTGTGAATTGGTCCTATTCCTGTGCACACGGACAAGTATTTGGTTAGAGCTACACCCCCAGTTCAGTAGTGAGAAACTGTGTATTAACCCTGCAGCTACCCAGTCCTGCCTGAATATTTAAAATTCTTCAACAGAAAGACCATAGGAGATTAAAATTATCCATCTGTAGAAACACAAAGGAAATAAAAAGCAACATGACTTCTCCAAAAGGCAACAATTTCACAACAATGAACTCTAATGGCAGTGAAGTTAATAAAATCTCATAAAAAAAAAATCAAGAGTGATTATAAGAAAGCATAAGTGAGTACTTGAATGAATTTCAAGAGAATACTAATTAACAACTATATGAAATAAAGAAAGAAATGCAGGATATGGGAGAACAACTCTATAAAAACGTAGAAATTTTGAAGAAAATAAAAATGAAATACCAGAAATGAATATTTCAGAAAGTCAACTATAAAAACCCATTTGAAAGCCTCACCAAGGGACTAGATTAAGATAGAATTTCAGTAATACAGTCTGACTGAATATAATGCATTTGAACATATTCTGTCTAAATATAATGCGTAAAAATTAAAAATTTTTAAAAATAATGATGAGAAAAAAAGCAAGAAAGGCCAAATGAAACAAAACTTCTGGTACACCATTTAAAAGACCAAACTCATGAATCATGGGCATAGAAGAGACGCAAGCCAATGGCAGAAAATTCCCCAAATCTCATTAGAAAGAGATGGCCATCCAGATACAGGAGGCATCTAGCACATCAAAGAGACATGACCAGAAAATAACCTCCCAATGGCCTTTTGTAGCATTACAGAACAAGTATGCGTAATACAAAAAGAAAATTGATAGCTACAAGACAGAAGCACCAAACTACAAATAAAATACCATCCAAATAACAGTGGATTTCTCAACAGAAACTCTAAAAGCAAGTAGGGCATGCTATGATGTATATTAAGCCCTAAAAGGGGAACTACTATCATAGATTACTATATTCAGCAAAGATACTTTTATAATTGAAGGAAGAATTAAAAAAAAACACACTTCCATGATGAACAAAACTAATGGAAGTCAGGATCAGCCAGCCAGCCAGCACTGCAGAAGGCACTAAAGGAGAGGAAGATAAATGCAGTCAAAAAAAGAAATTCCCTAAGTGATAAATCTCACTAGACATGTAAATAAACAATGAAAATAGGGGGAAACAAATCAAACATTACATAAATAAACAAAAGAGGAATACCTAAATGCGATTTAAGGATACTAATGGTCTCAATTCTTCAATGAAAATACAGACTAGTGGGTTAAAAAAAGTAGACCTAATCATGTGCTGCCTATGAGAAATGTACCTCCTTGGCAAAGAAAAACATAGGCTTACCTGAAAAGACGAAAAAATATATTCCAAGCAAATGAAACTCAAAGGAAAGAAGGCATTGTCTAAACTTATGTCTGACAAAAAAGTCTTCAAGTAATAATTAGAAGAGTCAAAGATCACATCAAAGTGATAAAAGGAACAATCCATCAAAAGGTATAATAATTGTAAACATATGCATCAAAGGTCAGAACACCATATCATAAAACAAACACCACTAGAAATAAAAGCACAGAAAGAATCCAACTTTGACATTAATGCTCCATCAGGAGGAATGTCATCCAGACCAGAACAAAAAAAAGAAAAAAACTTTCAGAATTAAATGCCACTCTAGGTCAAACAGATTTAGCAGTTATTTAAAGAATATTTCACTTCAACAGCTGCAGAGTATACATTCTTCTCAGAAGCTCAAGCTCGTGGAACTGTTTTCAAAGTAGATTAATTTTTTTAAGACATAAAACACAAGAACTTTGAGTAAATCTCAATTATATAAAGCAAAAATACAAGCAAATGAAATTTACCAAGAAATGGGCACAGAGGAAAATTAAATTTGTTATTGGTAACATGCTATAACTAAGCCAAACAAGTTGACACTTCCTTACAATAAAAATTGTTGACAGTCTCAGAACTTTAATTGCATAATGACTGTTGAAGCAGATTTATCTCACAGAATTAAAAACATTAACATCAATAAAAATTCTTTTTCTGGATTAAGAATTCCGAATTCCTCCGATACATAAAGGACAAAATGTAGTTGTCTTGCCAGTTGTAGAGCCAAGGTCTTAGGGCAGGCAAGGCAGTAATGTAGCCAGGGAACACAGAAGTATATATGCTAAAATTTCAGGAGAGGCTAGACAAGATTTCTGTAGGGAAGTTTCTTTATGAATAATAACAAATAATAATGAGTTTTGCTGTTAATAATTACTGGCAACATTGTTTTAGACCCACTATTCTCCTGAAGACCATATTAAACCCAAACAAAATGTGAAGAACACATATTTGAAAGCATCAGGAAGTTACAAAGATGAAGGAAACATAGAAGGCAAGATCCAGGAAAGTAAGAGGACATATGTGGAGCCAGAAGTTTGAGCTCCTTTACTCTTCAGTTTAATTTCTGATTCCAAAAGCAAATGCTGAGCTTCTGAGAGACAAAATAAAGTTTCTCACCAGACTTACAGATACCCATTTGAAACACATGGAAGGCTTTTAGTTGGAAAATTCAAAAGGCTGTACCAAGGGCAACAGCAAATGGGAAACAGGATCTTCTAAAAGAAGCTTCTAATCCTTTGAATTCCTAATTTGATTAAGATAATCTGCCCTTACATTAACTTTGGAAATGCCCAGCAGAAGAACAAAAACAAAGGGGACAAATTCAACCCAAATAGCAAAACAGAAGACTTAAACTCAGCCATATAAATATGCAAAATAAAAAGAGACCGAAAACTAAGCAACAGAAATATCAAACTGATTTTTTAAAAAGCAAGCTCCAGTTATATGTTTTATGTAAGAACTATATTTAAAATAAGAAAGCACCAATAAGTTGGAGGGGAAAGGCTAGAAAAGGACTCTTGAGGAAAAAACTAAGCAGAAGAGAGTTGGTATGATTTTATAGTAATATCAAAGGAGGTCAAAATGCACAGTATGGTGGAGAATGACAAAAGGGTTGACATTGATCAAGATTCAGTGTATTCATATACCACTTTGCTGAATGACAACTCCTTTGTACAACTACTTCAAGATAAAACTTAAATTTGAAAAAGCAAACTGAAAAGGTTATTTTAAATATCTCAATACTGAAGACATACATAGTAACCTTAAGTGAGTATGTATTAAATCATGAAGGTTTTTTTGATTCATGAAAGTTCATGAAGGAAATATTGACCAAAACTTAAAAAAGAAAAGTGACAATCATTTTTGAGATTTCTCTATTTTTCTCCCAGTACTTTTAATAAGAATTGTCCATACTACCAGTTTGAACTCATCGACAATTTATATAACTTAAAACCAACTGACAACCACAGACTTCACAATGCTTTCAAATGTACCAGGAATGTTCACCAAGATAGGACATATGTTTGTCTATAAAATAAATTAATCAAAGTTTCAATATGTAGGAAAAGATCAAAATCTTATGGAGTATGTTCTTGGCCAAATTAAAATGAAGTTGAAATTAGTTACAGTAAGTTCTTTAGAAAATCTCCCAAATGCTGAGAAAGAAACCACATATTTATAAACAATTCATGTGTTAATTATAAAAATCAGAATTTTTTTTTGTCAGTCGTGGGGCCTGAACTCTGGGCCTGGGCGCTGCCCCTCAGCTCTTCACTCAAGGCTAGTAGCGATCTACCACTTGAGCCATAGCACCACTTCTGGCTTTTTCTGCTTATGTGGTGCTGAGGAATTGAACCCATAGCCTCATGCATGCAAGGCAAGCACTCTACCACTGAGCCACCTTCCCAGCCTAGAAATATTTTAACTTGAATGATAAAAAGAAAATATATCACACAGTGTGGGCTTCAGCTAAAACAGCACCTAGAGGAGATATACAGTTTTAAATATTCACATTAGAAAAAAGGAAGCAAATGAAGGTGAGATCACAGGTCAGTGAAACAAAGATCAAACAATAGGAAAGTTAACAAAGTCAAAAATAATAAAAAAAAAAACAAAATGTCTAATGTTAGCAGGAAAAAAGATGAGTTACAAGTTCATATTAGGAGCACTGGGCAATATAATATATCATTTTGCCAAATATATTTCCAAATACCATGTGGCAGCTACGCCAAATAGTTTCAGCAATTGTTCATAAAATGCAGCTGATCAAAATTAAGAAGAGAAGAATGACTCTCATAACTTTAATAGCTATACATGCATACATCTATCTATTAATCAAGCAGAATGAGATGGTATCCTTGGTAGATTCTACCAGACATCTAAAGAAGGAACAACTACAATCTCGCCCACCATCTTCATTTGATAAGTCTAGTTTTTATCTTAAAAAAAAAAAGGCTGACGGGGTGACTCATGACTTCTAGAAAAGTGGTCTGTTATTTAATAAATAAATAAATGGATTTGAGGAAACGTATTGGAGACAAACAATAAAATTATAACTTTATCACCCTGTGCAAGAATTTTTTGGAATGATAAAAATCAAGGTAATGTAAATAACAGGCCTCAAAGTTGCAGGAGGTCTCGCTCCTTAGGACAAAGTACCTCCAAGATGGGCAACTCTCTGATGGCTGCCTTTGAGAAGAGGGAAAGATGACCTGATCATGATGCGGGCTGTTTGGGAACCACAAATGTTCCCTTCCTACATCTGGTGATGGTGCTGCTCCCATTGATAGCACCACTTGTGAAAACTCGTCACGCTCTCATAATGTGAATGAAGACGTTCATATGTGTTACAAAACTATGGAATTTCATTAAAGTATATTCAACATAAAAAGGTCAGAATTATTAGAATGGTAATGATTTCTAGTGTATTCACAGACATTACAACTTTCTGTCCTGATTGATGAGCGTTTTTTAAGAATCAGTCATTAAAAATGTGAGGATGGCCAGGTGAGGGTGGGTCATGCCTATAATCCTAGCTACTCAGGAGGATGAGACCTGAGGATAGCTATTCGAAGCCAGCCTGGGAAGGAAAGTCCAATTACACATCCAAAAGCTGGAAATGGAGCTGTGGCTCAAGTGGTAGGGCACTAGCCCTGAGCAAAAGAAGTTCAGGGACAGTGTCCAGGTTCTGAATTCAAGCCTCAGAAGCAGCACACACATAAAAAAATGTGAAGACGGGCTCTCAAAGGCATTAAGCTGATGATTACACTATAATAAAAAGTTTATGATTACTATTAAATGAAAGCAGTGAGACAAAGGTTGGCATCTATCCTTCAACTGCAAGTGTATTATGGAGTAGTTACAATGAAGAAAAACAGTCTGACTTAATATGAGAGGAGGAGGAAGGGACACATTTCTTCCCTAAAGTCATTTCCTTTATTTCTTCTTACTTTCCTAATTAATTTTGAATTGCTGTATAAAGTAAGAACAATAACACGTGCAAATCTTAAACACAACACTCAATGAGTTTTTATGCCTGTATAAATCACATTCAGGTCAAGGTTCTGAGTGTTAGCATCCCAGAAAGCTCCCTTTGTATTGGTTTTCATTCCAGACCTCTCCCCAAAGATAACCATTAATTAAACATTGGTCACCTTAGTTAAGTGATACTGGATTTTAAAATCAAACATATACAGCATGGGTTTTTTTGTGCCTTGTTATTTTTTGACTTAGTACTATATCTGTGAGCTTGCTTCTGATTTTCAGAGCTCAGGAAAATGCAAAGAACCAAGGCTCTGGAAACTGCTAAAGGAGGGTTTGAGTTATAACTCCACAACTCTAGCCTTGAGATGGATTTTGAATGATTCTCAGTTCATCACACCATCTTTGGAATGAGAAAATCAGAGTTATATGGCAGGACTGTTGGAAGGGTTATAAATGTGTCAATAAGGAACAAACTCTATTGAATACTAAGCATGTGTCAGGGATTTGAGCAGGTCTTTGAGCAGCAGCTCTTTGCAGGTGGATCCAGGTAACTGCTCCTCCTCCAAATTCTACATTCCATGAAGTCAAGTCACTGATTTCAGTAAGGGCCATGTTGGCACATCTGGAAATGGTCCTTAGAGCACCTGTTGCAGACTCAGGAGCCTTGCGAGAGAAACATACCACTCCTGCAGCTGGACATGCTTGGTCTAAGAAAGGAAGGTCAGAAGCCATGCTCTCTACATATACACAGCCATGTCATCTGGCTCACCTGAAAAGCCCGCCCCGGTCTCCATGAGATTTACTGTACATAAAAGAGGTAATGTTGACCTTGTAATATACAGCCAAGGTCAACCAGGGAATGTGATTAAAATGTGGAAGTCTGTCCTTGGTTAATACGGTTGGACTGAATCTTGTCATACAATCCTGAAACAATGCAGCTGCAAACAAAAACAAAGACAATAACCCTAACCACAAACTAAGAGCAGCAGCCTCTGCCATAATATCCCTCTTTCCAGATGTGAAAGTTCATAGTTGGACTGGGGCAAAGAAACCTGACTAGTCTTCCTGTACATCCAGATGTCCTATACCATGTGATTTTATCTGCCATTTTTAAAAAAACTTTTAAAAGCTTATTTAAACCAGCTTTGATTTCAGCTAACCTGGTGACCACTGAAGGAGGAAACAGTGGGCTGCAACCATCAACCTCGGAGCTCCTGCTTTTCCTCTCTCCTCCAGTTTCCCTGACCTGTCTTGCACTGCTGGCCCCGTCTCCTGTTTTGCAGAGATTTGTTGTTGAAATAAGAACCAAGATCAGAAAGCAGAACAGAGGCTCAGCTTGGAAAGATGACAGGAGGGTGAAAATAATACTTAAAGAGGTTGATTTTTGAAAAGGCTGAGTGATGATTTCCTCTTAGAATAAAATTATGTAAATTCATTCGGAGCAGGGAAGTGGAAAGATGCCCTTTGGAGAATGAAGCTAAACTAATTTTAGCTCAGTTTGCATTTCTGGTATAATAATCACTTCCGTTTGGAGAATGGAGGGAAGGGGATAGTCTGACCCAATTACACGTCTTAAAAGGGGGCATGGAAAAGCCACATGTGTGCATGCCTATGTTGGGCAATACTGGTCCTATCAGACGCACTTGACACTTCCTACAGACCCTTATACACACCCATCTCCTTATCCCTTGCTCTACGGGCAGCCCGCCTCTCACTTGACCCCACCATGACTTCGTTTCTGTGGTGCTAGAGCAGGTAGCATGTTCAATGGACAGGATGATGGAATCTGAACTTTGGGAAGTAATAGCCCTGGCCTGCCTCCCATTCTTTTCTGCTGAATGGAAAGTGTCCATGGTTCCTATAAGAATTCCATGTGATCAAGCCAGGCACTGGTGGCTCACATCTGAAATCCTAGTTACTCAGTAGGCTCGGATCTGAGGATTGTGGTTAAAAGCCAGTTGGGGAGGCAAGGCCATAAGATTCTTATTCACCACCAGAAAACCAAAAGTGGCACTGTAGATCAAAGCAGTAGAGTGCTAGCCTTGAGCAAAAAGTGTTGAGGGATAGTGCTGAAGCCCTGAGTTCAAGCCCCATGACTGACCAAGAAAAAAAGAGGGGGGGGGTTCCAAGTGACCGGGTATGAAAGCATTTGGCAGAAGCAGACTCTCAAGAAGGGTCATTAAGATCATTTGTATGGCTCAGTCCCAATCAACATGCCCATTACTCATTCATCTCTCCAGCTAGTCATTCATTCACTCATTTCTTCATTCATTCATACAAGGATCTGGCACAAGAACAGAAGATGGAACCTCAAAGTTACGTAGAATAGTGAACTGCTTTCTCTGACAGGGAGCTGTCCCTCCAATGTGGGACAGCTAAATCCAGTAGGAGGTGGATGGGGAGCATGGCGGTGACTGTGTGGTGGGGACTCCAGGCTTTTATGGGGGCCAGTGCCGAACGAAGCTTCACAAAGGTGGGACTTCAGTCCTGAAAGGTCAAAGTTGCACTGGGCGAAGCTGGAGATGGGAGGTGATTCTGAGTGAGGGTGGCAAGCATACTGGGGAATGAGAACAGGTCTTAGGAGAGGGAATCTGAGGCCAGATCTAGAGCTGGAAGTCTTATTACCGCCTTCAACGCCCCCCCCCCCCCAATCAAGAAAACCAACAACACAGCTGTAAATTGTGTCAGAGCAGAACAGACATCAACGGATAGACTTTTCACCCAGGCAACAAAATATAGAAAATGAACGTTTTGTTAAATGGGAAGAGAAGAAAGACTTAGTTTAACTCCTTTGATTTAACTTACTGGTAGAGTACTTGAAACCCTGAGGTCCTAAAAGTGGGTGGTTCCTGAAAAATCCTTCTTGCTTCCACGTCGCATTAAACAAGTGCAATGCAAAATGAACGTGGTACCCTCGCCACTTACAACTAGATAGATAGCTAAAGAAAATCGTCCCATGGTTTCCCTTATTTGCAATATCTAGTATATGTATGAGTCAAGCGGAAAAGGTCAGATAATGTGATGTTAGGAATATGAACCCTTAGATATGTATTTTAATGTTTTTTTCTTTCATGCATTTGTTTCTAATGCATTTATAAGATTATCTCTTTGTTGCTTTGTATGTCCCTCCCCCACAGTATAACCCCTGATTTCACTATATTTGATGTCAGTATAACTTGTGGAGGAGATGGGGAAAAACAAGTCGTTTAAGGATACAGGTGGACCTGTTGCAACAATGAGAAGTACAAGTTGTCATGTCGAAAACGAGCTTTACAACGTTGGTGTGGGGGGGGGGGAAGATTGGGGGGGGAGGCTGGGAAGGGATGTGAAGGGTAAACAAAAGAGGAGGCTGCAATGCTTGATAAGAAACGTACGCATTATCCTGCCCATGTAATTGTAACCCCTCTGTACAGTAGGTTCACAAAAAAATATATATATATATATTTTTTTTTTTTTTAAAAAAAAAGAAAATCTGCAGGGAGGAGGAGGATTGGGTGGGGGGGGCGGGGGGGGTTGAGGGGGGAGGCTGGGAAGGGATGGTAAGGGGAAACGAAGGAGGAGGCTACAATGCTTAATAAGAAATGTACTGATTATCTTGCCCATGTAATTGTAACCCCTCTGTACAGGATTTTCACAATAAAAATAAATAAATAAATAAATAAATAAAAATAAATAAAATAAATAAATTTTAAAAAAGAAAACCTGCATTGGACTGTTTTACAGAGCAAAGACTCAGCTCAGCTCTTTAGTCCTCTAATTTCTAACTTCAGGTTTTCATGCAGAGTAACAGGACAAAAAAGCAGCTCCATGCTCCATGCTACCCTGGTGACTGTGGCTGGAGAGGGGAAATATACACCGAGATTAGAGCAGAACAAACAAAATGCCCCTCACTTTCCTAGGGACAATATCTAGTCTACCTTTCTAATCATAACGTAAGTGGTTTAAAATGGCAGACAATATTTTAAATCAATTATCAGGAGAAGTATTTTTTTCTTCCTTAAATTTGTGTGTCTTCTTTGTTTTTAATCTTTAACACACCTTTGATATCTCTTGACAGAATAACTAAGTGTGTCATGGCATAATGAAGACTGGAGCCTGGGGTAACTGGAATCTGCCTCCCAGCTTCTTTAAGAATTGCCATCTACACAATGGAGGGCAGGATCCCTGGGGTGGCATTGCGTTAGTATAACTAGTTGGTCCAAAAGAAAAAGCATGGTGGCTTTGGAATAAAAGTGTACTTTGGTTATTTTTGTTTGGTTTAATTATGTAGTCTAAGCTGGCCCTGAACTCGTAATCCTCCTGACTCTGGGAGCACTGGGATTACAAGCATGTACTATCATCCAGCATGATTCTGCTTCTCTGGTTTTAACTCCCTTGGGTGTGGGATGGGGGATGCTGAGGCCGGGCGGCCTCCCTGACCTGTGAGTAACAGACTTAGCCCCGTTCTGTTCACACAGGGGCAGGTGATAGTTCAAGGTCGCAAATGTAGTCACAATTCAGATACTAAATATTTGACTTCCTTTTAATGATCCCAAACCCTGAACTCACAATAACTAAGATATGAAGTCAACTTAAGTATCCATCAATGGATGAGTAGATAAAGAATATGTAATGTATTTACACTGTAGGATTTTTTTTTTTTTTAAAGGGAGGAAATGCTGCCATTTGCAACCTGGGGGACACTGCGTGAAGTGGAAAACTCCAGGCATACAGAGACAAATACTATATGGTCTCACTCAAATGTGGTCTAAAACAGTTGAGGTCATAAACTGGGAGTAGAATGGTGGGTATCAACAGCTGATGAGGGGAGAAGGCGGGAGATGACAGTTCTAAGAGTAAAATATTACATTCGAGAAAAGGAAGAAATTCTAGTACTCTGTTGCACAGTACACTAGTACACTATAGTTCACAATAATTATACTGTGCACTTGAAAATGATTAGAAGGGAGTCCTTTGAAGGATTTCATCATAAAGAAATAATAAATGTCCAAGGTGATTGATATGCTAATTACCCTGCTTTGATCATTTCAGTGTATGCATGTATTAAATATTCGCATTGTGCCTCATACATATACATAATTATTATGTGTCAATCAAAAGTAGAATAAGACCAAAATCACAAGTTTGAGCCTCACTTAGCTTTAAGTCCCCCTCCCTTCACCTTTTCCATGAGGGATGGGGTGGGGGCAGGGAGGTCGGTCCTTCTGCTCTGTTTCTCTCATTGGCACTTCATTCTGGTCCAGACCAGAATGGGCCAGGGTCAGACTAGAGAGGTGAAGAAGAGTCAGGGGCAAGGATAGCTCTGACTTATTGGTGGGTGGGCTCCCTGATCCTTGTAGAAACAAAGATATTCCGAGCACTATGGAACTCCCTCCAAAGGTAGCATACCTGCTCCCTTTATCAATCTTCTCCCAGCCTTTCATAATTTCAAACCAGGTGAGGAGCCCAATAACAAACAGGCTCATCTTTATTTATTATTTGTAAGTCATGCATATGGAAGGTCTCTCTCATTATCCTCATAACCAGCATATTCAGGCTTCAGTAAAAATCCTGAAGAATCTCCTCTATAACACCACTAAAAGATGAGAAGTAATTTTTAAAGGCATGCTGTAAGTGGCCATAATTCAGATACTTGGGAAGTAGACTGGGGCTGCAATTCAAAGCCAGCCCAGGCAAAAGTTATTGAGATCATATCTCAAAAAACAAGCCAATATGGTGGCAAAAGTCTGCAGTCTCAGCTACTTAGAAGGCAAAAGTAGAAAGATTGAAGTCCAAGGCAAATGTATGAGACTCTATCTGTAAAAGAAAAGAAAAGCAAAAGGATTGGGATTAAGTGGTAAAGTTTGTGGGGCTCTGTTTTCAATTTCCAGTACTACAAGAAGAAAGAAAAGAAAGAAGCAAGGAAGAGAGGGAGGAAGGGAGGGATGAGGAGGAGGAGGAAGAGGAGGAGGAGGAGGAGGTGGAAGAGGAGGAAGGAAGGAAGGAGGGAGGAAGGAAGGAAGGAAGGAGGGAGGAAGGAAGGAAGGAAGGAAGGAAGGAAGGAAGGAAGGAAGGAAGGAAGGAAGGAAGGAAGGAAGGAAGGAAGGAAAGGAGGAAGGAAAGTAGGCATTCAATAAATTACCAATATAGAATTATCCCTATCCTTTTTTCTGGCAGATGTCAGTGGACACTATGGGAAGTCCCAGTGGGTCCTGGTTCAAATGCATCTGAATTCTCTCCTAAAATGCTCTGTTGTCAACACATTTGAATTTTCCAAAGCCAAAATTCCTGTTAAGTATTCAACATTTCTAGGCATTCCACTAATAAAACCACATGCGTTGGAACTAAAACTATTCAAAAACAACCGTGGTGCATGTTGGCACATCCATTGGCTGTTGGTGATGCTCCAGCTTCCAAATTAAAATAAAAGATTCCATTAGGGTTTGAGGTTCCTTTTAAAAAAGCATCACTCTCTGAAGACTGATTTATTCTGCAGATCTACAATAACGCCTAAAACACAACTTTTAAATATGGTTTGGAAAATCTCCCTGAAAAATCTGTTCCCACCAATTCTTAGGAAAAATACAAAATTGGCATGTGAATTCTATTGGAACACCTCTGAGTTTGGCAAAGGAAGATTTGGATCATTTTTCCCCCCCTGACAAACAGCTGAATGGGAAAGCAGGTGCCTTCCAGGAAACCTGAGAATACTAATTCCCAGAGTCAGTGTCTGCACAGAGAGTGTGTCCAGGTGGTATGCGCAGGCCCCTCCGGGACTTCACAGGCCCTGAGGTTTCCCTGCTGAGAGAGCTGAATGCTTTTTCTCCCAGCAACACCATGGAATCACACTGGACCCACTGTAATCAGGCTGAATCCCACAGTAAATAGCACCTCTTCAAGGCAGGAAGTGTCATAAGGACAAGAGAGGGCAGTGAAGAGCAAAGGCTTTCTTCTCACCTACGCATCAGGTCTCGGGTAACTCCTTTAAGGTATTTGGCTCTGACGCCCAGCTTCCTCTGTTAGTTCATTTCAGCCTCCCTCCCATGCCAGTCACAGTGAGTAGAATGGGATTCTACCCCTTGGCCTGACAGCTGGTAGCCGTCTCTGTGGTCACTGCTCAGGCCAGCTCTGACTCCATTCCATCAGCCACACTAGAGACAGTTTAGTGAATTCCTCCCAAGGACTCGCTCAGATCAAGCCACAGATCAGGCTGCAAAGGGGGTGAGTATCACAGGTCACTTGTGCATTGAGGATGAACACCTGTTCAAGTGGATCAGAGAGGAGAATTCACTTATGCCAAAGTCTCTAGTGCTTAGCTAGCTCCAGGCCTCAGACTAGGTCTTCCTTCCTTCATCACAGAACTCTTCATCTCTGACTCACTTAATCTGGGCATTCTGAAGTCCAGAGGCTCCCCTAGCCCTGGCTACTTCTGTTTTCCTCAAATTTTATTTCTCTGGCTATATCTCTCCATCATGACAGTTCTTCAGGGGGCTTCCTAGCATGACCACATCCTTCCCAGAAACCTGCACACAAGACTATCCCTAATAATAGTGAGAAGAAAAATGATGAGGGTATGATCCTACCCCAGTGTACCCTGTGGGGGTGTGCAATTGAGACCACATTTGGTTTTCTCTGTACTGTTCACTTCACTGTTACCTCAGCTTCCTGGATCTATGCTTAGAATCTGTCACTAACTTCGGAAAATTGCTGCCGTTATTCCTTCAATTACATCTCCTGCTCCTGCTCCAGTATCTCTTCTCTTGCTGCTATCCCAAATACTGCGTTTATATCTTCCGAACATTTCCTACAGTCCTGCATGTTCTGTTTTGCACTTTTTCCCATTAGCTTTCCTCTTTGCACTTAGGTTGGAGAGAAACCTGTAATTGACCTACTTTCAAATTGGACAGTTCTCTTCTTTACCCAGTTGAGTCTAATGATGAATTGAAAAGAACCTCTTATTTCTATTACAATCGAGTTTTAAACATTGTTTTTGCATGGAGGGAGGAAAGATGAGCAAATGAAGTTATTGTATTCTATGTATACTACATAAAAATGAGCTATTTAATTTGTGGATAGGAACTGGAGGGGGGAAATGGAGAAGAATGAAGGAAGGAGTGACATTATCAAGAAGCATCAGACTCATAACCTGACTTGTGGAATTGTAACCCCTCTTACAGCTACTTAATAATAACAACAAAACTGCAAAAAATATTTGTGCATTTCCTTTTATTTGGTAGTGGACATCTCTTCCCTTTGCTCTTGATATCCATCTCTTCCTGAATGCTTCTACTTTTGCCCTTAAAGCTTTTAACATGTCAGTCATAGTTACTTTATGCTATTGATCTGATTATTCCCACACATCTGTATCCTAGCTGAGTCTGGATATGCTATGTGTCTCATCAGACTATGCTTTTTCTTGACCTTTGGCAAGTCTTATAATGTTGAAAGTTAGACATGATATATTAGTAATAAGAACTAAGATGTTGAAAGTTAGACATGATATATTTGTATTAAGAACTAAGATAAACAGACCTTTAGTGCAGTGTTTCATATGAATTTGGCTAGAAATTGGCCTGTGCTTAGTATTGTCTTTCTCTAAATTCCTCTAGTGCTTTGTGGCTTCAGTTCCTGGCATTTTGGGCAGTCTGTCTCCTGAGAAGGATGGGAGTGATTACTCTCAAGTTCTTACATGTGAGAGTCGGAAATCTATTGTTCAATGCTTTAAGAGTCTTATTGTTTTAATTAGAACAAAAATCTTTACTACAAACCAGTCATCCCTCATAGGAATCTAGCTTCTACTCTTAGGGTGAATGGCCGTTATCTTTTTACTGTGGCAAGCAGTAGTATTTATTAATCCAGTATGAATTACCAAACAGACTCAGTCTCTTCATAATGAGAAGAGCTTATGCCCTCTGCTAAGTCTACACCCATTCTTTTCCTGTTTGGTATAACATTCTTCTTCATTCAATTGGCAACTAGCTCTCTGGGTTAAGGAAAATCTGGAAATAAGGAATTCTAGAAATTTGAGAAAGGCCACCCAAAGATGATCCTTTTCTTTGGGAGACCCCAAATCCTACAATGGAGTGCAGAATCCTTCCTAATACAGAATAGCTATGGATTTCCAGAGTCCTGTGAATAAGGGAACTTAACGACACACCACAGTACAAGTGACTCATAACATGTCTTCCTGTCAGCAGTCTCTTCTAAGAGAGAAGAAACTTTGAGCATGAAACAATGGTCCATTCATGCTATGGGACAGTGATGGAGATGCCCAAAGCTCAGCCCCATCCTGATGCTGACCCTAAGAAGTTCACTATACAATATAGTGTAAGTATAGACTCAATGCACTGAGATGGGCAGTGTAGTAGCACAGAAATTCTATCAGCTGTGAATCCTGGGCAAACTCCTTCATCTTTGGGGCTTTGCTATCTACTTCTGGTTTTTTTTTTTGTTTTTTTTTTTTTGGTCACTTGTGGCACTTGAACTTAGGGCCTGGGCTCTGTCCCTGAACCTCTTTGTGCTCAAGGCTAGTGCTCTACCATTCAGCCATAGTGCCCTTTCCGGGCTTTGAGTGATTAATTGGAAATAAGAGTCTCATGGGGACTTTTCTGTGCAGGCTGGCTTCAAACCACAATCCTCAGATATCAGCATCCTGAGCAGTTAGGATACAGGTGTGAGCCACCAGCGCCTGGCTGGTTTTGTTATCTTAAGAATAAGATCATCATGGGGCTGGGAAGGTGGCTCAGTGATACAGAGCTTGCCTTGCATGCATGAGGCCCTCAGCACCACATAAGCAAAAAGAAAAAAGCCAGAAGTGGTGCTGTGGCTCAAGTGGTATAGCGCAAGCCTTGAGCTGAAGAGCTGAGGGACAGCGCCTAGGCCGAGTTCAAGCCCCACGACCGGACCTCCCCCCCCCCCCAAAAAAAAAATAGGATCGTACAGAACCTCTGCCTTGGCTTTTTATGAAAACATCCTGGTGGGGCTTAGGGGTAGCTTATAAAAGTGTCTGTCTTAGCTCCGAGTTTGTTCTTTGCTACTGGAACATTGTGTGATGTTTGACTGGAATACCGAGATAATGGTCTGAAAGTTTTCTGTCTTGTTGGGCTCTACCTACTTGGACAGAGGGAACAGGTTTTCCTGTTTTTGTTGCTTATTCCCAGTGGTATTTTACTTGCTGGATTTGTCAGTTCAACTGTGGGATATATTAAGAAAAAAACAAAAACAAAACTAGAACAAAACTAAAACAACAGGCCACCATTCTTTGAGTCTCTGGTCCTTCTCCAGCCTACCATCTTCTCTGCACTCCAGAGTCTTCATGTGTTTATTTTATGTTCAGGGTCTTTGGTATTACTTAGGGAGAGGAACAGTAGTGTATTCACTCTATTTTCCCAGAAGCATAGCTCTGTCCTCTTGTTTTCAATGAAATGCTTTTTCATGCATGTGAATTCAATTTACATAATTGTTTTTTTTTTGCATTACTGTTTTAATAGCTACACATTACTCTATTACACTGATATAGTTTGCTTTCATTAAATTAATTATTTGTGGTTAGATGTACATGTACAGGTTCCCCCTCCCCAAAAAAAGATTTCTTCTATTATAAATAGATAGTATTAATATTTCTTTGAGTTAAATTTTAGAACATACATTTTGAATGTGGCTCTATATTCTAAGGCTTCTAAAAAAAAATGTAACCAACTGCTCTCGAGGGAGCTACAAAGATTCTAGCAATTCACAGGATCCCAGAAGCTCTTCTCTCACTCCTCTAACATAGATATCCTGCTATCCTGCTATTAGGTTGTTCATGGGGACATTTAATCCCTCTGAAATTCTCAGGCTTGCTTACTAAAAAGGCATCAGTTATTTATCCATAATGGACAGCTGTCATCAAAACAAGTGCACTGCGAGTATTATTTAATTGCTGTTTTGTAGCGACTGTACTTATACATCCATGAAAACAAGCACTATTTTTTTTTTTGGGTCCAGTCGTGGGACATGAACTCTGGGCCTGGGTGCTGTCCCTCAGCTCTTCAGCTCAAGGCTAGCGCTCTACCACTTGAGCCACAGCGCCACTTCCGGCTTTTTTCTTTTTGCTTATGTGGTGCTGAGGAATCGAACCCAGGGCCTCAGGCATGCAAGGCAAGCGCTCTACCACTGAGCCATCTTCCCAGCCCATGAAAACAAGCACTATTATAAATATAAATACTCCGATCAGCATTTGGTCACTTGGCTGAATTCCACAAAGGATAAATGAAAACCTACTGAAGACCAAGTTATTACTTCCCAAGAAAGCCAGAGCTTTATATTCTCCCACAGTCTATGAAACTCTGCTTCTCCATACCTTCCTCAATTTGAGGTCGTGTTCTTTTCATCTTTGCCCATCTGATACACACACACACACACACACACACACACACACACACACACACAATCATCTGAATATTGAGGAAGCCTTTAATTACCCATTAAAGTTAACATGCTGACTACTATGGCTACTTCAAAGAACTGAGACTTCTCAAACATGGGACAGACAAAGCCAAGTGTCTCAGTATGGCTCGTGGAGCCTATTCTGTCAGCATCTCTCATTGCCAGCCATCCCTGAAGCTGCTCAGGCTCCTGTGTGTCAACCAATAGTGCTGATCATTTCATCTTAGAAATAACTTGTTTCCTGCAGTGATTTTCAACCAGGGCTGCTGGTCAGCATCCCCTGCACTTTAACTTTTTAATCTTTAATTTAAATGTACCTTCTTTTATTTATTTATTTTTTTAATTTTTTTGGTTGTGGGGCTTAAACTCTGGGCCTGGGTGCTGTCCTTGTGCTCTTCAGCTCAAGGCGAGCGCTCTACCTCTTGAGCCATAGCGCCATTTCCAGTTTTCTAGTGGTTTATTGGAGATCAGAGTCTCATGGACTTTTCTGTCCATCTGGCTTTGAACCATGATCCTCAGATCTCAACCTCCTGAGCAGCTAAGATTACAGGCGTGAGCCCAGCTGTACCTTCTTTTATGACTAGGTAATATATGACTCACAATATAAGAAGAATAAACATAAAATGGTACTTGGTCAAAGGTCTTCCTTTTTCCCTTATCCTGATTTATTAGGTATGTGATTGTAGCAGAGAAGCTAACCCTTTCTTTCTTTTCTCCTTTCTTTTTTCTTTCTTTTGTTCAGTTATTCTTTGTTTCCTCTACTCTATGGCCACTAACTTGCCCAATTCCCCTTCCTATAAGCAATCAAAGTCACTAATTTCCTTACAGATCATTTCAGAGATATGAAAAGATTTTTCAGTGTTTTCCTGAGGCCCTTGTCAGACTTTCTGAGTTAGAATTTTGAGGACAGAAAATCTAGAAACTTAGACTATTATTGTTATTGTTATTGTTCCAAAATTCCCCAGGCCTTTTAGATAGACTTTAGCTTATCATCAAGACAGAAAACAGTTGCTTACATATGCTATTCATCCATTCATACAACACACAGATTTATTGAGTATGTGTTTGTATGTGCCGAACACTGAGCCAAGAATCTGGGTGCCAGACACATAGCAGTGAAAGAAGTAAAAGTTTTGCTCATGGAGCCTAGATTATAGTGGGGGAGGGAACATAAAACAAACTGTAATTATCAGAAAGAGAGAAATCCTGCTAGGAAAGTGAAAGAAGGATAATGGCAAGTCTTCAAATTGCTTTTTATCACAGCTTGAGCTTCCCTCTTCCTCCTCCCCCCACATTCTTCCTTAGCCCCTGCACTAGAGAGTGGGTGGGAGTTTGGAAAGAAAAAGGAGGAAAAAGCCTTCAAATCGATTGCTCCTGGAGCCCACATTCAGGATGAGTTTGAAGCTGGTACTCAACAGCATCTTCGTGTGGTGTGCATTTGTCTTCATTAGCACAGATCACTGAATTCTTTATAATGGCTTAGGAATAATGCCAAGAAATGTCAGTGTGCACATTACTCTGGGAGAGGGAGTTGCCTGCTTTCTTTCTCTCCTCAATAGATCCGGTGTGAGAGCTTGGTGGAGCTTCTGCTTGTCTTTAAGATCTCTCTTCAAGATGACACCAGGGGTAGCCCAAAACAAAAGGCTGCCAGAGAAAGGCACTGGCAGTATTTGATTCTCTAGAATGCCAGCGCTCCTCACATGTATGGGGCATTGTACATAGGAGGCGGCACTGTCATCTTTAGAAAGGAGGAGGGAGCTTGGGCTTGCCAGTGACTTCCCCAAGTGACCCTGACTTCACAGCCAGACTTGCTGACATCAGAGGTTGGTATAACGTGATGGTTTACCTCCAAACTTCCAATCTATGCATAGTGTCTAACACATTATTTGGTAAATGACAATGCTCTCCAGTATGGAAACTTCCTTGATGGTCTAGTGATGGTGGTAAATGGCTAAAATCACTAAGAACCAGCAGCTACAGGGGCATCTTCCCTTTTTTCTCCAATTAAAGATTGACAAGGGCCAGGACCCAGTGGCTCACACCTGTAATCCTAGCTACTCAGGAGCTGAGATCTGAGGATTGTGGTTTGAAGCCAGCCAAGGCAGGAAAGTCTGTGAAACTTTGAGCTCCAATTAACCAGCAAAAAAGCCAGAAGTGAAGCTGTGATAGCTATATTAAAGTCCTGGCCCCCCAGTACCTCAGAACGGGACTTTATTTGAAAATAAAGTTCTTGTAGAAGTAGCTAGCTAACTGGATGAGGTCATGCTGGGATAGGGTAGGCTCCTAATCTAACATAACTAGCATCCTCATAAGACCACCATTTAAAGACAGAAAGACATGGAAAGAGCATCGTATGAAGACGGAAGCAGAGACTGGAGATGTATGAACAAGCCAAGGAGCACCCGGGATTGTGGGCTGGTGGCAGAAGCTAGGAGAGAAACAAGCACTAGATCCTTCTTCAGAGCTACCAGAAAGAATGATCCTTGCTTTTGGACTTCTGACTTTCTAGAACTGTGAGACTATACATTCCCACTGTTTTAAGCCTCCCAGTTTGAGGTATTTTGTTACAGCATCCATCGGAAATTAAGACAGTCATGAGATCTGAGAAAATAAAAATGAGCCAAGAAGGAGAAAGTAAGAATCCTGTCCATTCATCTTGTCACACCGGACCCAGAAAAGCTAAATGCGACAGGTGACAGGCATAGAGGAAGCCAGTGGTGAAGCCACCGGGACATGATTCTATGAAAGACAAGGTATTCTGAGGTCATCCACAGTGCCATAAAACTCTTCTTGTGACTCTTCCTCAGAGGAGCTAGGTCACTTTGTTATTTAAAAAATAAAAGCACAAAAGCACCGTGACACCAGGCACTAGTGGCTCATGCCTATAATCCTAGCTACTCAGGAGGCTGAGATCTGAGGATTATGGTTCACTGCCAGCCTAGGCAGGAAGAGTCGGTGAGACACTTATCTCTAATTAACCACCAGAAAACCAGAAATAGTGCTGTGGATCAAAGTGGTACAGCATCAGCCTTGAGCAGAAGAGCTCAGGGACAGCACCCAAGCACTGAGTTCAAGGTTCATGACTGACCAAAAAAAAAAAAAGAAAAAAGAAAAAAAAAAGCACAGTGACACCCATCCTAGCTACAGAGTTGCAGACAAAGGACTTTTAGACACAACATTCCACATTGTTTCCATGGCAACGGCATCTGCATCCACTTTGCTTTCCAGGGATGACGCTGGTCTCTTTGTATACAGTCTGGTTGTCTTTAAGTTTATTAAAGTTCTTCCTCACTTAAATAGCAGGTTCATGTTCCTTGAATTCCACACTCATCTCCAGCCTGAGGCATGCCTGAGGCACCGCTATCCTCTTGTCCAGTGAAAGAATCACATCCCCTGCCATGTCACAGCCCGTCGAGACAGGCCAGTAAACTGTTCTGACAGTGACTGCATTGTCACTGTGGGGTCTGGCCACCCTGGAGCCTACAACCTAATTGATTTCCAGGGATGACTGTGCAGGTGTGGAATCACCCAGCTGACGCTTGGGACAAACTAGCTGGAAGGTTCCCTTTCGTTTCTACTCTTCTCAACATTTCTTCTTCTTCTTCTTCTTCTTCTTCCTCTTCTTCTTCTTCTTCTTCTTCTTCTTCTTCTTCTTCTTCTTCTTCTTCTTCTTCTTCTTCTTCTTCTTCTTCTTCTTCTTCTTCTTCTTCTTCTTCTTCTTCCTCTTCTTCTTCTTCTTCCTCCTCCTCCTCCTCCTCCTCCTCCTCCTCCTCCTCCTCCTCCTCCTCCTCCTCCTCCTCCTCTTCTTCCTTCTTTCTTCTTCTTCTTTCTTCTTCTTCTTCTTCTTCTTCTTCTTCTTCTTCTTCTTCTTCTTCTTCTTCTTCTTCTTCTTCTTCTTCTTCTTCTTCTTCTTCTTCTTCTTCTTCTTCTTTTTCTTCTTTCTTCTTCTTCTTTCTTCTTCTTCTTCTCCACTTTCCTGGATCTTTCTACTTTTAGATCTGTTATCTGGCTCCAAACCACAATTCTTCCCATCCCAAACTGAAGACTGCTACTCAATAGCTTATAGGCAAGTGACTTCTCTACTCTTCAATGTCATTCGTGGTAAAATGGACCTAAGGCTAACTGGCACATCTGATGGTTTGGAAAGATTAAATGAGAGAATTCACAAACAGCATTGAGTTTGCTATGCTAATAGAGACCATACATGCTGTCATGTATTTGTAGTTCCGTTGTTCTTGATGGCAACAGGAGACAGGCCAACAGAACCTGCCTGTGGCCTCTTTCATCCTCTTCCACTATTCCCTTCTGTCCCCCGGTCTCCAGCAACACACTTGTGCCTGGTTGAAAGTAGCCTAGGAGAACTTCTCCAAGCGGGAGCCATTAATCATCTACATTAACAACACTGATGGAATCTGTCAAAAGTATTCATTTCTGGACTGCCAACTCAGCTCTTTCAGAAAGCCAAGAAAAAAAGGATGTTTGAGGCCAAAACGCTGGCCAGGCAGTACTCACTCAGCCCACCATTACCCATCCTTCCACTCAAACAATATAAATAACTCGTAATTAGATGATAACTCATACTTAGCAGTACACTGTGCACAGATGAGACCCATAAGGAGCTCTGACAGATGGGCCATTGTCTTCCCATGGTTTGTAAGGCAGTAAGCAGTTACAATACATGGTGCTGAGAGCAGACTACAAGCAGGGTTGGGGGGGGGCACATGCAAGGACTGTGGGAGACAGAGGAAGGGCTCTCAGTTTTCCCACAAAGCTTTCTGGAAGAAGTGGCATCCAGCAAATACCTAAACAATGCTCTGAGAGCTACCCAGATGGAGTCGGGCAGGACACACAGGCAGAGGAGCATGCAAAAGGCCAGGGAGAAGAACAGGTTTAAGGAACTGCCCTTGGCTTTGTATGGGGATTCTAGAGTGCTTAATGGAGGGGTGAGGAGCCACACAGAGGCCAAGCAAGCAGGGCCTGTCAGACCAGGATGGATCAAGTCTTGGACCTTTATGATGTAGAGAGGCTCTTTGAAAGCAAGTGGGGTGCTGTGATCTGATTTGTGTTTTCAAAAAAAAAAAAAAACCACTAGGAATACCATGTGAAAAATGAGTTAAAGGCCGGTGAAGATAAGCTCCTTTACTTGATAGGACAATTTATAAGGATAAGGTTAGGATAAGCTCCTTTACTTTCTTGGACAACTGTGCTGTGGAGAAAGGACATGGAAGGTTGCACTAAAGCCATGGCGGTGGGGATGGGGCAGAATGCATGGATTTCAGAGCTCCAGCCAGCAGAGTGTGTATGTGTGTGTGTGTGTGTGTGTGTCTGTAGTGTGTGGGTTAGGTAGGAACAGTGCCCAAGGAAAGAACAATTAGCCTGAGTCCAGAAACAGAGTCAATCCTTGCAACAGCTCTGCCAGCTTTCCTTAACACCTTCAATGTGACTATGACTTCAGTACCTGTCAGAGGCCACATTGCTACTGGCAAATGTCACAGCCTAGGTCCAATAGTCCTTACCCATCAAACTGCATTCTCTCTCACAAGCACATACTAGAATGATGACAGTCATCTGCTGACTCCCGGCACAAGGTCCCAGGGCTGTACATCACAGCTTGTAGTTGCCACAGCCAGCCACAGCCCTTCAATTCCATAATCCTTTTTAACCTCTCACAAACCCAAATGCCTATGCAGTTGGTGATCCCAGTCAACTG
This sequence comes from Dipodomys spectabilis, assembly GCF_019054845.1. Lineage (NCBI taxonomy): Eukaryota > Metazoa > Chordata > Mammalia > Rodentia > Heteromyidae > Dipodomys > Dipodomys spectabilis. Next base: position 2,928,955 of record NW_024871460.1, on the reverse strand, counting down.
CACCATCCCCAGCAAGGGCTCTTATACTAGTCCCATTCCATTCACCAAGCAGCCACGTATCGACTTGCTTTGAAAGCACATTCTGAGCAGCACTGTGGATCAGCCTCCTGTGCTAAACTCCAGAGATATCAATGCATAAGACCCAGCCTTACTCCCAAGGAGCTCAAAGAGGACTCATGGAGGAGATGGATATGTGAAAGATAACTCACAGGGAGGCTGATAGAAAGGAATGAAGCTCTGACAGGAATGTCAAAGATGGCTTTGAAGAGAAGGTAGCATTTAAGCGCAGGAAATAATCAGGCAAATGAATGTATGAATGGATCCGTTCAATGACAAGACTGTTCTTGGTGCTGAAGATAGTACTGAATAATTTCTGGTGCTGAATAATTACTGTGTCCTCCCCTAAATCTGTTGCCTCTCACTTCTAGCCATTCTGTATTCTAGGAAGCAGACCCACAAGCAATTGCCTGGCCCTCAGGCTTCTTTTGTGTGTTTGCCAGTGAGAGGTGCCCAGGTAAGATGGAAAGGAGGAAGAAAAATCTCTTTCTTAAATTAGAAAATCAACTAATGAATGATGAAAATACTAACACTCTCTGGGACGACTCTCACAATTAATTGGTTCAGGTGTCGATGGATATGGGTGTTAAAACCAGTGAGGGAGGTATTTTATGAGTAAGCCGCAAGGATTCTCCTTGCAACACATTAGTAGTAGTAGTAGTAGTAGTAGTAGTAGTAGTAGTATTTGTCAGTTATGGGGCCTGAACTCTGGGCCTGGGCGCTGTCCCCTAGCTCTTCAGCTGTAGACCAGCAGTCTACCACCTGAGCCTCAGCCCTACTTCCTGCTTATGTGGTGCTGAGGAATCGAACTCAGGGCCTCATGCATGCAAGGCAAGCATTCTACCACTGAGCCACCTTCCCAGCCCCACATAATTATTATTGTAAAAAGGAAAACCAGTTCTATAATGGAGAAAAAATGTCCACCTTGACCAGAGTAATAGAAGAAATTATGTACTTTCTCAAATCATTCATTGAAAAGAACATAATGAATTTCTATGGTACCCCTGCCAAAACTCTACAACCTGAATCTAATCATAGGAAATAGCAGACAAACCCAAGCCCAAGGACAGATATTATGCTAAATGACCCATACCTTTCAAAATGTCAATATCACAAGTAACAAAGAATGAACTAAAATGGCTCAAAAGTAAAAGGGGCCAAAAAAGAAACATGACCCAGGGTTTAGTCTTTCTATAAAGGATATTATTGAGACAATTAGGGGAAAAGAAAGAGAAAAAGAAGGAAAGAGAGAAAGGGGAAAGAAGGAAGGAAGGAAGGAAGGAAAGAAGGAAGGAAGGAAGGAAGGAAGGAAGAGAGAGAGGGAGGGAGGGAGCAAGGGAGGGAAGGAGGGAAGAAAGAAAAGAAAATTCAGAAGGGTTTTTTTTTTTTTACCAGCCATAATGATGAGTTTTCTGAAAGTTTTTTTTAATAAACCATAACGATAAGTTCAGACTCACTTCTGATGTAACCAGAAGCTATTGAAGATTTTTTAAAAAGGGAGTAACACTTCCTTCACCACATGCATAAGACTGGGAAGAAGAGGACTGAATTAGAGGCCCCACCGATACAGGGCTGAATTAGAGGCCCCCGATACAAGCTGTTGCCATGTTCACATGAGAAATACCAACCTAAGAGATGGTGAAGAGAACTGAACAAAACCCAAAAGCATAGCTTAGCATAGAACTGCCAGATTTTGCTGGCCAGTTACATATGGATACTTAAGTTGCAGCTATCTTATATTTTCTTTGTTTACTCAAGTATTTTAAATGCACCATTTACCCTTTGAAAATTGCCATTCATGAGTCTCTTGGCTTTCCAAAGTAGGGTTAAGAAAAACTACATCTCCCAGACTCCCTTGCAGTTCAGGGTCTATCTGCCCAATTCTACTAATCAGATGTACCAATAGGAGACTTTGATCTGCAAATAACCTGCAGAAACACATGCTGAACAGGGGCCATTGGTTTTGCTGGTCTGCAGAGGGCAACAAAAGCCATACATATGCTTCATGACCGTGCTGACCCCAGCTTTATGAATGAGATGATCTGCAGGTGGATCTGTAGGCCTGGCCTCAAGTTCCTGTATCTAATTCTCTCTGTAATCCTGTAAATGAGAGAAAAAGAGAAAGAAAAAGAAAAGAAAAACATTTCCTCACATTGGAATGGATTCTGTTGTTGGCAACCACAAATTAAAGAAAATGAAACAAAGAAACAGAGATATGCAGCTTGTGCAGAGTGTTAGGTTTTTTAAAAAGAGGTAGCCAAGTAAGAACAGCACCACGCACGTGGTATTCAAGTAAGGGGTAGGTTTATTCATCGTTCTGGCTGGCACCAGGCCATCTTGGTCCTCCATGTGATGGGGAAAGGCCTGGGAAAGAGAGCTGGGAGACCTGGGAAAGAGAGAGAGCTGGGAAAGAGAGAGCTGGGAAAGAGAAGAGAAGGAAAGAGCTGAGAAAGAGCTAGAAAAGAGCAGAGAGAGCTAGAAAAGAGAAGGGAGCTGGGAAAGAGAAGAGAAGGAAAGAGCTGAGAAAGAGCTAGAAAAGCGTAGAGAAAGAGAGCTAGAAAAGAGCAGAGAAAAGAGCAGAGAGAGTGTCTGGGCCTGGGCTAGGCCTTATCTAAGGTATGGGTGGAGAAAGGTGTGGCCACATCAAATTCAGATGTGACCTCAATGGATGCAGATGTGACCTCTTCCAGGTGTGCCAGTTGCCTAGGTAACACAGGTATTGGGTGGAGACTTTGCTGTGAGGAGGGTGGAGTTTGCTAGCTCTTCAGGAGCAGACCTTACACAGAGAATATAAAATATATGGTTAGGCACTGGGAGGATGTAGGGTGAGCAGGAAAAGAGTTATTGCAAGTTTACTTATTTTGGAATAATTATAGAAGTAAGATAGAAATGCTTGAAAGTTTGTGTGTGAACACAGAAAACTGATTAACCATTGAAGAGAGATATGCTGAATAGAATTTGAACCAAATAAAAATGATGGTAGAATGACAGCAAGGCTGGTCAGGGGAGACTTTTGCAAAGTGGTTCTGTGTTTTCCTCTGTGGATGCTGTATTTGGTGGCCACTGCTTGGCTTCTATTGTCTATAGCTTTTTAAGCTTATGGTCACCCTGAGTTCAAAATCTCTCCTGACTTCGGTGGTAGCAAGGTACTGGGGCCCTCTGGAGCTTTCTCCTTTAAAAACAACCCTGTGATTATCATGGACACCACTGGCCACTGTATTCACACCAAAATGTCTCCCTCAGCCTGGCATTGACGGCTCACACCTATAATTCTAGCTACTCAGGAGGCTGAGATCTGAGGATTGTGGTTCAAAGCCAGCAGGGGCAGGAAAGTCTGTGAGACTCATCTCCAATAAACCACTCAGAAAAAGCTGGAAGCGGCACTGTGACTCAAGTGGTAAAGCACTAGCCTTGAGCATAAAAAGGCTCAGGAACAGTGCATAGGCCCTGAGTTCAAGCTCCAGGACCAGCAAAACAAATAAACAAACAAAAAAACCAAAAAAAATTACTCCTGAGTGCTAAGTGACCAGAAGGGTTTATTAGGAGACAAATGAAGTCATATGTATAGCAAATTTTCCTTTATTTACTTGTTTGTTTATGATCGTGTCTCACACTTGAAATCCTCCTGCCTTAACCTTCAGAGGGTCAGGATTACATGTGTGTACCAACGCACCTGATTTGTCCACACCAACACACCTGACATGCCCATGATCATTTTTTAAGCTGACATTTTATAGCCTCAAAATCTGGCATCTATTTCGAGTTTGTTTTCTGTATGAATTAACTAAGTTAATTTCCCTGGGTTTCTTTCATTTTTCCACAAAATGACTGTAACATTGACCATAGCTTTTTCTACCTCCCAGGGTAAAGACAAAAAGAATAATAAAACAAGAACAACAAGGAAATGGCCATTTACATAATGCTTTGTGCGCCTCAGGCGCTGTGCTAAGTACTTTGTGCAAATGCTAGCTAATGTCTGTGAAGGCAGTTTTAAAACCAGGCCAGAAAAAAAAAAGTTTTGTTTTGTTTTTATTAACCTCTACTTTTTATAGCCTGACTGAAGTGTGAGTCCCTGTGCATTCAAAACAGCGCCAGAGGCCTTGCTGACTGCTCCTTTCTTCCCAGGGCTGCAGTCACAGGAGACAGATCTTCAAGCAAAACTGCAGTTCTGTCTTAGCAATAGCCCCTCTCAGAACGCATCTCCCCCGCCCACAGCAAAGACTCCAGAGAGAGAATATAATCATCACTGTTAGTAGAAATTCAGAACATTCATTTCTGTGCTGAAGAAGATGTGGCAGATCTATGTCCCATCCCCAAACTTGAAATTTCATCCATAATGACCTCAGCACAAAACATAGCAGACGTCACTCACAACCTATTCTTTCGCTCCCCATTCACATGGCAACGGGGGACTTGGGTCTGCTCGCTTGGGATCCTGAATCTCCACAAGAGGCACTGTAACTTATTCCTCTCAGCATCTGCTGGTCACTTCAGCTCCGTTTTCTCCTCTCCATTGTCTCCATACCACTCTGGACATTTCTCTCCTCTCTCCTGGTACATAAGACTCTCTGACAGATGACTCATCCCTGTTCTGGAGGGAAAAAAAAAAAAGCTTCAGGATGCTCAGCATTTTGGACAAACCAGTTTAAGAAGTGGGAAAAGCTCCTTTTTTACAGACAAAAAGAAATCCAGTTTGCAAGGAGTCTCCTCTCCCTGTCAGATTTCCTTGTGTGACAGTCTCTCCTCATCTTTGGTCATTTTTATCCCACTTTTGTGAGTTCATTTTATTTATGTGACACATTGAGTTCATAATTAGAAAACCAGTATTGGGAAAAAAAATTACCATGTAATTGTAAATCTTGCAGCCACTAAAAAGAACTCAACATGATTCACATGAGAAATGGAGCCATATTATCATATTTTGATTAGCTCGTGCTCTCTGCCAAAGAGCCTGTGCTCAAGGCCTGATTTCTCTAAATATACTTGGCAAGGCTTAAAAGTGAGCTGTGAGGATTCTTTTAGAAATAAAACTACCTTGCCTTTTTCTAACCCAGGGCTTTCTGACCCTGAGCTCCACTATTTTCCCCTTACATAAGACCAAGTAATAGCCCGCCAAATTGGGCATTGCAGCAACCAAGCCTTTGGAAACATCATCTCTCTGATTTTTCCCTCTCCATTTTTGCAGATAATAAAACTATCACCCAGTGAGATGAAAGACATACAGTCCTAAAGATTAGCTGGGATCCAGTGAGTGTCCACGACGCAAGACCAGTGTGTGTCACATGGGTTATACACACACATACCTCCAGCAACACCTGGCACATTGGCACCTCTGTGGAGCTGTGCAAGAACACTCCTGTCCCACTTTACAACACCCAATTCACACGTAACCTCTAAGATGCACGGTGTTCACCAGGTGAGCCTGAGAAGCCTTGGACTGGAGAGATGAGTTAAATATTTTCTATTGGTGTCCGAGTGAGTGTTTAACCTGGGGAGGTAGCTGTCAGAAGGGAACTGTAATGGCTTTGATGGATTTCTCAGTGTAGGAAGCTGGTTGACTGACTCCAGGCTAGTTTTAAGACTGACCATATTTACTTCTTCTCTCCTTAAAAAGAAGATACCCAGTGCCTCAGAAGTGCGCAAAGCATCATATTGTAAATCAAGCCTCGTGTTGCTGCGTCACAGCAGTCGCTATTAAAATAGGATTATCTGACTCCCGGAGGAATCCACTTTCAGGGCAAATTTTACTGCGCTTGTTTTGATCTTCTTCCTCACTGCACCAAGGGAGCTCAGCCCCCAAGTAACAACCCAGTGCTGGGTGTTTTTCCATTTCTTCTTCCATCTCACCCTTCCCTCTGAGAGGCAAGCTCCAGCACCACTGACACGTGTCCGTTTCTTAGACCTACTGTGTCAGCCCAGTGTGGGGATGACAGCCTCGTTTCTCTTCCCCACCGCGTCTGACTCAAGAACAAGTCCTACTGGGTGCAGCTCTGACACTTCGCACAAGTCACTCATTGTCTGTGTCATTCCCTGACTCTGTGCCAGCCAGTGTCCTGCTGTTGCAGCCTCCTACCAACTTGTCTCCACGCTCCCCACCAAGATGCCAAGGTCTCCTGCCTCAGAGTCCGTTTCTTTCTACCCGTAGTCCATTCCTTCCACCTTCCAACAACTCCTTCTCATCCTTTAGCTTTCAGCTTAAATCTGTGTCTTCTCTCCCTCCTTCCCCTTTACTTTCAAAAATACTTGCATGACTTGCAAACATTTTTGCGTGTGGATGTTTATGCCCTACCAGAAGTCTGGGGCAGTACCTCCTTTGATTTGTCTATCTCAGTTGTAGAGCATTGTTCCCTGTTTATATTTCATATATTGGCTCTGTGACTTTCACCAGGTTATGTAACATTGCTGGTTTTTACACAGAAAAAAAGGGGTTCCTGAACCCCACCTCTTAGGGTCTTTTGAGAATGAAGGCAAATCATTTGCAATAGATTAATACTATTAATAATAATATGTGTGTATTTTATATAGTATATATATGTATGTATATTATATTTAATGCCAGTTCCCTTCCTTTTCTACCTGGTAGGATGGAAGTATCTGAATCAGGGCCCTTGATGGTAAATAACAGATACTGAATTTCAGCTAGTTGAAACCAAAAAAGGAAGTGGATTTCTGGTGTTGGTAAATCACTGGAGAAGAGCTCTTGACGACCCACTTTTGTCTTCCTTTTCGTTTTCTCTCTTTAGCTGAGTGTGTGTGTGTGTGTGTGTGTGTGTGTGTGTGTGTGTGTGTGTGTGTGTTTGAGGGGAGCCTCGTCTCTGTTTCTCCCTGGGTATCACTTTTATCCCCTCAAATCCCTGCCTCTGTGAAGCTCATCTCTGTAATACTTGTCTTCCCAGCATAGCCTCACCTGCTAGGAAGAAACGGCCCCTTCCGTGCCTGAGCTCCAGTGGAAAAGTCCCAGAGAGGTTTCCGATTGTATGACCTGGACTGTCACAAGGCTCAAGGAGGGGGAAGACAGGCAAATTCTTATTCCAAATGGGTTAAGATGAGGACAGAACTCCCAAAATAAGGGAAATGAGTGGAAGAGAGATACCTAGGCAGACAAATAATGGATGGCCATCATGTAAAACATGGTAAATATAACAAGGTGTGTACCACAGCACTGCAATACTTACAGTCACCTCTCCGCACCATTAATGTCATCCTCCCTAGTTGCTTATTTTGGAGATGGAGACAATGCCTTAATTATATTGTGCCCTATATGTAGCCCAGAGTCAGGTGCACATAAGGCATCAGTGTGTTGCCAAATAAATGAATCAAAGTAAGCACCAAAGCTTTCTTTAGTTCTTGTTGCTGCATCTCTTTCAGGATGTAAATGGATTCTGTGATCCTAATCTAGGGAAATGGTTATATAATGGTCTGCTAAGAGTCTCCAAGAAATTTGGCTTCTGTTTGCCTAGCTGTTTGCATCTTAGAATAGTCTCAGTGAGACTTGCCCATTCTCCTTTGCCTTGCTTGGCTTCTTCCATGACTTTCCATGTTCCTATTTATAAATCTCACTTGGGTCCAGTTCTTGGGGCCTGCCCCTCTCTTCACTCCCTTGCTCCTAGGGGAAGAATTCTCTGGTTAACCTGGAATGGCTTTCAGAGGAGTCACAGCTGTTCACACTGATTCATTAGCGCTCTATCCAGTCCATCCAAGGTGGCAGCCTTCCCCCGGTCATCCATTAGCCACTGCTTGAAGGACAGAGGGTCACGGAGCTGCTTCCCCATTTCATGCACGAAAAAGTCAAAAGGCTGCAAGAAGGGGAGTAACAACTGGTCCAGAATCTCAGTCACAGACTAACTCTGTCAAGCATCTTGCAAGTTTCACATCTCTTAGCCATGGGCAATCATTGGATACCATTCAAGTCCCAGGGATGAAGTCATCCATCTTCCATGAGCAAGGTCCTATGCAGCATGCTGGGACACTGGTGACTCAAACCAGTCATGCCCTTGAGAGACTAAAGAAAATCCATTACCACAAAGGTGTGTGACCTAACTGAGGTTTCAGCTCCCGAGTTGCATAGCAATAGAGCTTAAGATGCTGAAAACAGCTTTTGCACCTAGAAGGACTTCGGTTTTGCTCCAGAAAATCCTCCATAGCTCATTTCTGAAATACCAGCTCATAGAAGTAATTAGAGAAAAAAAATCCTTTAGTCATTTATTTGCAATTTTAGAACAAAAGGCTGGGGATGTAAGTCAGTAGTAGAACACTCGCCTAGCATGTCTAAAGCCCTGGCTTTGAATCGCTAGCACCAGAAACAACCTAATTTTAGAACTGGAAGAGCCTTGGAGGCAATCTATTCTAAACCCGTAGTTCATAAGGAAGGAAACCAGAACTAAATCACGCAATTGAATTATGACTGTGGTGTGCAAGCTAACCACTGAGTCGCCATCTTAATAATGCATAGCACTTATTTTGAAGAAAAAAAGACATTGAAATGTATCCCTGAGTTATATAAGCCATGATCACATGTAAACTTCCCCCAACAACGACATTGGTGTGTTTATTCCATTTTCCAAATGAGGCAACCAAAGCTCAGAGAAACTCACTGACAGGTTCAAGGTCAATAGCTGGGAAGTGATGGACTGAGGATGTGAACTCAGTTTATTTGTTTCTATGACCACCATTCCTATTAGAGAGGAAATGTTTGAAATTCGTGACACTGAAATAGTGCTCAACAACTTGGGTTCTGTTCTTACTCACATACCGATAAGCTATGTGAACTGAGGAAGGCTCACTTCCCCAAGACTTAATTTCCCATTGTATAAATGGAGAGGACTGAGCTGGTGCAGCAATAACTATATGATGCATAGAAAGCTACTCCCCAACATGGATGTGAAGATAAGACCAGGACTTCTCAATCACTTCCTCGGGGCTCATACTGGGCTTTGAACCTAGAGCTTCATGCAGCTACTGACAATCAATTGCAATTGACACGAAATCAACTGACTCACCACCATTGCCTCCATGAGCCCTCAGCTCCCTTGCTGTCCTATCTAGCCTGTACAAACTCTGGCCTTGAATTCTGGAATTAGTCTACAGTGCTGAAGAAAAATGGAAGCAGCTTATCTGTGATTTTGCAGAGCAGATTCCTGCCCTGTACAAAGCTCTCTGTTCTCCTAACTAATCATGGATCAGTGCCCAGTACTCCAAGGGGGTCTGCTGCAAATGGTGCGGGGTGGGGGGCGGGGGGAAAGACACAACTCTGTTACAGTCTATTCCTTGACTCTGCAGCACACAGATGGAAATCTTTTCTCACCCCCCGACATTACTGAAACATTGCATTGCATAGTGCTCTTATGAAATGAGTGGCTGAAGTGGTTTAATAGCCACATGAAGCAGCCAAAGAGGTGCATGGAAAAACACCACTGTCCTCACACACGGCTCCGCTTACGGACCTGCGGGAGGGGGGAGGGGGATAAGAATTGGAAGACAGATGACAGTCTGGGTTATCTCTACTGGAGAGATCCGGATATCAAGCTACGCTCAGGTGTTGAGCCTGCAGTGAATCCAGGACCACAGGTCACAAAGAATGAAAAATCCCAACAATGTTGAAATGCAATTGATGCTGAGCTGACAAATGACTGTCAAATGCGGTGCAAGGAGACAGCAGGAAATGTGCCGCCCAGAGGGAGCTGAGCACCTGCCAAATGGCCAGGCTGCCTCTGTCCAGACCTGAGCCGCGCCTGGCCTTTCACGTAGCAAGCACAGAACTCCAACCTGCCAGCCGCCCTCATGGAAAAATTAGGCGCAGGAATCCATTCTTCAAGATGTCTATTTGAGTCAAATGTCAAGTGACCCCAGATTGTCAGCAAGAGCCATGGCCTCGGCTGTGGATGAGTCAAGCTGGCTCTGCAGATACCCAGCCTGCTCCTGGGAGAGCAATGCATGACAACCCAAACAGGTGGCCTGACACCCCGACACTAGTGAGGACAGGAGCTACTTCCTCCCAAAAGCCTGGACCCCACCCCACCTCCAGATGGGACTGCTTTTGAGGGAAGGGTGATCATACACGCTATTTTCAACTTAAGCCACTCCACAGTGAGATGAAGTAACAGTAAAGTCTAGTAGCAGAGACCATAAGAATCTGATAGGTGACACAGAGGAAACAAACTGCAAGCACTTTCTCTAAGAAAGAGAATTAAACTTACCAGAAGGATCCAGATGATTCCAGATCTGCCCTTCCTATTTCTCCTGCTCAGAAGTCCTTGAGGTATAATCTCCAGACAAACACCTTTGCTATCCTCCTGCCAACCTATCACTGTAGCACTGTAACTAGCCTCCCCATAAGTCCCATGCCTATAGAAGTTTGAGAACCACTTCTCCAGCGGAACAAGCAGGGAGCTTGGGTCAGCTCCCCATTTCCTCCCCTCTGCTCAGATCTGCTTTGTTACAGAAAGCTCCCAAGATGGTCTTGCCAGAGTTTGAGGCCTTGTCTTCTACAGCAGGTGCCAAAGGACCTGACTTCAGGACCGTGCTAGCCTTGGCACTTAATGATATGTCACTGGCCTAGGACATACTAAGGGTCTTGAAATGAACCTCGTTTGTTAGGGAGTGAGAGAGCCTGAAGGACAAGGAAAAAAAATGAAACACCTCTGTCCCCATCTCCTTCATGCTCAGCTGCTTGGAGCTCACCATTGCCACTTAAAATGGCTGCCATTTGTTTAGAGTCAGGCTGTGGGAAGTACTCTCCACCTCTCACCTCTCAGTAACAGTTGATGGGTGTGACTGTCATCCCCACCTTGTTGGAAGGTGTTGAGCTCTTTGTAATTATCAGCACTAGGATTGACCTCATGCTTCTGAGTCTAAACCACCTAAATTCTTAGCCCCTAAATTCCCTTAATCTAACACTACCATCCCTCTACCACCACCCCCTCATACTTTGTTGAGTCTGATGAAGCATCAAAGAAAAAAGCAGGAATGGGAACTCCTCCTGAGCATAGTAGCCACTTAATAGTGGTGTGCTGTCCAACCATCTTCACACTTAAGAGGTTCAGAGCCCGACTTTGGGGCAGGTTAGACTATTATGGGCTATGTGGCCTGGGGTCATCCATCTCCCATCTCTGAGAGTCAGCATCTTGCCTAGTAATACAATGATACTGGTTTCTGCTTCTCAGAGGTGTTACAGAGTGCCTGACACATGGTCTGTGTTACCATTGTTAAGACTAACAATAATAATAATAAAACAGTGTGGCTGGGTGCCAGTGGCTCACAGCTGTAATTGTAGGTGCTGAGATCTGAGATCGGAGGATTGCAGTTCATAGCCAGTCCAGGCAGGAAAGTCTATGAGACACTTTTCTCCCATTACCCACCAGGAAGCAAGAAGCAGTGCTATGGCTCAAGTGGTAGAGCACTAGCCTTGAGCAAAAAGAGCTCAGGGATAGTGCCCAGGCCCTGAGTTCCAGCCCTATGACCGAGAAAACAAGCCAGGCATTTCCATCCCCATTTTGTGGCAGGAAGGAAATACCAAGAACACCACAGGTCTATGTAGGGACATAGTCAGGCCAGAAGCTGGACCACTTAATTCAGCATTGGTTCGTCTTTCTCCATCCTATCTTCCTGGTCTAGGGAAGGGTGCCCCATGGCACACGAATTCCCTTTTCGTCTTGCAGGGCCTCCCTCCGCTTGTGTTAGTTCACATAAGAGTCAGGAGCTTTGCTCGAACTCGCTGTGTCACGAGTCACATTGTGACAGCATGGCAGGAGGACGCTGTCATTAACAGCCATGATGGAGAGCCGAGGCCAGCCCTTCTCCAGTCTCATTATCACTGTGACAGCTCTGGGCTCTTCCCGAAGAAAACCAGGCTTCCATGCGGATGCATGGCCTGCTCTTGTTTAGCAGAGACAAGAGACACAGATCAGATTCGAGGCTTCCTGGCTCCCAGCCACTCCTTGGCACAGCACCGTCTCTGGGAAGAGGATCCCAGAATCCTGCTGCCATTAGGGAAAAGGAGAGCACAGCTTCCAAAGTCAGAATTGTCTCTGAACTAGGTAGGGATGATCGTGGGCTGTGTCCCTCAGGGAAAGGGGTGGGGAAAAGAAGGTTTGCTTTTGCAGTCTATTAGTAAGAGCTAAACACACAACCTACCAAAGGTTCTAGCAGTAAAGAGCAACTAACAGTATTAATGGTTACATAAGTTAGGTACACTGAAAGAAGGGTCTAACAGCCTCGGTTCCCAATTCAGTTTTCCTTCTATAACAAGGACGTAGAAGCTGCTTTTGCCAAAAAAAAAAAAAAAAAAATCACTGATTCTTCACTTAGGTCTGCCATTGTCCAATGGTTAAGTGAAAGCAGGATTAAAAACTTGGCACCTCTGCCCACATTTTGTATCTGTCTCCTTCACTCTGAGTCATTCTCTGCTGCTGTCACCTTGTAGTCTAGGACAAGCAGGTTTGGTGGATAAACATCTCTGACAAGAATCAAAGCTAAGGGGGTAACAATGCTGCAAAGGAAATGTACTCATTACCTTACTCATGTAACTGTAACCTCTCTCTACAGTATCTTTACAGTAAAAATATATTAAATAAAAAAGAATCAAAGCTACTACATCCTGGGCAGGCAATAAGGACTTTCTTATTACCTTAAGGTCTTGCTTGTTCAAGTCTGCGGTAATGGTTGGGCTAATTAAAATTGGATCAAGAATGGTTAACTATGGCATGCCTCTTTCCCCTCACTTTCTGTCACTTTCCATATATAATGTGGGAGCTTGTGCCAGTACCCCCGCCCCAAAGATAGGGTTCATTATTATGTTGCAGGTTGTGGCCTAGAGATGAAGTATTTCCACCACCACCCCAAAAAGGACTTATGTGTCAAGAAAACAGTCTCTGGAAACTTCCAGCAGCCAGATAGAAGAATCATACCTAAAGTCTCCAGGTTTGAAGACTAAGCCATGAGTCTTAGGTAAATAACAACTCATGACTCTGAAAGAAACTAGATGTTAGGCCATAGAGCAGCTATGTAAGCAGTTTATTAAGAACCTAAGGACTGGCTGATGGACCCATGGTGGCAAAGTTGAGAGTTTACCAGCCCCACCTGGCAAATAAAGTGACTTAACTAGCTCCTACTTCTCATCAGAAAAAGATGAGAGAAAGAACATCCTCATTCCAGGACTGGGTTGGAGTTTAACTTAAGTAACACATCTAGAGCCCCTGCTGTATGGAAGGTGTCCAACAAATATTGTCCCTTTTGCTTTCTTTTCTGTTACTTATAAGTACCCCTAACCATGGTCTGTGGGACAAGACCTAGGGTCTTTCAATGACCCTTCAATAACTAAGAAGGAAAATAAAGGTCATTGCCTCTGCCAGTTTTTGCTATATGCCATGCAACAGCCCTCACATAAATGCTTGGTCTGCAGTGCAGAACAGGCCTATTGGTTCTAAACATAATTGATGACTTGAGAGAAAGTTCTGGAATCTCAGGAAGCACCTCCATACCAGGTTGCTCCCAAACAAGTTAAGTTGAGCTTCCTATAGCAGAGATTCTGCTTAGCTTTTCCCTGCCTTTAAACTTACATCAGTTCCTCCAGCTGGGTTCACAGACCTGAGCTGTATACTATGAAAGGGAATCCAGGCCTCCAGGAAAGGAAGGAAAATAGCCTGAAAGTGCCTGAGGTAGTGCAAATGGCAACGGCAGGGCAACCAGTGCTCTCCCACCAGAGAGACTACAAGGAATGGAGCCCCACCGGTCCAGCCCCAGTGGATGGCCTCGGCCCGCTGTGAAATGCATGCTGCCTGGCTACCTTGCCACTTGAAGAACTAGTTCTTGCTGGACAACCACCTGGAAAACAATGCTTGGCTCTGCAGAGTGGCCAGGAAGATTTCTGAGCCCAGACACCCTCTCACCTCTTCCTCCTTCGCCTGCTGATCCAGCCCTTCCTCTGTGGAGCAGAGAATAAATCGACAGCTGGCGGATTCTCCTAGACAGCTGCTAAGGTGTCCTCAGCAATGCTCGGCTCTCTCTGCCAGCCACTGGCGGCCCTCGGCTTTACTCTTAAGATAGGATCTCACTCTTCCTCATTTTCCTCCCCATGGAACAGGCTAAATTTTGAAACAATTTTAGAGGTTATTGATAATGCGCAAATAGCCAGAGCTCAGCTTCTGTACTACTCCAGGGCCTACAAAATGTGCGTGACAATGAATTCCTTCCTAATGAATTTATTGTACCATTGATTTGGATAATTCATTGAAGGGTTTAGTGTGGTGCTTGGCAAAGAGTCCATGTTCAATAAATACTAATTGTTATTGTTGTCGTTAATGCAATTATTAATATGCAGCCAGGGTTCCTGTCTCAGTCTCGTTTCTTAAGAGTGCTTTAACCAATTATCCCAACTGGATGGTTTCGTATTATGAGTGTTTTTGTTTTTTCCTCTCACGATTCCAGAGACCAGAAGTCTGGAACCAAAATGTCAGCAGGGTCTTCCTCCCTCAGAAGGCTCTGTGGAAGTCATCCTTGCTTCTTCTAGCTGCTGGTGGCTGTTGGCATTCCTTGGCTTGGTTTATAGTCATAATACTCCAGTCTCTTCCTCTCTATTGAGAAAGCCATCATGTGAAACATAACTAGAGGCAAAAGGTCTGGGAGGTGGAGCTCAAGCAGTAGAGTGCTTGTGCAAGACCCACCTTGAGTTCAATCGCCAGTGCTGCCAAATAAAGAGGAAAGCAGTGGGGAACTTGACCACAGACAGGCATCCAGCAATGACTTCAGTGGTGATGGTAGCAGGGCTAGAGCCTGCAGCACAAGCCAGGGAAGGCCAGTAGCCAGCAAAAGTGTGACTAAAGGAAGAGGCAAGAAGCAGATTCTCTCGCGAGATGCCGACACAGCTCAGGATCATGAGTCCCAGGATTGCCCAAGAAGACACTGGTGTTTTAACCTGCCAAGTAAGGTATTCTGGGAGCAGAAGGAAACAGGAAGGGCTGGGCTTGTGTCCTTGTGATGATGGCCACTGAGATTGTGGACAGTGAGGACTCTCCGGGCACCAGCCATTCTGCAACATGCTTTGCCCCTGCTCACTACTTCATCACGCTACAACCTGGAGAGGTCTGAATTGTCATGTCAGAGAATGGGTACTTGAGACGCCAAGAAGGACCTTCCATCTGTGGCTCCTGTGTAAGGAGTTTTTCAACACTTCTTTAACCCTTTAAGACTGATATAACCCACTCTGTCTCTGCTTTCCAGGTCCAAATAGCAGGGGGTGCATTACATGTACCTAGAAACCTTTGTCTCAGGGAGTGATGCCACCAAGTTCTTTTGTTTTGGGGGGGCCATTTTTCTTTTTTTAAGATGGGATCTCAGTTTATTGCTCAGGTAACAATCTTCCTGCCTCAACTTCCTAAGCTGAGATCATAAGCATGCACCACGGTGACTGGCCTAACCGTTTAATTTCTTAACAGATTCTGAATTAAAATTGGTTTTAGCTTATGAAGGCCCAATTTTAGTAACACATGAAAACCCAGACAATAAGTAACTACTTATTGTCGATTACATAAAAATAGAAGCTTATGCCTTTAATCTCAACTACTTAGGAGGCAGAGGTCAGGAGGCTCAAGGCTCAAGGCTTGACAAAATGTTAGCAAGATTCCTCTTCTGAAGCCAGGAATGGTAGTGCATGCCTGTAATCCCAGCTACTTGGGAGACTTAGATAAGAGGATATTGGTCCCAAGCCAACCCCAGACAAAAACACAAGATTTATTCCCCCAAAAATAACTGAAGCAAGAAAAGAAAAGGTGAAAGGCAAGGGGAAAAGCAAAAAGAAAGGAAAGGAAAGGAAAACTGAGGAAGAGAAGATAAAAAGAACCAGGAGTATGGCTTCAGTGATAGAGCACCCACCTAGCAAGTGTGAGGTCCTGAGTTCAAACCCAAGTCCCACCCCACTGCTCTTCAACATAAACATTACCCTTTTTTTGCCGGTTGTGGGGCTACATAAACACCAGATTAAAATTACAAGTGCTCAGAAGATTTACCCAAAACTTGAAAATATAGCAAAGGACAATAAATAGGACATTATTAAAAGGAACCTATTTTACATGGTTAAAAATGATCTAGGTCCTTAAAATCCTTTGATCAATATGTGTTACATTTGAAATTGATTCATATCAGCAATGAAAATTCCAGACACCATTAATCAATTTAAAGCAACAATGGTAAACATTAACATCTGTGACATTTCATGAAAAATGCATCTTAGTGCATTACTTAGTGGAATAGCATTGCTTTATATTTTTGTAAATTCCTTTCATGGAAAGCTGAATAGAAGGCATAGATTCTCACACACTCCTGCTCCACTCTTGTGTGAGATGTGCAAACAGGCCTGACTGCCTTGGATAGCTAATGTGGCGGGGATGGATTTTAATAGTTTTTCCATATAGTTGTGGGTATTCTACTTAGTGCATGCAACTGGACAAGGAAGTCATTCCTCAAACGGTCATGACAATATGGAATCTGAAATACCAGTGACATTTTGGAGTCTGTTGTATTGTGGCCTACTGACTTATCTTACACTTTAGAAGCACTCCCTCATCTATAGATTTTGTGTTGTCATGCACTGATTATTTAGAAAACATGAGTTCAAACAAAATGGTGAGACAAAGGACAGAGTGGGAGCCTATGCAACAGCGATACCAACAGACAACATGTTGGAAATGATCTGTACAACTTGGGGTGGCGGTTGAGAGGGGAGGGAAAGAGGGAGAAAAATGAGGGAGGGGTAACAAGTTAGCAAGAAATGCAATCACTACCTTACTTATGTAACTGTAACCCCTCTGTACAACATCTTGACGGTAATTTAAAAAAAGAAAAGAAAAGAAGGGTTCATGGAGTTCTGCAGATCCTCCATATTTTAACACAGTTCAAACAAGCACATTTGCTGGTCCAAAGGCTGGCATTTATACTGCTAGCTACTTAGCAGACTGAGATCTGAGGATCATGGTACAAAGCCAGTCTGAGCAGACAAGTCTGAGAGGCTCTTATCGTCAGTTAGTCATCAAAAAGCCAGAAGTAGAGGTGTTGCTCAAGTGCTAGAGGGCCAGCCTTGAGCGGAAAAAGCTAAGGGACAGCATCCAGACCCTGAGTTCAAGCCCCAGTGCCAGCACAAACCAAACAAACAAACAAAATCACATCTGTCCTTATTGACATGTATCTCATCAGAAAAGAGTTACTACTATGGGAAGCAATCCAAGTTTGGTTGACAGACAAGAGTTTCAAAGTTCTAATGTTCATTTGAAATGGCAACTTTTATCATTATAGTAAATAGTATGAATAAGTTTCATTTCATTTCTGAGAGGCATCTGCCGAATGCTCAAGTCTGAGTACACATAGTTTGTGAGACAGTTTTTGCCTGGTGCCATACAGGAGGTAAGAACAATCCCCATATCCTGTGACACCCTCCTATCACTGAGATTCTGGATGAAGGAATGTGAATGTCACTGGGGTGGGGTCAGAGGTCATGCAAACGTAAGCATCACCTGAGACCAGCTTCCAATATCATGGGAGGCTGGGTGGCATAGCACCAGGGGGCAAGGCCTTCGTCAAGGTTCTCTAGACAGAAAACATCCCCTTCTATAAGGCTGTTTATTTCCTTCTCCAATTAATTCCTCCTGGCTCATACCATTAGACACATAGGTGATTTCTAGTCTAGAGCAGCCGCTCTGTGACTATTTATAACATTTCAAGGACTCATGACTCTTTTCATTTTAAGATGACTGCCTAAAAAAAAGAAAGAAAGAAAAAACTAATTATGGCAGTTCATACAAAAACAAACTTTCAAAGTATGATTTGGGGACAGAGTGACCTGGTAAGTAATTATTTCCTCGCACTGGGCTTTCTAACTCTGAGAAGCCTTGATCACAAGCTGTTCGCTCCTGATTAGTGGCTCTTAAAATCATCAAGATTCAGAGTTGAGGAAGAAGGGAGGGGACGATGTTTGTAATCAAGACACAGGTTCACGGGGTATTAATACATCTAAATGGGTCCTATGAGGACAGGTAATGCAGAGCCAAGGGGGATATTTCAGAGAGATCTAGAAAGAGACTGAAATAAATGTCAGGAAGCAACTCATTCCGAGTTTTGCCTAGGTAGACTAATTTGGACATTTTCACCACAATAAAAACCAGTAAAGAAAATCAGTGCCAGTCATGTTTGGAACCCTCAGGAGGGCATTCTCTGTGACCTTGAAGATTGAGTCAAATGGGTATGAAGGGCAAGGAAAATTCTTCCCCAAAAAAGCCATATACCATGTCACTGCATAGGTGGAGAATTATGGAAAATTCAATAATCCCATCCTCTATGCCAATCCTTACCTAGTTAATAGACGTTGTCCTTTTAGTACTTATGGGTTGACTTTCTTTCTTTCTTTCTTTCTTTCTTTCTTTCTTTCTTTCTTTCTTTCTTTCTTTCTTTCTTTCTTTCTATATCGTTATTGTAGAGGTGATATACACAGGGGTTACAGTTATATATGTTAGGTAATCAGTACAATTCTTTTTAAACAGTGTCACCTCTTCCCTCATTTTCTCCCACTTTTTCCTTCCCCCACAAGTTGGATAGTTCATTTTAACATAATGTCCAGTGAGTATCACTGCTGCATTAGTTCACTCTTTGTCCCACCATTTCTATACTCCTCCTTACTGTACCCAAAAACAGATAAACTTACATACAATATAAAAGGTACAGGGGGCTAGGAAGGTGGCTCAGTGGTAGAGTGCTAGCCTTGAGCTGAAGAGCTGAGGGACAGCGCCCAGGCCCCGAGTTCAGGCCCCACGACTAGACCCCCCCAAAAAAAAGAAATCATGGCATCCAGTTTCCAAGATGGTACCCATGAATCATAGAGCGTAGGCCCTTCTGTGATCCCCTCATACAGAATGGGGGCTTGCTCAGTGACAAATGCGGAAGGAGCAATGCTGCATTGTCAGGGGTAGGGTGATGAGCCTCGCAGCTCTCACTTGGGTCTCTTAGGATGACGTCTCTTTAGCTGCTCCATCTTAGAGTTCAACTGCTATGCTTTAAGGAGCCCATGACCATGACTTGAAAAGTTGGTAACTCCCAGGCAACAACCAACAAATGATAACCATAAGCATTCACATCTTGGAACTCTACCCAAGGCAAACCTTAAGAGAACTATGACCCACAAACATTCAAAAAGAACTGCATTTAGGAAACCCAAATGCCATAATGACATGTGCATTGTGGAGGGGGTCCATTCTATTTAAGATGTAAAAGATGCAAGGGAATCCTTCCTACCCAGTACAATGAGATCTGAGGCTCACAATTCAAAGCCAGCCAGGGCGAGAAAGTCTGTGAGACCCTTATTTCCAATGAACTACCAAAAAGCCAGAAGTCGAGCTGGGGCTCAAGTAGTAGAGTGCTAGCCTTGAGCACAAAAGCTCAACAACTGTGCCCAGGCCCTGAATTCAAGCCCCAGGACCAGAAAAAAAAAAAAGATGCAAGGGGGTCTTTCTCTAAATTGGACACTGCCGCTGCTGCCAACAACAATAATAAAAAAACTGGATGATATAAAAAAAATCATAACTAGAGTCCAGTAATGAGCTCAAGTCTCAAAAGACAGATTAATGTAGTTCCATAGCTCGACAAATCCCTTCATGAAGATCATGATGCCTAAGATGCTTGACCTGTGTGGCAGAACTCGAGTGACAGCAGCCCCTTCCCTGCTACGGGGGGGGGGGGGGGGGGGGGAAGAGAAAGCCCTCCCCACCATCACGAGCATGACACTGCCCCCTGGGAAGGGGCCTGGGCACCCTCCCACCATGGGTCCTCTTTAAAGATCCGCTGCTGCTACAGCTAAAGAAGGAACAATGGTCCTCTGCCACCAGGGGAGGGGACAGGAAAGCTGTCCTGACACACAGCAGATTCTGCTACTATGGAGAAGGAGCAAGAGACTCTCTACTCATCTATTCACAGTGGCCTGCATTCAACAGCAGTGAAAACAACAAGACATTCAGAACCATCTATTTTAAAGACTTTAAGATAGCTCTGACTAACATATTGAAGGGACTACTGAAAAAGAGATCTAGCTAATTTCTTAGAGGAGAAATCAACTGAAAGTTGAAAGAATGAAAAGGGGCGAATGGAAGTGTAAGAAATAAAAACAGTGATATCAGAGAAGAAAAAGCCCTTCTTTATCCACAGACTGGGGAGGGCAGTGGAAATATCGGTACCTTCAAATGGTGAAGTCAGTAGACATGGAGAAATAGGGAACACTTGTGTACTGTTGGTGGAGTGAAATGAGTATATCCATTATGGAAAACATGATGAAGTTTTATCAAGAAATTAAAAATAGAACTATCATGCAATCCAGCTAATCCACTGCCAGACACTTATCTAAAAGTTTTGAAGGCCGTATGCTGAAGAGATGTGTACACACACATGCATTACCCACAATACCCAGCTTACAGAATCAACCTCGCTGTCCGCTGATAGATAATGGGAGAAAGTGTAGTATATGCACACAGCGGAATACTATTCAGTACATAGGGAGAAAATTCTGTCATTGGCAACAACCTGGATGTAACTGGAGAACATTCTGCTAAGCCAAATAAGCCTGGCACAGAAAGACAGATTTCACATGTTTTTACTTGATGATTCTTAGACGTAAGAAATAGAATGTTGGTTACAGAGGCTATGTCTGTGGAAATGGGGAGATAATGGCTAAAGGGTATAAGACCGCAGGAAGAATATACATTTGTGGTTTGGGGAGGTTGTGGTGAATATATTTAATAGTGTGATGGACACTTCAAACTTGATAAGGCAGTAAATTAGAAATGACAACAAAAAATGACAAGTGTTTGAGGTGCTAAGTATGTTCATTAGCTCGACTTAATTATACCATACTGTATTCATAAATCATGTCACTTGGTCCCCAATAAATATGTACAATAATGAATTGTCAATCTATAACAAAATAAATAGAAGATGAACAGAATTACTTTCAAAAAGATGTCAAAAGGAATTATCTGAACTAAAGCAGAAGGAAGAAAGAAGGGAGAAAAAAATGAGTCAAGAAATTTCCTCCGATAAAGCACACTTTTAAGTTCACCATCCCCCAGCAGATAGCAATTTTACCTGAAAAAAAGACAAAACCAAATAAACAACAAAAACAACAATAAAAACAGATAAACTCTCCCAGACACACCAAAATTCCCTCCCTAGGAGCTGGGCTTCTCCTTAAGTTTATCTGCCTTCTTGGCTCCCACTTCTCACAGCTCTCCAAGCCTGTCTGTGCAGCATTCCCACAGACGGATGGAGTCACGGACGGAGTGGAATCCAGCCAGTCCAAGTGTTAGCACAAACTGGAGGGTAGAAATCATAAATCAAAGAAGAAACTAACAAAATTAGAAAACATTAGGATTACATAACATAAAAATCAGACACATAAAATTACAAGATATAACCACATTTAAAGGAGGGAAGATTTTGGCCCAAAACAATTTTGTTTAGAAAGAAGAAAGAATAGAGCTTCATGAGCAGGGGCTGGGAAGGTGGCTCAGTGGTAGAGCGCTTGCCTTGCATGCCTGAGGCCCTGGGTTCGATTCCTCAGCACCACATAAGCAAAAAGAAAAAAAAGCCGGAAGTGGCGCTGAGGCTCAAGTGGTAGAGCGCTAGCCTTGAGCTGAAGAGCTGAGGGACAGCGCCCAGGCCCAGAGTTCAGACCCCACGACCGGACCCAAAAAAAGAAAAAGAACTTCATGAGCAACTTAATGAATTTTTAGTAAGGACTAATTGGGTGATTTCTGACAATACTGCCAAGAATGTATTTTAAAAGCAAAAGCTGAGGAAGGGGTTAACAGTGCTTTTTAAAAAATGCACTCATTGGGCTGGGAAGGTGGCTCAGTGGTAGAGTGCTTGCCTCACATGCATGAGGTCCTGGGTTCAATTCCTCAGCACCATGTAAGCAGAAAAAGCCAGAAGTGGAGCTGTGGCCTTGAGCTGAAGAGCTGAGAGACAGCGCCCAGAGTTCAGGCCCCAAGACCAACAAAAAGAAAAAAAGAAAGAAAGAGAAAAAAAAGCACTCATTATCTTACTTATGCAATTGTAACCCCAGTTCATCATCACCTTTACAATAAGCTGTTTTTTAATAAAAAAAAAAAATAGGGGCTGAGAACGTGGCTTAGTGGTAGAGTGCTTACATTAAGCCTTACTTAGGTTCAATTCCTCCATGCCACTTAAACAGAAAAATCCAGAAGTGGCACTGTGGCTGAAACAGTAAGAGCTAGCATTGAACCAAAGAAGCTCAGGACCAGTGCTCAGGCCCTGAGTTCAAGACCCAGGACTTGCAAAATAAATAATAAATTAAATTAAATTAAATACATTGTAAAATTAAAATGTATTATAAAAAGAAAATTTAAAAATGAAAATAAAATTTAAAATTTAAATTTAAATAAAAATAAAATTTAAAATAAATTAAATTAAATAGTAATTAATTAAAATAAAATAAAATTTAAAAGTTAAAGTAAAATATATTGTAAAAAAGAAAAAAGCATAAAATGAACCTAATTACCATAATATTTTAGATGAGAAAATAAAAAAACAAGTTTATTTTAACAATTTTCTTTTTTTTTTTTTTTTTTGTCGGTCTTGGGGCCTGAACGCTGGGCCTGGGCACTGTCCCTCAGCTCTTCAGCTCCAGGCTAGCGCTCTACCACTTGAGCCACAGCACCACTTCTGGCTTTTTTCTTTTTGCTTATGTGGTGCTGAGGAATTGAACCCAGGGCCTCATGCATGAGGCAAGCGCTCTACCACTGAGCCACCTTCCCAGCCCTATTTTAACAAATTTTAATGTTATATAAAAATATCAAACTGACTATAGCAAAAATTTAAAAAAATTATAAAAGAAACCTGACCAAACCCATAACCATTAAAGAAATGGACACTTTAGATGAAACACTGATAATTTTATAGTACTTTTAGAAAAATCTAAGTAATTCTAGTCTTGCACAAAATGCTTCACAGAAGGCAGAGGAAGACATAATCTGATGGCAAAATCTGACAAAGAACCACAGGCCAGTCTCACACACAGATATGAAAACCCTAGACATAACATGCAAACCACACTTATGGGTCCATTAAGAGAATTTCACATCATGACCAAATTTATCCCAGTAATGAAAAATAGTGAAACATAAACAAAGAATAAAATTCACCATACCAACAGAGTAAGAATAAACATAGAAATCATCTTTTCTTCATCCTGAAAAGCATTTAGCAAGATTTCATACTTATCTATGATTAGAAAAAAAAAACTCGTGATCTTGTAAAGTGTGGAATATAAGAGTATATCCTAAACTTATATCTTGAACTGAATGGGAAGGGTTGATGATCTTATTATAAAATATTAGTTGTTGTCCTTCAAACTTCAGGAGCAAGACAAGGATTCTCACCACTGCCATTGTGAAGTTGTTCCAGGAGGTTGCCAAGCACAATAAAGAAAAAGGAGGGGGAAAATACATCAATTAGAAATGGAGAAAAGCTGTCACTGTTCACAGATGATAAATTTATCAACAGAGAAAGACCAAAGAGAATTTACAGGTATCTATTAATCATAATAAACAAAAGAATGCCATGATATTTCTGGATGTAACAGTATCACACAATAATCAAATTCATATCCAAGAAAAATTATGTGTGATTTTTGAAAGAACAGAAAAGCATATATATTTGAGCATAAATTTCAACCTTTATTGATCAAGATGCATTGTACGCAAACTGACATGCAGAATTAGCCCCTTTG
This sequence comes from Dipodomys spectabilis, assembly GCF_019054845.1. Taxonomy (NCBI): domain Eukaryota; kingdom Metazoa; phylum Chordata; class Mammalia; order Rodentia; family Heteromyidae; genus Dipodomys; species Dipodomys spectabilis. The sequence continues at coordinate 2,905,122 of NW_024871460.1, read as the reverse complement.
TACAACGAATTAAAGATAAAAAATATATAACTAAAAAATAAAATTTCAACTTTGCTTCTTACTGGCTGTATGGCTTTGAATGAGTTACCAACCTCTCTGTGCCTAGATTTTTCTCATTGGTTAAAGGTGAAGGGAAATAATAATGGTAATCATGTTAATAATAGTATCTATTTACAGGGTTGTTGGGGATTTTTTGGCAGTCCTGGAGTTTAAATTCAGGGCCTCACACCCATTCAGCTTGCTTGCTCAGCTGACATTCTACCACTTGAACCTCCAGTCTATTTCATAGTAGTTATAAGATATTATATAAGCTAATGTAAGTAAAGTTTTAGGACTCTGCCTAGCACAACATATTTGCTGTATAAATATTTTATCATGATTATGATGGTGATGGGTACAAAACTAACTGTAGACAAATAATGAAGAATTTTACAAAAGATATATAAAACTTCTTTGGGAAAATTATAAAACCTTAATGAAGGATATTCAGAATGACTTAAATAATGTAGATATTTTATCATGATTATGATGGTGATGGGTACAAAACTAACTGTAGACAAATAATGAAGAATTTTACAAAAGATGTATAAAACTTCTTCGGGAAAACTATAAAACCTTAATGAAAGATATTCAGAATGACTTAAATAATGTAGATATACTATGTTTGTGATTCAGAAAGTTTAATGTTCTTAAGAAGTCAAACTTTTCCATCTTGGTCAACAAATTCAATATAATTCTTGTCAAAATGCTGACAGAGATGCTCAAGGATCTAGACCAGCTTATTTTTACTTTTTACAATTTTCTGGCCCTGGCTATGGAACCCAGAACTTCATACGTGCGCAACAAGCCTCTACCATTATTTCAACATTTAAGAAAACAATTACAACCATGTGCCGCTGAAGTAGACACAAAATAATGATATTATCAACTAGGCAAAAGGATATGGTACGGTTTCCCTCATTTGTAATAATTTGAATGTACCTATAAATCTACAAGTAAAACTAATGGATAGCAAAAGCCAAATATGTATGCTTGTACATGATTAATTAAAGTCTAAACAGTCACACAGTGAGAACAAAGGAAGATATTCTTAGGAGAGGATCACAAAAGCTCAATAGCTGTGTGCATAAGGTCACATAAAATGATGTTTATTGAAATGAACTCCAAGAAATGGAAACAAGAGATTTTTTATTGTTTTGTTTGCAGCTCTCTCTTTCTCTCTCTCTCTCTCTCTCTCTCTCTCTCTCTCTCTCTCTCTCTCTCTCTCTCTCTATCTCTATCTCTATCTCTCTCTGGTCTATTCCCTTTCATCACTGTTTTTGATTTCTGTATCCTTTGTCTTATATTTAAGTTTAATCTGATTTGGGGAGGGGAAAGGGAACCACAGAAATGGTGGAACAAAGGGCGAGCCAATTCAGCTGCTGAATGGAATAAACTATACAATTTGGGAGGAGTGGGAGGGAGGGGAAAAACCTGGGAGAAAATGTAGGAAGGGGTAATACTGTTCAAAAAGAAATGTACTCATTACCTGACTTATATAACTGCAACCCCTCAGTATATCACCTTTACAATTTAGAAAAAACGTGGTATAATTAAAAGAGCTGGCTATTGGCCCAAATAGCCCAACAGAACAGAGCACAGAAAGGCACTCATGAATTTAAAGACACTTCATATCAGGCAGATGATATTACAGATCACAGAGCAAAGAGAACTGTTTAATAATTAATTGGTACTAGCTCACTTGCTCATATCACAAACTGAATCACTATAAACACAAGAATATATATATATATATATATAATCCATATATAATTAAGACATAGATGGATAAAGAAGGCTTTACATCTTCAGAAGAAAAAGTTGAGTATCTGTGTGACTTTAGGGAAGGAGAGATTTCATAAATAAGGCATAAACCACAGGATAGAATATATAAATCTGATAGAATTTAAATAAAACCATTTCTACTAAAGAATTCAATGGAAAATACTAGGCTAAGATGCTTAGAAGGAATATATTTTTAATGACCTAAAATATGGAATACATCAAGAAGTTTGACAAGCTTTAAAAAGCAAGTACTCACAAGGAAATACATAGACATGTATTTCACAGGAGTGTAAACAAGAGCAATCAGTATTTGAAAAGATTTATTTCACTGGTAAAATCTTGGAAGTGGAAATTCAGGACACAGTGAAACATCACTTACAAGCCCATCAGCCTGGGAGAAAAAAATGCCCCATAATGCCTGGTAATGTGGACAAAGTGTAGAGGTCCAGGGCTCCCACACACTGTGGGTTGGAAGAGTGATGATGAAATTACCATCTTAAAGATGAACCAAACCAAAGCCCTTTGACCTTCAACCCAACAATTTGCTCCAAACACTACTCCTTGAAATGATGATATAGGTGAACAGGGATACATGAGACAGAATGTTTGTAATGCCATTATTTGTTTTGTTAAAGAATCCAAAGCAACCTAAAGGTCCCTGAGCAGGAGCATAGGATGGCCATACTTGCATCTAGACCTGCCGTGAGGTACCAAACAGTAGTAGAAAAAGACAGAAGGGAACCATACACATCAGCCTGGATGAGTTAATAAACATAATTGAGCTGGGAAAACACTCCTGGAGAAGATATGCAAACGTACATACAGTATGGTATAATTTATAGAGTATTTAAAGTATTCAAAATAATACTGTGTACCATTAAAGTATGCAGACATATATCACTAAAACAATGAAAAGAATGAAAATACCAAGATCAAGATAGGATATTTTTGCGCTGTGAATCTCTGTCATAGTGATATTTGTTAAATTGGGTGGTGGAAGCATAGTTTTTCATTGCACAGTTTTTTGTGGGGGTTTCATATGTTCTAATAATCTCAATTATTTTGCAAGGAAGTATGGATTCAGAAGCAGGTGACAATCCCTGATCACAGCTCTGTGACCTTGGGAAGTCATTTCTCCCTCTGGGTGTTTGTCTCCTCTGTCTGGTTTTGGCTGCCAGATACCAGCTGCAGATATCATAAAGATGACAATGAGTGAATTTTTCAGAAAGCCACACCTGGTTAGAACAGCAAGTTCCACCGCTGCAGGCCAAGCAGAGATCCTGAATATCTCCTGACCCTCTTTCCATTAACCAAATGTGCACGGCTTTGGTGCCGTCCTTTGAGGTTCAAAGAATTGTGCGCGTGCCACACACACACACACACACACACACACACACACACACACACACACACACATCGTGGGGACAAAGAGCCAATCCAAATGATTCAAATGAGGCAGGGACAAGGATCTTACAAATCTCTTAGTGATCAGAAATACTGAGACAAAATCCTTGCAAAAAGGATTTTTTTGTTTATTTTATTTTTGTTTTTGTTTTACAAAATATCACCTAATAACTGTCTACTAAGTGCCAGGTACATTTGGTAGCATTTTTTATCTTCAACTCATACAAAACTGAAATTTCAGTCATGCTGTCCTGACATACAGATAGGACACCCAAAGCCATGGATAGAGTGGTATGCGGGTCGTGGCTTTAGAGGCTCTGGAGTTGAGTTTCTAGTGTGACTCCCAGTTTTCCTCTTATTGGATAGGTGGCATTGGGCAACTATTCTCCAGTATCTCCTCTATAAGAGAGGGATATAAAGAAACTTGGTTTGTATGAGTGACGTAGTACATGTAAAACAGTTGGGTCCATAACTGTAGAGTCTTCAGAGCATGTTTGACTGACTCCATTGCTTTTGGACCCATGGAGAAGCCAACTATCACGGTAGAAGTGTGTGGTACAGAAAAACTACTCACTTACCGTAAGTGAAAAGATAAAGAGGCTGGGATCTCACAAGGGCAGAACCCACCCCCACCCCAATAACCTAAAGACCTTCCACTAAGCCTTGCCTTATAACAGTCCCACAAATAATGGGTCTCTAGATAGTGTCGTGCTGAGGGCTAAGTCTTTAACACATAGGCTTCCAGGAAAAACTTAAAGTCCAAATGAGTGCAATACACATAACTTTTAAAATGTTGGCAGAGCTAGAGTTAGGGGACCCTGTCCACTTGCCATGACCTCAAAACAGTATAGTCACGAATGACCAGACATTTACAGAATTACTTCCGTGGGTTCTTTTTTCCTTTTTAGATGCAGCTTATTGAAAGAAATCACTATTGGATGAGATTCCATTCTATTATGTTAAATTTACGAAACTAAGGATCTTCGAAGTATAATTGTACATTGTTTTGCTGTGTAAATTTAGGATTGTCAAAACAAATAGGATTCTTGAATTTTTTTAAAAAAAGGATATAAAAAGGGTTGTCCAAGAAATTATAAAGGATATAAAATGGGTTGTTGAAGACATTGAAAAAATGTAAAATATGGAAGATACTGGTAGAGGTTTAAAATGAAATACCAAATATTTGTATTTATTATTCTAAGATAGGCTTCGAATGGATGGATTACTGGTAGTGTGGCAGATGCTAAGGGATCAATCAAATAAAAGATTCCTCAAGGTTTCTCTGCATAGCTAATAAATCAACATGTTGGGATAGACAGACCCAGGAATTATAACACCTGTCACTAAGGGTTAGAAGTGAGCCACCACAGCCATGCTCTGGTGGCTTACACCTGTAATCCTAGCTGAGGAGACTGAGATCTGAGGATCATTGAAACCAGCATAGGCAGGACAGTCTGTGAGACAATTATCTCCAATAAACTACCCAGAAAAAGTTGGAAGTAGTGCTGTGGCCCAAGTTGTAGAGCACTTAGCCTTGAGCAAAAGCAGTTCAGGGACAGAACTGGGTCTAGAGTTCAAGCCCTAGAACTGGCAGAGAGAGAGAGAGAGAGAGACAGAGACAGAGACACCTTTGACCCTTTGCTTGGGATATATGGATAGGGTGGTTTCTAAGGGAGTTCCTAATACAAAAATCCAAGATGGCTAAATGGAGGGAGGGACTCCACCAGGTGTTTACAGGAAGCTGTCATGACTTTGAAACTGAAGTTGAGGATATACCTGCAGAGAAATCACTCCAATATGCTGAAACATTAAGCTCTGCCAGGATTTTGTCCTTAGTTCCCCAGGGTTTGATCTTCAAGCATCATGCTGTTATACATTTCCTTTACAGAATTCGAGTTTCCAGATTCTTCCCATAAGTACAATGTCAGAGGTATGCACTCATCTATAAGGTGGGAATTGTGGCCCCACCTTACAAACAAGAAAAGCGAGGTTTGGAAAACTCCATTATCTGATGGCCAAGAGCTGGTTCTATCATGTACCTGGCCTGATTCACATCACTAAACTGAAATACAAGGAACATATTCTCCATGAGGAAAGTTACTCTTCTATTACAACAAAATAATGGAGTCTGCAACCTAGTCTTTTTTGTTTGTTTGTTGCTTGTTTATGTTTTAATTTTTCAGACAGGATTTCACTGTGTAGCTCAGGCTGGCCTCAAACTCATGGTCCTTCTGTCTTTTCCTCCTGAGCACTGACATGTATCCACATGCCTTTTATGTGGCATCCATGGTGTTTCTAGAAGTAAAGCTAGAGTCTGGGGAGTGGGGGCTTTCATTAGCTGCTTGTTGGCACAGAGAAGCAGAAATACACAGACTACATCAAGCAGACCTGAGTTTGAGTCACAGCTCTGCACTAATCATTACATATCCTGAGACAAGTTACTTTATCTCTTTGACTCACGATTTTTGAAATCCAAACATTGATGTAACATTGCTTTTTTGAAGTCTAACTGGGATGATCTAGAAAAGTATTTGAAAATCAGTAAATCAACAATAACTCTCCACTTTCCTTTCCCTTGTCCTTTTTCTTCCCTTCCCTTCCCTTTCTTCCCATTTTTCTTCTCTACCTTTCCCTTCCCTTCCCTTCCTTTCTTCAAGAGAAGGTACCTTGAGACCAGATTTTCTGGATTTAAATTTTTGTTTTACCACTTGTTGGCTGTGTGACCATAGACAAATTATTTAACCTCTCTATGCCTCAATTTTTCTTCTGTAAAGTAATGCTTATCATGAATGGTACATATCTCACAATGTTGCAAAGATTAAATGAGTTAATGTTTTAAAATACTTAAGCACCTAACTGCATAAAGTAGCTACTTTTTAGGAACAAATTTACATTTAGGAGGCTGTTGTAGAACTATATACAGAGATGATGTTATATTCAGGCAGGTGAGAAGCAGAAACATAGCTTTAGCTCATGTCTCCTCTCATGTTTGGTCCACATTGGATAAAAACAAATGGACTGATTGAGCCTTATGGATGAGGACTGCATCCGAGTATGTGGTCTCATCACACCTCTGAGGGCAGACATGGTAAGTCCCTGAAACCTGCCTGCAGCAGGCAGGGCCTGGCAGTATCTTGAAGAGGAGCAGACAGTGCTGAGAGTGCAGGATCCAGGATCTCATGGCTGGAGCTGAGGGCTACAAAAAAGCTGCCCATTCCTGCACAGTTAAGCAGTGAGGACATAAATGGTCTCACATTTCCATTCTCACGTAATCTTTTTTTTTAAGTCCAGTGCTGGGGATCAAACCTAGGGCCTCATGCATGCTAGGGAAGTGTTTGGCCACTGAGTTACAGCCTCTGGCCTCTGTTGCAAATTTTTAACATACTGAATAGCTTCAGAATTAAAGAAGACCTTCATGCCCTGTCCCCTGGCTTGTCCTGCTCAGAAGGGCTGGCCTAGCAGTCTGTTCAGAAGCTTTGTGAATCGGCACTCACCACACCCAGGGCAAAGTGATGACTCAGGGATGGGTTCTCAGTACATACTGGAATGCAAAAAGCATTGATGTGAGTGGCTGTGGAAAGAAATTGATTCAGCATAGACCGACCACACTGATTCATTCTATCCATGTTCCACTTTACCACTGCTTCCCAATTCTATAGAGTCAGCAGAATAACCTGCCGCCATGTGCTATCTCTAGCTGGAGAGCCAAGAAGGCAGAGAACAGAACAGCAATCTTCATCCTCATTCCAATTAGTCTGCTATGAGTCACCAAGCCTGGAAGAATTCACTCTGCAGAATTTCACAGGCGTAATTCTAAGTGAGAAGCTGCAGGAATTAAGCAATTGGGGGGAGGGGGGGTCTTCACTTGTGATAAGCCATTCAATCTAAAAAAAAAAAAAGCAATCCCCTCATAACACTTCTCAAAAGTTTGAAGTTGTCTATCTACCAATTTAAGTTTTGCTTCCTCCTTCGAATACAATTTTCACTTGCTTATACATCTGTTGAATGAATAAATGTGTGAGAGAATAAATATTTTCAATAGCTTGAGACAGCCAGTAGCTTGTAGTAGCCAGTAACTTGAGACCAGGCCTGTGACTTCCTCCCATGCCCCAACACCTGCAGAAATCTAGGACCACCAAAGGAAAAAAAATAATGATCTCTATATCTCTATTAGTGTAATACTTTACAGTTTTCATAGCACTAAGCATGTAGCACCTGATCTCAGCCTCACAGCAGATCTGTGAGGTAAGTACTATCATTTCAGTCTTACAGGTGAAAAACTGAGGCTCAGAAAAGTCCTATATCCTCAAAATCACCTCACTGATAAGTAATGGGACTGGAATATAAGTGGTCAAGCCCAAATCCAGTGCTTGGTCTACACTTAAAGAACACTTTAAAAGAAAAGAGCTCATTGCATGCCCAAAGCCTTTTCTAACTCACATGCCTACATCACCAAAGACAAGAGTTCATTGCCCTGCCTTGATTCTGAAAGGTGTGGCCACTGGGCAGAGCTGGGGCTGGAGGCCAGCAGGAGCGGAGGAACCAGAAATCAATGATGTGACCTCAGACAAGTCTTAGTACCTCTCTGCCACACCTGTTTCTTCTCTCAAGCAGCTGTATAATCCCGATTTATCTGCCTTGTGTGCCACGAGACTCTAATTTAAGAAGGTGAAAGGACCACAGAGATGCAAGCTCAATATTACAAAGATGCTGGGCGCTTGGGCCCCCATCCTCCCTGCTTGGAGGGCTCTCAGCTCATCTTCTCTCACCTTGTTTCTATTTTATTCTGGGCCTTCGCTCCAAATGTGACCCTCCCTTCAGAGCACAGATGTTGAACTGGATGGTGAAGCACAATGTTTGTAAATGTGGTAAACCACTGGCTTATAGTCTTTAAATGTGTTGTGTGAGTTGTGTCTTTTTTAAAGATTGTGATCGCTATTCCTAGTAAGCACTAGGAAGAGAAAGGAAAGGAAGGAGAGGAGAGGATGAATACCCCCTCCACACACACAGTTACACGCACATATGTGCTGTCATTCAAGAGCACACATTCAAGAAGAATTCAAAGTGTTTATCAAATATCCTTACACAACTCATCCTCTACTAGACTATCCATAGAAATCAAAGAGAGAGAAAACTAAGGCTACTAAAGGAAACATGCTTTACAATATAAGGTATTAAATCTCAAATTCTACTTTTAAAAATATGACTTTCCAGAGAATGAAATAAGCAATGATTTACTGGGACTATAGCTGCAAGAAGAGAAAGGAGACAAATTAATAGGATTAATAGGATTCATATTAAGGATTTTGAGAACTATGAAGAAGTCAAAGGTGATTAAGATTGTGTGTGTGTGTGTGAGAGAGAGAGAGAGAGAGAGAGACTTGAATTCAGGGCCTGGGGGTAGTCCCTGAGCAGTTTTTTCCCTCAAGACTAGCACTCTACCATTTAAGCCACAACCCAATTCTAGATTTTTTGATGGTTAATTGGAGATAAGAGTCTCATAGACTTTCCTTCATGGGCTGGCTTCGAACTGTGATCCTCAGATCTCAGCCTCTGAATTGCTAGGATTGCAGACTTGCTACCAGCACCTGGCTAGTTATTAAGATTTTTTTAATTTATTTTTTTGGGTCTGGTTGTGGGCCTGAACTCTGGGCCTGGGCGCTGTCCCTCAGCTCTTCAGCTCAAGGCTAGCGCTCTACCACTTGAGCCACAATGCCACTTGCAGCTTTTTTTTTTCCTGCTTATGTGGTGTTGAGGAATCGAACCCAGGGCCTCATGCATGCAAGGCAAGTGCTCTACCACTGAGCCACCTTCCCAGCCCCGTGATTAAGATTTTTAAACCTAAAAATGAAAGGATGATTCCTTTAAGAGGCAGAATAGTGAGCAAGACTAGGAGGAACAGTGAACACATCAATGAAGAGTACAGTACATCAATTTTTGAGATTTCAAGGGACATGGATACAGAGAGCTGGGAAAGCAGCTGTGAAAGAGGAACCAAAGTCCTCCCAGCCCAGGGCTGCTTGGAAAAGGCTTCTCAAGAACCAGCAGAATTAGAGTAGGCCTTTGGCTGGGGATTAGGTGGGGAAGAGGGGTACAGGCAGGTAGACATAGAGAGAGACAGATTCCTGGAGAAAGTCCTTGCACCCCACACAGCAGGAGAGAAGCAATTGCTTCCATCTTCCCTCCCCATGTATGGGACATGATCAATGACTCGTGTCAGAGGACTGGTACTTTACAACCTCATGCATCTGCATTAGGCTGATTAAAAATCATTCCTTGTCAACAAGTATAATGTTAGAGAGCGTGGGCCGTGAAAAGCAGAAGGGGCTTTAGGGAATGACACTCCTGCTTTCCTGTTACTTGTCTCTGTGACCTTGGGCAAGTTGCTTGGTTTCTCTGGTTCTGTGACTTTGTCTATAAATAGGAATCGTGATTTTCACTCTATAGGATTACTGTTGAGTGTCAGATGACATGAATGGTGCTGTGCACAGTCTTTCGGAGGGAGAAAGCAAGGCAAATTGCCAGAAGTTCTAAGCGAGGCTCCTTTGCTTCTAAGCGAATCATTACATCTAGGTGTACCACTGGTCAACCTGTCCACACCAGGGTCTCCCAGCTGCCTCCAGGATTTCTAGAACAGAATCCTAGTTGCTTATAACTTCATTTTTAAAAAAGGTGACTGGGCCGTAAATTCTATAGTTTTGCATTTACTGATTTAACCATGAAAAGGTTATTCATTGTGGTATTTCCATACATGCTTATAAGAGACTTTGATCATATTTACCCCTCTATTACTCCCAAAATGGTTATTCAATACTTAAAAAAAAAAGAACCTGGTTGGGTACTAGTAGCTCATGCCTGTAATGTTAACTACTCAGGAAGCTGAGATCTGAGGATTGTGGATAAAAGCCAGCTACAGCAGAACCAAATCTGGTAGACTCCATTTCCAATTAACCTATGTAATACTGGGCTGGAGAAGTGGCTCAAGTGATGAGAGCCAGCCATGAGTGAACAAAGCAAGTGAGAGCACAAGTCCTTGAGTTCAAGCTCTAGTACTGGCACCAAATATGTATGTATATGTATATGTGTACATATAGGTATGTATTGTGTGTGTGGGGGGGGGGGGTGTTTGCTAGCCAGTTATATCCAGGAGCTAGTATATGTCAGACAGGTTCTCTACTGTTGAATTACATCCTCAGCCCACATCTTTTTTTTTTTTTTTTGGTCGATCATGGGAATTGAACTCTGGCCTTGGGCACTGTCCTTCAGCTCTTCAGCTCAAGGCGAGCACTCTACCACTTGAGCCACAGCACCACGTCCAGTGTTCTAGTGGTTTATTGAAGATAAGAGTCTCATATGGGCTGGGAAGTTGGCTCAGTGGTAAAGCGCTTGCCTTGCATGCCTGAGGCCCTGGGTTCGATTCCTCAGCACCACATAAGCAAAAAGAAAAAAGCCAGAAGTGGCGCTGTGGCTCAAGTGGTAGAGCGCTAGCCTTGAGCTGAAGAGCTGAGGGACAGCGCCCAGGCCCAGAGCTCAGGCCCTGCGACCGGACCCAAAAAAAAAAAAAAAAAAGAATCTCATAGACTTTCCTGCTTGTGCTGGCTTTGAACTGTGATCCTCAGATCTCAGCCTCCTGAGTAGTTAGGATTACAGGCATGAGCCACCAGTGTCCGGATCTCAGCCCACATCTTTTTAAGTGTGGTTGGAACTCAAGTATTCTTCCTCCCTAAAATCTCTAATACTTTTAGTAAGTCAAATTTGATACTCGTCTCTACACATACACACAGTGGTTTACTAAAGGACTTTCCTGTAAACACCAAGAAGAAAGTGTGAGTTCATATCAACAGCTCATAATCCTCCTAAGAGAGGTCAAAGGATCCTAACTAGTTCCACAGTAGATTCTCTTTCCATCTGTCTTCCAGGTCTGTAGATTTCAAGTCACCCTTTCCTTTCTGAGAGTTTCATAGTCTAAAATCAGAACCAATAATGTAGCTGTCACAATGCAGTGGCTGTGTCTCACGAGTCCTTGCTCCATTTCATGATGAGGTCAGAGAGCATGGATTGAATATACTATAGTGTACATTCAAATCCACAAGGTCAGATTCCAAAGCCAGTACCCTGCTCTGTACCCAAGTCCCCTAAAGACTGGAACTTGGGCTTCCCAGGATCTATGTCAAAGATTTCACTGTATACATCAGTTTTCCCTTCGAGGTACCTTGTGCTTCAGACAGAAGCTTCGTGCTGTTTGACGTAACACTCCCCAATGCTGCCTCTGCTGATGAAGCAACTGCTTTCTGAATTGCTTTTTCCTTTCACCTTCTCTGCACATCTCTCCTGATCAACCTTCAAGACCAGAGTCAACACCATCTCTTCCAGAAAAACCTTCCCTAACCTCTGCACTGTCTCTCCTGCACTCACAACCCTACCAAAATCTGTCTGCTTCTTGGAGTAATAGAGCAGTTTCTCAGAACTCTTGGATATCCCCACACTTCAATTTGGGGTATCAAGATGTAATTTGCTATGCACCTTGGAGAAAGCAGCTATGTAGGGCACAGCACTCAGAAACAGCGGGAGGCACGCATCCTCCTGTTGCTGCCTCATGACCAAGGTAGCTTTGTCTGCCACATAAACTCAACCAGACTCCCCTCCTGGCTTCCACCCACCCCACAACTTAATTGATTTAATGAGCCTTTGTGAAATTCACCGATGAAGCATGAAATATACTTATATGCTGCTAGGAGCTACCCAATCCATCACAGGGCTACAGAAAAATAAAAATTGCTGCTCAGACTAAAATAAACAATTGCCAAATTAGTCACCATCTGTACCATGTTGTCAACAGAGCCCACAACAGTCTGCATTCCACTTCCTGCCTGCTCACATTGCACAATGAGGTCTCCAGGGAAAGGCAGGGAAGAGAGTGAGAGGGTTCAGATGCACAATATGCCCTGCAATTTACTTGGGGAAAGTCCATCAACTCAACTGACAGGTCTGAGGCACCTGCTATGTAGATGATACCCTGCTGGACACTGGAGAAGTAATGCTGCCAAAGCCCGTGTCCGATGAGTGATGGGAGGAAAGAGAGACAGAGACAGAGACAGAAAGAGACAGAGAGAGAGACAGACAGACAGAGACAGAGATAGAGAGACAGAGACAGAGAGACAGAGGGAAACAGAGACAGAGAGAGGGAAGGAGATCACTTGAGTTGATCACATGACTGGGCTCAAAGAGAGGTAGGAGATAAGATGAACAGACTAGGTTTGGCCACATAGCCTGAGATGTCACAGGCTCATAAAGACCTCATTGGTCAGCACTAACTCTTCACTCGTTTCCTTCCACCTTTGCTTCTGGGCAAAAGTGTCTAAGTTCTTCCCTCACACAAATGCTAGTGCTAAATGAAGTTCGCAGCAATCCATTTGGAGAAACAAGCAGTGGAGAACTCATAGAACTGCTTTTTTATTGTAAAGGTGCTATACAGAGGGGTTACAGTTACATAAGTAAGGTAATGAGTACATTTCTTGCTGAACATTATTACCCACTCCTTAGTTTTTCTCTCACTATCTCATCCCCCTCTCCCCCTCAGAAGTTGTAAAGTTCATTTCCAACATAGTGTCTTGTGAGTATCATAGTTGCATTGGGTCATCCTTTGTCCTTGTTTCCTCCTTCCCTTTCCCAAATCAGATAAATGTATACACAAAACACAGAATACCAGAACCAAAGACAGTGATTGCCAGGGATAAACCAAAGGAAAAAAAATAAAATTGGAATAAAATTAAAAGAAAGTACTTAATACAGTACATTGACGACAAGAAGGTCAACCACCAAAAAAAGACCTGCTATTTCCATGTCTTGGAGTTCATTTAGATTAGCATCATTTTATATAGCTATTGAGCTATTGTAACCCTCTGCTAGGACTATCCTAGACATCTACTAACTATTACAAGTGAGGGAAACCATGGAGCCTATATTACTTTGGGTCTGGCTAACTTCACTTAATATGACTTTTTTCCAAGACTTCACTGGGGAGGAATAAGAATGGCCAATAGACACATGAAGAAACATTCAACATCTCTTGTCATAAAAGAAATGCAAATCAAAACAACATTGAGATTCCATCTCACTCAAATTAGAATGGCCATTATCAAGAAAACAAATAATAACAGATGTTGGTGGGGATGTGGCCAAAAGGGAACACTACTATACTGTTGGTGGGAATGTAAGCTGGTTCAACCACTCTGGAAGGCAGCATGGATATTCCACAAAAAAACTAAACATAGAACTCCCTTATGATCTAGCAATCCCACTCCTAGGTATTTATCCAAATGATCACAAGCAAAGTCACACTAAAGCTACCAACACAACCATGTTCACTACAGCATTATTTACCATAGCTAAGATATGGAACCACCCAGATGTGGAGCTCCCAATTGGAGCTAGCATCATTTCCCTTCCTTTGAGCCTCATCCATGACCCTACAAATCACAATATCTTCAAAAGTAGGTAAGATCTAAGTCGTAATTCCCCCATTTCTGAGAAGGGGAAAAATAGCATTCCCTGCCAGGTCCTCATGAGAAATAGAGGAGATAACTTACATAGTTACTTGATGGATGCTCATTCTGTGCCCACTATTTTCCATCATTGAGCCAGACTTTAAAAAAGAAAAAAACAATTTTACACAGGGCAGAGAAAGGTAATAAACTTCAGGTAAAATATGTAGTATATCAGATATTGAATTCCATGCCAAGTATTTATTACAAGACAGAGATGGCACTAGATGCTCAATAGTGATGCTAATGGAGATAATCATTTTCACTAAAAGAGTGAGCTCCTTCAAAAGGTCATGCTTAGAGGTTTTTGTGGGTGAGAGGAAGAAGACGTTCTGAGTTCCCACAACCACTGCACACCATGTTCTCCACTGGAGGAAAGACAGCAGCCAGTGGATGGGTGTTCCTTGGAATTTGGGGTACAAGGATGTGGCTCCAGGTGCAGTAAAAGAACCTTAAAGAATAGGAAGATAACAAGGAGTGATTTATCAGCAATGCAGAATCACACCTCTAGAGTAAGGCAGACAGTGGGGTCAGAACTGACTGCACTGAAGCTGTTCACAGTTTAGACACTTGCCCTGATTCCCCAACCAGCCTCGCTTATAATTGAAAATCACTAATAGATAAGACTCTAACCAATCATATTAATTCATGGTTGGTTCACAGAATAACTAAGCCCAAAGTCTTCTTATCCCCTAGTACATTTCTTTTTGAAATTTCTTTCACCCTTTAAGACATTTCTTTTCAGGAGAAGAGACAAGAAATAACTTGCTCCCAAGATGAGTGGCCATTGGCTGGTGAATGAAGTCACTTTAGCTGAACAAGTGTTCTACTAAGAGTAGAAGATGGGATGGAATTACAAAAAGTAAGGCCTGGGAAGTTGCTCACTTTCAACTCAGTTGTTGTGAACACACAAGCAACACACAGCAACAACCACATCCTGCCTATAAAACTGGGTTAGAGATGCTGTTTACTTCTGAGGATTTTCCACAAATCAGACCTGATTGCCATCTTTGGCCTTGAGCCTCACGAGCAGTAGGTGTCCCAATTGACTCACTACAATTGCACCATAAGGAATTCAACACTATTCCTTAATTCTAATGCCAATCCATTGTTAGTGGAACACACTCAAGGGATCTAATGCCAGGAAGCACCAAACCTGGGCTTCAGCCTGCTTTCAGGCTTTAGACATCCTGAGAAATGCTTGGCATCAGGCCCAGGTCTGACCTGCACCCTACTCTCCACCTGCAGACTCAGCTCTGTCTCTAATATCCAGGACC
This sequence comes from Dipodomys spectabilis, assembly GCF_019054845.1. Classification (NCBI taxonomy): domain Eukaryota; kingdom Metazoa; phylum Chordata; class Mammalia; order Rodentia; family Heteromyidae; genus Dipodomys; species Dipodomys spectabilis. Next base: position 2,890,073 of record NW_024871460.1, on the reverse strand, counting down.
TGCTGGGATTCATACAGCTCTAGACTCACCACCTACCATCTTAGCATTCTACTTTGCTAGCACTCCACTTTCCCTTATTCTTAATTCTGGCACCTGCAGGTATGAGCTATCAACCATATCACACTCCATGACCCACCTATGATGGAACATGGAAGTGCATTTTGATCTATTTCCTTACTTAAGGACTGAAAACTTTCCTGAATACAAATCCATTTCAGAGGCCTGATGCCTCATGACAGGCATTCCTATGGCTGCTTGTTTACACTGTCTTAAGACACTGGGCTGGCTGAGTTCAGGGAAGATGGTGGAGGAGAAGCTGGAGGCTAAACAAGCTCTTGCATACAAAGCAGTTTTAGTGTTCCATTGAAGGGTCCTAGGCCAGAGAATTACACCAAGTGTGCCATCACAGTACAGAGAATTTGTCCAGAGAGGAAAAATCCAGGCAAGGAGACAAATCTGAGCACTTGCCGGCTATGGCCACGGCAGCAGCCGCCGCAGCCACAGCCAATACTACAACACAGAGAGTCTGGGATAAAGGCCCCAGATGCAGTGGGTGAATGGATTCTACTCAACACCAACAAGAACTGACAAGGAGCAGATATCTTCATCCTGCAGATCGCAGACCAGAGACGACCCAGGAACCAAGACTCCGAAGTGAGTAGAAGCCTCACTCCTCAGGGAGCAGAGGAGGGAAAGCCACCCCTCCCCACCCCCACTACCGGAGATCTCCATCTTTGATACTGACAAAGGCCCAGCTGAGCAGCTAGCTCCAACTCAGGCCTTAGAAGAAAACAATAGTCATTTAGCAGGTCACAAGAACCTGCCCTGACCTGCCAGGCTCAACTCCACCCAGGGGAAAGTCACCCCACCCAGGCAGAGGAAGTTCTGCCCCAGGAGGAGTGGCTTTCTTCACTAGGTAAACAGAGCCAGAGGCTGCCCCTCCCTACAGCAGCCTAGACAATCAATTGAAATTCAGTAAACATAAACCCTGAGAATGGCTCCAGGCTAGGCTCTGTGAGTGTCTCAGAAGCTAGCCCCTCAGGGAAAAGCTACCGTTTGCTGAAAGGCCTCAACTCTACCCAGAACCTAGCCTCATCACAGCATCTCCAAACTAGAGGAAACAGCCATCTCCCTCTTTTGTGATACTCAAAGCAGATCTCCCTCCCACTGAACTAGCCTGGGCCGATGATCAAAAAATCAAGGGTAAAGCAGAGTATTTTTTCTGCCTGCCTAAACAAACTGGCTTAAGAAACCAATCAAGCCACAGGAAAACCAAAGACCACAAGCAGACCAGAGACTCTACCAAGAGACTGGTTACAGACACAAGGGAGATACAGGATCTTCCCATCCACCCCCCTCCCAAAAAAAAAAAATCAAAGAACTCTTTTGTTTGCATCATTTTTTTAAATTTTTAATTAAAAAATTGTTTTCTATTAATCTTTTTTTCCCTTCATCTTATTTTTATTTTAGGTGTATGTGTGTGTGTGCTTTAAAAAAAAAAATCTCTACTGGCCTTTTGGTCCTTTTTTCTTTCTTTCTCATTCTTTTTACTTTTTCTTCTCTTTCGTTCTTTTTTGCGTGACTTAATTGCTGTTCTGCTCATCCTCAGATATACCCATCATGGATTATTAGACCTTATCCTCCATTGTGTACACACTTAATCCAGAAATTTATTACTTAATTCAAAACCTCTTAGGCTTAAATTACTTAATAGCAGTATTATTTCTTTATACCTATACAATATTTTAAGTTTTTTTTTTTTTTTTGTCCAGTCATGGGGCCTGAACTCTGGGCCTGGGCGCTGTCCCTCAGCTCCTCAGCTCAAGGTTAGCACTCTACCACTTGAGCCACAGCACCACTTCCGGCTTTTTTCTTTTTGCTTATGTGGTGCTGAGGAATCGAACCCAGGGCCTCAGGCATGCAAGGCAAGCGCTCTACCACTGAGCCACCTTCCCAGCCCCTGTATTTTTATTTTTTAGTTTTTCATGTCTCCTTTCTATCCCTCCCTTCTCTCATCTTATCCCTGTTCTTCTCTCAATATTACTTTTTTAAACTTGCATAATTTTTAAGTGTTTCACTTTTTAAATTTAAATTTTTGTTTTTCCAATTTTTCTTGTCTCTCTTTTTTTCTTCTTTTCTCTTTCTCCTATCATTCTGTCCAATCCACTTCCCTGTTTGAGATTAGGACTTGGATAATATCACTCTCCTTTTACTTTTCCACATCCCTCTAACCCTATTTTTCCCCACATTTCTCCCTATACCTAATAATTTCTGGTTTGCCAAATTCTTCTTTGCTGTTCTTAGCCCATTAATACATAGTTGTTTGATGTTGAATAGACTGTATCTGTTGAACTAGATTGTATCTGCAGTCTTTTGACTGTGCAATTACAGGACTTTGGTTGATGCTTGCATTAAAATAGTGTTCTAGCACAAAACTGGTGTTACTTTCAAACCAAATGGGCAGAACAAGCCGGGAAAACACAAGAAAAATGGAAGTCCGGGTATCTCGACTCCCACTCATGATAATCAGGTGACAGAACAGATAATGAATAATCCAGAGGAGAGTTCCCAAAAAGCTCTACAAATACTACTGGTAAATATGGCAAATGAAAAGTTTGAAAACCTGCAAAGGACTCAGTGTGAGCGTGATAGGGAGAGAGGAAGCAAACCAAAGATTAATACAGAAAACTCATGAGCATGAGGAAGCTACTCAAAGATTGATACAGGAATTGCGTGAGCAGGTTGGGAACACTCAAAGAGAAATAAAGGAATCTTGTGAGCAGGCTGAGAATAGTCAAAGAGATAGATAGGAATTGCGTGAGCTGGCTGAGAACAGACAAAGAGAAAGTCAGGAATGGCATGAGCAGGTTGAGAACAGTCAAAGAGAACTACAGGAGTTGCATTTACGTGAAGAAGCTAATCAAAGAGTAACACAGGAATTCAGAGAGCAGGATGAGAATACACAAAGATCACTAAAGGCATTCATGGTACCCATAAACAGAGAGCTGAAAGAAGTCAGGGAGACCACAAAGGGAATGCTGAATGGAGCCCAACAGAAGGAATGGGAGTCCAAGGAAACCATAACCAATCAATTAAGTGATTTGAGAATAAACACTCAACACCAAATTAAGGAAGTAAAGAAGTTCATACAAGATCTAAAACAAAGCTCCAACAAAGAATTTGAAGCCATCAAAGCCGACCAATTAGAAGGAAAAGAAATAAACAAAGTAGAAAGTCTTGACAGTAGGTTAGACCATGCAGAAGATTGAATTTCAGGGATTGAAGACAGCCTAGATATTATAGCACCATTTCCGGTTTTCTGGTGGTTAATTGGAGATAAAAGTCTCAAGGATTTTCCTGCCCAGGCTGGCTTTGAACCACAATCAGATCTCAGCCTCTTGAGTAGCTAAGATTACAGGCATGAGCCACCAGCACCTGGCTACACCTACCCATTTTTATAGATACCTTTACATCTTTTGAAGGCCTCCATCTATTCATTCATCCATCTGAATTATTCAGCCATGTGCTATCATGTCTAATGGCACAGTTAAAGTCGATTATCTTTATCGTCCTTTACTGTATAAAATTTTTGTGATTTCATTTTTTAAAAAATCACATGGACAGGAAGATGAACATAAATGCAATTAATTATGATCTCAACAAGCCACAAAGAATTTCCATCTTGTGGAGAAGACCAAAAGACAAATGCACATATAACTAGAGCAGAGAGAGAAATGAAGAGCCTAAGAGCTGGCATGATCCACTCAGAGAAAGGTAGACTGCTTTTGCATAATGGTGCTATAAGCACTGTTATGAGATAGAAAAGCACCACCAGAGCTACCTGACCCACCAGCACACATCAAGTTTCAAATTCTTATCCTCTTACACAAGGGCATTTGCTCCCAGGGGGTCATTAAAGGCAGGAGTTGCCTGGGAAATTAGTCAAGCAGTCCTGATGGAATAGGATTAGCAATCATATGATCTGTGATTCCAGTATATTATTTTGTGAACCCCTAAAAAGGACACATGGAAAACATTTGTACAGACAATCAGTCTATTTAGAACCTAGGTTGTCTTGGAAATTCTGCCTCATATAGATGCTGTGTTTGTAGAATGTGCCTGAAAGATTAAGAATTCTCTTTGCAGGAGCCTGGGAAATCTGGTTTATCCATCTATCCTTTTTAGAATTAATTTTTAAACTTTTTTGATGGACACATGACCTTTTACATATTTTTGAAGAATGGCATTACATTTTAATTCATGTAAACATGGTTAGTGATCAGCCTAGGGTTATAGTTATCAAATCCATGGCCTTAAATTTGTGTCATTTCTTTATGATGAGTACATTCAAAATCTTTTATTTTGAAGGCTACAATACATTATTATTAATTATACACATCTTGCTTGCGGCACTGCTAGACAAATCCAGCTCAGCCAGAACATCTAGTAAATGTGAAAGAACAACCAAGTAATTATAAGAAGGAAACTAGTCAGGTGAGAAAGGGAGACGAAAACTTGAGAAATTACAGGTAATCCTTAAAAAACCAGGTGAGAAATCCCCCTAATCCTACACACAATGAACTTGACTCTCCAGAAATTATTTTCTAAGCTGCATGTGCAGGGAGGGGGAATCTGCCAAACTAGCTTTCATAAGAAAAGTTCAGGGCCCTTTGGTGCTGTCCCTTAGGAAATGATGTCACCACACCAGGGGCCTGGGTGTTCAGTATGGTGGAGTTGGACAGCAGGATCATCTCTTGAGATGGGAAGAGGTCCCACCCTGGTACAAAAGTGCAGTCAAGGGCTAGAAAAGTCACTCTGTCAGGGTCAGGACTGTACTTAAGGGTGGTTCTAGTCATCAACATCAGAGATTGGTCAGTGGAAAATAAGAGCAATAACTAAACACCTAGTATCTTTTGTGCCACATCCAGAGTTTATGAAGTGAGTTTATTAAGTGGGGACCACCATCACTTCCATTTTATAGCTTGGAAATTAAAACACCAAAAGGTTAAGTGGCTTAAGATCACAAGCTAATAATTGGAAGGTCCAGAACTAGAGCCAGTGATCTATCTTTGGAGCCTGGGGGTTTGCCACTAGGCTATAAAAATAGTTCCATGAGAGCTCTTGGAACGTCACCTCCCCTCATTCTTTGCATCCAGTCACTCACTGAAGCCTCACAAGGACCTTCTGAGGTAAGTCCAATGATCTCCATTTCACAGAGAAAGAAACCAGGTTAAAGGCTAACTCACTGAAGGACCCACAGCTTGAAAGGGGCTGAGCTGTGCTGACCCCTCATCTGCTGACTGGCATCCTCATTCTGAGCCTTTCGGCAAGGTTGCCTCCCAGGGAGCTGCTACCATTTAATAACCACAGCAACATCTGTCATTTGCTGAAACCATTAGAAAGTGAAAGACTCCAATTTATACCTGTACCCTCTCACTTGACACTTTATGCAGGTAATGGGGACAGAAGGTATCATCACCTCACATAGATCTTTAAATTGGGGTGCTATAAAAAATATTTTGGTGGTTGTGGGGCTTGAACTCAGGATCTGGGCGCTGTCCCTGAACCTCTTTGTGATCAAGGCTAGTGCTCTACCACTTGAGCCAGAGCGCCAATTCCAGTTTTTGAGTGGTTAATTGGAGGTAAGTTGCACAGGGACTTTTCTGCCCTAGCTGGCTTCAAACTGTGATCCTCAGATCTCAGCCTCCTGAGTAGCTAGGATTATAGGTATGAGCCACCGGTGTCCCATAGGGGTGCTATAAAATTAGAATGCTTCTTCTTGAACAAATCATGAGATTTCTCCTAGATAGAACTTCCCATATAGTCCTAGGCTGTCCACAGTTCCTACGCAAGCAGCAGGGGTCTTATTTTCTAATACCATCTTTTTCAACTCCCTTTGGTTCCTAAGGATGCTTGGTTCTCCAAGGCCTAGAGACTAAAGTGAAATGAAATGCCTAGACTGATCAGCATTTGTAGGTTGATTCTATGATATTCAGACTGAAGGCAGAAGGTCTGTGAATGGCTTAAGACCCCAGAATGCACTGCTCACTCTACCCCTGGCTCGAGTCAGTCAAAAGGCTCAGATATTGAATATGGGCCTGAGACCTTTTGCAAAATGCAGGATGAGTTTAGAAATGGCTTATCATTTCCTGAAGATTTGGATTTTCTAACAATGGCATTGCAAGACTAATAGAGGTAATAGCAATAGTAATACTCCTACTAGTAGTACCCCTCTAACAGTAGTAGTGAAGATAGTGTGTTGGGAGCCGTTGGGAGCTGACACTAAAGCTCAAAGGTCATCTTGACCCCTGTGCTCACTGGCTCACTTAAAAGACACCAGGTGCCCAGGATTGCTTTGCTATGTCTGCAGAGTTTGCTTTAAATTTTCCTTGTTTTTCTGGACTATAGTAGAACGGCCTGAGTGTGGGGGCCCACAAGGATGCACCGTGCCGCATGTGTGGAACTGCCAATACCCAGGCTGCTCCCATGTTCTGAAGAGGACGACCTTATCAGATACTGACTTTTATATATGCCCAGGAATTAATTGAACTGCTTTGGCCATTTCTAACTGTGGTGGGGCTGATGTTTATTACTGTGCTAGGTGGGGATGTGAGGTAACTGGGACAGGCTCTTGGATCATGCACAAGGTCCTCCCTATCCTTGTCTGGCGAATCTCGCCCCCCAGAATTGCCTCGAACCCCCTACGTGGCCAATGCTATCCTTACCAATGTAATTCTGTTAAAATAACCTTTACAGAGGAGGGAAAAGGATAACTAACTGGGAGGGGGTCTGCCATTAAAACAAAAAAGGGGGAATCTGTAGAGCACATGGGCAGCAAAGATGACGTTAAGAGGAAGTTGAGTGGGCAGAGCTGGATTTGATTACGTTCAGTATGTAAACAACTCATGGAAGCTTAGGTGTATGATAGGGTGTGACCTTGACAGTGATTGGTTTGTCTTCCTCCCCTCCCATGCCACCAGCTCTTTTGTGCTTTAAAAAAGGCTTGCTTTGTGTTAATAAACGAGTTTTCCTGCTTGACTTGACTCCCGGCTGCATCGGATTGTCTCCCTGGCTGAGGGAGGCTGCACTTACCTTTCCTCGGACCCCATCCATCTTTTGTGGGATGGACGAAGACCTGACAATCATGGTGGTATTATTGTAGTAATACCAGTAGTATCAGCAGCAGTGGCCTATTAGTGATGGTGGCAATAGTGATAGCGGCAGCAGCAATAATTGAATCAGTATTAACAATAGCAGCAGAGCACAGGTGGCAATTAACAATAGCATAATCACAGGGCAGCAGTAACATCTTAACATGAGCAGCAGTGGTAGAACAGCAATCATATTTCCACCACTACACTACAGAGTACTCCTAGTAGTGTTATAGCAATAGCTCTCACTTAGTATTATGCATCACAAACTTCTCCAAGCCCTTCAAGAACAGAGGACTTTTAATTAGCACAACTCCTCACAGGATTAATATTATAAAAATGCATTTTAGAAATAAGAACATAGGCACAGCTTAGATATAGATAGGCACAGGTTCGAATCTGACCTCAGGTCAGACAGGATACAACTTTGGGCAGTGATCATGTTCCACATCAGTGTCTTCCTGGTTGGCTGAGATATCATAGCCAGATGGAGATGGGGTTTCCTTCCTTCTTCATTACAGGAAACTTCTCAGTATCACAGGACCTGGGAATCCTTCACCATTGCCTGGTTTTGGGTCAGAATGTGGGATCATGGCTTCTAGCTTGCCCTGCTGTAAGGCCCTCAGATGCTAAGGAGAGAAATAGGATTCTTTGATTCCATCTTTTTTTCCAAGGACTAGAGAGATATCAACATAAAATTCTCTCAAACCTTCCTTTCTCTTATTCTGCATTTTTCCATTCTTTACAGTTTTCCTTCTGCTCAAAGGCAAAGGTAATGGCATTACCTAGTGTGACAATCGGTCCCAAGGGTGTCCCTTATAGATAACTATCCCCCTGACAGTTGGCTTGATATCTTCAGGATGAGGCTAAGAGGAAGGACAGAGGGAACCTGTGAAGCCGTAGTGGTAGAAGGAAGAAAGAAACTGATAGTAGCTGAAGAAATGGAAAGCAAGAAAGCAAGGGATGCAGTTGAAGGTGTGAGCCTGGCCATGTAGGGTCTTGAGGGACAGTTAAATAATTTGTCATTGTTCTAAGACCAATGATAAACCACCAAAGGGTTTATCCAAGAGGGTAGTGAGTCTGATCAATGTTTTTTTAAAGCCTTATCCTGGCTCACATGTGAGATTCCGGAGGGCAGGGGACTAGAGAAGAGAAGCTGAGCAGAGCACACATGAAGACTGCCTTGGGAGCTGTCAGGGTCATCATTCAGGCCACAGGTGGAGAAGGGTTGAGAAGACTAGCAGCATGCTTGTCACTGCTTGGTGGATAACACATCCCACCCTGTGTCAAGTTCTCAGGTGACTCTGGCTAAGTCAACCACTTTCAGCCTTTCTTTCCTAATCTAGAAATGGAATTTACTGTCTCTGCTGCCAAAATTTGCTAGCAATTGGTACATAGAAATTCTGAGAAGAATCTGAAACCTTATGCACACACTAAAACCTCCTTTAGCTCTCCAACCAACTGGTCTACCTCATTGACCTCTCTACCTCTAGTCTCACCAAATTTATCCTTGATAATAATTACTTAGTATTAAATACACACCTAAACAATAATCCATATTGTAATAATTGGTTCGTATTAAATACAAACCGAGTCATTAATTCCTCTATTGTATGTTTCTAGATCTACTTGATGGTTCAGAACTTCCCTAATCTTACAATGATATGGGAGTTGGGGATAAGTGTGGGTATGGTTTGACTTCAAGGCCTCATACTGGCCAGGCAGGCACTCTACCACTTCAACCACACTGCTAGCCCAAGATTCTTCCTAATCTGACTCAGATTTACCTTCCTGCCAATTTCCCAGATTACCTTTTCTCATCATTTCACTTATGCTTCATTGGGATAGGGGCTGCTTCCCCCCTAAAATAAGCTGTGTCTTTTCTGGATTCCTGCCTTTGCCATATGACTCCATCATTTGGAGTCATTCATTTTCTGAATGAAATACAGGTACTTTCCATCCTCAAAGGCCCATTTTCTGAATCCACTTCCCCATTCATATAAGTCAAATGTTATTCTTGGTGAGAGGTCCTGTGACATGCAATTTTTACCTCCTTCTTGGCATTTAATCAATTTTTCATGTGCTGGTTTTCTTACATATATGAATTTGTTGCTACTCCCAACTTTAGTACAAACAGGAAAAAGTTAGTATTCCATCTATATAGTAGTACGTGTACTGATTATCTGATCATATTTTACCAGCCAGACTCTAGCTTCTCAATAAATGTTTCTATAGCTATAGTCTGGCTGGTAAAATATGATCAGATAATCAGTACATGTAGATAATATAGAAAGCTATAATATAGAAAGTTTGTAATGGTTACCCATAATTCTCAACTTGATCGCTCTAACTAGTGTCGAGGATATTAGTAAAATATACCTCTGTGTGTTTGTGAGGACTTTCTCAAAGATTAAGGAACAGGAGGAATGTAAGAAGCATGGGCTAATGACATTTCTGCTCCCCTCTCCATCTCTCTCTCCCCCTCCTTGTTCTTTCTGGCTACTGGCTGCCATGATCTGCATGTTCTCTAAACCACAATGGATTGAAACCTCTGAAACTGTGAGCTTAAAGGGAATCTGTCCACCTTTGAACAGTTTCTCCCGTGTATTTGTTCCAGTGAGAAAAAAAAATCAGACTAACACAGCGTTCTTCACGGTTTGTTCTGGGTGTAAGATACAAGACCCACTGGCTTACAAATACCTTGATAAAATTTGAATTTCTTGTTATTGCTTAAAGAATTTAACTGAACTAAACAAAAGGAAAAGGACCTCAGAAGTCACCCAGATTAGTCCCATCTTACAGAGGAGATTATTAGTTTTCACTACAGCAGCCTTCACTTTGGGCAGTTACAAACTATAAGCTCTGCCTCCTACTATAATGATGGAAACATGGTCAAAATCCTGCAGCACCTTTCTTCCCTCCTTTTCTTCTTGGGAGCAGACTGGTAAATGGGCTTTCATTTCTTATAGACTGATTTTTTTTTTGGGGGGGGGGGTCCAGTCATGGGGCTGAACTCTAGGCCTGGGCGTTGTCCCTCAGCTCTTCAGCTCAAGGCTAGCACTCTACCACTTTGAGCCACAGCGCCACTTTCCGCTTTTTTTCTTTTTGCTTATGTGGTGCTGAGGAATCGAACCCAGGGCCTCAGGCATGCAAGGCAAGCACTCTACCACTGAGCCACCTTCCCAGCCCTAGACTGATTTTTTGTTGTTGTTGTTGTTCTTTGTCCAAATGAATCATTTGGAGAAAAGAGGAAGAGAAACTATGTGTCACTTCTGGGATTCGTTATATTAATCACAGTCCAAATCACAACACGTGGCTCAAGACGTTTTCCACCGCAGGAAGGATGGAGTGGGAGAGCTAGTACATGAACATCTCAGCATCACTCACAGACAAGCTATCAGGGAGCAAGAAACAGCTGGAGTTGCCAAGTAACTGAGCTAAAAGGTTCAAAACAAAATGGCAAGCACTTTGGGTAGGGACAGGTATGGGGGAGCTCAAGATTGTCTCTGTCCAAATATATCCCAAGTCATAACAGAAAGCCCAGTCCAGACTTGAATGCTGGCATCCTATTCTGAACCCTTGGAGCTAAATTTGTAACCCTAGCACTGTCCCTGAGAGGAGAAAAGGCTGAGCCCCTACTCTGCCCATTCATAGAATGAACACCAGGATGCTGAATGAGTCGCCCCGGCTTTCAGTCGTCCATTACTTGTACTGGATTTTCACAATAGGAAGCGGGCAGGGGTTAGTGTCCACTTAAGAGCAAGGACACTAAGGTAGAGATGGCTGTGGATCGTCTCCAAGCTTAGACAGACAGTTGGGGAGCAAAATCAGAACTCAAACTCAGGTCTTCTGATTCCTTGGTTCAGAAATTTTTGATAGCCCTGAGAAACAGGCCTTGCAAAGTTGGTAAGTCCAGGCTCTGTTTCTCCTCCCTCCACCAGCTCAGGGAAAGCCCACTTTTGTAGAGTGAGGTAAGAGGGAAGGGTAGCCAACTCTGGTTTTGAGTTACCATCCTGGATTCAGAGCTCCCAAGAGCTTACAGATCTGGCTGGGCTTTGGTTTTGTGTGGTTTGGAATGGAATTCCCTAGCAACACACACACACACACACACACACACACACACACACACACACACACACACACACACACACACACACACACACACACCTATCCTCCTGGGTCCCTTCCTTTTCCTCTTCAGCTTCTGTGGCCACCCCAATCTCATGCCATCTTCCTTCCCCTTAAAACTGACCCACATTAGGTCAACTCCTTTTCTTTCCTGAATGCAGAACTGTGGCAGCCCTACATTTTAGCACAGTGCTGATCTGAGTCATAGCCTGCATCTGGAAGCAAAAAACAAACAGAACCACAACTGCCAATCTTTCCAAGAACTCTCTGATACTGAAACAGCGACAGAGGGGCCTGGAACCCAGGCTATGTCTTTAGCCCTTGTAGCCCGTGAGTGAAGGCACACCACTTGATGCATACCAAATCTCAACTGAGAATAGACCCATGAGTACTCCTCTAGTTTACCTGTGGCCAGCAGCCTCCTTCCCTCTAGCTTAGGAAACTGAGGTAGGAGGCAGCGGGGCTGGCAGAGGGCTGCTCCTCTGTGCATTTTACTACAGGGCATCATCCCCCCACAAAGACTGTCCCAATGGCACTGGCCAGTATCTCTGACAGTGGTAGAATACCTGCCCCTGGGGGAGACACTTGGGTCCTGGTCCCAGGAGCATCTGTCAGTTTCTGGAGGAAGGTCATCTGACTCCAGACCAGAGTTTTCTGTGTTCCTGGGGAATACAGGTCTCTCTGTCCTCCTCCCCTTCACACGTGCAAAGCCCCAACAAGCAGACATTCAGCTGGGCTCCTCAAGCAACAGGGAAGCTTCCTTTTTTCTGAGAAGTAAGATTCTGAATCACAATGAAAGCACTGTGATTCAGATTGTATATAGAGATAAAAGAAAACCCCACACCAAAACAGTCATCTTAACCCTTCAGAGGAAACTTAAAAATAATTCTTATCAGCTCTAACTACTTGCTGATAGATCACAAGTCACAAAAATAGTGAGCTTTTACTGGAAGAAGATCGGTTCAGCATCAGTGTCCTCAGCCACGCTTGTGTTGCCACCTAAGGCAGAGGCTCAGAGAAAACCAGTGCTGTCAAAAGTCACTGGGTTGGCAGATTGGATTCCAGGGGCTTCCCCTGAGCTCCAAACTTGAACGCCCAGCAGAACTCCCTGAGGCTGTTTTAAACTTGAATTTCTGGGCGCTTTCCTCCAAAGTTGAGTCTGTATTTCTGGGTCATCGCAGTCCCAACAAATTCCCCTGTGATGCTAATATTACTGTTGGCCCAAGGAACCGTGTCTGAAAACACCTGCTTTACAGAAACAGCATTGAGCTCATGCAACTTAGCCCAAAGAAAAGGGGAGAGGAAAGACCTTATATGTAACATGTAAAGAGATTATAGGTCTCCACATTTATCACCACCTCCAACACAGGCATGCATACACACACACACACACACACACACACACCACCTCTATCTGCTGAGCAGAGATAATCCAAGACTTCTGCATTGTAAAGATCAACCCTACCTCTGAGAGGACTGCATTAAGACAGAGGATGAGGAATTCACCAGCATCACAGAGATAGTTAATCCCTTGGGTAACGAAAAGTCCAGACATAAAAAAAGGGGAAAATCTGACCACACCATGTAGCCATGCATCTGGCCCCCTTTTGACCTCTTCAAAAGACCTTTGTGGCCACTGAAGCATGATTGCCATTTGTGGCTATTCATGCTGAGCTGGGCCTCAGGTGATTACAGAAGGCATTTTTCTGCTGTTTGCTTGGTGTCCTAGCAACCTAAACATTAAGGAACAGAGGGAAAAACAAACTGCCAGCTCCCCCCTTCACCAGGTGCTGCAAGGGCTTTCTGCAGCTGCCACATAAACAAAGATCTGTAATCCAGGCCCACTGGCTATATACACCATCACAAGCAAGTTGCACAATGAAAGCCACACAAACACACAGTTGCAGATGATTCAGGGTAACTGTGAGCCGCTGGCAGAAATACCAGCTCCCTGTGCAATGATCTGAACAAAATCAGTGTTTTGAAGTCTAAGGCTTTGAGAAATAAATGGCATTTTGAAAGTCAATATTATGAAGTGACTGTCAGCAGGAAATGGACCAAAGTGAGAACAAATGCTGTATCCCCAGTGAGGTTTCTCTTCCATGGTGTGATGTTTGAACAGGGAGTGGGAGCTGTGGAGTCAGCCATGCATTCTGGGACTTGAATCAGCTGAGCGGTGGAGGGCCCATCATCGAATTCCCACATCCAATCTACAGCAAGTCACAAAAGACACCTCATCCGGTCTATTTCCCGTATCCCCTAGCCACCCGCCACATCCAAGCGGCTCTTATCTCTAGTGTGGCTCTTATCTCTAGTCTGGACCACAGCAGACCAGAATCCTAGCTCCCATCACTACCATCCAACAGTCCATTCACTACCAACTAGTCAGAGTACTCACTTTTTCTTTCATTGATCATTTATTTTCTTCAATTAGTTTTCTTTTTTCTAATTTATTCATATCCACAACATAAAATTTGCCATCTAACCATTTTAAGTGCACAAATCAGAAGTGTTAAGTATGTTCACATTGTCCTGTGATCAATATCCAAACGCTCTTTCTTCTTATGAAACTGAAAGTCTGTACCTACTAAACCACTCTCCACCACACCTCCTTCCTGTAGCCCCTGACATCCACAGTCTTATTGTCTTTTCCGGTGAAGTTGACTGCTCCACTCACGTACCCATGTATGTGAAATTACATAGTATCCATCTTTTGTGACTGGCTGAACTTCATTCAGCATGAGTCATACAGGTTCGTCCATGTTCATAGCATGTTCCAAACTTCTCTACCTTTTAAAGGCTAGATAATGTCCCATGATGTGTGCACAGACATTTGCTTGCTTTATGTATCTGTTGATGAACATTCAGGCTGCGCTGATGTTTTAGCTGCTGTGAAAAATACTGGTGTGAAAATGGACACAAAAATATCTGAGCCCTCAGGCTCACTTATTTTAGATATCTACTCATAAGAGGTATTGGGGATCTTATGGAAAAATCTCTGTTAAATTTTTGATGAGCTGTTATTTTGTGCATGACACCAGCCACTCTGTGGATGTCACTTACCCAACACTGCAGTCATCCTTTAAAAAGAAGTTGGGAATCATGCTATGCAGTGTTGAACCTTTAGCAACATCTCTCACTTGAGTGGAATGGCACCTCCCCAGTCAAGAATATCACAAGGCATTGACAAATGTTCCCTTGGAGGAGGAAAAGCAGCAAAGGCCTGTGGTTGAATTAGATCATGACAGTCCCCAGCCCAAATCCTTCTGAAGCTTTTTCATTGGATTTGGACCCAACTCAAACCCGACAATGGCCAAAAAATCCCTGCAGACTCATCCTGCTCTCTTCTGAGATCCATCTCCATCCACTCCCAAGTGCTTGCTAAGTACCAGCCATTGGGACTACCTATCCTCCCCCAGGCGCGACAGGTAGATTCCCACTATTACTTGGACAGCATGCTCAGGTCTCTGCATGGCCAGTGGCAGGAGCTCACAATTCACATCCCAACTCAGATGTCACCTGTAACAGAGACGTTCTTTGTCCTTCCCCAATGGAAGCAGCATTCTGATGCTGAAAACAAAGAGAGGCCTATGTTGTGGTATTTTTAGGAGACTGCAGTTTTTCTTGATTGCCTTTATCATCATCTATAATGTACATTTCTTTGTGTCTGGGATAAAGATAATATTTATCATACAAACTGCAAGATTTTGAGAGTAAAAGAAAGGGCATGCTAAAAATAACTAGCAAGTACTCATCACCCAGGATTTTATAATATCTCTAATTATCCATCTACTAGCCAGGGTCCTGAGCTCAATGAGAGCTGGGATTTGGTCTGTTTTGGTCCTCTGTTTTCCCAGCTTCTATAACAGCATCAAATATATGGTAGGTTATCAGTTATTGAAGTAATATCAACAGCTGCTGGTCTTAATCGCTTTAACTATGAAAATAAGGTATGATTACTATGACAACCTAGAGATGGCCACAAGCAATAAATGATTATCCCCAAAGTGCCATCAGAACCTTACTAAAGTGCTGATTTCTTTCTGTGGCTATTTTCATAAAGAAAACATGACAACTGAAGAGACCACAGGCCCTGGGAGAGGAATTCTAGAGCTGAAGGCAGGGGCCAGTCTCACACCCCTCAACCTCAGCTGAGTCTGAGAATCACTTGGTACGTGTTTGTCCAACACCAGCATCCAGGCCCACACCATGCCCAGTGGAAAGGAAGCTCTCAAGGCAAGGCTTAGCCAGATGGATAGCACTTAAAGGGGGAATTCTGGTGTATAAGGAGGGCTGATGCTCCTGGATAGAGCAAAACCTACTCATCTCATGATGAAGAGGCAGCCCAGAAGGAGGCCACTCCCACAATCACACTCCATATGGACAACATTGGCCTGGGTCCCAGCCTTGGAACAACTGGAGGACATTCTGAGCAGACTTGTACATCTTCCACTCCAGGTTCAATGAACCAAATTCAAACCAAGTTCAGCTCTTCTTCAGATCCCCCAGGATAGTCACTTGGTCGCCTCTATCTACCCATCTGTTCTATCTACCCATCCACCTCCAGCCTCAGAGTCTCTCTCCATCCTCCCTCTCCAGCTCACCCCTAAAGCATGGTGTCATCCATGATCCTCTGGCTTCTATTTAATTTCAGCCAATAGGTGTACCCAAAAGGAAACTAGAGGACACAGGAGAGAGACAGTGAGCCTTACCCCATTAGCTTCTGTAAGAGGGCCTCAGAAAACAAATTCAATGCCCCTCCAGCCCCCCACCCTGCCAGATGTCAATTTCACACAGTCAGGACACACAAGAGACAGTAAAATCCATCCAGGGTTGGAGGGAAGCATTGGAGATGGGCCTGTATTTATAGTAAAGCACAGACAGATACAAAAGAAGCTTTTAGGAAAACAGAACAAAACACACAAAAATTATTTAAATCATCCTTGTTCCTGGTTCCCTTTGTCTGCAGCTCTTGCTAATTATATACCTTCCCCTCTGGCACAGGGCCGCCTTCACTGCTCTCTTCCTAATCTGCTATTTCATAGACGACGTTCAGACCTTCCTACCATCTCTCACGACACTTTCAAAAGGGTTTCTGCACCTAGAGAAATAATTCCCCAAGGACAGTGGGGACAATGAAGCCTCCTGTTGTTTCTGGCAACTCAGACTTGACCCATGGCCTGAGCCCTCATTCTGAACGGACCATCCCTCCTCAGAAGAGCTGGGCACTGTCACAGACAATCTGATTGGAGTTTCCTATGGAAACATGTTTACCCATTGCTCACAGTTTGCCCTGAGTGAAGGCATTTATCAAGGTCACAGTAGTTAGTGAGGCTGGAAGTGAACAGGGTGAGCTGACTTCAACTCTCCATGCATGACTGGGTGTTCTTGGGCAATCACTGACTCTGCACATTTCAATCTGACCTTGTGGAAAGTTGTACAAGGGACCCTGTTTGGGGTGAGGGCTACTAGTAAAGAGAGAACTAAGATGTCAGTTTGCGCATGGGATTTGTGAGAGTTGGCAGTGATGAATGTTGAGCTCATGGCACATAGTAGATGATCAATATGTAGTAATCTTTATCACATAGGGTTTTGTGGCTTTTATAGATCATCATGTATAAAATAATGAGAATGATAGAAAAATCATAGTACTGTATACGGAGCATCTGCTATGTTTCTCTCATTCTTGTTGCTTTATGCATGATCTATAATAGCTGCAAAACTCTATGAGATAAAGATAACTACTACTTATTGATCACCTACTATGTGCCATGAACTCAACATTCCCATCCTCACCAGATGCTCAATATACAGTACAATATGTCTGAAAGGAGATCTGATTATATAAATGATAAAAGCTCCAAGGTAGCCAGTTCTGCCCTGCGGTCAGCTTGGATTATTCTAACAGCTCTGTCGGCCTTGGACAATATCCCGGGAGTCACTTTCTCCTCAGCAGAAAGAACAGGGAAAGCAGACATTTCTTTTAGAGTGATGACAGTGAGTACCATCAAGAAAGTTATACACTTTTCATCAGCTCTGGGACATGTGAAATTACAGACACTTTTCAATCATAGTTTGATTTCTAAATCTGTTGAAAATGGAGATGGAAATTTAGAAGTCAAGTCTCATGGCCTTGATTTAGAGACCGTGATCGTCTTGGTGGTCTTTCTTATAGAAGGCATCGCTTTCTGGGACACAGAGCCAGGAGGCAAGAGAGTCTCGGGGCTTCTCGTGGGCATACTGTTAGCTAGCTGTATGGCTGGGGGTGTAGTTCCACAGTTGCTTGCCTGTTCACCACAGGGGTTGAGCTAGACGGTAGGAGTGTGATTTCTATTTTTATACAGCTCTGATGTGTTGGAGGAGGGGAAATGTTTGTTATTTATCACATAGTCCATGAGCAGAGAATGTGGGATCAGAGCCTAGGAGGGGTCCCCACTGTCTTCTGAAAATCTTCTCCCCACTATGAAGCCTGAAAGCTGGGGGGGAATTAGCACTGTGGTGGGATATGGAAAGATATGGGGCTGCAATTAGCCTGACAAAGAGATCCTCCAGGATCTAGGCTGAAGAAAGGCCAAAACAGACAAGCACCAACAGATGACAGATACAGAAATGGGTGGGCCATTGGTGACTCTTACAAGAATACTTTGGGTGAGGGAATACTTGGCAAGAATACTTGGGAAGGGCTGGGAGTATGGCTTAGTGGCAGAGTGCTTGCCTAGCATGCATGAAGCCCTGGGTTTGATTCCTTAGTACCACATGCACAGAAAAGGCTGGAAGTGGTGCTGTGGCTCAAATGCTAGAGTGCTAGCCTTGAGCAAAAGAAGCTCAGGGACAGTGCCCAGGCCCTGAGTTCAAGCCCCAGAACTGGCCAAAAAAAAAAAAAAATACTTGGGAAATAAAAGCCTGACTGAATGGACTCAGTGACACAGAAAAGGTAAGAATCAAAAAAGGCTCCACACACCTGGGCCTTTGCTGTAGGTCTAGAAAGTCATCATTGTTTGGAGTCAATCGTCTTACAAGTGCTGAAATATATGAGCCAACGTGACACTGATCTATTTTCCTGGCTAAGCCTCACACAGTCCCAAGATGCCCACAGGCCAAGCTGAATCCAGGTTTGACAAGAGAAAACTGAAGCAGATAAAATAGTGACAACCTGAGGTTGGACAGGCTAGTCACTGCCTTATCTACTCACAGCAGACATGTGCCATGTGCTGCTAGGAACACAGATTTCTAGGGAAGAACGGGAACTGGGGCTTAGATGAACAATCTGTACTCTTAGAAGATACTAGAGGACAGAGATGATTTTAAATACTAGTGCATTGACCTTCTTCACTGTCTGGTATTGGTGTTGTTTGATGTTTTTGTGTTTAATGAACTCACTTCATTATAACAACGCAGTTAACAATGTATTTTGTAAACTGAATGTCAAGATTCTAGTATTTTATGGGTAAGTATCCTGATGGATATGTGTCCATTTGTCTGGAGCAGTTTTTGTTGGAGGGGGCAGCAGACTGACTATACATATATTTATTTTTTGTCAGCCATGGGGCTTGAACTCAGGGCCTGGGCACTGTCCCTAAGCTCTTTCACTCAATGCTAGTGGTCTACCACTTTGAGCCACAGCACCACTTCTGGTTTTTGAGTGGTTAATTGGAGATAAGCATCTTGCAGGACTTTCCTGCCTGGGCTGGCTTCAAACTATGATCATCAGATCTCAGCCTCCTGAGTAATTAGGATCCCAGGCATAAGCCACCAGCACCTGGCTTGAGCCACTGGCACCAAACTAACATTTTTATTTCTTCTTTCATGTTAATCTTCTGATCTTGATTCTTTTTAATGAGCTTGTGAAAAATCATATTTTATTCAGAAAATATATTTTCTCTTAAAATATTAAATATTATCTCAATATTTAGATAAAAAGATACTAGAGAATAAAGAGTGAACAAATGCAGCAGAGGTACTCACCAGACACTAAGCTGAAAATGAACTATACAGTTTCTGGGTGGAGGCGGGAGGGAAAAACTGCGAGACAGAAGGAAAGGGGTGCTGTCCAAAAAGAAATGTATTCTGACCCTGACTCTTGTAACTGTAACCCCTCTGTCCATCACCTTTATAATAACCATTAAAAAATAAAAATTAAGAGATACTAGAGAAAAACTCTTAAAACATGAATGCTGCTTTTTGCAATTAAATGTGTGTTACAAAATCAGAAGGCATAGCCAAATCTGAAGACTAGCCAGTTTAGTTACTAGATACATACATTTGTTTGATCTTCTCCATGTTGCAAGTTTATACTTAGCATCTTGGACTAGAGACTAGAGACCACCCTTGTCCCTATGTTTCTGAGCTTCTCTGGACTGGCAATCAGTGCAGTCCTGAAGACGGAGGTGACTGGCATCCACAGCTGACTTTGGGGACTTGACAAACCCATCAAAATTAGACCCGTTGGCACAGACCCTAGGCAAAGAGGTTAATTAGTGATTATTTCTTGTTTGTTTAGAAACAAGTCAATCTGTCCACTGGGGAGAGGGCTGAAATTCTCAGTTCCTCAGCCATCTATGACTGTCCAACAGGTAGAATGCAATCAATTGCTTAATGCTGAAAAGGCTGGACATCAAATAAAATCCATCTCCTTGAACTTTATTACCTGTGTTCCCTTTCTCAACCTCTCGAGAAATCCAATTCCTTTGACCAAGGAAAACGAAATGTAGAGCCAACAAAGAGGCACCCGTTAATCCTCCCTCGCTCCTCCACCGCCACTTTAACACTGTACACAGAGACGAACTGCCTTAAATGCGGTCCTGGCCCTGTGAGCTGAGGAAGCTGTGTCACCCTTTCTGGAATCCATCTCCATTGGAGATCGGTCTCCCACAGAAGGGAGCATGCAGAGGTGAGGGCAGCCCACCTGGCTGCTGAAATCCCAGTCCTAAGGCCCTGCTTCCCAAAGCTTTCTGCCCTGCACCGCCCTATCATGCACAGGCCAGGGACTAGCTCCCAAGTCCTGCAGCTGTTTATCTCTAGGCTCTGGGAATCAGTGAACACCACACCACCTCTCAAAGACTGTGCACACTGAGGAAGTTAGTGCTTAGTGTGTAAACCGCTAGTGCGCCAGAGTTCAACAAATCAATGCGGTAATTACTCATTGCTATGATTACTTTCACACAGAGGAAAAGGAGATGAAAAGAAAGGGCCTGGGTGGGTGCTGGTAGCTCACGCCTGTAATCCTGTCTATTCGGGAGGCTGAGGATCAAGGTTTGAAGCCAGCCCAAGCAGAAGAAAAGTCCATGAGACTCTTATCAATTAACACTAAAAAAGGGGGGTTGGGGGGGGGGGAGGGAAGGAGCCAGAAGTGGAGTTGGCTCACCTGGTAGAATGTCAGCCCTGAATGAAAAAGCTAAGGACAGTGTCCTGGCCCTGAGTGCAAGCCCCAGTACTGGTGTAAACCAGAACAAAACACAAGAACAACAACAAAAGCCTGAATACACCAAACTCGGGGTAAAAGCCATCTCAATGGGGAAGCACTGGTCACTGCAGTTAGCTCTGCAGTCCATGGAGCTGGTGCTAGCTGCGTTCAGACCTGACGGTGGGCGTTCTCTTAGCAGGCTGTCCTGGGGAGGGGTTGGGGGGGGCAGCGACTTCCAGTGGCACTTCCTCTTGTTCATTTGCTCCCTCGCATCTCAGAGTCTCAGGGGAGAATCTCCTCCCGCCTTGCTATGACACTTGCTCCTGCTCTGCCACACCTGCACACACGTCTCGCCTGGACCCCAGGCCTGGACGGAGGGGTGGGTTGCCATACTTGCTGGTGAGCCTCACACACAGCTCTGTTGGGCAGGGTCGGTCCACCTCCAGGGCGGCCACTCCCTGCTCCCTTAGCGCCCAGCCCCTCCCCAGGCCGGGCCAGGCTCCACGTAATGGGCTGAACTGTGCTTTGCCTCCCTGCCATTCATCGTCTGGAGCCCCAACTCCAGCTCCCTCGGAAAGGGAGCCACAGAACCTTCCTGGGGGTGACGGGGTTGAAATGAGGGCCCCGAGGGGTGGGCCCCAGCCAAGCTGCCTGGCGTGGGTCTGAGAGGGAAGGTTGGGACACACAGACACCAAGGATGCAGGAGGCCCAGGAGGAAGATGTCTGGGGACGCAGGGAAGTGACAGGAGAGGCCCTGGGATCCAGACTTCGTTCTCTAGAACTGGGGCGGCAGTGCCGTTAGGCTAGAGTCTGGGGGGATTCCGGATGGCAGTCAGATCCAGCGATGACATTGACTCTCAGTGGAGAGAAACTTGCCGCCGCATTGCCCGCGGTTTTGCTAAGTGCTGCTTCTAGGCACGGGCATTCGGGTGACACTTGGTGGTGGCCGGGAGGGAGGTCCCTGCACTGGAAATCACTCCTCTGGAGGCTCCCCAAGGCTGGGGCCTGATTCTGCTCATTCACCTCCCATTCTGCACATCACTAGACACGCGTGGCACTCACACACACACACACACGGAACCACACACAAAGGGGATCTGAGTTTCCAGTCCTGGCCTTCTGAACTCAGCCAATGGCTCACATCCGAGGCCTGGCGGAGCTTGACTGCGCACAGCCCTGACAGCCACTCTACACGGCAGGGCAGTTGGGCTCCTTGGACGCGCCCCTCCCCGCTCCCGCGGGGGAGGGGCAAGCACTGGGACTACAACCTAACCAGCCCCATCTCAGCCAGGCACAGTAGCGCCGCAGAAACCAGAGCAATCTACCTCCCACCCTCTCACTGAGCACCTAAAATACCCTTTTTATGTGTTATTGATTCACTGACATTTCTAAATAAAGTAATTTCTGCCAAGGAAGAAAGTAAAATTCAAAAACAACCACCACCACAAAAAACAAGCCACCAAAACAGCAACCTAGATCAGCCCGAATCTACTCTGGATCTTAGAGTGGAAATGATCAATTGATCCAGCTGTCTGTGAAAAGAAAAGAGATGAAGTGCTACTTGACATTTTGCTGTCTTTCCTTCAGATTGAGTGCTAACTTCTAGTGATCTTAACCTTTTCTTTTTGTTGTCTTTGAGACAAGAGCTCACTTACGTGCCCTGGGCTGGCCCAGACACTGAGAACCTCCTGCCTCTAAGAAATATATGTGCTGGGATTACAGGTATGTGCCACAATACCCAGCTCTAACCCTTTCTTTTTTTTTACATCTAGTAACAACTTTATTCTCCTAGGATTTATACTTTCATTAAGAATTACTAAGCATATCCAGATTTGTTTACTGACTTTAGAGCAATGAACAGATTTTGTCTTAAAGTGAAGGGAAGTACCACAGAAAGCTGGGACCAGGAAGGATCTTAGGAGAACTTTCACTGAGGCCCAAAGTACTTATAGAATTTTCTGGAAGTCACAAAGCCTGCTTGCTCATTGGTTTAAGACAAGAAGGAAGTCAGAGAATGAACCTGTTCGTTGGTTTAGGATGAGAAATACAACTATCCGCTAAGCCTACCTATCCATTTATACTCTTCTGAGCACTTTTATTCTGCACAACAAATACTTGGACATCAAAAGTACAATCCAAGCCAGGCACTGGTGGCTCACGCCTGTAATCCTAGCTATTCAGGAGGCTGAGATCTGAGGATTGTGGTTCAAAGCCAACCCAAGCAGGAAAGTCCATGAGACTCTTAACTCTAAAAAACCACCAGAAAACTGAAAGTGGCACTGTGGTCCAAGTGATAGAGCACTCATCTTGAGCTGAAGAGCTCAGGGACAGCACCCAGGCCCAGAGTTCAATCCCCACCACCAACCCACCAACACACACACACACACACACACACACACACACACACACACACATATACACAAGTGTAATCCACAGGATGTAGAGTTGTGTTTGCAAGACTGTT
This sequence comes from Dipodomys spectabilis, assembly GCF_019054845.1. Lineage (NCBI taxonomy): Eukaryota > Metazoa > Chordata > Mammalia > Rodentia > Heteromyidae > Dipodomys > Dipodomys spectabilis. The sequence continues at coordinate 2,866,927 of NW_024871460.1, read as the reverse complement.
ACCAGACTGGAGTCATTGGATCCCAGGTCCAGAAAGTTCTTGGCCTCATCAGAGAAAGAATCAAGGACGACATAGAGCAGACTCAAGTAGGAGCTGATTTTGGGGTGAGAAGTAGAGTGAAAGTAGAGCACAGGGAAGGCACTTTTTGGAAGGAGAGGAGGCAGGCTGGAGGAGAGCAGCCATGGGGGGGGGTCCCAAGACCTCAAGTTTTAATGAGGTCTGTGGACAGATGTGGTGGTGGGCAGTCCTGGAAACCTAGATCACATGTCATCAGCTTCCCGAGACCACGTTGTGGGTCATCAGCTCCTCCTATGCGTCAGGCTGGGCAGGGCTTGGCCTTGGGGGATAAGGCCAGGCTTGGCATTGTTGTGGGGCCTATAGGGGCTTTGGATCAGCCAAGCCCTGCTGGATGTCAGGAGTCATTCCATGAGTCAGCAGGCCAGGCTGTGATTCCTTTATCCACACTCAAGCCATCCATCCCAGAACTCAGGTTTCCTCACTCCACAGCCCTCCTGTGCCAGGATGTCCCGTACGAGAATACAGGGATGCCCTGGGCGCCACAGAAGTTGTCCAGGGCTGGAGGTGCCTGCCTCCCTTCCCCCAGCCGTTCTTTCTCTTCTCTAGCCTGATGCTCACCTTTGCTTCACACCATCTTTCACTAAGCCATAAAGTACAAATGAGTGAGTTTGGGCTCAGATTCCCACAATCTCTGCTCAGCCCCTTGGGATTATACCAGACTCACCTACAGTTTTCTGGTTTTGTTTTTGTTTGTTTTTCAGGTGGGGGGAAACTCCAGACCCTTTGGCTTCTCATCCACAGATGCTGCCTGCTTGACTCCCAGTCTCCCTGCGTGGGTTCTCCTGATTACCTCTCAAAGGGAAACTTTCCATCTGACCTGTGGAATGTGTTTGCTGCCTGTTTTCAGTTTCTGTCTCTGTTTCTATTTTTTCATTCGCTTTCTATGTTTTTCTCTGTCTCTGCTTCTCTATTTCCGTCTCTTTTCTTCAGTCTCTCTTTTTTCCTCTGTTCCCCTCTCTCTCTACTTTTGTTTCTTTGTTTTTATCTCTTTCACTGTCTTTCTCTATCTCTGCCTCTGTTCTCCTACTTTTCTGTTTCTGTTTTTCTATCTCTTTGTCTCTCTGTCCCTCTCTCTACGTTTCTGTTTTTCTGTCCCTTTGTCTCTGTCTTTCTGTTTCTGTTTTTCTCTACTCTCTACCTTTGTTTTTCTCCATCTGTTTCTATTTTTGTCTCTCTCTTTCTCTCTCTCTTGCTCTCTGCCTCTGTCTCTTTCCTGCTTTTAAAGAGCTACTGAGACATAGTATAAGACGATGCCTGCTCTCTTCCCTCTCTGCAGCTTGCATAAGCATCCCCACCACCACAGGGAAAGGGGGCGGTGCTGATGACCCCAGGAGAATCCCTGTGGAACAGCTGTGAGGACTCACACTCTGACCTGACCTCGCCTCCTAAATGAGATTCACGATTAAGAAGTTTCATCGATGGACAAGAAAAATCTCCAGGGAAATTGGGAATGGCAGTTATGCCAAGGACCTAGAGACTGAGTGACAGCAAGTGCTGACATCAGCTCAATTGACCTGTGCCACTTGGAAGGGGACAGAGATTTATAATTCCAGAAAATCCCAAAGCTCTGTTCAGATTGCCTAACCAGCATCACACAGTCCATAACCAACAGAGGCCAGGATTTGAATTCAGTTCTTCTTCTCTTTAGATTCTACCACAATCCATGTATCATCTACTACATACAGAGTCAAGACTGAGGAAGCTCAATTCCTAAATATGTTTCCTGAGAGAAGAAATGGTCCCTCCCCTCTAGGCACCTGACTTGGGCATCCGCTGAGAAGCCTGGGAGCGGAGGATCCCAGAGAAATTCAGCTCTGAAACAAAGCACATTCTAAGATGGCAAATGGTACGTTTAAAGTAGGAGTCAGGTGCCAGTGGCTCACATCTGTAAGGAAGCTGAGATCTGAGGATCATGGTTCAAAGCAAGCTTGGTCAGAAAAGACCGTGAGACTCATCACCAATCAACCACTAGAAAACCAGAAGTGGTGCAGTAGCTCAAAGTGATAGAGCACTAGCCTTGAGCTGAAGAGCTCAGGAACAGCGTCCAGGCCCTGAGTTCAAGCCCCATGACCAAATTAAAAAAAAGAAAGAAAGAAAGAAAGAAAAGCCGCCATAAAGCCTCATGTCCACTCCCCAGCAGCGGCAGACAGAATGTCATAGAGAAAAACAAGGCATGTCACTCAGGGGACATTTTGCTTATGTGCATCCAGGACCCCATGGGATGGAGCAGGGACTTGCCCCCCCTTCCACAGAGCCACAGATCACTCCTGCTAGACAGGCAGGGCAGCTGGAGAGACACCACTGACGCGTGTGGTTTTGCCCGGTCCATCTGCAGCCCGAATCAGTCACCCTGGAAAAAGGATGGCACTCACCTGTGGGAGTAAGGATGGAGACCTGGAGCCAAGGCCTTTCCCATCCTGTCTCTGAAGCAACAGTCCCTTGTGGGGCCCTTGTGATACCCTGAGCAGTAAGCTAGTCTGTGTAAAGGCATCTGACATCAAGGTGAACAGGGCCAAGTTGTTGATTGGCTCAAAGTCCATGGCTTGTCACTGGCTGAACAAGGACTCAGCCCCAGACTGCCTAGTACTTTCCTCCACACCACACTGTCATCACCGGCACGATGGGCCTGTGCAACACAGATCGTGTAAGCCTTCCCAAACTTCATGTCCTCCCCGTGTGGGTTATTTTGGTCTCTCTGCTTTGTCCCCACTGCGACTACTTGTGGTCAATAACAACAAAAAACCTTCAAACAATAAAGGCAGCAAGAAGAGCTGAAAGCTCTTAGCCTGTGGGGAGGGGACAGGGGGGCAGCACGGGGTGTGATTTTAGAGTCTTTGGGGACAGAAAGAGACTGGAGCCAGGAGTGAGTTCAGAGGAACTGCTTCTTCGGTGCCCAGAGACAAGAAGAGAGCAAGTGTTACATAGAGCAGACAGAGTCAACATTACACTGATACTGGGGGCCCTGGCCAGTTCATGGAATTCAGCACAGCACAGGCAAAGCACCTTTGCCCTTTTGATTTTGACATTGTTTTCCAAAAGCCCCCATGGTTGTTTTAATCCTGGCCCGTCTTATTTGTAGCTGGGCCAAGAGAAGCCCCATGTGGTGAAGCCAAGCCACCTCTCCTCACTCCATCTCTATCTTAGTGACCTGACATTAGAGCATTGGGGAGCAGGTTTGGCTCCTAACGATGGGATGTTTCGTTCTCACTCCCCATCCCCAGGTTCATCTCTGCTGCTCAAGGTGTGCTGAAGACACTGATGTCAATGTTCCTACTGTAATACTTCAGATGCCGTTCCTCCCCGCAGCCTCTCACTGGGACCATTAGTCTAGTCAGCTCTGGACTCCAGAAAGGCACCATTGTCAGGACGCAGGGTTGATGGGAGCTGTCTAATGGATGATCCCAGCCCCCACAGAAAGGCTCCATGGGATCCCACCCCATCCACTGACTCCTGCCCAGCTGTCTGGAAATTCTCCCGAGCTTTACAAGCCCGAGAGGCCTCAGCCTGCTCCCCAAATTTCATGGCTTTTGGTTTCTGACTCAGAGGAGAAAAGAGAAAATTACAAAAACAAAAGAGCAGGAGCCACACCAAGGAGGGAGTCCTGGGATGAGTCCCCCTTCCCCTTCCCTCCCCCCACAGAGCCTGAACTCGGGGATGGATGAACAGCCTTCTGTGCTTACCAGGACGGGCCGCAATAGCATCTCTACAAGGAGACTTTCCCTGCAGGACATTCTGCCATCATATGTATATGCATATACACACACGTGTTCAGTAGGCGTTCACTGCAGGAAAGTGGTTTCTTTTGGTTCAAATATTGTGAATCCTGAATGTGCCTGTGTGTGCTTTTGCCTGCCATCACAGTTGCTTTGTCCTGGGTGAACAGCCATCTCTGCTAGGGACACCCAATCCATGCTTCCTGCTTTAGATTGACTGACACTTCCTGTAGGAAGCAGCTTCTGATTTCCAAGCCAAATAAGACATCGCACAGGGAAATATATCCATGTTGTTTCTCTACTCAAGAGTACCCGAGACTCTCCATTGCCTAGAGAACAAAGTCTAGTCTCCTCGGGAGAACAGAGGCACTTCATGATTTAACCTTAGCCCCCATTCCTTTCTGCCTCCTGCCTCCATTTTATATTCTCACCCCATATATCCACTGTGGTCCCTTGAACACTACTTTCCCATTGCTAGAGTGTACCACCAAAACACAACAGTTGAATGTGCTTGCACTTGGATTTCTGGGACACCAGGCGTGCAAAGTTTACGTGTACCTGGACCTGTTTGTCAGCAGCGTGGTGTCAGCAGGAAAGGCCTCCCTCCTGTATGCGGAGTGGAAACTAAGAGCTCCGCCAGTGCTCCAGATAGGGTACTAGCTAAGAATATTTGTCTTATACAAGCAATATGACCTTGACCATGTCTCTAAAGGCTTGCTTCCTTATCTGGGGTAGCAAGTGGTAGTAACATCCCAGAGTGTTTGGGGAGGAGGATCTGGCACACAGTAGGCATTTGATAAATGCCCGTTCTTTATTAGGAATTCATGAAGCAACAGGCAATGGCTCCTTGAAAATACTACTGGACTCCCACAAGCCTGGGGCTGGCTTTTATCATTGTCTGATAGAAGAGTGTGGTTCAGAGAACCTGGATGCATTCCTAATTCAACATTACAAGGTCAAGATTCTCTCTTTCATTCTCCTCCTCCAGTTCCCAGGCTTCTCAGCGGATGCCCAAGTCAGGTGCCTAGAGGGGAGGGAGCATTTCTTCTCTCAGGAAACATATTTAGGAATTGAGCTTCCTCAGTCTTGACTCTGTATGTAGTAGATGATGCATGGATTGTGGTAGAATCTAAAGAGAAGAAGAACTGAATTCAAATCCTGGCCTCTGTTGGTTATGGACTGTGTGATGCTGGTTAGGTTAATTAGCTTCTCTGATCCTCAGATATATCATAATATAGAAGTACCTACTTCACAAATAAGATGAGAGGAGAAAGCATTTTGCACACTGTAACTATGACTCAGGTCTAAGGCCCTGGGATTTGCTTCTTTTCTTTTTCGTGGCCTATTTTATTACAGGTTAAAACCAACAGAGAAGCAACTATTATTTTTTTGGAACTCACTCGGCTGCAAATCTTGACCTGAATTAATGTGAATCTATTTACAGACTTTATCCCACTTGTGGTGACTATTCATAAGTTAAACTGCAGAAATAACAGCATGTTTGGTTTGAGTGGCTGCTTCCCCCCAGTTCCCCCAAGCCCTGTCACCTCCGTGGGTGTCAAGTGGTGCCTGGAATATTTTGAATTCTGAAACACCATCTGGCCCCTTGAATTTCATTTCGGCCACTATGGGCATACATCCTAAGCTGTAGACGTCTGATCGCCCTTGATCACTTTTATCATGTCTTTATAACACAGGTATTTTTTTCTTATCTATGCATTTTTACTGAGTTAATATTTGACCTTTCCTTTTGTCAAATGAATTGTTGGTACAATATACATAGTCAAACGAATACCTAATTATACATGAACATGTGTGTCTGTATTACCCCAAATCTCCCTCACAGCCCAGTGAAACGCATTCTACACTTTCATCAATAGCAATGACAACTAGCACAACAGGAGGACTCGGGGTGACCTCTGGGCAGACCAGGCTCATCTCTGAAGCTCCCACAGATCACAAACGAGGAACAGCTTGATGCCGCCATGTACTGGTATATGCCTGAGACGACCAGGACGTGACATTCCATCACATCAGCTCAGAAATTCTGTTGGAAACCCATAAACTGGCCTCTAGAAATGGCAGGTAAACCCCAGCCTGGGAACAGCCTACCTGTAAATTCTCTTACAGATGTCCCGTCTGACTTCTACCTCTACCAGCAATAGAATTACCAGTATAATTACAGAAAGAAAATCTAGGTCTGCCTGGGTTGAGATTTTGCTCTACCATCTGGTAAGGCACAGGCACAAGTGAGTAAATTCAGGTATCTACAGAGTGCCTGGCCACAGGGGCAGACATAGCTGCACCTGCCACTGTTTATGCTGCCGGCCACCTCTAGCTTGGACATTCATATGCACCAAGTCTGCAGAGAGCCTGGTTATCCTAGAACCATCCTGAACCCAAGCCCTACAATCTCAGCTGTCCTCAGACACCATCTCTGCTCTGTTAAAAGGCTTCACAGAGGTTGACCCTGGTTAAGAGGTTTTTAGAGCCTTTGCAAATCTTCAAAAGGAACCAAGAAGTTGCAACTACTGTAGCATTATTCTAAAGTTAGAGGGAAAGAGCAGTTGCTGAAAACTTGGCATGGGCCAGGTCATCTGTTTCCAGGGCACAGAGAATAGCATACCTTAGTCTTTTGGAAAGTTTTCTGGGTTTTTCTTCTTCAAAACTATGATTACTGGAAGACTTGAGAATTAAGTAAACACAAGTCCTTTCTATACTTTCCCTTTTTTATTAGAATTAGTGATTCTTGTTTCCAGTTTTTCTTTTTCTTTTTCCTCATGTGTGAGAGCATAGAAGGAAAATTATGCTGAGCTTTAGTTCTGCTCTTATATGCTATAGCTGCAGCTAGGATCTTTTCCTTTCACTCTCTTTCTTTCCATCTTTCTTTTTTTAACAAAAGTACTGGCATTTGAACTCAGAACCTTGTACTTGCTCACAACTGGTGCTCTACCACTTGAGTCACACCTCTAGCCCATGGAATGTCTCTGATTTTTCTGCCTCAGCTGGCCTTGAACCACAAGATCTGAAGATCTCAGCCTCTTGAGGAGCTAAGAATACAGATGTGATCCACCAGTGCCCAGCCTGTACCCAGAGTCTTAAATGGTCTCAAAGGCCCACATATTAAAACCCGGTCCCCAACAAGGCATATTAGAGGGGAGAGAGGAGGTGTGGAAACTTTAAGAGGGGGACCCTGGTGTTTGGTCTTCCTGTCATTGGGACATGCCTTGAAGGGGAGGCTGGAACCACTGTCTCTTCCTTTTCAACATTCAGGAAATAGTTCAATTCGTGGCCAACACGCAAACTGAGATACACAGATTGCCCCCCTACCTCCATGCACCTCTGCCAGAACCTAAAAGCAGAAGATCCTCAGCCCCACCACCCATCATGGACTGAAACCTCCAAAACTATGACGCAAAATAAACCTTTGCACTTCATAAGTTATCTAGGGGTATTTGTTCCAGTAATGAAAATCTACATTGCTGGCATCCTCTGCTCCTGCAAAATACCGGGGCTGCCCTAAGGAGTGGCAGAATCTAGGCCCTAGAATCAAGTGTATCTGTGTTTTATTCCTGGCTCTGCCCTTGGGCAAGCTATATAAACTTTTCTGAATTCTACTCCTGAATGGAAAGCCCCTCTCAATGGCGTTGATGAGGACTGCAGGACAAAATAGAGGAAAAGCTCTGAGCAGAGGCCCAATAAGAAGCCAGAGGTAAATAAACCATAACTGTTCACCTTTCCGTCAATTCAGATTGTCTGGGCCTCCTGCCCAGGCTATATGAACATTTACAACCAACTGCTTCTGCTCTCGATGATTCTGAATTCATTACTCAGAAGAGAACAGCTGAGGAAACATGGAGGAGACAGATAAGCTCATCAACCTCGTGAATTAAATTCATCACCCTCAATTTCCAACTGCATGACTTCCCCTAGCTTCAAGGAGCTATTCACAGGATGCCTTGAGAAAGAGTCAATCAGCATAACATTAAATGCGCTAGACTGTTGGTGGAAAAGGAAGTCAGAGGAAATAGGAATAGATAACGGTCAATTATTATTTTAGTCTACATCTCTGACTTCCAGGATTGCCCTTTAAATAAAATACAATTTTTTTTTCTCTTAGTTTCACCACATGACCACTCCTAGTCCCCTCTTTATTTATTCTTGTACTGATACTGGACATTTAACTCAGGCACTGGGTACTATCCTTGAGTTTTCCCCCCCAGAGTTGTAACTCTACCACTTGAGCCACAGCTCCACTTCCAGCATTTTGGGGTTAACTGGAGGTGTATGTCTTAAGGACATTCCTGCCTGGGCTGGTTTTGAACCATAATCCTCAGAGTAGCCTCGGAGTAGCAAGTTGTCAGAAAGGTTTTTCCAAAAGGGAGCTGTACCTGCACATTCTCCATGGTGCAAAGAGGCTGATGAAGGGTAGGGAGAAGGGACACAGGATGACAGAACATGACAGCATGGACAAAACAGAGAAGTGAGACCCTGGCTCCTTGAGGGGCGGGTGGGGAATGGCTTTGGAGGGATGGTAACATTACTTCTCAGCTGTGCAAAATTCCAAATGATGCTTTCCTACCTGAAAAGAAGAAATAGGCTCAAGCTTTTGACAGTAAAATACACAAACAAATCTGTAGGCTCTACTCCGACTTGATTTTTATTTCTTCTTCTGATTTTAAAACATACATCCAAACACCAAATCCCAAATAGTTGCTAATTATAGTTGGCTCCAGGAGACTGCTCATTTGCTCTGCTGATAGTCTCTGTGACTATGACTTATGTTCAGATTGTGATTGAGTTAATTTCACCACTTTAATGCCTGGGCGAGTGAGGTTCCTAAGCTCAAGGCTAGCACTCTACCACCTGAGCCACAGCATCACTACTAGCTTTTTCTGAGTAGTTTATTGGAGATCAGAGTCTCAAGAATATAAGGCCCTGAGTTCAAGCCCAACTACAGGCATAAACAAACAAATAAATAAATTTAAAAACCATGAAATCAGAAGTCACCGTAACTGTGGCACTGTGCCACTTCCATTGCCCTCTATCAGGGAAAGTAAGTCACAAGCCTAGACTCAATTCAGAGACTACACAAAGATATGATTACTAGGAGGTGTTGTTGGTTAGGGCCACCCATCAAACAAATTGCCATAGTTTGCTCTCTCTGCTTATACTTGTCACACGCAAATACTCTTTCTTCCCAAACTCTGAGATTCTGAAGCACTGTTACAGACTCGGGCTCAAATCCACACACCTGTCATCAGGTATACTACCTCAAGCTCTGGAGATGCTTGCACTGAAGAGACAGGTGGGTTCTCTCATGTCTAAATGAGATAGCAACCCCAGTGGACACTCTCATCACCAGGGAGCGAATGGAACTCATGTAGACACTGCCGGTCTATGGCTGTTCCACCTGGCCAGCTGTGGCGGACCAGCTCGCTCTGCTCCAAACACAGGTGTGCTCTCTGAGAGTGTTCCCCAACCATTCTTGGCTCCACCTTCTAAGTATCCCTTTTTTTGTCTATCGCTGTACAGTTTTCTGGTCCTGTCCATGCCATCAGTCTAGAGGCTTCTTTCCATTTTGGATTGTCTTCCTTCAGTAAAACCTGGTGCCTGTTCTTCAAAACTATGTGGGATTCTTAGAAATCATCCCATTACCTAACAAGAGTCTTACAAATCTCTTGTGATAGACTCTTCTGTACCTCGGCTCTCAGCACACTGAAGGAAGATGCTCTTTATATTCTTAGCACTTTTGCCTACAAAGCTCTGCCTTGAATCTCTCTGGGATCTTAACCACGTAAGGTTCTTGCAGAGACCTGGTTGACTTGGTCTTTAGCCAGACAGATATGCCATAGGACTGACGATACTCTGGATCTGATTCCTTGGCCCCCACCTCAGGACAAATTTAAGAACTTTTTGCAGACTGGCAAAGCTGGAGATGAAAAAGAGTTTTATTTTCCAGCTTAAATAGAATTTGAGTTGGAAAGTTTTTTTGCACTGATTCTTTTTCTTTTCTTTTTTCTTTTTTTCTTTTTAGCCTTTTCTCTATTTGTGTCTTATCATACACAGCTAAAAGAAGCCAGTTGGCACTTCCAACATTCTGTCTGAAAATAGTTTCTTCGTAAGATCCCAAGTTCTTTAGACATATTTCCTGTCTTCCACAGTCCACATGTTGCCAAACTTTCCACCACTGCCCACGACAAGTTGATTTTTCTCCAGACTCCAAAGCCAATTACCCACTGCCCCTTCCAACTTTCACTGAGTCTCTGTGCACCTCCTTCAGCTTCCAATCTCTACTACCTAGCCTAAAAACCAAAGTCTTCATGTTCCATATCTTTGTCAAGGCAAGGGGTCTACATCCAACTCCCAACTTCTGTTTTGGTTAGCTACTGCTGTATAACAAACTACCCCCCAAATTAGCAACTTGAAATGACAGTTACATGTTTTTTCTCTCACAGTTCTGAAGTCTGGTCTGAGAATCAAACAGTTCTTCTGGTAGTCTTGCCAGTGGTTACACATTCATGTAGCTGCCAGTGGAAGAACTGAATCAGGCTCAGGATTGAGAGAGACTAAAACTGCTGTAATAGATGATTGCCAAAGATACTGGTCTGTGAGATTATGTATCTCTTCATAACCAATGCTAAGGAATCCAGTGGTAGACAGTGGTCAGACCACTTTCACATGAGAATGCTTCATGTCTGAAGGTCTCCATAAAATTAAGTCCCAATTTTCACCCCATTGAGGGAAAATGAAAAGGTTTCAGACAACAAGGCCACTTGCCATCCTGTGGCTACCGGCTGGGGATGGATCTTGGGTCTGGCCTTAACTCAGGCCAGCCCTGCTGCAAGCCGCTTCACAGGGGGAGGTCTTGCCTGTTTCAAACCAACCAACCATGATCCCAGACCAGCCTGCTATCCTGTGGCTACCACCCAGGGGAGGGCTGTGCTTGTTTCAAATAAACCAATCACAATCTCACAGACACAGACACAAACTCTTTGTGACCTTACTATATAGCAATTGCCCCCACTGTTCTTGACTTTATTTCTATAGTGTTAGAGAACAAGAACCCACCATGCTCATCTGTCACCATGAGTGTCTAGTGTCACTATAATTTACAGGTAATAGCTACCTCAAGGCCCTATTGAATAAAATAATGTCCTCAATTTTTTTGTAATGTCTTATTCAATTAAAACAAATTATTCTTTTCAGACAAGCAAAATGCCTTGCCTAGGATCAAACAGCTAACAAACTGAAGAGTCAGGAGGTAGATTTAAACAGAATACTAATTAAATGACAGTTTTCCTAAGACTTTACTGGCTTTTTGTAACACATGAGAAAGTTCTGGGAGAATCCAAGACAGTGAAATTCAGTGCAGTTATTTTAGGAGAAGCAATAGCACAAGTAATCTCAAAACTGAATGACTGATCTGGATTATCTATTGGTTAACACCCTCATCAAATATGCTGGATAGATGAACAATTCAATTTTTAAAAAGAAAATAAATCAAACTATCAATAACCAAAGAGAGTGTCTGCCATTATGTCATTATTCCTCAGCTTAAGAATATTTATCAAAGCTGGGGCACTAGTGGCTCACGCCTGTAATCCTAGCTACTCAGGAGGCTGAGATCTGAGGATTGCAGTTCAAAGCCAGCCCAGGCAAGAAAGTCCATGAGACCCTTATCTTCAATAAACCACCAGAAAACTGGAAGTGTCACTGTGGCTCAAGTGGTAGAGTGCAAGCCTTAAGCTGAAGAGCTGAGGGACAGTGCCCAGGCCCAGAGTTCAAGCCCCATGATTGGAAAAAAAAAAAAAAAAAGAATATTTATCAAGTTTCAACTTTTTCCCCCAAATATTTTACCACCAAATTGAAGAAAAGAGAAAAAGTCCTAAAAACTATTCTCATTGCATCATTGTTTACCATAGCTAAGACATGGAATCAACCTAGATGCCCCTCAGTGGAGGAATGGGTCAAGAAAATGTGATATACATATACAATGGAATTCTATGATTCCATCAGAAAGAATGACACTGCCCCTCTCCTAAGGAAATGGAAAGACTTGGAAAAAATTATATTAAGAAAAATAAGCCAGACTCAAAGAAACATACACTGCATTGTTTCCATCATTTATAATAATTAGAATATGCCTATAAATCTACAAGTAAATCCAATGGATAGTAAAAGACAAAAAAATTACACTTGGACACAATAAACAGCACTCTAAATGTTCACACAGTGAGAACAAAGGAGGACATTCTTAGGAGAGGATCACAAGGGCTCAATAGCCATGTGCATATGAGCACATCAGAATGAATTCAAGAAATAGAAACAAGAGGGTATTTTTTAAAATTGTACTGTTTGCAGTTATTTTTCCCCCTTTGGTTTATTCCCTTTTGTTACTATTTTTGAACCCTTTGTCTTGTATATAAGTTTATCTGATTTGAGGAGGGGAAGGGGAAGCACAGAAATGGGGGGACAAAGGGCAAACCAATTCAGCAGTGACACTCACTAGACACTATGTTGGAAGTAAACTATAAAACTTAAAAGGGGAGGAAGGGGGGAGGAAATGGGAGAAAATGAGGGAGAGGGTGACACTGTTCAAAAAGAAATGTACTCACTACTTGACTTACATAACTGTAACCCCTCTGTATATCACCTTTCCAATCAAATTTTAAAAATGAAAACACCAATTACCTTCACTACAACCAGCTAGGGACACCTTCTAACTGCCACCGAACTGCTCAGGGACCCCTCTCCCCCAATCTCTATCTTTATAACCCTGTCAAGAGAGGAAGTAGTATCCCCATTTCACAAGCTGGGGAATTCCAAGAGTTCAGAGAAGTTAACTGTCATGTGTAAGCTGAAACTAGGAACAGTTTGACTCCAAACAACAAATACTACTAAAATGGTCTCAGAAATGCTCTAGACTTCAGCTTCCTATGTAACTGAGGGTTATTAACAGTAACCCTTCCCCGAGTGACTCGATGGTGGAGGCTTACAAAGGCCACCAAAGAGGACAAATGGCTTAAATACATTCTTATGAGCTTATACATCTCTAATCAAGCCTTCAAAAAATTCAAAAATTTTACTTAGACATTCTTAAGAACCATGGATCCTGTTGGGTGCCTGCTGTTCACACCTGTAATCATAGCCTCTCAGGAGGCTAAGATCTAAGGATTGTGGTTCAAAGCCAGCCCGGGCAGAAGGGTCTGTGAAACTCTCTCATTGCCAATTAAACATCATAAAAGCCTGAAATGGAGCTGTGGCTCAACTTGAACAATGAAGCCCAGGCCTTGAGTTCAAACCCCAAGACCAACACGAAACAAAGCAAAATACACCATGAATCTCTCCCTGCAGGAACAAAATATTTTCTACCAAAATGCTTAAAGGATTACTTTCTCTGTGGAGAGGCTGATTTGCACAAGGTGTGACCACCTTGCAATGTGTGGTGACAAGATGGCTCACAGAAAGAAGAAGAATGCATTATATGGTATCACGAGTAATATATGGCGTCATAATAAATAACAAGGACACAGCAAGTGAATTAGGCCACCTCTGCATTATAGGACCCAGTGTTGGCATATGACACAACCAATGGAAACCAATAGCTAAAGTAGATTCTGCACAGAGCCACTGCATTGTGGAGAACTAAACACTAGTTATGGTTGCCCTCTGAGATGTTCCTCTATACTGACTCCAAATTAGAACGATTATTTTTATTTAAGAGGTTATTTTATATGAAGTCTTATTGTAAAGTAAAAGGTGAGAACTACGACTATTGCCTAATGGACATCATTTCCCAAACTGTTAAATTATGTAAAATAAGGATAATGCACTCCAGGAATGCATTTTTAACTACATGGGTCATTCCCTTAATCTCACAGGATCTACCTCACAGCATGACCCCTGAGGGAGACTGGACCTCATGCTTCCACTGACCCACATCTTTTAGGATCTGGTTCATTGCTGGACATTAAACACACTGGTGAAATCACTACAGAAAATACTCATTCTGAATGTATTTGGAATTCACGAAGAGAAAGACAGACTTTTCCAGACTATTTATTAGCGAGAAGATATAATTATAAAGCCTGAGTATAGCCAGCATCCAGCTTAGAGTTCTCAGCCTGTTTATAAAACATGCCAAATATCAGATGGCATGAAAAGGGTAGTGTTAATAGCAGTAAGCTAAACGCTGGCTGCAATTTCTGAAGAAAAAACAGGAATTTGCATTGCAGCATATTCTTCATCTCAAAAATCTAACTGCTCAGAAAGAGGAAGGACTTGATACACCAAGAAAGGTTATTTTAAGCATCTTTAACATTGCTCTTCAAAAGTCTTTCATTTTCTGTACAAAAAAAGTACAAATAATAAAAGCCTGGCACAGACCACTAGAAAGCTCATTCTGTAAATTAAAACTTCCTAAGCTCCTCATGCCTCTCAACTGCCTACTATAATACTACCCTAGAGTTGTAAAAGAGGAAAATGCAAAACAGAGAGCAGAAGAAATAAAAAAAAAAAAAAAGTGAAGGACAAACAGGAGGAAGGAGAGAAAAAGAGAAGAGGAAGAAAAGGAAAGAGTAGGAGGAACCATCTAGCACCTACGATCAAAGTGCTGTACTTAAACTCCTTAAAAAGCTGTTCCACTCTACCTTCCTATAAAATTGGGGACTGCATGTCCTGTACTTATTTGGCTATAAAAATGTTATTAAGATATTCTGATGGCTGAATCAGTTATCAATCTTTTCTTTTGCCTGTTCTGTAAATAGGGATTAAATACTTTGAAATGTACCTTTTTTCTACCTTACCACTACCCTGATGAATCTTCAACTTTTTCCACTCATCTTTTACTTCTCCAAGGAAAAATCTACCATGCACCAAAATGTGCAAGATCTGTGACTGTTACGAGGAAACCACAAAAGTGAACAAAATCCAGTTCCTACCTTCAAGGAAGTTAAACTAGATGTCTCAATTTTGACACTACTGTTTGGTGCCAGATAATACTTGGCAATGGAGAGCTGTCCCATTATAGACGACAGGCAAACTTTGACCCAATAGATGCTGCTATTGTCTTCTCTATCCCAAGTTATGACCATCCAAACTGTTTCAATATTTTTAAATGTATCCCTTGGAGAAGAGAAAAATCATTCCCAATTCTAGGTTCGAAATAAGAGGCTGAAGGAAGACTCAAGGAGCTAAGCCTAGTATGACTACCAATGGGTAAAACAATCAAGAAAACAAATAATCCACATCAAAATTAAATGCAGGCATTCCAGCTGTAGTACTCACTGGACACTATGTTGAAAATGAACTAGGAATTTGTGGGTGGGAATAGGAGAGAAAAACTGGTATGTGCACTAACTAGTTCATGCTAGGGAAGGGGTTACGTTGTCTAAAAAAAGAAATATACTTTTTACATAACTTATGTAACTATAACCCCTCTATACATCACCTTTATAAAAATTAAAATTAAAAGAGGCATTAAGTAACAAAGGAATATTACAGAAAAAAACTTTCAAGTGCATTAACAAAATTAAATATTTAATTTAAAAAATCTTGCTACAAAAAAAAAAATCTCAAGATTCAGAAGGCCTCTGTGGTTAGTTCCTGCAAACATTTGAAGAACAAGATCAATTGGGGTGGGTGGGGAGAGAAAAAAGAAAAACAAGGAATATTTTCACCTATTGTATGTAATCAAATTCCTTAAATCTAAAATTTGATAAATTAATGCAAGAAATGGAAAATTACAAACCAATTTCTCACATGAACACAAATGCAAAAATCCTAGGTGAAATTTTAGCAAACTGAACCCAAGAAATAAGAGCTTTTGCACCCGAAATGCAAATGTGCTTTTACAATTAAATGCAAATTAGCGTAAATCACATTAGCAATTTAAGAGGTACATCATTATCTAAGGAAAGAAAAAACCTTATGAAATTTAATTCATTTATGATTTTTTAACTTTTTTTCAAAAAAATGGAGGGTAAAAAAGAGGCAAAAAATTCCACTCTGAGATCCCTCTGTCTGAAGATAAAAATGGCCATTTTTTTTTTTTTTTAGTATTAAGTCAAGAAAAATAAAAGCATTAGAAAAGATGGAATCAAGCTATCATAATTGGAAGTTATATGAATAAGTAGTGGAAAATAGAAAAGGATCTTGAAATAAACTATTATGTATAATAAATATAGCAAATTTACAATGTTGGTATAAAAATTACAACTTTTAATGTATAATAGAGACAATAAACAGTAAAACATAATACAATAAAAATACATAGAAATAAATTTAGAAATTGTTTTCTACACTATAAACTATTAAATTAAAGATACTCTAAATATGTAGAAGGATAAATTAAACTATAAATTAAACTATAGAGTTAAATGCAAACATCTCAAATATTCCCAAATTAAGCAGAGGTGCATTGCATCACGTTTTAGTTTGTTTGACTTTTTTAATTTGAAGGAGGCAGGCTGAATCTGCAAGCTAGTTTTAAATTTTATATAGAAATACAAAACGCCAAGAGGAACACATGCAATCTTAAATGAAAGTGATAGGCTTACATTACTGTATCTCAAAGGACATTACTTAAGCCATTAAATTGTCACATTAATTAGTACACATTCAACCACACTGACTAATGGAGGAGATCTATAGTTTTAATTTAAGACTCTGTCTCTTCCCTTTCTTCTTGTTATTTGACCAACTCTAAGCTTCTTGGTTTCCCCGTGTTTGCATAAGACAAATGGCTTTGTTGATTAGGTCTCAAACGCAATATTATAAAGCAAAGGTTTCAAAATATTTTGGCCTTAAAACTCCTTTACTCTGAAAAAATACTGAGGTCCCCAATGAGCTTTGGTGTAGGAGGCTTATATAAATATGTACTGCATCATAAACAAAAACTGACAAACTACAAAAAATCATTTACTAATTTAAAATAACCGAAACTCATTTTATGTTAACATACATAATACAATTTGTGAAAACAGTGGTTTAGTGAGAATAGTTGCATTGATTTATATTTCTGGAAATGTCTTTATTGCTGACTTAACAGTAGACAGCTAGATCCTCAGATCCTTTTCTGCCATCTGTTTGATACCTTGTTTTTGTCTGAAGAAAATTCAACTGCACTGAGAGATGTAGCTATAAAAAGAATATTTAACTAGCTTTTTCTTTTTCTTTTTCTTTTGGTGTGGATTTCTCTACCAAAACTGAAGAAGGAAAAGTAGTTTCTAGTAGGGAATATAAGCACATATTATATTTCTCATTAAGTATTTATCTGTTAGAAAACTATGGCCCAGAGAATTGTTTACAGAGTAATGATCGGAAGCAAAAAAGTTCAGAAATAACACAAAATATAAAAACAAAAAAAAAACTAACCAAAACAAAACAAAAAACTTTTAGACTGATACATTGGGGCTGAAAATGAAGTTAGAATTCAAGAACCATGATGAGGGTGGCAGAGGCCATTTGTCAAGCAACTACTGAGCATCTACATTGTGCTTGGAACCCCTCAGAGCACTGAATACAACAGAAAAGTGAGACGAATCCATGTGGGATTCACATTTAAAGCACCATCTGACTTTTCCCCCCCAAGAAACGTGGGCTCTTTATTTGAGACAGTGTGGAAGAATGAACAATCAAAGTGTCTAAAAAGAATGAACTCAATTAACTCCCATTTTTTTTTCCCTCTCAAAAACAGGTGGGAAAGAAAAGAGAAAATGCTTGAGTAGTGTGCTTTAAAACAGCACTTTAAAAAATGACTTCTATCAGTCTAGGTTGAGGAAAGAAGAAAAACAATGAAAGACACATGAGAAATAAGGAAAAGAGATGCAGAAGACCCTGAGTGCTGCCAGGAATAGTATACAGATGGGGTTAGCATGATAGATGGAAAGTAACCCGAATTCTAAGTAAGAGAGCTCAATTTTCATTTATTTTTTTGTCAGTTGTGGGGCCTCAATTCAGGGACTGGGGGCTGTCGTTGAGCCTCTTTGTATTCAAGGCTAGTGCTTTACCACTTGAGTCACAGTGCCGCTTCCAGTGTTTTGAGTGGTTAAGTGGAGATAAGAGTCTCACAGGGACTTTTCTGCCTAGGCTGGCTTCAAACTGCAATCCTCAGAACTCATCCTCCTGAGTAGCTAGAATTACACAGGCATGAACCACCAGTGCTGAGCTTAGATTTTTGTTTTTAAAAAAATAAAACCATCTCTTTTAAATTCCATTTATGGTTAATTTCTACAAATGCAAATGTGCTGCTTTCCTATTAGACAACTATACTGAATTTCACTTCTCACAAAAACAATTGCTTTATCCTAATTTTTTGACAATTATCTCCACTCCTTCCCCAAAATGAAGCCTTCTCCTTCATCATCACTCTGTGGCATTCACTGAAAAAAAAGCCTGAGTTGCATTTACAGAAAAATGAGGTAATCTCCCAGAAGCCTACTCTCTAGCTTTTGAGTCTTATACCAATAGTCTGCTCAAATATTTTTCACTCATAAATTTATGCAAACCTAAATGACAATTATATTTTGCTGCCATACAATTTCATATGAACACAAATGCAAAAAAAAAAAGTGTTTCATGTCAATGTTAGTAATTGTAGGATCAGTAAACCCCCAAACTGAAATGTTTCATGACCCTGCTTTAAAAACTTCTCCATTTCATTAGGCACCAGTGGCTCATGCCTGTAATCCTAGCTACTCAGGAGGCTAAGATCTGAGGATTGCAGCTCAAAGCCAGTCTGGGCAGAAAAGTCCATGAGACTCTTATCTGCAATAAACTGCTCCCTGCACCTTCCCCCTCCCCACCATAAAAAAAAGGCCAGAAGTAAAACTGAAGCTCAAGTGCAAAAAAAAAGTTCAGAGACAGAGTCCAAGCCCTGATTTAAGTACCAGGACTGGCACCAAAAAGCAAAACAAATACAACAATAAAACCTGCTCCATTTCTAAAAGTCAGAGATGGAAAAAGCTAATTTCAGTGTTAGTTGTAACTCATATGCCAATGGCCTTTTATTGGTTTTGTGAAAATAAGTGACTTGTTGGTAAGGTCTGATATGAACACACAACAATTATTTACTGATTCTCTCCAGACTTTTTGAACTGCAAAATTACTTCTACATGCTTCAGGACCATTTCCTTGTATGCTGAGTAAACCAATATTCGAAGTTGCGTACTCATCCATAGACTCAATCTAGATAACACTGCCAATAAGAAACAAGAAAGCATTTTACAATGGCACTGCAAAGAGAAGTATTACTTCATAGAGCTGAGGTTTTCTTAACATCAATATTCTTGAACCTAACAGGATACCTTCTCCTCCAATCCTCTCTTCCTCTGACTCCTGCCACTTAGGACCACTTTCTATCCCTTTGATCTTGTTTCATTTATTCCCATGGAATGCATCACCATCTGGCATAATACTAGGAAGTCTATGTAACTGTAGCAAGAATACAGGCTTCACCCACAGACAATGCTGGATTCCATTCCACTTATTAGTGGTGAAATCAAGGGAAAAAAACTCTTTCTGCCTCCTTTTACCTACTACTTAACAGGGATGATAATAGCACTGATCATGCTATTATTAAGGTGACTGAGTGTGGAACTGTGTGTGAAAAACTGTACTCTATAGCAGCCAATCATTTTTTTTTAAGAATAGGGAGCAAATACTGTTATTACTCTCAATATCACTATCATCTCACTCTGACTCTGTAGCCTATTTTTTTAATATTTCCCAAAGAATGCATGATAACATGGGCTATTTTCAAAATCCATACAACTAAGAAATAAGCAGATTAAAGTTACCACAGCAAAAGCAGAAAGAAAAAGAAAACAAGCAGTTAAAACTAGATTCCTAAAAAATAAAAAACTAGATTCCTAATGTATAGACATTACAACAATAATGTCCATGAGAAAAATGCTTAGCAACCAAGATAAAGGTTATATTACATACATATAATGTGTTAAGATGGCAAGAAAATATAACTATAAATTAGATTTACTTCAAGTTGGCTTACATAAACTGTTGGTGTGAACTTCTGTTGCCTTTACAATCTGTCTTTTAGAGAAACTAATAAAGTAAGTGAGGCATTATTATATAAATGGCAGGGACAGCTCTGCTGAAATCATGTAGCACTGTCTCTGCAGATGTCTATGGGATTAAGGAAGAGAAAACAGTTCCATTTTACTGAGTTATACTGCTATGCCCTGTAGCAAATCTCACTTATATTAATTCTATTTCCTTTAGTGACCGAATGACCCAGACCCTCTTAAGAAAATCAAATTTTAAAACCAAAACCACATGCCAAATTTCTTAAAAGATATTTTTTTTGTTCAGTTCTTTTGTAAAAACATCAGTCACCAATAACATACAGTAAAACACAAAATTGTACCTGCTTACATAATCGCCGAGTCAGTAAATCCTCACGCATGGACAACATGAATGCAACATCAAATGAACAGTACAAACAGCAGAGCATGACACCTTTAACCACAGCTCCAGCAGTACTAAGAAAATGGCTAAGATGACAAGAAGTTCCAGTTTCCATCTGAAAAAAGATGCTTTGTGGCGGGTAACAAGCAACAAGTCATGATGCAGAGTTACTAACTTCAAGGGAACCACTTTCCCAAGTCTCAAAAAAAAACCAAAAACCCAAACAACAACAACAAAATGTTTCTTCAGTTCAACAGAGCTTCATTTTTTTGAATAGTAAATATCTGATTCACATTTTTTAATCAATGAAAATATACCAATCAGGGTGTATATTTTGTGTTTTGGCAACTCAAAATAATTCGAAAGCTTTTCAATGAAACTGGTGGAGTCAGTCAAAAAATATCAATTCCACTAGTAATAGCAATTTTTTTTTTTGTTGGTTTTTGCTTTTTCAGTACTGGAGAATTAACACATGGCCTCAAAAATAGGAGATAAATGATCTAATACTTTAGTCATATCTTTTTGTTTGTATTTTGTTTTTGAGATAGGGTCTCAATAACTCATGACAGGGAAGATGTTGAACTTGTGATCCTCTTGTCTTCCCGAGATTATAGGTGTGTGCCAGCATACCCAGCTCAGACTGGATGTTGGCTTTGTTGGGAATTTTTTGCCAGTACTAAGGCTTGAACTCAGGGTTTGAACACTGTCCTGAACTTATTTTGCTTAAGGCTAGTGCTCTAGTACTTGAGCCACAGCATCACTTCCAGCTTCTTCTGTGTAGTTTATTGGAGATGAGACTTCCCTGCCTGGGATGGCTTCGAACCTGATCCTCAGATGTAAGCCTCTTGAGAAGCTAGGAATATAGACATGAGCCACCAGCACACAGGAGACTGGATTATTTTTAAGAGCTAAAAATTGAAATCAGTAATCCAAAGTCCTTTCTAAAATTACAAAACAAGTTTCTGGTTATATTTAATTAGTAAGAAGAAGAGCCAAGCACCACAATACAATACTTTTTTAAAAAAAACAAAAAAGAACTGCCATGGATAAATAAATTAGGGGGAAAAGCACTGACAATTTACAAGAAAAAGTTAAGTAAGATCTCTTATCCTATCAATTGAAATTTCTTTTGGGTTTCTGTGATGCTATGTGAAAGACACACAACAGAATTATTCTTTATATAATCAGAGTTTGATCAAATGGAAATGTCACAATATTTGACAAAGATTTGGGTGTAGTAGTATTTATACCATATATATTTTTCCCCCTTATAATCTATTATTAATGACTAGCACTAACTCATTCTGCAGTTTGGAAAAGAGAATTTTCCTCTTTTGAGGATGAGGGGAAGAAAAGAACGCTTGCACACTGTTGGTAGGAGTGTAAATTAGTGCAGCCACTATGGAAATCAGTATGGAAGTTCCTCAAAAATATGTAACTAGAACTACTGTATGATCCAGCTGTTGCACTCCTGGGAATACACCTGAAGGAATCTAAGTCAGCATACAATATCTGTACATCCATGTTTAAGAAGCACTGTTCACAACAGCCAAGCTCTGGAGTCAGCCTACAAGTCTGCAGCCAATTACAAATGTGCCTTTCTCTTGCATCTACTTAGAAATACAAATAATTTCAAAAACCAAAGGAGTACATTTTAATTTCAGTTTTTTCATGGTGTGTTTAACCTGTTACAAGAAAAAGTATTAAGTTTAGCATGTACTGAAGGGGATTCGAAGCCTGAAATTTATGATTCATACATCAGTATACTTTTGGAGATACAAGATTGGAAATGAGCAACTTGCTTTAAACACCATAAAATAAGAAAAAAGGCCAAAAGTTGGAGAAAAGATTTCTCCTTTTGTAACTTTTGACTAGATTATATAGCAAAAATATTTATTTTTTACTTCAGAAGAAATTATACAGAAATAAAATTCATTAAAGACGACATAATAAAATTTAAGATCATGAGTATGGAGTATTCAGTCATTCTAGCAGGTAACACTTTTTAGGGAAAATTCAACAATATGATTTGCATATCATTATTCTTCCAAACAACATTCTAACTTTACACTAAAAAGCTTCCATTTTCTACTTCTCAAAAAGAAGTCTTTTAGTTTTGTTAGTTTTTTGGCAGTATTCAGGGCCTCAGACTTGCTAGGCAAGTGCTTTAACACTTGAGCCCTTTTTGCTTTAGGTTATTTTTCAAATAGGAGTCTCCTGTTTTTGCCCTAGTCAGCCTTTGACCTAGACTTCCCCAATAACTGAGATTTTTACAGGCATGAATAACCACACCTGGCTTAATTTGTTGTGATGACTCAACAACGCTTTTATCCAAGCTGACTGCAAACTGCAATACTCCCAATCTCCACTTCCCAACTAACTGGGCACTGCAGGCATGAGCCACTGTGCCCAACTACTTTACTCTTTTAATAGCCAACCTTTATGCCATATTTTTAAATTTACCCTAATTCTACCATCTCTATTGTAAAAGACTATTAAAAACTTTCTTTCCCTCAGGAGTCAGAATCCATCGTGTAATTATTCAAAGCAGGAAACTAAAGGTTAAAAAAAATCAAATAGAAATAAGTACACTTAGTATATATGGTTTTATGTAAGGAGACTACATAATTGCTCTTTCTGATTAGTCTCTGGCTCTTAAAACAGAATGGTCAGGAAATTAAACTATTACATACATAAAACACTTGAAATCTGTATCCATTGATGTAAGAATTAAGAAAATAACAGATTATATGACTGTAAATGTTTACTGTGAAACACTATAAAATTGGTGTTATCACAAAAAGAGAGAAAAAAGATATTGTACATCCTAAATAACTGAGGAAACCGCATGATTGGATTATAACCACCAGGGAACAGCAAGACAGCAACAACAGCAACAAAAAATGTTTTCATGCATGTCACACGGGTAAGTACCAAACAAGCAAACCCCAAGTCAGTACAGTACAGCAATGACTGGAACTTAAATAATATTTTGATACAGAAAGAGAAGGAAAAGATAAAATGTTGACTGCCATCGATGAAAAAGCATTTCAACAATTTACATAAAATGTTACTAGTTCTTTAAAAAAAAGTCATAAGAAAACCAAGCCACAATAAGTTAGTGTTTTCCATAATACATGCTGAATTATTTGATCCCATATCTATACACTGTTACTGTCTTAATTCCTAAATGTTGTGACAGCATATTTCATAACTGAGGTACATTAGTTTACATCTTTTTTATATGTAGTCTAAGAGGGTTAATTTTTCTTTTCCAGTTTTTCATCTTCTTCACCTCCTCCAAAGAAAATCAAAGGAAACATTCCTAGAATGCAGCCAATCGTCACCCCGACAGCTTTGCCCTAAGGGAAACACAAGAGAGCATTTGTTTAAACTTCTAATCTTCCTGGAACAGGAATTCTTGTCAAGTATCTATGACAACAGACAATTCCCCTGTCTATAAAATTCAACAGTGATTGCATTTCGGTTGATCACAGTATTTAAATATAAAAAATAAGCTACACCAGTATCTCAGAACAGATCAGTTTAAAGTTTGAAGTTAGCCAGGCACTGGTGGTGGCTCAGGCCTATAATCCTGGTTACTCAAAAGGCAGAGATCCTAGTATCCAGGTTCAAAGCCAGCCCAGACAGAAAAGACCGTGAGACTGTTATCTCCAAAATAATCACCAGAAAACCAGAAGTGGCACTGTGGCTCAAAGTGGCAAAGAGCTAACCTTGAGCAAAAGAGCTCAGGGACAGCAACCAGGCCCTGATCAGGTTCAAGCCCCACAACCCACAAAAAATATATATAAATAAATAAAGTTCAAAGTAACCAGGGAAACATTTTTAAATGTCATAAAAAGCAGCATCAAGGAAATATTTAAACAGAAAACACTTATCAAAAATTGGACATATTTTAATGTTAAAAAATAAAAAGGGGGGCTGGGAAGGTGGCTCAGTGGTAGAGAGCTTGCCTTGTATGCATGAAGCCCTGGGTTCAATTCCTCAGCACCACATAAGCAAAAAGAAAAAAGCCGGAAGTGGCGCTGTGGCTCAAGTGGTAGAGCACTAGCCTTGAGCTGAAGAGCTGAAGGACAGCACCCAGGCCCAGAGTTCAGGCCCCACAACCAGACCCAAAAATAAGTAAGTAAGTAAATAAATAAATAAACAAACAAATAAATAAAGGGGCTGGGCACTGGTGGCTCACGCCTGTAATCCTAGCTACTCAATAGGCTGAGATCTGAGGATTGCAGTTCAAAGCCAGCCCAGGCAGGAAAGTCTGTGATTCTCTTATCTCCAATAAGCCACTCAGAAAATAAGAAGTGGTGCTGTAGCTCAAGTGGTAGAGTGCTAGCCTTGAGCTAAAGGACAGTGTCCAGGCCCAGAGTTCAAGCCCCACGACTAACAAACAAACAAATAAATAAATAGATAAATAAATTACTAAGGCAAGCCAGGTGCCTGTGGCTCAGGCCTCTAATCCTAGCTACTCAGAAGGCTGAGGCCAGCCTGGGCAGGAAAGTCCATGAGACTCTTATCTCCAATTAACCACCAGAAAACCAGAAGTGGCATTGTGGCTCAAGTGGTAGAGAGCTTGTCTTGGGCTGAAAAGCTCAAGGACAGCACTCAGGCCCAGAATTCAAGCCCCATGACCAACAACAAAAAAAAGGAGGAGGAGGACAAGGAGGATAAGAAGGATAAGAAGGATTAGGAGGATGAGGAGGATGTGGAGGCAGAAAAAGAAACCTCCAAGTACCTTTCAATAAATAAAAAATGGAATCATTCCATAAATACAGCTTTGTTTTCTGCCTCTCCTTAAGCTGAGTATCATATACATAAAATATTTTAAATGGTGAGGTATTATAACTTGCTTCTAACCAATAGAACAGTGATGAGATGTGAATCCTGTGATTATATAACATAGCTATGACTCCTGGCCCCCTACTCCTTTCTCTTCCTTGCTGGCTTATAAGAATCAAATTGGTTTGCTCTGCAAGGGTCTATGCCAGGTGCATGGCACACGGCAAGGAGCTGCAAATGACTTCAAAACAGTGAGGGAGGCTGCGGGGGAGGAGAGCAGCCTTTGGCCAACAGATCACCAGAGGCTGGGACTTTTATAGGCACAAAGAAATTAACTTTGTCAATTCCAGTTTAGCCTTGAAGTAGATCCATTACCACTAAACCTTCACAGAAGAACCAAGTTCTGGCTATATACTGACTGTAATTTTCTACAGGATCTGCTTAGCAAGCTGTGCTTATTTCCTGAGCCACAGGAAGTTAGAATAAACTTATCTTGTCATAAGCTGCTAAACTCATGGTAACTTTTTTTACACAGTAATAGGTCTAAAAGGAAAGCTAGGAGTTTGCATTACTAATAGGTTCCTATAAAGTTGATCCTGCTGGTCTTGGCACCACACTTTGAGATCCATTGCCCTATTAAACCAGTTTCCCATTGTTTTAACTCCTATCTACCCTTTGAATCAGACCTACAGTGTCACTCCTACTTAATACTGCAATCTGCCTGTCTCATTACTCTCAACCTCTTTTCTGTGCTTTAAAAATTTTTTATTAATGAACTTCTATACTACTGAATATTTTATTCAGCAGATATGTTCATTGTCTCCTTCTCTACAGAAGCTTATTTTGCAACCCAATGCATTCAGGACTCCTAGACTGGTACTTAGCACATTAGCAGGTAAACAGCAAATAGTTGTTTAATGACTAAACAATGATACCCATTCATTTAGACTTCTATAACTCCTGGTTTTTAATCCATGTCAAGTCCAAATGCAAGGTGGTTCAACTCAGGAGGTAGTCTGGGTGATTGTGTTTTGTGGCCAGCCAGGCTTAAGAGTTTGTGAGGCTCCATCTCAACCAATGGCTGGGTATGTGGTATAAGCCTGTCATCCCAAGCCCTGAGGAAAGCACCCTGGCAGGCTTCAGGGGTAAGTACCTGTCATCCCAAAGACAAGGGGAAGCACAAATAGGAGGACTGCTGTATTGAAAATAATAAACATAAAAAGGGACTGGCAGAGTGGTTCAAGTGGCAGAGTGTCTACTAAGGTAGAGTTCAAACCTTTGTTGAGTTACCGTCTACTCAAGGTCCTTAGAAGAGCATGTCAACTGCTTTTACTGCCTGAGCCATGATTCTCTCTCCAATGTTATTTCCTATGACTTCTTACCCATAATTACTACAGAGTTTATTCATGAAATACCTAAGTTTTATATGTTTCTGAATATACTCTTTTTAAAGATCATTCCCTTCTATTTGTTAGTCAGAATTCTTGAAACTCTTGCTCCCCATCAATAATTTAAACATCAGCTTAGATCTATCAATTACAAAGAGCTCTCTCCACTAAAAGAAATTTCTTTCCACAAAATGTCAGTTCTCTTATCCATGCTATTGATGTATCCTGTGCATAATTCTACCATCGCACATCTACTAAATAATAATTTGTCTACATGTCTGGTACTTTGTCTACACGTGTTCTCAAGGATAACTATTATTATTTATTTCTTATCCTTTAACATCTAGCACACAACAGCTATTCCTTACTATTAACTGAGTTGCATTTTAAAAAAATCAAGCATATCTAAAAGAAGTAAAGAACCAAGAAATATATTATTGCTTTACGAAAAGCAATAATATGTTTAATTGTTTTTTATTAATTGCCAAGCCCTACATAATGTTCAAAAATATCCCCAATCTAATCAATTTTAGTCTCAAAGTTCTCGAGGACCTTAACTGTACACTGCCATGCTGTATCAGAATTTATGATCCTAAATTATATAAATGACTTACCAAATGTGTGCTAACACGTGTTTGCCACATGTCAACTTGTTTTGGTGTAAGATCAGGAATTGATAGGCCTAATCTGGAAGCCAAAGCTTCAACATAACCTGCAAGTCTTTAAAAGAACAAAACAGGAAATGGGTTAAAAAAAAAACAAAACATGCAAAATGTCCTCAAATATTAAAGGCAATTACTCTAAAGAGAACACTATCATTTTTACACCATTACTTGGCAATCTGGATATGATACAATTATAAGAATTGTATCAACTTAAAAATATTTTCATATCAGAATATTTCATACATAGGTAAACTGACCTAGAGTAATTATTCTATATCATCGCCTATAAAAGACCAATTGGAGGTACATAAAAACATTTTTATAAATAATTATGTCTGTACTTATTCCAAACTCAAAGCAAAATATTTTAATATATGATGCAATTAATAACTATTATAAAGCAAGAGTTTTTCAAATTTATCAGACTGGTAAACTAAAAAATACAGCTGAGAATTTTCATACTTGACCTCAAGTATTTTCTTAAGCGTGCACACACACACACACACACACACACACACACACACACACACACACACACACACACGGCTTTTATTATGTTTTGGTTTGAACTGGGTGCTGTTCCTGAGCTCTTTTGCTCAAGGCTAGTGTTCTACCATTTTGAGCCAGAGCTCCACTTCATGTTTTTCTGGTAGTTCACTAGAGATTAGAATCTCACAGACTTCCTGCCCACCTGGCTTTGAAATATGATCCTAAAATCTCAGCCTCCTAGGTAACTAAGATTACAGGTGTGAGCCACCAGCACCCAGCCTGCTATATTTTTAACATAATCTTATTTTATGAACCATATAAAAGAAAAAAGCTTGCTAATAAAAAAATGTATGTCATCATCTGTTTAAGAATCCATAAAAGCAGTATCTGCTACTTATCGACAGCAAAAGTCAGCAAATCATTCTTATATATAAACTAGTTCTTACATATATAATAAAATAATTTTTATATATAGTAAAATTTTCACCTTTAATCAAAAACAATTGTTTTATAATATAACCTTAAACTACACGATGTCAAAATATAGTATATCATTTGGCTCTATTAAATATATCAGAAAGCTATGCTGTAGCTATATTATTATTATTAACCTTAATACTGGAAACGGAATGTTTATGATGTGTTACCATAAAAGATTTATGTCAGGGGCTGGGAAGGTGGCTCAGTGGTAGAGCGCTTGCCTTGCATGCCTGAGGTACTGGGTTCGATTCCTCAGCACCACATAAGCAAAAAGAAAAAAGCCAGAGTGGCGCTGTAGCTCAAGTGGTAGAGCGCTAGCCTTGAGCTGAAGAGCTGAGGGACAGTGCCCAGGCCCAGAGTTCAGGCCCCGCAACTGGACCCCCCCCAAAAAAAAATTTATGTCAGGAATTCAGTGAATATAAAATTCTGGTCAATATTCTGGAGCAAAGGAACTTACATAATAGCTTTGGCCCCAAACTCAAGTGCAAAACCCTAAATAACGAGGGTTAGATCACTTTTAAATGGTGTTTGTATAGATTACAGGTAAGTAGACTTCTACTAAACCCAAATCCAAGTCTCAAGATGTTCTACACCTAAAGTAAACAAGGAAGGAAGCGAAAGACAAAGACAAAACAAGAAAAAGATGTTTATCATAACTAATGCCAATTTCTCAGCCTTTCCCAGGCTCAGGCCTCAGCCCAGGCCATCTGCCACTGGGAAAAGGAGGGAAAGAGGGAGGGAAAGAGAAAAGGAAGGAAGGAGGGAAGGAAGAGGGAAAAGAGTAAGAGGGAAAAGAGAGAGAAGAGAGAGGAGAGAATAGAGAGAGAGAGAGAGAGAGAGAGAGAGAGAGAATTGGCCTTTTTAAAGTATCATCCTCAATTGTTTTTTATCATTCCCATCATGTGAAACAAAGAGGAAATGAATGGCCAAACAAATTATTTGGAAGTCACAGTATAGCTCAGTGATAGAGCATGTGCTTAGCATATACAAGGCCCTGGATGCAATCCTTAACGCCAATGTGTTGTATGTGTGCCAGCGCATGTACATGTGTAAGTAAAACCTGTGTGTCACCATTTCCTTTGAAAGTTTCACTCACTAGTAAACATGCCCGGTCAATATTATCAAATTTGGGTTTTGTGAGAATGGGATGACAGAAGTTCTTGCCTTAGATCCTGTCTTACCTTTAGGAATATCTGCAAATTTTATCTTCAGTAAATGACAATTCAATTTTGCTTACAGAGTGGTAGTTTTAAGATACACATCTGCATGCATCAGAATGCTGAGCACTATCTCCTGGTGATGGGTGTACACTTAGGAATCTGTTTGTTACACAAATATTTACTACCGATTTTGGTATATTACATTTAAAATTACACTTCTGGAATACAAAGAAAAACAGTGTCTTCTTTATGCTTCTCAACTAAAGGAGAATGGAGGGGAAAAAAGACTAGGTAAGAATACACAAATGCACAAATGAATAAATGAATGAACCTACCCAAGTCCAGCTAAATCTGACACAAGATTCCCCAAAGCAGCAGCTAAAAATATGAAAAATGGATGAGTGACTTGTTACACCAAAGTCAGAAAAGTCAAGATGATATATAACTATGTAATCAATAGAGTATTATATAATAACTGTATTCAAAGCAAGTTGCTGGACAGTTCTAAATCCTAATAGTTCAAAATAGAGTGTAAGTCTGAAATGATTATATATCAACTCCACTAAGTAATAAAGTTTCATTCTGTTACAGTAGTTAGTTTCCATCACTCAAATGATTACAAAGTATTGTGTAGTTTATCCTTCATTTGTTTCAGGGAGTTTGGATACTTGGAAGTTGCCATACATACAGCTTTGAATTTAAGCCAGTCAGGGAAAGGAAGATATTTTTCAGTAACTCAGCCCTGTGCTTCCTATAAAATCAATAACGAAATCGTTGCCAAATTTCATCATCATAAAGAATAAACTAGTAATGAGGGAAGAAAAGAAGATAGAATCTCAATCTTGTTTTTTGATTTTTCTCTCCAACTAAGAAATAAATAATATAAAGACAAAAAAGGTTAAAAGGCTTGGAGCTAACAATGAATAACCAAAAAAATCTGTCTTACAAGCGACAATAGAGAATTATTACTTATAAACTAACATAAAATGCTACATTTATAAAATTAAGAACCATATTGGAAGGAGCTATATTAATAAATTAATCTCAGTGAGTAAATACATTTCAAATAATATCCTCTTCTCAACTTAATTTACTGAAATGTTTTATAAATATATAAGCAATTCTATTAGTAAATACCTGCCATAGTTGAAATTCCAAAAATAATTCCAATAGACAACTCGATATGTGTTCCCTAAAAATATAATTATGAAAAACAATCTTAAAAATTATAGCTGAAGTAACCATAAAACAGCAGTGTTAAAGAAAAGATAAAATGGTTTATTGACATGTTAATATAGCACAATTATATATAAAATATGAAGAAATCTACATATATGAGGTAAATCACTTAATTATTAAATATGCAATTACTACAGACGTAATATCAATAACATTTTATTCATTAAAATTAGACAATAAAAATTAAAAATACATGCATACAGAAATCAATTTATCATTAATAATGCAAAATTCAGGTTTATCACAGATAAATGTTTTAAAGCTCTCAACACGAAGGCCAACATGCCTAATCTTGAAGTTTGAATTGTTACTTACTCTATCAAAAGATTAAGAAGGCAGACTAAATCAAGTTCCTAGAGAAAAAGCGTTTCTAAAACTGTCCTAACATTCAGGTCTTAACCATTAAGTTATAAACTATGTGATTCACTTGTAAGTAGTAATCCACATTAACACAGTATGCTACAGTAAAAATGAGTACTTAGCCTGAATCTATTTATCTCAAGCCTTTCTACATTTATATCAACATTGCTCACTGAAAAACATAAAGCTCATACAGACAAATTTTTTTTTGCTTTAAGAAGAACTGAAGATTAAACTATTCAAAACAGAACTTATTGTTATGTATTATTAATCTATTTTATCTACAGTAAAAAAGAAATCTTAAAATTTTCTGTATTAATTCAGTTCTAATCCTTAAGCAAGGCTATCATAAGTAGACAATTTCATGAACTCTCTTAAATACATACATTTGAATACATCTTTCAAATTTTCAAATCTCAATGTTGAGGTGAAAAAAAGAATGATGTTATTTAGAAATATCTTATCATTTATCAATTTTTGTGAATGCACAAAAATAAAAAGAAGCTGAATTAAGTTCCCTTCAACTTTCTTGCCTCTAGGACTTTTGAGTCCTTCCCTTTAAGATATGATTCTTATTGAATATGGACCAAACAGCCAGAGGCACCAAAGTAGCCCAGGCACTTAGAAGTATAAGCTTTCTAAAGGCATCCAAGGAAATAGACTTCTGAAAAATTAATTAAACAAAAAGAAGAGGAAAGGAGGGGAGGGGGGGAGGGGAGGGAAGGAAGCAGGCAGGAGGGGAGGGGAGGAAAGGGGAAGGGAGGGGAGACAGACTCAGAGGAAGAAGAGAAGAAGGAAGGGAGGGAAAGGAAAGGAAAGGAAAGGAAAGGAAAGGAAAGGAAAGGAAAAGAAAAGAAAGGAAAGGGAGGGAAGAAGAGAGGGAGGGAGGGAAAATAACAGGTGTCAAGGAAAAGCATGAGGATGCATGTTTATATGTGTTTGCAAAAATCTTGAAGTACCACTACAGATGAGAGAAACATGTCAAAGCCATAGTGCAAAATAATATATGCAGCATCTTCAACAATAACAAATCATTGCCTATGACCCAAGAAGAGACTCAGGAATACACATATTGTGGTCTAGGGAGACAGATCAGTAGGCAGAGTGCTTACTTAAGCATGAATGAAGCCCTAAATTTGACTGACCCTCAACACAATGAAAAGCCAAGAAAATAAAACAAAGCAAAAAAGAATTTGTGTGCTTATCATTTGGTTGGTTTTAAGAGATGTTTAAAGAGCATGCTTTAACATATTTAAAGAGATGCCTCTAAGATCGTGGAAAGCTTCATGAAAATTCAAAGATGGTCTGAGGACCATCAATGCTCCAGTTTTTAATTCTGTCCCATATTTACACCAATCAGATTCTGTTACAAGGTGAGGAAAAAATATAAAGAAATCTAATACTTGGACAAAGGGGAAATTAGTTGTTCTTTTTGTTTGTCTGGCTTGACCTCTAGGCCAGGGAGCTGTCCCAGAGCTTTCTACCACTTCAGCCACAGCTGTACTTCAGGCTTTGTTTGTGGGAGGAGGCAAGGTATTACTTAGAGGGAGATAAGAGTCTCCCAAGCTTTCTTGCCTAGAATGGTTTCAAACTGTGATACTTAGGTCCTAGCCTCCAGAGTAGCTAGGACAGTAGGTATGAGCTATCAGCACTAGATAAGAACTTCATTAACACTACAATGCAAGAGGCAGAAGAGTGTTGTAGTCAAAGTTCTACAATGGATCCTAAGACACGTTTAGGTTAAATAGCTAGACAGAGGGCTAGTATCCAAACACTGATAAAACTTTTTTTTTTCTTTTTGGTCAGTCCTGGGGCTTGAACTCCGGGTCTGAGCGCTGTCCCTCAGCTCTTCAGCTCAAGGCTAGCACTATCAATTGAGTCACAGTACCGCACTCCTGGCTTTTTCTATGTATATACTGAGGAATTGTACCTGGGCTTCATGCATGCCAGGCAAGCACTCTACCACTAAGCCACATTCCCAGTCCTTGAAACAACATTTCTGAATGAAAAAAAATAATTAAATAATACTTATGTGATAACAACTACAATACAATGAAAGTACACCAGAAAACTTTATGTACCTTTTAAATAAAAATGCTGAAACTAGAACAGAATATAAACTAAAAATGTTTGTCTAGATGCTTTGCCAAGAATCTTAAAGAGTTAACATATATGATGTTTTAAGATCAAGTTGGTCTAATCAATATGAAATATAATCAAAAAGCCTCGTTTATTATAATAATTAAAATTACAATTATAGTATGCAAATTGTTAGGATAATACAGGTTACATTGATTTCTTTATTAAAATAGAAATGATGAGAGAAAAAAACTTACTGCGACAATCATAATTGCATTATCCAAAAAGCCAAACCCTACGAAAGGTATCGCATTGTGGATGAATACTGGAAAACATCAACAGAAAAATATATTTGAAGATTCTGACATTTCAGAATGACAAAAACAAATGTTATCATTGAACTGTCCTAAAAAGACTTGATTATCAGTGCAATTTATTTGTCATTAATAACAGTCAATAGATCTTGCTGTTGCTATAAGCTAAAATAATTTAATAGATATTATACTGGAAAACAAGCAAAACAAAACAAAACAAATGTTAGGTCTTTATTTTGTTACTGAAACCCTCTTTCTCTCTTTCTTTTTTTTTTTTTTTTTTTTGGGGGGGGGGGTCCAGTCATGGGGCCTGAACTCTGGGCCTGGGCGCTGTCCCTCAGATCTTCAGCTCATGGCTAGCACTCTACCACTTGAGCCACAGCGCCACTTCTAGCTTTTTTCTTACGTGGTGCTGAGGAATCAAAACCAGGGCCTCAGCATGCAAGGCAAGTGCTCTACCACTGAGCCACCTTCCCAGCCCTCTCTTTGTTTCTTAATCTCTTTCTCTTTCTCCCTCCATCTTTCTCCCTCCTCTCTATCTCACACATTCACAGAAATAAACATAACAGAATAAATCATTAAGCATATATTATTAGTTTCATGTCTTGCCTGATTTATTGCTACTGATATAAATGTGTTTGTCTCTTATACCTAAAGAGAACTACCATAAAACTGATCTACTGGAAATAATGAAAAATGTCTCAAATAAATTTTCAGGCCAACTATCTAACTACTTTCACTCACCAGTAACATTTTAAGGATGTGTTTTATAAAAGTGATTATCTCATTCTTATTAGACATTGATGTGATGTCTTTCTCACCTTACAATCCAGAAGAATCCCTAAATAATACGACAAGCTATGAAGATTAATGTCTTTTTTACATGAAAATTTAACTTGTTCCCTTCCGACTAAAGGCACATCTTACCTCATCTATCTCATACATAAACTGAGCGATGTAAGACACTAAAAATGCTAAGATGAAAACCACTGATTGTTTTACACATTTACTCATATTGCATTTTCAGCATATTGTACAATGTGGAGTACATAGAATTTGATAATAATTGAGGACCACTAACCTGGAAAAGAAAATTTCATACTTAGAGAACTGAAGGCAGACTATGAAATAGATTCAGAGTGAGGAATAGGCAAAAGGCTTCATTCTGATTGATCTATAAAACTGCTCAAGTACAGTCAGCTATCAGCTGAGCTAAGCACTTCCTTGGATGAATATCAAGAATCTAAATTTTATACTATAGGTTAAAAATATCAACTTGATTTTAGATTTTTTTTCTTCTTTTGAATAAAATTACAATTTAACAGAAAATTATACTGAACATATGTATAATGATATATGTATAATGAAAATACAATCCAAAGGCCATGAAAGTTTGGTATCACCATAACAAATTCCACACCATCAATGAACTTGTATATATAGAATGGAAATGTGTATCACATATACAATATTATAGTTGTAATATTACATAGGATACAACATAATAGGCCATTTAACCTATTAAGTAAAAATGTCCAAAAGGAAAATATTCAATATGAAGAATCTTTCTTGAAATGAGATCTCACAGTGTAGCTCACACTGGTCTTAAACTTGCAGCCTTCCTGAATTTAGCCTCCTGAATACTGGTATAAACAATACAAACACATTCAGCTTTTTTTTTCATTCAGCATTTTTTTCAGCATTCAACATTTTTTTTTTGGGGGGGGGGCGCAGTTTGGTTGGTTATGGGGCTTGAACTCTGGTCCTAGACACTGTGCCTCAGCTTTTCAACTCAAGGCAAGCACTCTACCACTTGAGCAACAGCACCACTTCTGATTTTCTGATGGCTTATTTGGAGATAAGAGTCTCACGGACTTTCCTGCATAGTCTGGCTTTGAACTGTGATCCTCAGATCTCAGCTTATGATATTAAATACTATTAAGGTGATAAGAAATGAAATAGTACACTGATGAAATGGGATTATTCAAAGAGGCAAAAAAAGTCCAAAATTCTTGGACTTTTCACACGAACATTCAAATTTGGCAATAAGCAGCTTATAAAACATATACACAAACAATTTCCAAATACATAGTACAAACACAATAGGCCAAAAGAGAATAATAAACTCCTTTAAATTCACCAAAAGAAAAAAAAGTGAAGAGAAAGCTACTTAGGTATATCTAGATATCATTTTCCCAATGGTCTCTGAAACATAAACAGGAAAAAGTAGTAGTGAGGCAGCTGGAATGGCTTTCTGGTTGCGAGTTATCTTACTGATGCCTCTAAAGCTGGCCAGTAACAAATAGTTTAAAATAGGGAGTCAAAAATAGTAATATTGGGACTGGGAAGGTGGCTCAGTGGTAGAGTGCTTGCCTTGCAAGCAAAAGGCCCTGGGTTCGATTCCTCAGCACCACATAAGCAAAAAGAAAAAAAGCTGGAAGTGGTGCTGTGGCTCAAGTGGTAGAGCACTAGCCTTGAGCTGAAGAGATGAGGGACAGTGTACAGGCCCAGAGTTCAGGCTCCACGACCGGACCCAAAAAAAAAACAAAAACAAAAACACAGTAATATTATACTAATTTTCATACTGGCAAAAGCTCAGTAAAATCAAGATGCATTGCTATACTAATCACTTTGAACTATAAGATATGATGTATCTTTTTGTTTGTATCTAAATGGGTTCTATAAATAGAAACTATTTTTAATCCAAAGCAAAAATAGCTTTTCAAAACCAAATATGTACTAGATGTTCCACTGTGAACTTGAGACACAAAGATAGATAAGATGTGGGTCCTACCACTCAAAGATTTAGATCAGTATGGTAAGTTATTCACATAAATGGTTAATTCCATTATCACCTACAAAAAAGATGATACTACTATTCTATAGTGATGTTGATAGCTTCTAAGCTTGTAGAACCAAGAAAAGTTTACTTGGGAAGACAAATCCTGAAGAATTCTTAAATTGTGTTGGTATTTGAAGAAATCTACTTATTCCTAGTATGTTATATTCTACCTGTGAGACAAAAAAGGACTTGCTATTATCTTTTCCTAATTATTTTAACTTGCTCTCAGTAATGAACACTAATTTTTGACTCAACTTTCTTTAGCAAACGTTATTTCATAACTAAGCAGTCATTAGCAAATAACATTTAATATTTAACTACCTAATTTACAACCTACTCAAATTCACTCCTACACTACTAAACTAGTTCTCTATTTCCATCACCTTTATAATAATCCTAGGTGTTTTACATTAATTCTATGTTTGTTCTGTAGTATTTATTCCTATCATAACAGAGAAAAACAAAGTAACATCAGGAACATGAATAAGGTTCTTCTTGCTGGTGGTTTTAAATAAACTTACATTGTTACAAGCAGCAAACCAGAAATATTTCTGTATCAGAAAACAACTCTACCTAGCCTTCAGTTTACAACTTCTAGTTCAACAGTTACCTTAAAAAATCTCTCCATTTTGAGCTGGGTGCCGGTGGCTCACACCTATAATCCTAGCTACTTAGGAGGTTGAAATCTGAGGATCATGGTTCAAAGCCAGCCCGAGCAGGAAAGTCCGTGAAATTCTTATCTCCAGAAAACCGGAGCTGTAGCTCAAGTGGTAAAGTGCTTGCTTTGAGCTGAAGAGCTGAGGAGCAGCGCCCAGGCTGAGTTCAAGCCCCACAACCCACCAAAAAAAAAAAAACTCTCTCCATTTCTACTTAGTAAAAACCCTCTTTAACAGTATTAGATATGCTTTAACAATACAGATATCCCATAGTGTCAGATACATCCCAAAACAAGTTTATAAATTTTTGCTCTTACAAAATAAATAGGCTAATCCACACTATCTGGGAAGATTTAATTTATCGACTATTCTGTGCTATTGATGAAACATCGTTATTTCAAGACCAAAAGGGAGATCCATTCACATTTAACAATTCTAGAGACATTACCATATCTCAGTTGTCCTGGGGTGGGAGGTTGAGCTTCCAATTTTTCTAAAGACAGGGGAAGAAAAAGTGTAGAAAAGAATTAGTTACTAAAGCATAACCATTTTATTATGATGAAAAAAGTATCAGCAAGCTTACAAAATGGGATATCAGGTCTTATCTACAAATGATAATCAGTTAGTTGACAAAAATTATTCAATTAAGAATCAGGCTCAGGCTGGGAAGGTGGCTCAGTGGTGAAGCGCTTGCCATGCATGCATGAGCATGAAGAGCCGGAGTTCAGGCCCCATGACTGGACCCAAAAAAAAAAAAAAAAGAATCAGGCTCCTGGTTGGGAATATTATGTGTATAGGTAGAAATATATATTTCATATATGTGTATATATTTATGTATATTTCATATATTCATATATTATACACATATTATATGTATATGTACATTTATATATGTGTGTGTGGATTAAATTGCAAAGTTAGCAAATGAAACGGAGTTTTCATTACAAGCCTATCATGTATCATGTACAACTGGCTTTTTCTTTCATGAACATCATTGTATCTATATACGGTGAATATATTTCCATTAGTTATAGTAAAAAAAACTTCAGAATAACTATTCTTTTTTTGGGGGGGGGGGAGGGCCCGGTCGTGGGGCCTGAACTCTGGGCCTGGGCACTGTCCCTCAGCTCTTCAGCTCAAGGCTAGCACTCTACCACTTGAGCCACAGTGCCACTTCCAGCTTTTTTTTTCTGCTTATGTGGTGCTGAGGAATCGAACCCAGGGCCTCAAGCGTGCAAAGCAAATGCTCTACCACTGAGCCACCTTCCCAGCCCATAACTACTATTCTTTAAGATAGTATCTCTACATAACTAAAGAAATAGATATAAATATTGGTAAGAGTACTCAAATACATCATGTATCCTTTAAGAATAGGAAAATTATAATTTTGAAGCAATGCAATTACAACAATGATTTTATTGGATTATGTAATCTTCTTTAACCAATACGATCTGATAATACACTGAATATTTCCATTTTTAAAATCTATGCCACTAATAGAGAAAATATTCTACGCAGCAACCACAAAAAGTATGGTAGCATTCAAGATGACAGGTAACAATACCCAACATATGGCATAAATGCCATTATATGCAAAAATTAAGTTATTACAGAAGCAAGCTACTTACTCATAACAAAACTATCTAGCCATCTTTACTGGTTAAAAAGACAGATAAGGACTGGGAAGGTGGCCCAGTGGTAGAGGGCCTGCCTTGCATGCATGAGGCCCTGGGTTCGATTCCTCAGCACCACATAAGCAGAAAAAGCCAGAAGTGTGCTGTGGCTCAAGTGGTAGAGTGCTAGCCTTGGGCTGTAGAGCTGAGGAACAGTACCCAGGCCCAAAGTTCAGGCCCCACAACCGACCAAAAAAAAGGACAGGTAATGTCTACCTTTATTTTCATCTAATGTAATAGAATTGATAATATAGTCTAATAGAATTCATAATATATATTGTAACATTCTTCCCTAAAAAATTAATACAAACACATTGTTCAAGGTAAAAATATATATTGAGCATTCAAAGCAACACAAGAACTAAAGAATTTGGCTTAAAAAAGAAAATGAATCTCCTTTGATAATCTAAATAAAAATGTAGTCCATATTTTTTATCTTTTATTACAATAAGATATAGTCTTATAATGGCTTTACAATAATATACTAAAACTCCATGTCTAATCAGTTACATTTAACCAAACTATGTCCTCCATTCTTGGGTCAGCACTAACACTTCAAAATCTTCTTTGAAGGTAGATGCTTTCCAAACTGAACTAGCAATGGTGGCAACTAGCATTCTCCAGTGTCTTTCTGGTGCAGTGCACACGTGACAGTGACTACATACCACAGCAATGTGTTAACTGTTCTGTTCTCACCATCACTACATAGTTCTGACCCTGTGAGCAGTCCTTGTGAGTTTACGGGGAAAATCTTGAAATACCTAAATATTCAATCCCAGGACCTTCCCCATAGTGAGAGAATTCAGAGTCCTTGCTTTTACTTCAAATTCTCTATACATTAAACAAAATATTAAAAACATCCTACAACTCCTGGAAAGAAATAATAACACTAGGGACATAATGTATATTAGTAAAAGACAGGAAATAATCGATTACTAATTCTTTTTTACTCTATGCTAGTATTAAAAATTAAATTAATGTGAGGCACTAATGGCTTACACTTGTAATTGTAGCTACTCAGGAGGGTAAGATCTAAGGTTGAAGGTCTGAAGCCAGCCCAGGCAGGAAAGTCCATGAGACTTATCTCCAATAAACTACCAAAAAAAAAAAAAAAAGCTAAAAATGAAGCTGTAGCTCAAATCTCAAATGCTAGAGTTAGCCCTGAGCAAAAGTGCTCAGGGATAGTGCCAGGCCCAGAGGTTCCAACCCCAGGACTTGTGTATATTATGCACATGTCTCCCTCTCTCTCTCTCTCTCTCTCACACACACACACACACACACACACACATACACACTATATATATATATGTAATAATAAAATTAAGAGAAGAAAATACAAAAATAAAATACAAAGGAGAAAGAAGGGAAAGGAAAACCACTGGCATCAAGATGAAACTAAGATTTTGCTTCAGAAAGAATACAAGAGAAATCATAAAGGGAACACTTCCTAGAAACAGGAAATTTTATTGGAAGTATCATTCCCATTTTTTTTAGTTGTTCAGTTGCTCATTTTGAGGCCTTTGCCACTGCAAATTATCTTCTTTACTGTTTCATTTGAGTCAAATTGCAAATCAGAAGTAAAATATATTAGTTAAAAAGAAAACAACAGAACTTGAACATAAACCCAAGATACCTATATGGATTTTAAAATGTAATCACTGCTAACACAACAATAAAACCATAAGTTTTCTTTCCATGGCTATATATATATATATATATATATATATATATATATATATATATATATAACTGTTATGCTCAAGGAAACACAGTACAAACTGGGTATGCATATTCTAAAACATCTACTAATAATTTTACGAGGAACTCACCAAAAAGAGAAAAATAAAAACCTGCAGACCAGTGAATGTTAACTATTCTGTTTCCCTAAAGTATGTTTACTTTGTGTTTTAATTTTTGTTACTGCCTGTCCTGGGGCCTGAATATTGTCCCTGAGTTTTTGTGCTCAAAGCTACCACCTGAGCTACAGCTTCACTTCCTGCTTCTTGGTGCCTACGTGGAGATAAGAGTATCACAGACTTCCCTGCCTTGGCTGGCTTCAAACAATCATCCTCAGATCCCAGCTTCCTGAGTAACCAGGACTATAGGCATGAGATACCAGAGCCCACCTTAAGTGTGTGAAAAAACAACCACATATTCAAATTTCCTTAATTTTTCCCTTTCTTAGGTAGTTTGTACTTTTTGAAGTTGCTCTTAACAGGAGTGTATGTCCAGAAGATAGAGAAATTACCTACAAGAATCTATGGAATAATATTTACACATGGGATTGTTTCATTAGATTTCATATTTTAAAGTCATTAATGGAACATAAAAAATAAAAAGTTGCTGTAAATTGCTACCTTATAGGGTAGCAAATCAAATAAAAATTATTTGAGGTGAGCTCTTCCTCCTATCTGTCCTTGAAAATTTAAATATATTCCCTTATTGTATAGACAATCTTTTTCCTAACACTAAATATCCAATTCATTGCAACCCTTAAAAACCGAAAAATACTGAATGTGTTAAAAAATAAGATTTTTTTTCAGCACATTCAACATTGTGTTTTGATTTACCAATGCAAAAACACAGTGAGTAAAATAATGTAATATATTTAAACAAAACTTCTTTTGTTAAATGAAACTAAGTTCTTAAAAAGAATGGGGTATTTCATTTCATTTTCTAAATAACAAAATCAGAAAACCACCATAGTTTATTATGGTACTATGTAAAATAATAGTGAATTTTTAAAGAGAATATTTATTTGATGATTTAATCTCTTTAATTAGAGATTTTTAAAAATTTTTGAAAGAAAGGTCCAGGTACCCAAAAAGTTCCAGGCCATATAAGAAAGAATGTCAAACCTGGATGAATCAGTAGCGACCATGTGTGTCTTTCACGGTCTCTCTGGGGTTTGCCAACAAGTGGTGTAAAATTGCTACCTTTGGGTCAGACTGCTTGCACAAAGATACAGCACAATATTTAACACTTCAAGAAAAACAGACAAAGAGAAATCATCTTATAGCCATGCCAGAGATTTCCAGGTTTTGCTGTAGAGCAAAAGGTTTCCTCTGCTCATGTTCTGAAAGACTGTTTAAAAAGAAATTCTTGACCAATTGCTTGTTTACCAATTTCCTTAAAGAAAGAAAAAAATAAATAAAGTGGAATATTGTGGGAGAGAAAATTGGCTAAGTATAGATTCTTACAAATTAAACTCCATTTAATGTTTTTAATTTTCCTGTATTGAAAGGTATCCAAAAAGGGTTTTTTGTTGTTGTTTTTTTAATTAGTTAAGATTAAGCAGAAGCTTTCCCAAAGACACATACTTGGGATAGTTATCCTAGAACAAGCTAGACTACTCCAGAGACCACAAACCTCTTAACCACATAAGAATAAGT
Source organism: Dipodomys spectabilis (assembly GCF_019054845.1). Lineage (NCBI taxonomy): Eukaryota > Metazoa > Chordata > Mammalia > Rodentia > Heteromyidae > Dipodomys > Dipodomys spectabilis. Next base: position 2,825,174 of record NW_024871460.1, on the reverse strand, counting down.
ACTTCCATTTTAGAGCTCCATTTACTTGCATCCATCAAAATTCCTACTAGATCTTCTCAAAACGTTTTTATACCTTTGTAGCTAAGACATGACTTATATTAAGTTCTTTTTAATCAGTGCTAGTAGACTTTAGCTTTTAAATTTTATACTCGTTTCGTGTGTGTGTGTGTGTGTGTGTGTGTGTGTGTGTGTACACGTGTGTGCGCACATGTGCTGCTCCTGCACTTGAACTAAGGGCCTGAAGCTGTCCTGAGCTTTTTTGCTTGAGGCTAGTGCTTTATCACTTGAGCTAGAACTCCACTAGTAGCTTTTTGGTGGTTAACTAGAGATAAGAGTCTCAAGGATTTTCCTGAGCTGGCTTCCAACCGTGATCCTCAGATCTCAGCCTCCTGAGTAGCTAAGATTACAGATGGGAGCAACTGGTACCCAAATTTATATTAAAAACGACAATTAAAAAAAAAAAACCACACTAAACTTTAGATTGGACTTTTTCCACTGTGCTAGGAACTAAATCCAGGGCCTTACAAATTCTAAGAAAGCACCCTACCACTTACACCCAGGCCTTTTGTTTTTTTGTTCTGGAGACAGCCTGACAGCTTTTCCCAGAAGCTCCCCCACATCACCCCTGCTATAATGCCCCTTATTCCTGTAGCTAGAAGGTATGTACTCCTGGCTTATTTTCGAGAACGTTAAGTACTAAATTTTAGAATGGAATCTGTGTACCTATAACCCTTAGCCTTCTCTTGGTCTTACCTGCAGTTGTGGCCAATCCTAGATAAACTCCCTTCCCTTTGAAGAATCATGTGGGCATTCATCTTTTTATCAGGAAATGCCTGTCAGGGCTAAGTGATTTCATAAAGCCTAGGATCTGTGATGACAGATTCCAGATGTGCAGTTTCACTGCACCGGCATAGATAAAAGGCCTGGGATCTTCAGTCCTGGCAGACACCTTAAGAGAAGCCTTCTGAAAAAATTACATATCAGTGTCAAACATTACTACACTGTTTTGTGAAGTAAAAAGTACCAACAGCTTCTTTGAGAATAGCAAACAATAGAATTGACAGTTAAATTCTCCAGATTGTAATTTATTTACCATAGAAACTAAACGAACAACTAGGTGTGCCTCCAAGAATCTCCCTGCCAGCAGCAAACATCATGCTCACATCCCTGGCTCTGGTGTTTGACTTTCAGGCAAGAGAGATGGAATGTCACAGGAAGACTTGTCAGACAGTAAAACACCATTTTCCCTCTCAAAAGGAACCTAAGTCACATATTACCCCCCACCCCCAAAATTGTTTTTCCAAACTATTTTTTAATTTTCTTTTTTGTTGTTGCTGTTGGTCCTAGGGCCTGAACTTGGCCTGGGCACTGTCCCTCAGCCCTTCAGCTCAAGGTTAGCGCTCTATGACTTGAACCATAGCACCAATTCCAGCTTTTTCTGCTTATGTGGTGCTGAGAAATCGAACCCAGGGCCTCATGCATGCAAGGCAAGCACTCTACTACTGAGCCACCTTCCCAGTTCTATTTTTTAATTTTCAAGTACACACACACACACACACACACACACACACACACAGATTCTGGTTTTTTGTTCTGACTTTGATCTATGGTCATTCATCTTCTGTGGAATTCTTTCCTACTGGTGAGGTATCTGTTTTACAGAATTACAACATATACCACATGTGACTTCTGTAGTTGATTACATCAGACAGATCCCATTTGCCCTTGAAAGTGGTATTAGTTACTGAATCTATGAAGAGCAATAAGCATCAAAAATGGGTCCAAGATCCAACTAAAGATGCACAACTGAGAGTAAAGCCCAGGCTTCTAGGCTTGATTAGTCTATCTCCTTTCAAAAGGTCCCATATTTTTCCCCTAGTGATGGATATTAATTTTATCTATCAATTCCTTGCCCTACTAAAGTAAAGCTCCTCAGACAACCCACCAAAAAGTTTATTTATGATAAATAGAGGGTAATTTATTATAAGAATGTAGACAAGATATCATTTAAATTTAGAAATTTTCAGGCCCCAATTGGCAACTTAATTGGCAAGATTCCTACACAAAAAAAACAAATACATAGGACATCTAGGAATTTAAGATTTAACCTATGAATATCTCTTTTTTAACATATTTCCCTGCAAATATACTGAAAAAAGAGTACAATACTATCAAATATTTATGCAGTACTTTTAAAGATAAGGTATGCTTACCTGGTGTACATCCTTTTTATAAGTTATTCTACTAAGAGATACACCTTAAGCTGAAAATCAAGACTTTAACAAGAAACAGTGTAAGTGTAACAGTTACAATATCCATATTTTTGTGTCCACTGTAAAATTATGTTTACAACAATGGTATTCCTAGAAAACAGAACTATGTTCCATAGCATATAGAGTAGGTTCTATTAGGTTATTTAGTAGACACTATAATTTGTCATTTTCAAACTTAAAGGGGATATCAAAAAACAGAAGAAATAGTCTTATTTCCTAGTGCATTTTCTATTATGCTCTGATTGTAATTATAATTCTAAAGATAAATTATTTTAGCCTATTATTATGAATGTAAAAACTGAAGGTGAACATTAAGAAACTTCTAATAAACTTCTTCTGAGATGACATAAACTTTAAAATGACATAAAACAGTTTCATGCACTTAGTCAAATCCTTTATAAGTAATTCAGCAATCTCTAAGATCCAATTATCCAGTTTCTGACCTTTTGACCACCTAATCACACATAGCCTATTAAGATTTATTAAAAGAACAGAAATGAAATTTAATTTGGGAACACAGGGCCTCAATTCCCCATAGTTTTGAACATTATGAATAACTGCTTATTCCTGTTGTGTTTTTTTCTTAGATTCAGTCTTGCTTTGTAGCCCAATCTATAATCTTCCTGTTTCAGCCTCTCAAGTGCTGCTGGGATTACAGATGTAAGCTACAACACTCCGCTGCTTAGTTTTTTAATAGAAATAAAATTTCAAGTGTATGGTAAGACATCTATATTATATGTAATACATATAACAACACCTTAAAGTTACAGACTAAAATGTAAAACATATTGCATGCAAATAATCTAACAAATCATATTAAATACATAAAAGTCATGCACCAGGAGGTATTTATAAAGCTACACAAATACCTAAGGCCAAATAATATACTTGCAAAAACTGACATTACTGAGAATTTTTTTAAATGAACCTTTTAGAAGCAGCAAAGAACTTACTTTAGATTTTAATTGACATAGGCTTTTTATAAAAAATGAAAACATTTGTAAAAGGTCTTTTAAAATTATTTTTAAAACATGTTCCTTAGATTAAACCCATAAAAGCACTTGTGATCTTGTAATTTTATTTGGCAATCAAAAGAGATTCTGTAAGACATACATTATGAAAAAAAATTCTACTTAGATCTTACAAGAACCAACATAGTCACCTCAACCTTTTGGGAACTTATTGTGCAATATGAAGCTTGCCTGAAACCTATATTGGTACCTTGGAGCAACTAATGGATTTCAGAGCTGGTATAGGTTGGTTGCATAGCAACTGAAGACAGGAGTTGGCCAGTGGTAATGATAGGAAAGATACAGTGCTCAGTTAAATGTTAATGTATTAACCCATTACTTGTGGAACTGTAGACTAAGTAATAGTAAATATTAGAGGCATGATAGTTTTATATCTTTCAATTCATGGTATTTTATTTTTCAAAAGGATAATCAGAGTACTGATGTGTAGGCACTTTTACATGTCTAATTTATACACTCATAACAAATATCCATATCTTAACACAAATTGTTTTTGGGAGACAAAGAAATTATTATATAATGATATTCCTTTTTAAGGCAAAGATATCAAAACAATGGTAATAATTCTAAAACTAGATCTTTTACATATTTTAGCTAACTAGCTTTCAGGTTTAAAAAAAAACATACAATCATTTAGAATACTAGAGATTGAAAGCAGAAATGGAGTTAGATAAAAACAACCTATCTTATAACTTATTAAACAGTAGTTCTGTCTGTGAGTATGGCCACAGAATTCCCCCAAAATATTCATTTTAAAATTAAACTGCTTAATATCTAAGAATCAGCAGTGATTTCTCAGTTAATACATTACCTTTTTCCCTTCCAATCATCCCTCAAACAAGAATTATTTTGTAGAATGTTACAGTTGAGAGGATTCTTAGAAACCATCTGCCTGTGGTTCTCAACATAGAATTGTGCCTCATCCTAGAAGCATCTTAGAAATGTATAGTGGTTTTGGACATGATAACAATTGGAAAATACTACTGGATCAGAGATGCTAAATTCTCTCTATAGAGAATCCTTCACAAACGAAGAATCATTTAACCTAAATGCCACAGAATGCCCACTGAAACGAATTTACTTCTCTGATATAGACTCACAGAGGTGTAAAGTGACTTAATCAACAATACACAAGTGAGTTCAAAACCTATCATCTAGCTTCTAACTAAGAAGTTCAGAACCTATAATCTAGCTTCTAAGTTCAGAACCTGTAAGAATTTAGCTTCTTTACTTAATAAATTCTTGATAGAGAAGCAATAAATCATTTAAAAATCATAAATCATAATCAAGAATCAATACTTAAATACACAAAACTCTACCAAAACACTGGTCATCATTAATACTTGAACACAGTAAGCCAGGTTGACAATTATTTCCTTTCAGAACTTGAAGCACATCATTCCATGACCTCCTGGCTTTCAGAGTTTCAGTTGGAAAATCTGCTAATCTCAAGGTCTGTCTCTATATTTCACTTAACACTTGTCTTTTACAACTTTCAATAATCTTTTTTCATTCTTACACTTGATATTTTAACTATTACATTAACTATTACATGGCCTTGTTATATTTGGTATTCAAAGAACATCCCTTACTGGATGAGTGTCTCTGGGAAAGTATTATTTTCTTGACTACATTTTCCATGCCTTTAGCTCCAACTCCTCTTCTTTTATACCCAGGATTCAGTGTTTTGGTCTTTGAATGGTGTCCAGAGGTCTTTTACATTCTCTTTGTACTTTTCTTAGTTCTTAATACTGTCTGCATGTTAGCATTCATCTACCTTATCTTCACCTCAATAATTGTCTTCCACTTGACCCAGTCTAGTAAAAAGTAATAAAACTACAATTAACAAAAATGGCAATATCCTCTTCTTCAAATTGCTCCCCCTAGAATAATTCACTTTCAGACATTTCATTTTCAAAACTTATCAAAGCTACATGACAAATGAAGAAATCAAATGATTCATCTGTTGAAAAGGGGTACTGCATAATTTCTATTGATTTCATAGAACTAGATACCCTACAATCTAGCTTCCACTGCTAATCCTGACTAGAAGAAGAGTACTGAATTAAAACGTGAAAGGACTAAACACAAATCCATACTCTATACACAACTAGATGAAAAATCCTAAACAAATACTCATGTTACACAAAATGAGGTGTTTAAGATTCTAATTCTATATCTCTTCTTTACTGCATAGTAATAGTTTTAGAAGAATTTACCTAAATATTCATGGAGACGTATGTTATGATAATGGACAAAGTTACAAAGGTGAGCATTGATAAGACTCCTCAGTTATCACCCAACAGCACAGAGATATTGTCATCATCTATAATACTATATATACTACATCTACTCTATAATACATCTTTTCCCTACATCATTCTAAAACTGAGAAGTAAAGTATTTTCAGAATAATTTGAAATTAAAATTTCTTCAAAATATACTCACATTAAATACTTTTTATGCCTAATGATTTTAATTTTTTTTAATTTTAAAATAACATTAAAAATGGAAGAATTTTCACAAGTATTGACACATTAATATGCATATATGTGTTAATATGCATACATATTCACTGTGTCTCTATATTTCTCTCAAATTCTTACAACTTAGATTTTGTCCCTGACACAAATTATAAAACCTGAGTAGTATTTAACTCTTATCCTTACAAAATTTCCATTGGCCTATGTCTATAAAATCTATGTGTATGTTTTCACATATACTGACTTCAACCAACCTGCATGCATTTAAGTTAGATATTAAACCATATGATAGCAGAATTTTAAAAAGTTTTAATAGCCTTAAAATGAACTTATATAAGGTTTTCCAACTATTCAGGAATATATTCTTTAAATAGTAGCTAAGCATGTAGCTCCATGGAGAGTGTTACCCCAGCATGCATTAGGCCTTGGGGAGATTCTATTCCAACACCAGAAAAAAAAGAAAGAAAGAAAGAAAGAAAGGAAAGGGAAAAAAGAAAATCAGAGAAAAGAAAAAAGAAGAGAAAAACTAAAAGAAAAGAAATGGAAAGGTTCTCTAAAGATCCGGTGGTTAAGTAGTTTCTCTTATATATGAGGTTTCAGATACTAGGGTATCTAGTTCTATGAAATTAATAGATGCTCCCTCATCCTAAAGTAGCCCATAGTCTTTGCTGCTTACATTTTATTTGCTTGGTTATTTTAACAATTTTAAAAATACACTATTTAAATAAAATTAAACAAATGATTGTCTACTTTCTTAAGGTCATAAGCTTAACCCTTCAGTTAGTTAAACATGCAATTATTATTCGATCATATCCATGAAATTCCAAGTTAGAGAACAGCAATAAATATTCTGTTAGTCTAATATGCTAATACAAGGAAAACACCTTCAAGCACTCTATTTCAAAAAAGCAAGAGTTCTGTCAGCCAGATGCTATGCTACTTATAACAAACATCCAACAACCCACATGGTAAGAGTGTACTGTACCAAAACTATCAGGGGTCTCTGCTGATGATACCTCCTCCGCATGCTTCACAATGACCATCTCAGGCTTGGGATATCTGCATGCTAAAAATATTCTAATATCAAAATGTATTCAAGCACAAATTAAAATGTGTATAAATGTTAAAATGTATATGAAGTTTAAGCATGCCATATGCTAGCATATAGGCAATCCCTGCTTTGTACAGTAGTGCAGGACTAAAAAACCAACAATATAAATTTGACATATACAAGCAGCCTTAACCAGTGTGGACTGTGATGGAGCCTCCTATAATCCCAGCACTCAGCAAACAGAAAGAAAGATCATGAATTTGAAGGAAGCCTAGGTAAAAGAATGAGATCCTGCCTCAAGAACAAAAACAAACCAAGATTATAAAATTAAAAAGTAAACTAAAATTAAATATATAAAATAAACTAACCAATATGGCCTAGGGTACACCTCAGTGATAGAGAATTTGCCCAGTGTACATGAGGCCTTGGGTTCAATCCCTAGTATAGACACAGACAGACAGACAGAATCATTTATTAAGCAGAAATAATTCCTTCTCTATCCAAGAATAATAAACAGAAAACTATCTGAAAATTCAATTCATCATGTGGTATCCAGCAAATATGGGTAAGTAATGATAGCAAGGATGGTCTTCACAGTAGCAAGACTTAGACAGTAGGAGTATAGCTTCTATAAACTACAAAAAACTAAGCCGGGTGCCAGTGGTTCACACCTGTAATCCTAGCTACTCAGGAGGCTGAGCTCTGAGGATTGAAGTTCAAAGCCAGCCTGGGCAGGAAAAGTCTGTTCTGTGAGATTCTTATCTCCAATTAACCGGAAAGTGGTACTGTGGCTCAAGTGGTAAGAGTCCTCACCTTGAGCTGAAGAGCTCAGTGATAGCACCCAGGCCCAGAGTTCAAACCCTACAACTGACAAAAAATAAAATAAAATAAAAATGTATATATATAACTATTACAAAATAAAAATTCAGAAATCATGTTACAAAATACTAGGATGACTTGAAATTTACAAATGTTTTCACAAAACAAGATACTAAATAATCTCAGCTAAACTCAGAAAATTGACAGAAAATCTAAATTAAACTAAATAAAAAGATCCTTCTAGGTTAAATGGCCCTGCAACTTTCAGATTCATCAACAGTAATGGCTTTGGCAGCTACTTTTTAGGTGACCCTCTGAACAGTCATAATCTAGATATTAGCAAAAATACCATGAAGGCTGAAGAGCTCTAACAATGTGATAGATGTGCTGGATAGCTGGGAAGATAAAAGTATCAGTCTTTGAAGCACCTATTAAGATTAACCCCTAGTCTGGGGTGGATGGCTCAGGCCTGTAAGCTAAGCTACTCAGGAGGCTGAGATCTGGGGATCATGCTTCAAGGTTAGTCCTGGCAGAAAAGTCCCCAGGAGACTCTTATCTCCAAAAACTCTTATCTCAAAAACCAAAAGTGGAGCTGTGGCTCAAAGTGGTAGAGTGCTAGCTTTGAGCAAAAAGAACCCAAGGCCCTGAGTTCAAACCCCACAACCAACCAACCAACCAATAAAAGAAACGAAAGAAAGAGAGTGGGGGAGGTGGGGGAAGAGAGGGAGAAAGATAGACTAACCCCTACTGCGAAGTGGAGAGTGGACAGTGTTCCTGTGTTTTATGAGAAAATGTAAGAAACTGGAAGGGTGACAGAAGAACACATCTTAGAAAATGTCGCAGAATACCAAGAAGCAGACTTCCTTACACAGCAGAAACAGTCTAACACGACCACAAGGAATGAATGAGAACAGAGTGGATGGTCTGAGAGCACTGAGCTGGGGGAGGGGAACAACTAAGACCAACCAACAATTCCCTAGAATAGGATAGAGTCAAAAAAGCATGCCAATTGAAACAGCAATGTACTGGAGGCATTTGGGGTAATGACTTTTATGTCTATAAATAGAAGTAGCCACCAAGAAAAACATTGTATTGAAATACACTGTCTAAGGACTCTGACATCTGATAGATAGCAAATTATGCTCATTCTCATTATACTTTTACAAAAAGAAAGAGAGCAATATGTTCAAATATTTCACTGTCAAAAGCCATCAGAATAAATGTTTCAGGTTCTCTACAAATGTTTTTATCCATAAGAACCTCTTAATTACAGATCATTTAAGGTGATTTTAACATGTAACTACTTGTTTTTATGAGCTTGTTTTCAGTAACTTAAAGCAGACATAAACCCATGAGTCACACAAGACAAGGTAGAAGTCCTGTAACACTATGTATGGATTCATTTGGCAGACTGTGCAAGATGCTAATAAAATCCACACCCAAAGATTGAGTCCTTATTTGTTCCAGTTATTTCATACTCATGCACATCCAATGAAACCAGACAAGAATGAGTGTGTCAATGCAAACATCATTATTTTAAGAAAAAAACTAAAAGTGTCTCCATTCATAATAATTCAATATCAGGTCCTACCTAGCATTCAAGATCATTATCTTTTAGACCCAATACAACCTTCTGGAAGACTATAAATTACTGGCTTTGTTCTTTCAACTTTTTTATCCACAAATTGTTTATAAGAACAATAAAAGCTTGTCATAACTGCTATAAAAAATAAGCAGTCACTGTATAGTATTTTCACAATAAAAAATTTATTAAAATTTATTAAAATTAAAAAAATAAGCAGTCAGTGACTACTGATATGGAAAACATCAGATTAATTATATTAGTAATTTTTTTTTGGGGGGGGGGCCAGTCCTAGGGCTTGAACTCAGGGCCTGGTCACTGTCCCTGAGCTTCTTTTGCTGAAGACTAGTGCTCTACCACTTGAACCACAGTGCCACTTCTGGCTTTTTCTGTGTATGTGGTTCTGAGGAATCAAACCCAGGGCTTCATGCATGCGAGGCAAGCACTCTACCACTAAGCCACATTCCTAACCCTGGTAAATAAACTTACAGCAGTATTCAACTTACGTGAAAGCCATCTTTTCTAAGTTTCTAATGTTTAAAATGTAGTCAGGAAGTGAAGAAGCAACACAATCAAGAAAAACAATTACCTATAAAATTCATTTATTAGAGAAGTAAGAACACCCTGGCAGATTGGTAAGGAATTACATTTCTGTCCTTATCCAGAAACAAATTTGCAAGAAATAAAGCAACAAGCTAAAAGCTGAGACAATGTACTGATACCAGCAAGTTTTAATGGATAATATAAGAGAGACTAGAAAGAGCAACTAAAGAAACATTTCACATAAAGCAGTGGCTCTCATCCAGGGTGATTTTGCTAATAACTCTCTTTTACTAATGCCCACATCCCTATCCCTCCAAGAAACATTCACTTATGCCTGTAGACATTTTTTGATCAACAAAAGTAGGATGCAAAGATGGAAGGGAGCTTCCAGCATTTAGTGGAGAAGGGACAGGACGTTACTAAATACCTTCGGAAGGTAAGAGCCCCACAGCAAAGCCAAGAAACTTGATATGGAGGAAGGAATGCTAAACGTGTCAGTATGTTACTGGACTAGCCTCCAGTCCACGGACAAATGTTCAAAATAAAGGCCCTAAGCCTAAAAGACTGGGGGCTGGGTAACAGACCCCAAAGAAGTGTACAAGTTAATCACCAACCTATGAATGTGTTACTTTCTGCAGCACAAAGGACTTTGCAGTTATCTAGTCTGGTCCTAAATGTATCACAAGTGTCCTACAAGAAAGTAGCAAAAAGGTCAAAGAGAAAGGCGTTAACAAAAGGGCTGAATCAGAGATTTGAATGGAATGCAAAAAGCTGGAAGGACCAGGAACAAATCCTCTCCAGGACAGACCCAGGCTGCCACTTCTGATGTTACGCCCTGAAGACTCATTTTGGATTTGGTGTCTGAAAAACTCCGAAACAATCCATTCCTATTTTTTTAAGGCACAAAACCTGTAGTAATTTGTTATATAGCAGCAATAAGAAATTAACACAAAGTCTTATAGTTTCTACCTACCCCTCTAGCACACACTATAGGATCCCTGGTCTACCTTCCAGGCATTATAACAATCCTAAAATGCCAGTGACAGCTGCTTGGCTCAACAGCTTTATCTGGTCCCAACCAGATGTGAGTCAGTAGTCCCCTGACCAACACAACTTGGTCTTCCCCTCTTTCTGTGCCTAGTTAGGGCTACAGATCACTTACTCCTTTTATTATCTCATCTAAAACACTACAATATCTTTATTCATGTACCTTCGTTTACAGTATAAAGGTTTTTCTCCTAGAGCAAAAGGCCAAGATCATCCTTACTCCACCCTAGGGGCAAAGACACTAATGAAATGACTCCTTTCAGACATAATCCTGAGTAACAGTGTTGATTGAAAAAGCTTCATATTGTCATTAAAGATCCCTAGTGGACCAAGACTCCAGAACAAATCTTAGGTATTGTAAGGATTTTAGATATCCAATTTGATATCAGCTTTCTATCAGCTAGCTTTCCACTTTGTCAAAGGCCACTAGACTGTATGGCAAGTTCTCGAAACAAAGCTTTTCATCCTACCTTAAACTATCAAAAAATGAGAATAGCTACAAGACTACAGTTGTGAATTATATGGTAAACATACATGGATGCAGACATATAATTTTTAAAAAATTACACCTGAGGAGGCTGAGAAATAAGGATTGAGGTTGAAAGACAGTGTGGGAGACTCTCCACTTAAACACTAAAAAGCCAGAAGTAGAGCCGTGACTCAAGGGATAGAACACTAGCTTTGAGCAAAAAAAAAAGTTCAGGGACAGTGCCCAGGCCCTGAGTTCAAGCCCCAGGATCAGCATGTATGCATGCACGCGCATACATGGGCGCACGCACGCACGCACGCGCGCGCGCACACACACACACACAATATTTAGCCAGGCACTAGTAGCTCATGCCGTAATCCTGCAACTTGGGAGGATGAAACCAGGATAACTGAGGCCAGTGCCAGCAGAAAAGTCTGAGAGACTCCATCTCCAATTAACCCACAAAATGCCAGACTGAAGGCATGATTCAGTTGTGTAATGCCAGCTGTGAGGAAGCAAGCTGAATGAGATTGAGAGAGCTTGATTCAACCTCAGTACTAGCAAAAAAAAAAAAAAAAAAAGTAAACCATTTCCATTTATACAGAGAAACAAAAAATGCAAGCTAATTAAGATTCATTACGGATAGAAAAACCACTCTATTTATCTCAATCTCTCTCTCCTTTTTTGCCAGTCCTGGGGCTTGAACTCAGGGCCTGGACACTGTCCCTGAGCTGCTTTTGCTCAAGGGTAGCTCTCTAGTGCCACTTCCAGCTTTTTCTGTTTATGTGGTGTTGAGGAATTGAACCCACGGCCTCATGCATGAGAGGCAAGCATTGTACCACTGAGCCACCTTCCTAGCCCTCAATACATCTTCTTATTTTCTGTATGAAAAAAACTTGAGAGGCAGTCATGGGACTTGAACTCAGGCCTTTGAGCTTGCTCCACCTGCTTGCTTAGCCTGGCACTCCACCACTTGAGTTATGCCTCCAGCTCCGTTTTTGCTGGTTATTTTGGATATAAAATCTACTGAACTTTTTTGTCTGGGCTGGTTTTAATCATCTGGATCTCAGCCTTCTGAGTAACTAGAATTATAGGTATGAGTCACTGGCACCAGGCTAAAATAAACTTTTAAAGAAAGTCCTAAATGCACATTTAACAAAAATATTCCCTAGGAAGTTTAATTTCAAATCATATCTCTCATCCTAATTCTACAATAAGCACTAATTATGGCACTTTAAAAAAAACAAGCCAGTGGCTAAGATGGCTGTCACTCTATGGTACTCACACAATGTGCCACATCAAAGGAGATGCACTGCATTATAAAGGAGCACAGGCCCATTCATTCTTCCACATCCACCCCACTCTTGGAAAACAGAAGCCATACCTTGGAAACTTTCAGGCAGTCCTGCAGAGAGGCCCAAGTAGCTAAGAAGGAGACATCTTTAATCTTGGCCAACAGCCATGTGAGTATGCCTTCCTGGAATCCACCAATCCCAATCAAAACCACATATGATACAGCCTTAGCCAAAAGCTTAATTTCAACTTCATGTGAGACTATGAACGAGCAATATCAACTAAGCTGCTTTAGGATTCCTAAGTGTCAGAAATTGTGAGGTGCTTGTTTGATGCCTCTGTGTTTTAGAATGATTTGATAGAAATGGATGGCCACTAATTCATTATGCTTTGAGCATTGTTATCTTTCAAAACCAAAATTCTATTTTAAGTTTTAGAAATCGTTATACATAGCAATATTAGTTGCAAAATTATAAAATTGCAAAAATTAGGGAAAATTGAAAAGGAACTGTAATAATGTCAGCATCCCAGCCTGAGAACAATGAGCAAACAGGGCCCTATCAGAAGAAAACGAACTGCCCCAGAAGAAGAGAAATCAAGTTGAGCAGGTAAGGCAGGACTGCAACATAAACTTTTTTCAAAATTGGCAAGAAACCACTTTGTAATTTTTAAAAAATCACAGTATTCTATTTCACTACAAGAAGGCATCCCACAAAGTATGCCTTATCTACTACAAATTGAATCTAAAGCTTTATCTTGTCACAAACTACACCACAGGCCTACAGACACATAAGAAAGATAAACACATAAGAAATACGTAAGAAAAATAAAGACACTGTACCCAAATTCAGCAATGGCTTTCACCAATCATGTTAAAGCATAAATGACTTTTCTTTGATACTGTTCACAACCAAGCCAAAACACTTCATTAGATCACGTAAGCACCCTTTACAAGGACTCACAGATTTCCTGTATCAAAAAGTCCCTTTAACAGTGAGTTTATTTCACTAGGAAGTGCAGTTAGTACACATATATTTAGTACATTCCTTGCATATATTATACACACTATTGAAAAATCAACCAAAGAAAAACACGGCAGGCTTTTGTTTGTCTGGTGGCTACTGATTTCAGCAATAAAATGAGCTGTATGCATTGCTAAATCAACAAAATCCTGCTTGCCTTACATGATTAATGAATAAGGTAATTTACTAAGTGACAATTCTCCATAATAACTACGTGTAAGGACACAAGAAACAATAAGTGAACACCAAGACTGCACTAAAAATTAAAGCAACAGCATCTCTAAGTCATCAATTCAAAGGGCAGTAATTTTGGTGTAATAATATCAGCAAAAACAGCCAGTTTAAACTCTAAAGTTCCAAGTTTAATAAATGATTAGGATCAGACCACCACATTATTTCCCTGCTCCTTTGCCTATTTCTAATAAAAAAAGACAACTTACCAAGTTCTTTCATATAACTTACGTAATCAAGCTTAAATGATGTTACTAATTGACTGAAGCTGTTAAGCCCTTTTCAGAATATTCTAAACCTACATTAAAAAAAAAATTATCTTCATTCCTCCTTCCTACCACTTCACGGCTGGCATATGCAAAAAGAATAATGCCTGTGATAAAACTGTATCCAGTTGTATTTGCAGAACAATAATTATTTATTTCCAATAAATGCCACATACTGAATTGTGGGACCTTACAATCTTGCAAAATGCTGACAATGCAGAATTTTCAAGAAGTTATTTAAGAAAAGGCAACATTCAGAGGAAAGGGTTGACACTGCCCAAAAGGAAATGTACTCTTTACCTGACTTATGTACTGGTAATCCCTTGGTGCATCACCTTTATAATAACAGTAAGAAAATGAATTTTTTAAAAAAGAAAAGGCAAAATGCACATTCAAATATGGAGAGAGACTACGGAGACTATGGAGAGAGACTACAAAAATTAACATGATTGTCTAAAACTTTGTCACAAATTACACCACAGGTGTAGACTATACTGTTTTCCAAAGAGCATGTTTTCATAGCTGAGTGTTTTTAAAACCATACTGAGCATGCACATAGATTAAAATATATTAATATTCAGGTGTGATTTCCTGTAACATCATAATGAATCCAATACTTTAAACTGATCCACAACTACTTGAAGAGGGGAGTAGGAGGTGGGGAGGACGTTAAACAATAAAAAGTTTGCTTTACCCAAAGTAGACAACTTTACCTCCACTCAAGCACACAGGCTAACAACACACTTTAACTCCATCTGGTAAGTCAAACTCCACATTCCAAATCCATGTGCTTTAAATTTCAGAATCTATGGAATGTTTATACACTTAGTAACTTCAGAAGGAAAAAGGCTCTGTGTTTTAAAACTTTCAAACACACCAGAATTTAATATGAAATAGTAACAATGTGTTTTGATGTATACAACAGTATTGAAGTGGCACCAAAAACAAAAACAAAGACGCACATTTTAAAGACTGAATCCATTTTGTCCTCTGCTACTTCTGGCCTTTTTTTCCTGAACTTTCAGCCTTTTCGCCTAGACTCAAATTCTGACCTACTACATTCTACACTTGCTTTAAAAATATCCTATTTTAACATGCTAGCTTAAAAATAGCTTTGCTTTCATTCTTCCAAATGACTTTTAAGCACAAGAATGCTTTTTATGGTGGAGCCACAGATTTCCTCCACCCTCATTACCAAAATACCTTTATTTCATTCTTTCAAACTCTGCTGAAACACCACTAGAGGAGTTGAACTTGAACCTCTCTGAGCTTACACGGACATATCTGTAGATGTTGGCTTGATCCATTTGTTTTTTTTTCCATTTCCCAGGGGAAAAAATATGCTTCCTTGGGTTGCTTCCATGAATACAACCAGATGTGCATGGATTCCTGACTTAGGAAGGTAACACCCCTCTTTCGGGGGGACGTCCACACATCTTCATGGGATAATAGTCCAAGAAAGTTTCTTCCTGCCTACAGGGGGCTGGCAGCACTTCCTGGGCACAGGCCGGGCTCGCCACCCTCACGGATGCCGGCAGTGGCTGGAGGGCAGGGGGCTGGAGGGGGCACAGGACCTATCACAACAAAACCCAACATGGCAGGTTGGCACTTCAGGCTGAAACTCCGGGCTCGGAGGCCTTGGCCCCTGCTGCCTGGCAGGATCCACGCCGGTCCTCCCGGCCTCGGGGGCACTCGGGAGGTGGGCGGTCCCCCCCACCCCCCTCGGCCGTGAGCCGCGCGGGCCCACGGTGGCAGCCGGGTGGGGCGGGCGGTGGCGAGGGTCCAGGGCCGAAGACCAGGAGAGGCTCGCGGGGTGCGGCGGAGGAGGGGAGGGCCCGGCCCCCACACACACACCCCGGCCCCCACCCGCCCTTACCCTGGGCGATGGCAATGGACTCGAAGCGGTGCAGCTCCTTGAGCAGGCAGCTCCTTTCGGTGGAGTGCAGGCTGTAGATGAAGTCGCGCGCGCCCTGCGCCGTGTTCAGCGCCTCCATGGGCTCTTTCTTGGGGTGCGTGCCCAGCCGCCGGGGCCCCCCGGGGGCCGCGATGGCCAGCAGCCCCCGCCCGCAGCAGCACCAGGACGGCGGGCGGGGCGCGGCGGCGGCGGCGGCGGCGGCCGGGCCCGGCCTCAGGCTTCCCAACAGCGGCAGCAGCCGGGACATGGCGGGAGGAGCCACGCGACCCCCGTGGCAGTCCCGGAGGCCGATTTCTGGGCGAGGCTAACGAGGCTGAAGCCGAAGGCTCAGGGCTCAGCCCGACCCCGCCCCGAGGTCCTCCCGACCGGCAGCCCGGGCGCCCGGCACCATGCACTCCGCGGGCCCGCACGGCCGCCGCGCCTCGGCTCTCCCGACGCTTCCCGCGGGCCCGCGAAGGATCCCGCACCTCCGCCCAGAGAAACTTTCCGGGAGGCGCGGGGCCTGCGGCGCTCGGGAGAGGCGGGCGCGCGGGCGGGCGCTTCCCGGGCTGAGCGCGCGCGGGGCGGGCGGGCGCCGACGGCGAGCGTGTGGCTGTCAGTCGGCTCTGCCACCGGGATGAGTCAGCCACGCACCGCCCTCCACCGGCGCCGCCCTCCGCGCCAGTCCGCTTTCCCACCCTCTGGCCTCCGCTCACCCCCGGTCTGTAGGGCTCTGCGCCCTCAAAGCGACCGCGCTTTCAGGCCGCCGCCGCCACGGCCGCCGCTGCCTCCCCTAGCGGCCGTGGAAGGGGTGGCGGGACCGGGCGCTGGGGAGGGGGCGGGCCGCGGGCGGGGCCGCGCAGGCGCGGTGCGCGGGGCCGCGAGCGGACCTCCCTCCCGGCTTACGAGTCTGCACTTGCCTGGGCGCTGGTGGCGCGGAGGCTGGGAGGGGCGCGCGCCCTGGGTGTTGGCATTCGCCACGCCCATATCCACCCGAGGGAAGAAGGGGAAAACAATCTTGGGAACCTAAGCCAGGTTGGGTTGTGCGGCCGCTGCCTCCGGTCCCCCATCCGCCCTTCAGGACGGTGCGGAGCCACTGGGGTCGCAGCGCCCTGCTCCGGCCTTGGAGGAGCAAAGCGCCCGAGCCCGGTCGCGCCCCCCGCGGCCCGGCCCGCGGGCGCCCCGGCTGCTCCCTGAGCAGGCGGCGAGGCCGGTTCTACCCGTTCTCGGGAAGGAGGTTTTGAAACTGAGACCTGGAGGCGAGAACACCTTTCTCCAGCCCTGATGACAGCAGGTTGCTGATTGCTGTAGCCAGCCTGTTGTTGTTTGTTCAATGGCGGAGCAGAGCCTAAGATTCTTCACGATTTCCACCTGCCCAGGTCCTAGGTGAAAGGTTCTCCTGTTCCATCAAGCTTTCCCTTCTTCTTTTGAGGGTGAAGAACTCTGCTTTATTGAACCTGCTTAAAGTCAGTTAGGAACACTGTCTTAGAAAGTAAATCTACTTAGATAACAAATCTGCTCAAGTGTAATCAAGATCTAAATAAATCCCATCTGTATCACGAGTACGCTCTTAAATCAGCCCGTTTTATCCAGGGGATGGAATATACATATATATATATATATATATATGATTCAAAATCACAGATCAAAAATATTTTTAAAACATAGCGCCTAGATTTTCTTGTCATTCCGGTAACAATAGTATGTACACAGTATTTGCATATTATTAACATTATAATAGGTATTATCGTAGCTTGAAGATGGTCTAAAAAAGTATTTGGGAAGGCTCAGCCATCTGAGTTTCAACAAGCACTCTAGTTAAAAATGATGCATACAAATTTGAATAACTGCTGTAAACATGGAAAGTGATGCGTTTTTTTTTTTTTAAATTTCACCTCTGTGGAGGTAATAATGACAATTAAGAATGCTCTCTGCTGGGAGAGCTAGTTTAGGCTACTTGAGAAGCTGAATCAGGAAGAAAACCCTTGAGTCCACAATTTCAACACCAACCTGGACAAAATGGTGAGACTGTCTCAATTAAACAAAAACAATTTCTCTATAGAAAATGTTCACTCCTTTTGAGTGTAGGAGCTCTGCCTTGTCCCCAAAACACTGCCCTATCCCAATCTTCACTGGAATCCTCTGAAGTTATATTAGTGTTGGTTACCCAAGATTATAACCCCATTCATCCCATGATACCCCCTGTGCTTAAGAGATTCTGATACATTGGGCTTGGGTTTGGGCCTGGGAAGTGAGGCCAAAAGCTTCTCTGTGTATCCCAGTTCCTAACAGTCTCTAGGTCAGCAGTTTAGCCTGGAGACTCCAGAGACAGATTAAATAGGATTTCTGAATCAACCATTGCCTAATTTATATTAGATTCCCAATGGATTTCATCTCTTGCTTTTTAATCCCTGTGTAATTCCACTTACATTAATAGTAGGCTTGCCCATGTGACTTATGTTAGCCAATAAGAGATACCAAAACATGATCTAACTAGCGTTGCTCATTGGGGCTTATTGTAATGTTTTCACCAGATTAAGAATATTCAATTCTGTTATAAAACAATAATTAAAATGTAGAAACAAGATACTTATGAGACATGTTATGCCTTGAGTAAATATGTTTTGGGGGGTCATGGTGGATATCAACTTAAAAACATGCTTTACATAGAAAGTAGTAAAAGAATGAATGATCTTTTACGTATTAAGAAGGTACACACACAAAATTCCATCTATTCTTTTCAACATTGGGTTGGAGAGGCCCTAACATGTGCAAGGCTCTTGGTTCAAATTCCCAGTGCCACCACAACTACACACACACACACACACACACACACACACACACACACACACACACACACACACACTAACTCTAGTAGTCCACGCTAAATTGAACATCTATTGGTGACACCTATTGTAAATACACCAGAGCCTCATGTCTCTGCCCAAGAAACTCAGATAACCATAACTACATAAACTACTCATCATCTCCTTTGATCCTTATACTATCTGTAGAAAAGACTAGCACTACAGAAAAGAAAAGGAATATGAACATTACATAAAACTGAATTGAGGTTACTATGGTTCTTACTGACTCTCCTAAACCTGTTAATCTATGTTATTTCTTGCCCTTGCTTGATAACCCATTCTGATAACTACTGATGCTCTTTGAGTGAACACATTACAACAAAACTGAGTGGTCTAAATAAACAATTTATTTTGCTCATGATTTTATGACTCAGAAACATGGGACAGGCTTACTTGGGAAAATCTTGCTCAAGTCTCTTGTGTTATGGCAATCAGATGCCAACTGTAGCTGAAGTCATTTGAAGGTTCAACAGGGCTAAACATCCTAAATGATTTTCTCATATGGTGGACTGGCAGGAAGCTCAGCCCCTTCTGTAATGGTAAACTCTTCTCCTGGCAACCTGCTTTCTTCCAGACTGAGAGTCTGAAAAGAAGCAGGCACAGAGACTTTACTAGCCCAGCACCTACATTAAATTCTACTGGCTATAAAGCAAACCACTAAGGCCAGTCCATATTTAATGCAAGGTTGCATAGATACCATCACTCAATAGGAATAATGCCAAAGAACTTGAAGTTTGAAGTTTCCATATAGGCAATGTGATTCTAACATTTTAATTTGGTCTATACACCTGTTTTTTCTAGGGGACAAGCACAGTTTGGAAGGATGTTTGGAGGCTGCCATTGCATCAAGGTAATCTTCCACATAACATTAGCCTCTTGGGATCCAGCTGCCATGTAAGTAATTCTGAAGCATATTACAGGAAAAAAACCCTTGGAAGAGGAGCCCCCAGCCAATAGCCCCAACTAACTGCCAGAAACACACATCAGGTCATCTTGAACCATCCATTCCTGCTCAAGCCTCAACTGATGGCATTGCAAAGTGATCAAAGGCATTAGTTCTAGACCCAGAGTGCCATTTATTAGTTGTAGGACCTTGAGCTAATAAATCACCATTTCCAGGGTTGCTTATCTATTTGATAATGATAAGGACATGGTGCTCAGTTTGTTAATCTGTTAAATGGAGATCAGGGCATTTGCATTATAGAGTTATAGTTAATTGTTACAAGTTATAGTTAGGAGATAATGCATATCAGAATTTTCAAACATCTGGTATATAGTAACTGCTCAGTAAATATCACCTGTCATTGTCTAATTCCCATGGACCTCTCAAGCCTCTTTCAGATAGAAATTCAGATAGGAAATCAGAGAGAAATCTGAATTCCTGTCAAGTCAGGACTGATTGACCTTTTCAGAGAACTCAGCATTCTGAGAGTTCATGATGAGAGGAGGCACTCCGAACTCCCAATCTGTTTGAGTCTCAAAGCTCAGCTATTCATGCCCTCACAAAGATCCATAGGTTGGTATAGAAAATTGACTGTGAGAGATTCCCTTCCACTGCATTTATAAAGGCTGAGAAGTGCCATGACCTGCTGTTTGCAAAATGGTAGCCCTCAAAAGGCATTGTATACTTCCAGGCCCAGCCCCAAGTTGTTAAGAACCAGGGTACTCATTGAGGTAAGTCCCAGTGCAGTGAGAGGTTCAAGAACTAACAGTCCCAGTGTTTGAGAGTGAGAGAAGAAAGATGTACAGTTCAAGCAGGGAGCAAATGTACCCTTCCTCTGCCTTTTTTCTCTGCAGACCCTCAACAACTTAAATAATACCCAGTAGTCTTGACGAGGTATATCTCTTTTTGGTTCAGATACTAATCTCCTTTAGAAATACTCATAGACACATCCAGAAATAATTATTTATCAGCTATCTGACAAATTAAAATTAGCCACCATAGCCTAGTATGGTAGTACTCCCTGTAACTACAGTCCTTTGAAGGCTGAGGCAGGAAATCTCAAGTTTAAGGTCACCTTGGGATATAAATCCCTGGCTAAATAAACAAATAAGTTTGCCTGTCATTCTAAATTAATTTATAAAGCCAGGGCAATTGCAATCAAATTCTCAACTGAGTTTATATGCAGTTGTCACATATATGAAAAATTATAAAAGTGATATTAAAATTCATATTGAAATGTAAATGGACAGGCATACCCTATGCCACTACAAACCCTAACTCTAACAAACTCATTTATTCAATTCGAACATCAAATCTCCCCAACAGGCCTATGCATCGAATACTTGGTCCCCAGATGATGGCACTATTTGGAGAGCTCACTGTAATTTTGGGAGGTGGGGCTCCACTGGAAGAAGTAGTTCACTGAGGGCATGCCTTTGAAGCCTATAGGAGGTCTTCAGACTACTCTCTTGCTCTCCTTCCTGTGTAGCATCAGGTGAACAATTTCCTCTGCACATGTTCCTGTCTCTGTTATGTTCTGCCCCCAGCACACAGGGTTAAGAAACCATGGATTAAACCCTCTGAGCTCATGATCCAAAATAAACATTTCCACTTAAGTTTGTGTCTGTCAGGTACTTGATCACACATACACACACACACACACACACACACACACACACACACACACACACACACACACAATGCATCACTGTAGCAACTTAGATAAATTGCTTATCATTCTAAACCTTGGTTTGGGTAAGGATATTAAAATATTTCTCCCATTGGGATAATGTATAATCAATATATATCATGTAGTAGATACTCAACAAATGATAACTTCTTAGTCCATTAGGATTAAAGGATTAAAGTAAACAGAAAACAGAATATCTAGTAGTAGCAGACTCATATAACTTTAAAGCTAAAAGAAAGAATAAAACAAGGCCCATTCCTTTGAGTGTAACTGATTAGTTTATTTAGGAACAAGGCTGAGCAGATAAATGTGGGAGCCATCAGAAACCAGGTACCAATTAGAACTATGGGACTGGCCATGTAGAGAGGGAGATGATAGAAAGGTCTAGCTCAGACTCTTCACCACTTGAAGCTTTTAAGAAACAGGTGGCAGCAAGGTAGGTGAAAAAGAGAGGATGGTGGTGCATATAGTCCTTCCTGTTTATATCATTACAGATGCCTGGGATGACGGAGCCTGGCGTAATACTCACCATCTGTCTTATTGGGATATGAAACTTTTTTAAAATAACTTTTTCTTTTGCACTTTGTTTTGCTTGAATTGTTCACAATAAGTGTGCATTATTTAAACAAAAAGCTTTTCTTCTGAAGAAAGAACTGTGAAGTGCTTTTGGCATGAAAACACCTGGGAAATCTGAAACAAATCTCTTCTTTTGGATCCTTTGAATTTCTGAACACTAACCATTCAATCCTGACACTGTAGTAGTGGGGTTTGAGCTCAGGGACTTTCATTGGCTAGGTAATTACTCTACCACCTGAGCCATAACCCCAGGCCTCTTTTAATCACCCCGTTTCACTTGGTTTCTTTACATTTCATTGTTTCTTTCAATAAGATTTCACCTGCTAATTGAAGAGTACCAATCACAGAGGGAAAAAAAAAAGTATCTCATGGAAGGAGGACAGGAAATACTAAAAAGGGGACTATCAGTTGGAGCTGAAAATTGCTGTGCTTAATTTCATACCAGGAGGCTCATATTTATCTTCTCATAAACATAGCTATATATAATAAGACTGCAAATTGTCCATCACCAATATAAAAATCACACTTATACATAGATACACACACACACACACACACACAAGCACACACACACATACACACACACACACACACACACACACACACATACACTTGCCAATTCTTTCTTTGATAACTTTTCTTGTCTGGTTTGCCCTCTTGGTTTAAGGTCAGGAATGGATTTTGATTAAGTATAAGCAAGAAGGCTAAGAAATGATTGAAAAATGATTCATTCTAACAGAAAGGTCACTGGAAAAACTGAATGCCCATGTTTGTTTTTAGAAGAAAACTGAGGTATTGAAATTGTTTTCTGAAAGCCTTTACCAAAGATATAAAATTATACGCTACAACATATCTGAGTTTCACCTACTGACAATCAAAAATACAACAATCAATCAAAAGATTGATTGAACTACAAGATAACATTCAGAAAAATTCATTTTAAAATAAGAAAAGGGAAGAAATAGAAAAAATGATAAAATTAGATAAGCAGGCCCAGTAGTAATAGAAAATTTAAGAAAATACAACAGTTTTAAAAGTACAATGAAGAAAATTGTTAAAGAAACATGAGAAGAAAATTTCACAGAAGTGAATACTACTTGTCCCAGATTCAGAATCTATGAAGAGCTGAGAATACAGGATGAAAAAAAAATGTTCTCTGAAGTGTGTTGTGAAGAAAACTGCAGGTCGATAGAGCAAAGAAAAGATCCAGAGGACAATGGGCCAAAATTTCAAAATAGAGAGGAAAATTATTTCCAAACTAGATTTCTATTTCCAGAAATGGAGTGGAAGGTAGGATTATGTACTTTCTAGACAGTGAAGTCTTAAATTATTTATGTCTTCTGGTTCATGTCAGGAAGAAACTAGAAGATAGATCAAACTGTAAGGGAAAGCCGAAAGAATAAGGAAATTAATCCTACACAAGAGTTAGGCAAACCAATCAACAGAATGACAGATGTAGAAAGCCAGTCATCTACATGGGAGCAGAATGATGGAGGATATAGGAAGGATATGGGAAGCTAAGCCTCTGTGGTATTATAGCTTAAATATGTTGGTTTTCAGCCACAGTTCCTGTCTCAAAACTCCTTCCCCCAAAAAGGCCACAGAAACTAGAATTTATGTTCTCCAAGTCAAGTCATAGAAATCCTAAAGTTCCCCTGTCTTTCTGTCCTGAAATTGCTCATAACAAAATTCTCATAAGTGGGAAGTGGCGCTGTGGCTCAAGTGGTAGAGTGCTCCCCTTGAGCTGATGGGCTCAGGGGCAGCACCCAGGCCCAGAGTTCAATCCCCACGACCACCACCACCAACAACAAAAATACCTGCGAATAGTTACAAATGAATTAACTAAAGTATAATAATAGACTCTGTGGAGAGCTCAAATAGTATAATTTTTTAGAAAGACTAGGTCAAAGACAAATGAAGAGGGGAAGAGGAGGAGAATGCAATCAAGAATTCATTGTATGTTCCACAAAATTACAAAAAGTCGGGGGTGGGGGTGGGGGTATGTGAAAATGTTGAAGAGGGTGACACTGATCAAGAGACATTGTATTCATTGCTCCTTTGAACAAATACTTAAAGATTTTTTTTGAAAAAAATTTAAAACTACCTTGTATTGATAGTAGATCATAGGTCACCACAATCAGAAGGGTCCTTGCTCCATAGTTGAAAAGGAAGGAATGATGCCTAGAGAGGCCTAAGACAATCAGAACAGACAGACCATGCCAATCAGTAGATAAGCTTTAGATCATAACTGTTTCTTGTCCATCCAAATTTCTACATGTTCACTCATGCTAATGCAATGAAGTCTCCATAAAAGCCTAAATGGACTGATTTGGAGAGCTTCAGGAGAGCTGAGCACATAGCTGCTCACGGAGGGCAGCTTGTATGGCTTCATCTGGATCCTTTGGGATTATCTTTGCAATCAACCCATCAACACCTTTCCCTAAATTCCGTGAGCTGTGTAAGCAAATTAGCAAATCTGAGGGGGAAGATTACGGGAACCGGGATTTATAGTTCACAGCTCAGAAACACATATATTTTTCTGGACCTCATAGATTTTTTTTCCTAGACCCAGTAGATTTTTCTGGTACATATGAAAATAACAAATGGACAGTTAAGCTTTTGAGGAAGAATCTGAAGCTTGGTTAGTGATAAATACCTAGAAAATGATGCAAACAAAAACTCAGGCAATTATTAACTCTGGTAAATAAAAAATGCACTAAAGGGAATTATATATTAAAAGGTAAGTAGTATTACAAGAAAATATAATAGAATATTGATTTAACCAAAAGTTAAGCTATATCTAAATTGGGCTGAAGGGGGAAGGATTTCTCACCTCAGACTGCCAGCCCAAAACGTACATTGAGTGTTTTACACAAGAAAAATTAAATCCTACAACTTCTGGAGGCAATCCAAAACCTCTGTCTTCTCTTAGCTTAAAGGAAGTTCAGATTTTGAAGCCTATGTACATGATGTATGCGTGTGTATGGGCGGGGCGGGGGGGGGGGTAGGGGGGGTTGTTGTAGTTGTTTTGGGTCCGGTCATGGGGCCTGAACTCTTGGCCTGGGCACTGTCCCTCAGCTCTTCAGCTCAAGGCTGGCGCTCTACCACATGAGCCACAGCGCCACTTCCGGCTTTTTTTCTTTTTGCTTATGTGGTGCTGAGGAATCGAACCCAGGGCCTCATGCATGCAAGGCAAACGCTCTACCACTGAGCCACCTTCCCAGCCCTGTGTATGTGTTTTCTATGATGGGGAAGCAAGCAAGCTCCAGTTTATGTATGTGTGAGACAATGATGACATAACTTTAAACAATTAACATGCAATTTAACAAAAAAGAATTCTGAAAAGTTCAAATATTTCTTCTCTGGGGTGCATTAGTAGGAAGGGGAAGACAAATGGAGGGGAAGGGAAGGTAGATATAAAATATATGTGTGTGTGAAAGTGGAACAGGCAGCCTGAGGAAAGTGGACTGGGAAAGAGAGAGTGTGGAAGGAGACTAGGAGAGGGGTGATTATGATCAAGAGGCATGGCATACACAAATAGACTTGTTAAAATGAAACCGTGTACAACTAATTGAGGGTAACATTTTAAAACTAAATATCTTTATCTAACAGGGTTGAGAGTGTTTGTTCTCTTCCTCCTCCTGCTTCCTCTTTACCTTCTACTATTGCTACTTACTACTACTCTCTCTCCTGCCTTGCAACTGGAGCATAATAAACCCCACTGAAAGCCAAAGGTCCCATTCATAACCTATTGTTGTGGTCAATACATGTTTTCTCCAGAGAACAAAGAGAAGGGCCAAGGCCCAAGGGATAAGTGGAAGAAACGAACACAATAAAACAATTTGTAAAATAGAGAAATAATAGGTTCAATGATAATATTTCCCCAGAAGAAACTTAGGCAAAAGTTTAAAATAGCTGCTCTTGTGAGGCAAAAATTGGAAACAGACAGTTGGACTGGGAACTGAAGTTTTTTAATTAATTAATTAAATAAATTATTTTGCCAGTCATGGGGATTAAACTCTAGGCCTGGGCACTGTCCCTGAGCTCCTTTTGCTCATGTCTAGCATTCGATCATTTGAACCAGAGCACCACTTCCAGCTTTTTCTGTAATTAATTGGAGGTAAGAGTCTCATGGACTTTCCTGCCTGGGCTGACTTTGAACCTTGATCCTCATATCTCATTCTCCTAAGTAGCTAGGATTATAGGTATGAGCCACCAGTGCCTCCATTGCAATTTTTGTTAATAGTATAAATCCTGTAAATGGGCTGAGGGTGTGGCTCAAATGGTAGAATGTCTGCCTAGCAAGTATGAGGCCCAAGTTCAAATCCCAGTGCTGAAAAAAAAAAAACCTGTAAAATGATTCGACTTTTATAAGTAGTTATAAAATAATTATAAGTGCTCTTTGAATTTACAATGAGAAAATCATGGATAATCTTCTGCCAAGCAATTTCAGCTAAGCAATGGGAAGTCAGGTCACATTCTAATGGGTGGAAAAGAGAAGCTAAGCTGAAGGTGAATTCTATAAAACAGCTAAAATGTATCGAATGTTTAA
The DNA here is from genome assembly GCF_019054845.1 of Dipodomys spectabilis. NCBI lineage: Eukaryota > Metazoa > Chordata > Mammalia > Rodentia > Heteromyidae > Dipodomys > Dipodomys spectabilis. The sequence goes on along the minus strand of NW_024871460.1, from coordinate 2,798,542 downwards.
TTAATATCTTTATCTGTCTGCTGGTGTTTTAATGAGATCTGAATATGAAATGCTACTTAGGCTGATACATTTAACCAGTGTCTAATAATATGCATAATTTTAGGATTCATAATGTCTATTTTTATTTTTAATTATTAAAATAATTTCTATTAGTTTTCAGCCTGTTTGTTCCCAGATATTACCTTGCCTCTCATATCAGTTTCTCCTGTTGTATTTCCTTTGCAAATCTTCCAAACTCAGAGTTTGAACTTCTTTCATCTCTAATATATCTTCTCTAAGTGCTATGCATTCTACCCATTTAAAGTTTGTTTGTTTGTTTGTTGGGTTTTTGGTTGGTCCTGGGGTCTGTACCCAGGGCGTGGGCACTGTACCTGAGCTCTTTTGCTCAAGGCTAGGGCTCTACCACTTTGAGCTATAGCTCTAATTCTAGTTTTCTGGCAGTTAATTGGAGATAAGAGTCTCATGGCCTTTCCTGCCTAGGCTAGCTTTGAACTTCAATCCTCAGATTTCAGCCTCCAGGATTACAGGTATGAGCCACCAGCACTCCCCTTCATTTAAGTATTTTTTAAATCTTATTTCCTTTTTTCCATCCTGGTCATCCTTAACAAAGTTTAAACATCAAAATTGTCTAGTGGAATGTCACTGTGGCATCGCTGTCTGTGCCTTCAAACAGAATGTCCAGTCCTAACCTCCACATCTTAAGGAATGGATTCCTCGTTCTGACTGGAAGCTGCTCTCCCAGATTAGTTTTTCATCACTTCCTCCTTTTTGAGCCAAGCACACTCCTATCCTCTCCATGGTTTGCTCTTTCCAGGCCTAAGCTCACATCACCATCTCCATTCACAGTCACCTCCATCCTCTCTCCCTGTCTAATCCTTTGCTTTCTTCAGAGGCAGGTCAAATGCTTTCTGGTTCCATGTGGCTCTGGCTTGCTATGAAGAAATGAGTTCTTCTCAAGCCTAGCTTTACCTTCTTTGAACCTGCTTCTTATGCTCTAGCACTTACGAGGCCTCACTTACAAACACCATAAACAGTGCCTCCCTATCCAATTCATTTTTTGCTTCCCCTTGGCAGCTAACATTGTATTCTACTCAGACATCCTCAAGATATTTGTGGCATTCTTAAATTATATGGCCAAACAATATTTGACTTTATGGCATACTGGCATTTGAAAGGCAAAGGAGACTAGCAACCTTGGTGAACTGTTATCATAAGACTGACCCACTTTACTCCAAGTCTCAGACGATTTATAAAAAACAACAACTATAACCCAAGATCATAACCACAGTATAAATAAAGGTTAAAAGCAGAGGCATTCAAGTCAGAACAAGCTGAACTAAAATTTTGCCGATTCTTGGACCAGCTAACCTCTTTGGACCTCAGTTTCCTTCTTGGCAAAATTTAGGGGATGATGGTATCTACTTCCCAAAGCTATTCAGACACTTAGATAATGTCATACAGAGTTTTTGGCAATGGCTAGAGAGCATCACACGCATTTGAAAAATGATAGCTTCTTGTAGAAAAAAGAGAGCTATTGTTAGGCAGTTACCAAGAGCACTAGTTTAGGAATCGGACTCTAATGTGAGGAATTCCTATTTTAAAATGATAGCTCTTAGCCTTGAGCAAAAACAGCTTAGAGACAGTACCCAGGCCCTGAATGCAAGCCCTAGGACCAGTACTCATGCATGTATGCACACAGGTGCATGCCATGCAGGTGCGTGCAGGCACACACACACACACACACACACACACACACACAGATTCATAACTATTTAGTAAAAGGCTCATAAATCTGGCCAGAGCAGTTATGGGTTTTTCCAAATTGTGGCTAATTGTGTTTTCTTTCCCTTTCTTATCTTCTCAGACCCATTAGGATCCCTATTTCCAGAATCAACTACCATGGTGGTTTTCCACCATGGGAAAAGTCCTTCAAAGGTTCATGTTAACCAGCATGGGGTTCCACAGAGAAAAAGAGAGTTCTGTTTTCTCCATCCCTTCTCTATTTTTAGTATTTTATTAGTACATTATATTGCATAGAGGCATTTCTATTCCTATACATGTATATAATGTACTTCATCAAATTCATCCCTTAACCCCCATCCCCACTTAATTGCTATAAAGAGTTAAATGATTAAGTCTGCTGATCCACTTCATAGTAATAGCTAATCATTATTTAATATTCAATGTATGACAGATAGGTGCTAGGAACTTCGCATACCGCATCCTCCCTTTAATCCTCTTAAAACTTGCACAGTAGCTTTGTTTTAATCTCTGTAGATAATAATGATGATATCCATAGCTCAGCATTTTGCATGCTTATCGTAACTAATTTCATGTATATTACCATTCAATCTTCTTTTATAACCCCATCAAGTAGGAGCTACTTTTAATCTCCATTTTTTATGAGAAGCTAGGGATACAGTCAGGTTAAATAGCTTGCTCAAGGTCATTCAGCTAATAAATGATAGATAAAATTCATACTTCTAGTCTCTGTGGCTTCAAAGTTTAAGCTTTTTCCTCTCAAAAGCCCAGCCAAGCTCAGCACAGATTGTTGACCTTAATGCTGAGTTACTGAAACTTTGTCTTCTTGTAAGTCTCAAGAGCTCTCAAATTCAGTCCGTTTTTCCTCTTGATAGCTCCAGTGGCAACATCCCTCAGTAAATTATCTGTGATCTTCCTTGTTTCTTACCAATTTGAATTTCTCCCTATCATTACCCTTTTTAACTATGCCAGACTATTTGTTCATGTAGTATCATCCCTGAAATATTAGAAAATACATCTTTGGTTGGGGGAAAATTCAGTGATATAACAGGCTAAATACAGGGTTCATTAAAATCAACCAAAACACAACCAATGTTACTAAGAGTTAATAGATTTCAATTGTGGTCCCTTGTGACTGTTTATTAGCAACCTCCTCTCTGCTAGCACAGCGCTAGGTAAACCTTGTAGCCGATTCCATGTCCTCTTCCCCCTCCAGTGCTTTTTAGATCTCCCTTACTTTAACTACTTATCTGACCAGGTAATTTGAACACCTTCCATTTAATTATATCCTTCCACTTTGTAGTTACTCCTATTCCCACTACACTACTTTTCTTAGAGTTTGTCAACTACAATTGTGTGACCTTGTCATGACTTCTAACGCATTGACTCTGCCCCATTTTCATTGTGTCTCACTCTTCTCATGTTCGCTCCCCTTTGAACTCAGCTTAAATTCATGGCCTTATATTTTCTCCTTTTGAAACACTATTAACCTCCTTACCCTCCTCTTTCTCTACCCCACGTGTCTGGCAAAATGTCAACTGGCACATCTGCTCCTGAGTAGAAGAAATCAATTTCTTTGTCACAACTTTCTGTATCCCTTTGGGCCCTGTTTTCTCTCACAATAGCCCGCTATCAAGGGCCTATTCTTTCAGTCTTGTCTATTCAGGAAGATTACGTCTCTGATTCCTCATCTATAAAATGAGGATTAAAAAGTCCCCACATCATGAAGGTGTTTTGAGACTTCATTGAAACCATTTATAAAAAGAACAGCTAACACCAACCCCATGTTCTTTGATCACTTATCTCCCCAAATCCTATGATCACAATTTCTGAAAGAGTTTTAAGATAATGACATTTTCCAGGCTTTAATTGTAGCTACTGCTAAAAATATCTAAGATCGATTGCTTAATCTGACTTTGACCTTGACATATTTAAATACTGACAGTGTATTTGGAAGCCTAGTTTCAGTTTGAGCTAGTGTTTGCTGAATAGTGTTGAGATAATAATTTATTGTCACTATAACATTGTTTCTTTCCCTCTGAATATCAGTAAAAATGTTCAAATATAATTAAATTATTAACATGAAAAAACAGATAAGGTGCTATCTCAGAAACATAGAATACACAAAAGTGGGGGCTGGGAAGGTGGCTCAGTGGTAGAGCGCTTGCCTTGCGTGCATGAGGCCCTGGGTTTGATTCCTCAGCACCACATAAAGCAAAAAGAAAAAAAGCCGGAAGTGGCGCTGTGGCTCAAGTAGTAGAGTGCTAGCCTTGAGCTGAAGAGCTGAGGGACAGCGCCCAGGCCCAGAGTTCAGACTCCACGACCGGACCAAAAAAAAAAAAAAAAAAGAATATACAAAAGTGTTAGTGTCTTAATAATTAATTAACTTAATGTGTTTAATACACCATATTCTGCCAAAATCTGGAGTACTCCCTTATCAAGTGGAACAGCCTTTGAATTCATTGCCATTTGGGTATCTATTTGATGCTAAGAAGGTGTGACATATAAAAGTGAAAGGTTGTCTGGAACTCAAAGATCACAACATTATAAATCCTTAATAAGTCCTTAATAAGTTCCTATTTTTCTCTAAGTTCCTTAAGAGTAAGGACTTTGAATTTTTCATTCCTCTTATCTGTGAATCAGTTATCAAGATCATTTTTTTTTTTTGGTCGGTCCTGGGGCTTGAACTCTGGGCTTTAGTGCTGTCCCTGCGCTCTTCAGCTCAAGGCGAGTGCTTTATCACTTGAGCCACAGCACCACTTCTGGTTTTCTAAAGTTTTTTTGGAGATAAGAGTCTCACGGACTTTCCTGCCCGGGCTGGCTTTGAACCGAGATCCTCAGATCTCAGCCTCCTGAGTAGCTAGGATTACAGGCATGAGCCACCGTTGCCCAGCTCAAGAACATATTGAATTAATGGCCTGTCTTCAAGGGTTGTGAGTTAGTCAGATTTCTGTTACTATAACAAATACCTGAGACAATCAACATCTAAAAGGAAAAGTTTTGTTCTGGCTCACAGTTGGAACTTCTATCCCATGATTGGTTGGACTTGTTGCAATGGGAACCTGTGGCATTACATTTGCTCATGGCCTTGTGGCTGTGAACAAAAGAGAAGAAAAGAGTTGGCTCCCATAATTCCCTTTGAAGGTTCCACTACCTTCCAATAGCATCACCCTAGAGACATTTTTTGGTGTTATTTTTTTTAAACTGGGCCTTTGGAGGACATACATGAACTAATCCATAGTATTCAATTTAAAAGCAAGATAAGAAAACCCCAAATTCCCAGGAAATAGAGGATTTTTTGAAAGTTTCTCCACTTCTTTCATTGTTTTCTATAGAAATACATATGTGACCAAAAAATGTGTGCTGGAAAAAAAGACTACATAAATGGAAATAATAACATGAAGATAGTAGGGCTATAATATATATGTAATATATGTATGTTATAATTAAACAGGCATACAATATATTGCATTTCTAAGCCATCCCATAGTCTAAAATTGAGCCCACAATAAAGCAATCAGACTACTGGTTCCTTTTGAACAAACAACATTATACATATTTTAATATCTGAAAAGACTTCTAGGTGATATTTCCCTACAAAGTAAACTTTTGATTCTCAATTCCTTTCTAAATCCCCAAGGAGAATGTAAAAAGACTATTTGTATTCATTTGTCTTCAAGGAAATAACATTAGTAATAAGCTTCATCAAAGTTAGTATTTATGATTTCTAGAGTTTTTTCAGGTACAGCAGGCATTTATAACCTGAGATCTATGTCTCAGGATGTTTAATAGCTCCATGGAGGAATTCTGGGCCCACCACCCTGAAATTATAGACAAAGTCTAAATTATATGAATGTTTTTCAAGAAAGGCTCATTGTGGAAGTGTTGTGTGGCCCAGACAAGAGGCCAAGAGATGTGGTCTCATTTGCCCTCCATAACCACTTGATAAGGAGGATTAGCATGATGACTATTATGGACCCTTCTGTAATCAAGGAATGGGTAATGACCCCACAAAGTCCACCAACCAGCTTCCCAGGCAAGCAGGTGACAAAGTGCATAGAAGCAGAGAATAGGACTACAGACTGGAAAGGGAAGACAACAAGGAATAAGGAATTATCAAGTGGTAGCATTATGAAATAAGGCAGAAAGGGAATGGAGATCAAATGCAACTGACATTACATTATGAGAAATATATAGTTGGCCTCTTCCCCTACCTAGCTTCTGGCATAGAACTCCAAAAACTCTTCTAATTTGCTGAGCAATAAGGGCTCTAGGAATATCTTTTGTTCTAAGATTTGGTCTTTTATCTTGGTTCATAATACCTAGTTACCAATTTCTTGGAATTTCCTGGGTAAGGGAGAATATCTTTTCTTCTAATGGCTTGGCTCTTGGTGGACTGCTGGCTAGGAGATAGTCACCAGAAAGACTAGGCCATAATTAGTCATTTGGAACTTTCATCTCGACCCCACATCCTCTAAGAAGTGGAGAGGGGCTAGCAGGTTAATAAAATTGATCATGCCTATGTGAGAAGGCTTTATAAATATCTCTGGAAGGTGGCACTCCTTAGAGGTCATGGAAGGTTTGTATCCCTTCCCACATACTTTGACCTATGAACTTCTTCATCTGGCCACTCAGCTGTATTCTTTTTAATGTGCTTTATGTTAAAAGGGTAAATGTAAGAAAAATGCTTTCCTGCATTCGAATACATCATTGAACTTTAGAGCCATTTGGTCAGAAATACTGAAAACCTTGACTAGCAATTGCCATGTGAACAACAGTCTTGTGGGATCTGAGCTTAACTCTAGCCATACAAAATCATAATTTAATTAAAATGTAACAACTTCTGTTCATGTTCATTAGGGAAATTGAATTCCTTGGTGTTGAATGTATTTTGAAAGCTGGAAGTGTATAGAAAGAGAACATTGCTTTTCCTGTACAGAAGGAATAGGAGAACCTTGGGGGAAAAGGGTAAATTTCCAATTTTTATCAAAATATACAAGAAATTCTGAGCTAACATTTAGTCACTCACTTTCTCATGGAACTCACAATTTTATTGTGGGAGGGCATTGTATTATTGAAGCTAAGTTAAGAGTGAAAAATATGTTAGCTAAAGTTAACAGTTATAGTTTTTGAATCTTGACAACATCCCACTGCATTTCCCCATATGTACATAGTAAAGGCTCAAAAAGATTTTGTTTGTATATTACGTTAAGGTAGATACTCTGAGGACAAAAATAAAATTAGTGATCAATATTTGGTATTTTCCACTAATATACACAGAAAGGATTAGAATAACTAGAAAAGAAGCCAGAAAGAGTAAATAATCTTTTTATTACAAACCCAAGATGCAATGCAGTGAATGTGCAGACAAATATTGGGAGCTGTGGAGATATTTAATTAAAGCTTAGGAAGTTGAGTGCTTTGAATCTAAACTCTATGTTACAGGAAAAATGATTTGTCCACATATGAAATGATGCTTCCAAGATTACTCTCAACAATCTTGACTCCCAGATTTAAGATTCTTCCTCTGCCCCAAGCTTCTGCATTGGAGAGTAGTAAGAAGTAAGGCTGGACAAATAAAATAGAGTCTGACTATCAGGCATTAAGTCTGAGAATGAGGGTGCTTGCGCAATGAAAACTCAAGACATGTTTCCAGAGTGGAAGCCATCAGGGAAGAGGCGTAGGCCTAATGGAGATAAGGTAATCATGGGTTTGTACTATATTACCAATTCCATTCTATAATCAGTCAACATTTTGATAGTCTGACAAATACCCAGCATCAAAATGGAAAAGTTGGCATTTGAGAATTTAAAGTACACGCTGAAGATAACCGGGCAACGTGGCCCAGACTTTGATAGTAGTCACCTGTACCTGATGGGGGCTGGGCATCTGCCAAACACTCATTAATATTTAAAGACAGTGTGTGAGAAGGAAAGCAATGATTCGCTAAAGAAAGTTTTGTCAATTGTCATCTTTTCATTATTTGATTCAGGTTTTCATCAAGCCCCTCACAATACCTTTTGCCTAAAATACTACCATCATGATGTAGCTTCCAACATGAGTCTCACCACTCTCATTTGATGGGAAATCTACCATTCATGCTGTTTTCAACCCTTCCTCTATGATGTTTGGAATGACAAAATGCTTGTCCTTGGCAATGGTCATAGGGACTGAATCATTGACTTTTCCTGCAACAAACCTCAGCAGACAGGGCTGGCAGAAAATCATTCATTAGCTATCAAAGTAGTCTACTGTTTTAAAAGGATTGTCAGGACTCAGAGTATGTTAACAGATACGATTTGTGTACAGTGAATTTCCCTGTATTTCAGCATTAAGTTCAATGATATTTCATGAAGGTGCGTGTCATCTGAGGTACCCATACCACTATCAAATAAAGGATATTTTCTGTTATCCCAGAAAATTCTCTAAGTGTTTCTTTGTAGTCAACCCCTGATCTTCCCGAGGTAATTAAGTATTCTGATTTCTATTGTAATAGATTGTTTCCCTGTCCTAGTACTTCATGTAACTGTAATCTTAAATATAATACACACACACACAGTACATATGATTTCTTGTCTTGTTCCCTCATTGTAACATTCTTTGATATTTGCCCATGTTGTTGTGTGTGTCAGTGACTGGTTCTTTTTATTGTTGACTAGTATGCTATATGAATTAACTTGTTTACCTATTCTCCTGTTGATGGATATCTGGGCTGCTTCTATAGGTCATCAGTTACAAAGAAAACAGCAGTATATATTTTTGTGCTAGGTTTTTGTGAACATATGTTTGCATTTCTCTTAAGCAAATATAAAAGTATTCTGTGGGGTCATATGGTAAATATCCAGACAGCTAGCTATAAAAAACCGCCCAACAGTTTTCTAGAAGAGTTGTACCATTAATTATTTGCATAATAATATGTGTGTTTCTATTGCTCTATATCCTTACTAAAATTGGGGGTTGTCAGTATAATTTAATTGTAGCCACTCCAGAGGGTAGTGTCTGTCTCATTATGAATTCATTTTGCATGTGTATTATAAAAATTATATTAAGTAAATTTTAATGTACAAACTGTCCATTTACAGACAAATATTGCTTTCTTATTATATGACTATTTTTTTGCTTTTTTCTGGTTGTCAAAAAACTTTGTATATATGTATAAATATTTTCTTGAAATCTGTGCTTTGTCCATTCATTTATCCATTAGTAAAAATTTTAAGTTTGCTTTATCAAGATTTTTATTTTATAATTAATGCATTTTTTCTAAGAAATCTTTGTATATGCCAACTTACAAATACCTATTTTCTTCTAGAAAATGTATAGTTTTAAGGTATGGGTACCGGGTTTAGATATAGAGTGCCGGCCCTGAGTTCAAACTGCAGTACTAATTATACATATTATTGCAATTCACTGTGATATTTCAATATATACATTCAGCATGTGCTGATCAAATCTTTCCACTAATAGTTATTATAAACTTGTAGACTTAGCTCTTCTAAAATACTGTGATTTTCAAACAAAGCCACATTAAAAGATGCAAAAAGAAAAGAAAAAATTATTTAAGCATCTAAAAGGTAACTAACAGTATCATGATATAAAAAGTATACTGTATGCTTTTATATATACTGTATAAAAAAGCAAATTTGAATTACCAGATGGCATACTTATTTCAGAAAGGTATTTAAAAGATGTGTGTAACAGACATTGTTAATGATCTCAAATCAGTTTTTTCTGCTTCCTTGTTGATATTCTTCCTATTAGCTTGGATTTCAACATGACTAGCTAACCTTACTTCTGCAGTCTCCCTTGCTGCTATTGGAAGCCAGTAACTGACCTGCCCATGACAAGTATAGTTCACTAGGTGGAATTTCCAAGGGAGTATTAAAGGTGGCAGACTTAGTGCCATGGGTCTTTTAACTTGCTTCCTTGCTCCTCATCCTTTCTTACTGCCTAGAATATAGCTTAATACTCTGAGACACAGCACCTCATCTGAGAGCATGAGGATGCAGATATATGAGAAAGCAAGAAGGTTCTCTGGTCTCTGTGGCATCATGATCTCCCTACCATCCTAGCTGACTGCCTTCAACCTCTCAACATGAGGAAAAAAAGAATAAAAGCCTACCTGGTTAGAACATCGTGGGAGAGGAGCTGGGAAGATGGCTCAGTGGTAGAGCACTTGCCTTGCAAGCTTGAGGCCCTGGGTTCGATTCCTCAGCACCACATAAGCAAAAAGAAAAAAAGCCGGAAGTGGCGCTGTGGCTCAAGTGGTAGAGTGCTAGCCTTGAGCTGAAGAGCTGGGGGACAGCAACCAGGCCCAGAGTTCAGGCCCACAACTGGACCAAAAAAAAGAAGAACATCGTGGGAGAGAAGCACCTTTAATATGAAGGTTTCTGATTCAGCAATTGGAAGCAGGGCCTGGTACTTGATCTTTAACATGAGCTTCAAATGATTTCCTTGTGAGTCGTCTTAAGAATCATCCTAGAGAGAAACCCTGCTTTGGTGATATAAATAGGGACTGCGGACTAGTAGTATGAAGTGCTGAAAGGATCATAAACATGAGGAAATCAAATAATAAGTTGCCAGTGGCATATAAACATAAGAAACTGCACAGGCCTTGTGCCATGATCTATCAGCACAGCTCCCCAGTCTCAGAAGATGAGACCTCACAGAGACAGTGAGCCGATGGTGAAACTGGGGGTGGATTTCAGAAAATGTAGTGACTTCCATCCTGGTTCAGCAGCATTACCAGTCCTATCAAGTAGCTGAAATGGGAGTGCTTTCTTCCTGAGAGTCATTGCTCTGGAAAATACTTACTGTGTGACTTGTGCCAAAAACATAGGACCTATTCAATGCACAGGAGGGCAGTTCAAGGAGTTTTCTTTCAAGAAGTGATATAGAAGACAATAAAGAGATGCCACCTTGGTTGAAACAAACACTGGTTTTAATTTTACTATCAGTACAAAAAAGTATTCTAATTTGTTCCTACCTCAGATTACCTAATGATAGATATTAGCTCCAGTTCTAGTTTTAACTATAACCTATCCTTAGTTAAAATAAGTCCAACATATAAAAAACAATATGTTGTTACACAAAAATACATATACAGTGTTTCTGTATAAAATAGTAAATTTCCTCGAATTTAAAGTGGAATTGATTGAGACACAGAATGCAAATTTTATACTTCAGTAAAATATAGCAAGTATAAAACAATTGTACTGCAGTTCTGCCTTATGCAAGATTCAATCACCTAAGTGTTCATAAATCTCAGATCTGGATATTAACTTCAGATAGTTCTTAAATCATCCGTACAGTATAATAGTGGTTGTACACAGTCTCTAAGGTTATGAACGTTTGACTGCAGAGTTTGTACTTTTCATACTTTCAGAGGTAAAGGGAAGCTAAGAAGAACTGACAAAATATCAGGTTCAAGTTGTCAGTATCTGCCAGGGGCAGGGGTCTAAAAAGGAAAGAATGAAGCCCCATGAAGTTACAGCCCTGCAGCTCTTTACATCCAGCCAAGAGGCCAGATCCATAAACAAATACTGACAGTGGGATAAGGGTTATAAGAAGTTCTAGGTCAGCTGATCACTGGTCATGAAGGCGCACACTCTCACTGGAGCTAGAGCTGGGGTTGGGCCAGCGAGAAGAATGATGCCAGGGATGATGGCATCTAAGAGGAGACTGGCATTGTGGGTAGATTTTATAGGGTAGCAAAGGAAAGCTGTATGTGCTACCTACACAGAGGAAGCAGCAGGTGCATGACGTGGAAGCTGGAAAGGTCTTGACACAGTGCAGAGATCACTTCCTACATCTGAAGCCCAGGCAGTTTGGGGAGGAGCCAGGTGTTGGGTAAGAGAGATAAGGCTCAGAGCAAAAATAGCCTCAAACACAATGCCAAGGACCTTTCAGTTTGCTCTATAAATAAAGGGCACTTGTTGGAGCACGTTAGAAAGTTTATTATAAGTACTTTGGTTGCTTATGGTCTTTGGAAGATCCCTTATCTATAAACCTGCTCTATGATTTTAACAGTTTTCCCTGAAACTGGCATCTAAACCTAAGGTCAGCTTCCCAGGTGGCTCTACATATTCTGACTTACCTTCCCCTGGGTCCTTATGGTCTTCTCTTTGAATCCAAGAATCAGTGTAAAAAAATAACTTAAAAACCATCTATTTACCTTTTTTCATTTGTTTATTTCTGAAAGCTACATTTTTTGTGCCAGTTCTGGGGCCTGAATACAGGGTCTGGGTTTGAACACATGTCCTGAGCACTGTGCTCTCCCTGAGCTTTTGTGCTCAAGGCTAGCTTAACACAGCTCCACTTCTAGTTGTCTTGGAAAACTGTTTTAACTGGAGGTAAGAGTCTCATGGACTTTCCTGCCAGGTCTGGCTTCCAACAGTGATTCTCAGATCTCAGCCTCCTGAGTAGCTAGGATTACAGGTATGGGCCACAAGCACCTGGTTTGGAAGGTCAGATTTTTAACATAGATTAATACACACAGTATTACTATAGGAATTCACTGTGTGCTTTTAATTAATATTTTTGTTTGTGCCAGTTCTAGGCTTGAACACACGACCTGAGCACTGTCCCTGAACTTTTCTGCTCTAGGCTAGCGCTCTATCACTTGAGCCACAGCTCTACTTCTGGCTTTTTTGGTATTCAATTGGAGCCAAGAGTCCCAAGGACTTCCCTACCTGGGCTGTCCTTGAACTGTGATCCTCAGATCTCAGCCTCCTGAATAGCTAGGATTACAGATGTGAGCTAGCAGCACTGGCTTACTATGTGCCTTTAATAAAGATGACAGCTAATGACAATAGTTATACCTAACAACAATAGCTAATGAAAAATAATAAAGTCATACCCTGTTCTATGACAGACTTTATTTATGCCAATAAGAAAGAGAATATTATTGTATAATAAGCAGCTGGAAATATCTCCCTACATTTGGCGGTTTTTTTCTTTTGTGCCGATTGTGTGTAGTCATACCTAGAATTTTATTTATTGTAAGTTATATAAGTATCTAACAATAATTGTATGAAGTCACTAAAGTAAATCTCAACTTCTGTTTCTCCTATTTTTATCTCAAAGGTCTAAAAATCTTTTGAACGTGCATATATCTATCATTGAGATTTAAAAGATCTAAATATTTTTAGCCATCAGGGAAATGCAAATCAAAACTATATGAGGATTCCATCTCATTCTAGTCAGAATGGACTTTATAAAAAATGTTGGAAAGGATGCAAGGGAAACAGAAACCTTTATACACTGTTAGTGAGAATGCAAATTAGCCTAGACACTATGGTAATCAGTCTAGAGTTTCCTCAAAAAATTTAAACTAGGCCAAGTGCTATGGTTCACACTTGTAATCATAGCTTCTTAGGAGGATAAGACCTGGAGGATCACAATTAAAAGCCAGTCTATGAGAAAAGTCTTTGAGACTCCATCTCCAATTAACCAATAAAATGCCAGACTAGAGGTATAGTTCAAGTGGTAGAGCACTAGTTATGATCAAGAAAGCCCAATGACAGATCCAGACAAATGTTTTAGTTTCCTATTGCTGTAACAAAGCACCACAAATTTAGTGACATAAAATAATGCAAACGTTGGTTTGTGATAGTACTGAAAGAAGTTTGAAATCATGGTGATTATGGGCTGGCTTCCCAGGAAACTCCTCTCCCAAGGTCTAGAAACCACCTACAGTCCTTAGCTTGGGACCCCTTTCTCACTCCTTCCAACCTCCTGCTTCTCTCATTACCTCTCCTACTTGCCCCTTTGATACTCATACCCTTCTCTCATAAAAGCCCTGTGATAAAGCTGAGTCCACCAGATAACCCCACACCTCAAAATACTTAATCAAAATACTGCCTCACTTCAAAATATTTGCATTTGCTGGGTGCCAGTGGATCAGGCCTATAATCCTAGCTATTCAGGAGACTGAGATCTGAGGCTCACAGTTCAAAGCCAGCCCAGGCAGGCAATCCCATGAGACTCCTATCTCCAATGAACCACCAGAAAACAGGAAGTGGCACTGTGGCTTAGAATGGTAGAGTGCCAGCCTTAAGCACAAAAGCTCAAGCAACAGCACCCAGGCTCAGTTCAAGCCCCATGACTGTCAAAAAAAAAAAACAAAAATAAAAATGTAATCACATCTACAAAGCTCCCCATTTATTTATTTATTTATTTTACTATATAAGGCAACATATTTGAGGGTGCTGGGAATTAAGGCATGGACATCTTTGAGCAACCATTATTCAGCTTGCCAGGAGGCTTACTGTTCCTGAGAAATCTCCTGTGCTGTCTGGACCCTATTTTGAAGGTGATGGTTCTGCGGTCACATGAGAGACCAAGCTCAGGGCATATCACCAGAGAGGCCTTCTAGACTGTCCTATTTCAGAACAATATAGCCCAATACACTCTTAATATGTTTTGTTATTTGTCTTAAAAATTGCAATGAGCAATAGATGGGAAGATCCTTTTATGTTTATTCCCTTTGTATTCTGTCTTGACATATGTACGTATGGTGGTTCGATGGGGCCTGGATCTTTGAGCACAAAGTCGGATCTTTGAGCCCAGTAGGAATCCAGAAGGAATATAGAGTTGGGGGATCTGATGTGATCCGCTGTTGATCAGTGTCTCTGCTGGTTCCCTTTCACCTTCTAGATTAAGTCCAAGGTCTCCTGCATTGTTCAGAAAACTTTCTGACCTGACCCACATCTATCAACTCTCTCTGAGCACCCCCTAGTGGCACTTTAGGTTCTAGCTCTACCAAAATACACAAGTGCTGGCCAATCTGTACTCTCTCTGCCACACAGAGGCTTGCTTATGTATGTTATTCTCTAGGTCTAAAAAAACCATTCAGCAAATGATCCTCGACACTGACAAATTCCCACTTTAAGAAATTCATCCTATTCCACTGCCTTAGTGAAACATTCCCTTGAATTATGGGTTCTCTTCTCAACCCCTTAATGCCATCACTAATTGGATAATTATTCTAATTAGCACCACCTACATAATTAATGAGACCCACTGCAAAAAAATGAGGGATCATTTGTTTAAAAAATATATATATATATGAAAGGCTTTCAAGAGAGCAACAGCAGAGTCTTAAACCAAACGTGAAACCCTTGTAAGCTCCAGACCCTGTACAGCTCAGAGGCCATACATCCCTAAAACCTGGTCTATCTAATGTGCTGTTAGCTAAAGACATGGAAACTGTACATGGGATGGCCAGTGCCACCCTCAATCTACAGGTACAAAAGAGTCACGGTTGAATGCCAAATGAATGAAGGCCTAAGGTTGAAAACACTCTAGAGAGTACTACATACACTTTTCCTAATGCAGCAGCACCTTGCCACAAACTGGGTGGCTGAAAACAATAGATCTTGATTGAAAAGCTGGGTTGATAGGCTGGGAGTCACTGACAAGACCTCACAAAAACATCAACAGGGCTATGCTCGCTCTGAACGTACTAGGGAAAACCCTTCCCAGCTTCTCCCAGCTCTGGTGGCTCTGGCAGCCCTTGGGGTTCCTTGGCTTATGGCTGCATCACTTCCATGTTTGACTCTCACTTCAGGGTGAGTATTTGTGTGTCCTCTTATCACATGGGACCAAGTTATTGTTTTTAGTGTCATTCTTAATCCACTCATACCTCACGCATCTTAACAAATTACATCTGCAAAGACCCTCTTTCCAAGCAAGGTCCAGTTCCAAGGTTCTTGATGGACCCAAAGAGAAGGAGCATGATTTAGCCTTCTCCATCAGTTCATGGGACATTCTTCAGAATACCTCAAAAATATATATACATGTGCATACATCTATGTACATCTACCTATACATGTATATATGAGATATTTGTTTAACAATTTTAATGGAATTTTATTTACCAAGATAACCTCGAAAAATACATAAAATCAGCTGGGCACTGGTGGCTCACGCCTCCTAGCTACTTAGGAGGCTGAGTTCTGAGGATCACCCTTCAAAGCCAGCCAGGGAAGGAAAGTCTGTGAGACTTTTTTGGGGGGGGGATTTTTTTAATTATGAAAATACCGTACAGAGGGGTTACAATTACATGGGCAAGATAACGAGTACATTTCTTATCAAGCATTTTGCCTCCTCTTTGTTTCCCCTTCCCCTCCCTTATACTCTCTCCTCCCCGCTCCCGGTTTTCCCCCCACCCCCCACCAAAGTTATAAAGTTTGTTTTTCAACATAACGACTTGTACAGCTCATTGTTGCAATGGGTCCACCTGTATCCCTAGTTTTTTTCCCTTCCCCTCCACAAATTATACCAACATCAAATACAGTGAAAGCAGGGGTTATACCATGGGGCAGGAACATACAAAGCAACATAGAAATCATCTTATAAATATCTTAGAAACAATCGCATGAAAGAAAAAAAACAAGAAAACATTTGAATACTTATCTTGGGGTTCATTCCCCTAACATCAACATATCTGACCTTTTCTGCTTGACTCAGACATATACTAGTTTTTGCAAATAAGGGAAACCATGGGACCTATGTTTCTTTGGGCCTGGCTTACTTCACTTAATATAATTTTATCCAAGCCTTTCCATTTCCTAACAAATGGGGCAATGTCATTCTTTCTGATGGAGGCATAGAATTCCATTGTGTATGTATACCACATTTTCTTGATCCATTCATCTACTGAGGGGCATCTGGGTTGGTTCCATATCTTAGCTATGGTAAATAATACTGCAATAAACATAGTCATGCTGGTAGCTTTAGTGTGGTCTTGTTTGTGAACATTTGGGTAGATGCCCAAAAGTGGGATTGCTGTGTCATAGGGGAGCTCTATGTGGAGTCTTTTGAGGAAACTCCATACTGCTTTCCAAAGTGGTTGAACAAGTTTACACTCCTACCAACAATGCAGTAAGGTTCCCTTCTGTCCACATCCCCTCCAGCATCTGTTGTTATTAGAGTTCTTGATTATAGCCATTCTAACTGGGGTGAGATGGTATCTCAATGTTGTTTTGATTTGCATTTCTTTTATGGCTAGAGGGGTTGAGCATTTCTTCATGTGTCTATTGGCCATCCTTCTTTCCTTTTCAGAGAAGTTGCTCTTTAAGTCTTTAGCCCACTTAATTATTGGGCAGTAAAAGACCCCGAATAGCAAAAATGATCCTTAACAGAAAGAACAGTGCTGGAGGAATATCAATACCAAATTTCAAACTCTACTACAAAGACATAGTAATAAAAATGGCTTGGTACTGGCACAAGATCAGACTCCAGGACCAATGGAATAGAATTGAAAACCCAGAAATGAACCTACAGACCTATAGCCATCTAATCTTCGATAAGGGAGCTAAAAAAATAGAATGGAAGAAAGACAGCCTCTTCAGTAAATGGTGCTGGAAAAATTGGTGAACTACTTGTAGAAAACTAAAGCTAGATCCTTATATATCACCCTGCACCAGAATCAACTCCAAATGGATCAAAGACCTCGGAGTCAAAGCAGACACTCTGAAAACATTAAAGGATGGAATAGGAGAAACCCTAGGTCTCCTTGGCACTGGCTGAAATTTTCTTAATAGAGACCCAGAAACACAACAAATCAAAGAAAGGTTGGACAAATGGGATTTCATGAAATTGCAGAACTTCTGCATGGCAGGGGACATAGCTCGCAAAATCAATAGAAAGCCCACTATCCATACAACAGACAAGGGTCTCATATCTAAAATATACCTGGAACTTAAAAAAATTAAATCCCGTGAGACTCTTATCTCCAATAAACCACTAGAAAACTGGAAGTGCCGCTGTGGCTCAAGTGGTAGAGTGCTCGCCTTGAGCTGAAGAGTACAGGGACAGCACCCAAGCCCAGACTTGAAGCCCCACGATTGACCAAAAAAGAAAAAAAAAGATACATAAAACCATACACGTTGTAGAGAAGCATGCACAATAAATGAATTACTGGGCTGGGAAGATGGCTCAGTGGTAGAGCACTTGCCTTGCATGCTCGAGGCCCTGGGTTCGATTCCTCAGCACCACATAAGAAAAAAAAGCCGGAAGTGGCGCTGTGGCTCGTGGTAGAGTGCTAGCCTTGAGCTGAAGAGCTGAGGGACAGCACCCAGGCCCAGAGTTCAGGCCCCACGACCGGACCAAAAAAAAAAGAAAGAAAGAAAGAAAAAGAATAAATGAATTACTTAGAGAGCTAAAAATTTGAGGATGTGATTACCTAAGAAATATCGATTATGGCTAAAGGATCCTATTAATATAAGAAATAACAATAAAATAAAATAAAATGCCAGGCACTGGTGGCTCATGCTTTTTATCCTAGCTACTCTGACATCTGAGGATTGTGATTAAAAGCCAGCCTGGGCAAGAAAGTCCATGAGACTTCTATCTCTAATTAATCACAGGAAAAGCCAGAAGTGGTGCTGTGGTTCAAGTGGTAGAGTGTTAGCCTTGAGCAAAACAAGCTTAGGGACAGCACCCAGGCTCAGAGTTCAAGACCCAGGACTGGCAAATAAGTAAGTAAAAAATAAATAAAACTGGGAAGATATCCAATTTTCCATGAGGAAAACATAGTGAAACCCAGGAAACTGTTGTGCTTTGTGCCTGCTCCTTATGAAGGGCTGTTAGAAAGTCCCCCAGGAGCATCCCGCACCAGTGGCTCCTAACTCTAAGGGAAAGCTTGGAAAGTGTGGGGTGTTAGCATGCCTCTGGGGCTTTTTCATTTGCATAAGTATTAAGGGTGAGAGACTATCACTTTGTATATGCTAAGTAGCTAGGGACTTGGGAGGTGCTAATTAAAATAAACTGTTTACTTGTATAGTTCTTAGCTGAATGTTCATTGTTTCATTAATAGCATAAGCTATCACAAAAACATGGGGTTTAGGTTTTGCTCATGTATTCTCCTGCAATAATAGAGCCCAGGATTCGGTAACCTTAGCTAGAACTCTTTGATAGTGACACAGCAGGCTGTTGACCATGCCCTGGTGGTCCTTTAGTTATTCTTTAACAGCAGAAGAGATATGAAGACTTTGTATTAAGACATCACCAAATAGAGTTTCTCTATAGGCAGTTACCTTGCCCTGAGTCAGTCATTTACCTTGCCACCCCTTTGCTGATTTCCTCAGGCTGCCCAAGGAAATAATAATCCATCAAAACAGCTCAATGCTCTGCTGCTCCAGCATGCTCTCATCCTTGACACCCAACCATGCAACTTGAGGTCAATTTAGGGAATTTATGGCCCTCTTCCTTTCCCATAAGAATTGTTCTCATAAAAGATTGAAGAGTGGGACCACTCGGCTGTACTTGCATTGCCTCCTCCCCTTTGGGATGAGTTCCTCTGTCTATCCTCAACAGAGTTGCTAGAAAATATTACAAGACAAATCTCTGCTTTCAGGTTAAGACCCTTTTTCCTCTCACATGGATGGGGGTTATGCTACTCCAGTTATGCAATAGATTTCTGCCCAGGGCCACATCTAAGACAATGGGAGCTTTGCCTAACCATTTGTGTCTTAAGATGGACTATTGCCTCTTTGTCTTGGTGACACATGCTAAGACATAAATTTTTATCGATGCACAATTCAAAAAGATGTTCTCTCAGGATTTGGCACATTTGTCTTCTGCAAGTGACTAATATGGCCTTTGTATTAAAACATTTTGAACTACTATAGTGAAATATCTAATTATTTTTTTAAAAAGCTCAGTTAGCCCATAGTTTTGGAGGCTAGAAGTCCAAACAACATGGCCCTGTTGGGTGAGGATCTCTTTTGGCTGCTTCAGCTCATGACAGAGTGGTGGAAGATATGTGGGAGAAAGTACTTCACTAGATAGGAAGTCAGAGAGAGGCCAGTGCTCCATACCCCTTCCAAGAGCATGCCTTCACCTTCAATTGTTCTGAAGGCCTCTTTCTGGGTCCTACCTCTTAAAGGTCCCATCTGCACTTTAAGGGCAGTCCTCAACACACGCAACTTTGCAGGACAAGCCATATCCAAATCACAGCAGATTCAAAGTAGAGTTTCTCTAGTCAAAGTACTCTCTTCATGACCCCACCTCAAAACCAGTATCTGGGCTCAATAGAATAGCAGTTTATTTATTTCCCTCTCCCCTTATCAACCTTCCTTAAGCCCTTCAGTTGCAAAAGCAGATAGGTAGGGTGTTATAGATGTTCAATTCTAACCTAAGAGATTTAGATACAGATTTGCTTAATCTTGTTATTAGGAAACTGCTGTTTAAACATACTCTCCCCAGTCTATTCTACAGTGGAGGGTGTGTGTATGTGTTTGGGGAATATCACTTTGAAATAAACTGCTTCGGTGATTGAAATTTTAAAAGGCTTTGAAGTCCCCCTGGACTAGGAAGAGAACTTGAAGCTATTCAGTCCTACAACTACTAATTTTCTCCTGAGGAATTTGGGACTTACTTGTTTACTTGTTTACTTACTAATATAGAAATTAAGGTTTAAATCATTTAAGTGACATGCCAGAGTGACACAATTATTAATATATTATATATAACATATATATTATATAATTATTAATCCAAGTTCTAGCTTTCTCTGACACCAGACTTGCCTAAGATCTCCATCAAAAGGCTCCACAACCTGTTCTGAAAACACAATATACAGCTGCCCCCATGAGAGGATTGTCTAGGCTGGGTTTAGACCCACACTGAGTTGTATGATCTTACACAAGTTATTGAATCTCTCTGGGCTTCAGACTCACCATCAGTAGATCAAGAATAAAACAACTCACAGGGATACCTGGAAGAGTGACACATGTAAGGGTTTCATAGAGCAGGGGCTAACAAAAGCACTTGATATATGCTTTGGATTGCATGCTAAATTATCGATTTATGTGGTCTGTTTTTCTCAATTACTTTACCCCTTTGTCCCCAATCACATTTATAATCTTTCATTTATCATCACTTCAGGAGAAGTAGGGAGAAGTAAACTACCCACCTTCCTGAATTTGTTCTTCCAAAGCCCAATCCTAAAGCTCAATCAGGAAAGAATCCTGGATATACACTAAAGGTCTTGGCCAGAAGCTGAGGTGAGGTGGGGGACACACAAAATAAAGAAAAGGAAATTTTCCTGGGAATGGACTTTGAGCTTTTGGAAAAGAGAGCAGAGTAAGGTCATCAGGTCTTAAATGAAGAAGACAGCAGGGCCCATATTCCTAGGGCCTGGGATTGTCTGCAAAGACGCAGACAGGAAATGAAGGGGAAACACTCAGGAGGCTACCCAGATGCAGACGATGGTGGTCATCAGGACCTTCCCTCCACATTTTTTTTTTTTTGCTTATTACAATACTCTCCAAATGA